>NW_023596545.1:14485371-14534289 GCF_011947565.3 Pollicipes pollicipes | reverse complement strand
CATAACCAAAGAAAGGGCCCTGGGGTGGCCGGCTGGGCACCTGAAGCGGAGTGTGTGCGGCCTTCCATAACCAAAGAAAGGGCCCTGGGGTGGCCGGCTGGGCACCTGAAGTGGAGTGTGTGCGGCCTTCCATAACCAAAGAAAGGGCCCTGGGGTGGCCGGCTGGTCACCTGAAGCGGAGTGTGTGCGGCCTTCCATAACCAAAGAAAGGGCCCTGAGGTGGCAGGCTGGTCACCTGAAGCGGAGTGTGTGCGGCCTTCCATAACCAAAAGAAAGGGCCCTGAGGGTGACAGGCTGGTCACCTGAAGCGGAGTGTGTGCGGCCTTCCATAACCAAAGAAAGGGCCCTGAGGTGGCAGGCTGGTCACCCGAAGCGGAGTGTGTGCGGCCTTCCATAACCAAAGAAAGGGCCCTGGGGTGGCCGGCTGGGCACATGCGGTAATGCTGTGAAGGATTTGAGTGTGCAAAGCGCTTCGGGACAGAAATGAGTGCGAATGCCTTGGCATGTTACTGCCGATTATTTCGTTAAGCTTTGCTTTTTCTATTCTGTCCAATCAACACCATGCTACCCGTTGTGCATTAAATTGTCGCTTCATGCACTCAAGAACATTATGATCGGTGCGCGAAACCCTCCTTCACTAAACGATCACTTAGTATAAAATAGCACCAGTGACAGTAGTTAAGCCGTGGGATTGAAGACATTGGTAGTTATTGTCCGACGTTGGCAATGACCACCTCTATCATTTTGTGACGCTCTCCGAGCGTTGGTTGACACTCCATGGTAAGTAAATGAATACTTCTTCTCTTTTATCGTGATCATCACCAAAATACCACTGAGGGAGACCATGTTTGTGATTGTGTATTTTTGTTCACCATTCACGTGTGTCTGCTCTTCCGGCCAAACAACGGCAACCTTTTGCGAGAAATTTTCACACGGTCCGGGTCCGCCGGAAATGGTTGGCAGTGCGTCACGTGATGGTTCTGTATCTCGCACCGTCAGGCCGTGGTGAGCAGCTTTAAATTCGCAGCATTCCCAGGGATTTACACGGGCGGCGCAAGTTTACCACCAATCGGCCTAAGGCCGGACACGCGTGCACTTCCGGGGCCATATCTCAGCAACGCCGGGTCGGAGCGATACGAAATTTGAACGCCGTTATCAAGAACTGAACGGGAAATCGGGTGCTAACAAGTTTGAGGTGTCATGTGACACATGGCACGTGTAGAAGAGACGGAACTATGAATTTGACTGTTTTTTGACGCTGTTTACGTTTTGGCTCACATCTTAGCGCCTAGTGCAAGAAGAGCGTGAATTTAGTTTCACAACCTCTTGCAATGTACCGGCTATAATTTCACTGTGTATCACGAGTTTTGCGACGAATGGTTGTGCCGCAAATTGTTGACAATTTGTGAGTGCTAGAGTTTTCAAAATGATGCCAAAAACAAGGTGCTGCCGTGAAAACTGGGAACAGTTTTACATTACCACTTACACCAGCGTGTTCTTTGATCCGTTCTCTCCCAACTAGTGCAGTTTGTGTTTGTTTGTGTAGTTTGTGTGTCGTGTTGTGTAGTGTGTGTGTGTGTGTGTGTCTGTGTGTGTGTGTTGTGTGTGTGTTGCTGTGTGTGTGTGTGTTGTGTGTGTTTGTGTGTGTGGTGTGTGTGTGTGGTGTGTGTGCGTGTGTGTGGTGGTGTGTGTGTTTGTGTGTGTGTGTGGTGTGTGGTGTGTGTGTGTGTTTGTGGTGTGTTTGTGGTTTGGTGTGTGTGGTGTGTGTGTGTGTGTGTGTGTGTGTGTGTGCTGTGTGTGTGTGTGTGTGTGTGTGTGTGTGTTGTGTGTGTGTGTGTGTGTGTGTGTGTGTGTGGTGTGTTGTGTGTGTGTGTGTGTGTGTTGTGTGTGTGTGTGTGTGTGTGTGTGTGTGTGTGTGGTGTTGTGGTGTGTGTGGTGTGTGTGTGTGTGTGTGTGTGTGTGTGTGTCCGTATATTCCCTCTCTCTCCCTCTCCCTCCAAGCCCCAAACCTTTTCGGATATTTGCGTTGCGGTGCAGCCCCAGCAGCCCTGCCTCGTACGATTAGCATAAGCTGACGTGAGTTTCTGCAAGCGGCATAGCGATGCTGGGTCTGCCTCTTTGGAGCCCCGCAGCAGTACTGATCCAGGATCCACGCCGTTCAACAGAGCAGGGACCAGGTGTTCCGTTGGCATCTGTGACGCATTTGGAGGAGAGCGTAGCTTGCGCGAAGGACTTGCTTTGACAGCCCATCTACAGGCTGAGAGTGTCCGCTAATTGTCATGCGCGTGGGACTTGCTTTGACAGCCCATCTACAGGCTGAGAGTGTCCGCTAATTGTCATGCGCGTGGGACTTGCTTTGACAGCCCATCTACAGGCTGAGAGTGTCCGCTAATTGTCATGCGCGTGGGACTTGCTTTGACAGCCCATCTACAGGCTGGGAGTGTCGGCTAATTGTCATGCGCGTGGGACTTGCTTTGACAGCCCATCTACAGGCTGAGAGTGTCAGCTAATTGTCATGCGCGTGGGGACTTGCTTTGGAAGCCCATCCACAGGTTGAGAGTGTCGGCTAATTGTCATGCGCTTGGAACTTGCTTTGACAGCCCATCTACAGGTTGAGAGTGTCGGCTAATTGTCACGCGCTTGGAACTTGCTTTGACAGCCCATCCACAGGTTGAGAGTGTCGGCTAATTGTCACGCGCTTGGGACTTGCTTTGACAGCCCATCCACAGGTTGAGAGTGTCGGCTAATTGTCATGCGCGTGGGACTTGCTTTGACAGCCCATCTACAGGCTGAGAGTGTCAGCTAATTGTCATGCGCGTGGGACTTGCTTTGACAGCCCATCTACAGGCTGGGAGTGTCGGCTAATTGTCATGCGCGTGGGACTTGCTTTGACAGCCCATCTACAGGCTGAGAGTGTCAGCTAATTGTCATGCGCGTGGGACTTGCTTTGGAAGCCCATCCACAGGTTGAGAGTGTCGGCTAATTGTCACGCGCTTGGAACTTGCTTTGACAGCCCATCCACAGGTTGAGAGTGTCGGCTAATTGTCACGCGCTTGGAACTTGCTTTGACAGCCCATCCACAGGTTGAGAGTGTCGGCTAATTGTCACGCGCTTGGGACTTGCTTTGACAGCCCATCCACAGGTTGAGAGTGTCGGCTAATTGTCATGCGCGTGGGACTTGCTTTGACAGCCCATCTACAGGCTGAGAGTGTCGGCTAATTGTCATGCGCGTGGGACTTGCTTTGACAGCCCATCCACAGGTTGAGAGTGTCGGCTAATTGTCACCTGAAGCTTGGCATGGCAACGAAAAATATAATGACGATTACCGTGTGCTCATCGATTACCAATCTACCAGTTGCGAACAGACGGACAGTGTGAAACGCAGGAAATATACTAATAAACGTATGTAGTAAGCAAGACATGCTCCTAGTTTTCCACCTTATTGTTTTATGTTGTTGCAATCAACCTTTGATGCATCAGAGGGAGCGTGTTAAACGAGGTTACTAAGCAAGCATTCGCACCCGTGACCCTGAGCGTTGTTTTGAAATATGGGGCATTTAACTGGCGCTATACCATTGTTTGCTTAATACTAACGTTTGATAGGTACTTCCAGGAAAATCGATAGCTTTCAACGAAAAATATCATAATGTATCCTTCGCAATGCAAGTGCGGTGTCGACAGTGTCCCTGGACCCCACTTCCAGTGTTCAAGCATTCACTTGCCTATTTCCTTATTGTGTACGGCCTCCAGACCCCACACTCCGGTCAATGCCTCTGCAAATGATGAAACCGCAGATTTGCCGATTATTTCGTTGGAACGTGTCCAACACATACATACAAGCCTGGATCAAGCCTGGGGTACATACAAATAAAAATATGAATGCTTTCAACACAGGTCAGTCTGATTTGCCTTTATAAAACCTGATATGGCACTTTAATTGTTACTTGGTATCGTAAATTGCTTTTGGCCTCGGCCTCGGTCTTTGGTAAATTGCCTCGGCTTTGCTGGGTATCCCAGGGTAGTGTATGAACACACACACACACACACACACACACACACACACACACACACACACACACACACACACACACACACACACACACACACACACACACACACACACACACACACACACACATACACACACACACACACACACACACTACTACACACTACATCACACACACATGTATATGCATATATATATATATATATATATATATAGGCATATTCTTTTGGTACCTTTTGCTACATCATATCTTGCATTTTGCTCAATAGATCCTCCTATAGACAATAGACTTATGGTTTAACAGACTTATGGTTATGGTTTAGAATAGACTTATGGTTTAAGAAATCAAGTGTGATAGGTAAAGCAATACGTGTAACACCTACCTGTAAACTCCCCACAATGCTGTATGTGACATGACAGCATTGACAACAATTACATCTCATTGTGGATGAAATGTGCGTATCATGCCTTCGCATGCATTTTAAATGTCCAGTAATGCTATTGCCCTACGGGTCGTACAATAAGCGCACTTTATTGGTATGTATCTCGAAAGTAAGGCCGCTTACAAGGGTATGCTTTAGCACATACAAAATAATCCCAGGCATTTCGCATGCCACACAGCCACGCATCACCTCCACGCCCTTCCACCACCATATTGTGAGCACTTCTATCTGCCACTGACTTTCATGCCGGTAATACGCTCCGGAGAGTTGTATGTATGTGTATGCTCCATTAATGTCCTCTTCGCTGGCGAGCTGACTCACATTGACTTTTGGTGCTATCTTGCTTTGGGCGGGAGTGTCACTGAAATACTTCCTTACTTTTGCTAACAAGAAGTGACGCGCCGCCATGTCAACATAGCGCGCTGGTTACACAAAGCTCGCGTTATTCCCGCCGTCAAGCGGCCGGTATCGCATGAATGGCCAACTTCCTTTGCCGCGTTGCGGTTGTCGCGCAGCGGGATGCCACCTTTTTCATGGACGTCAGGAGATTTCCCCTAGATGGAGCCCGTACCCTCTTAAGGGATATCTTTTAGCACTCCCCAGTGACACTGGCTCTGTGGAACGGCTTGATCAAGGATGACACCCTCGTAAATGAAGAGCGTGGTATGCGTGGCCTCTGGAATTCACATGGCAGGGTTGCAATCCTTTGGGCGTGGTGTTTCCGACCTTCCCCACTCCCAACCTTGTCTTCTTTGGTCGGATGTCCACAAAGGGTACCAGGCTCCATCATATGCAACAACACTGTGGAGGACATAGCCTGCTTGGATGCGGTCACAACTCCACGCCGTGGCCCTTCCGCTGTCAAGAGGCGCGGCAACCATTTTGATGAAATTATTGTTGCTTAGATTTAATTTCAATAATCAAATTTCTTCACGGCGGTGTGACGCGGTTACCTTACTTACAATCAGCTAGTTCCACACTCACCTCGCTGTTGTTCGACGCGTATCGCTATGGATAACGTCTTCATCTTTTCGATCATATGCCATATTTCTTTTCACGTTTCCCTTCTCGTTTCTTTTTTAACATTCCTGGCCGTCAAGCCTGGCAGGTCACACAGCCAACTATTGGACGTTCCCATGACCAAACAATCTCTGTGCCAATCAACGCAGTCAGTAATATACCTTCAGTAGATCAAACACTGACATCGGTTCATTTCTGAAGTCTCTGCAATATATCGTTGCCGGCCAATCAGCGGCGCCGTAGCTGGACGGTTCTCCGAGCAGTGATATGTGGCGCCTGGCTAACTGTTCGAAAATGCCCCGAGCGGGTCAAATTGGACGCTGCCGTCGACCGCTGATCGAGCGACGCCGTCAGATGCGGACGTGACTGAACTCGGCCGGCTCGACTGCCAACAACGGTCAAACAGCAACGCACTGTTTTTATGTTTGTTGGATGGGGCAGGGCGCTAACCGCGACAGCTCGCGGTGGCAGGCCAAGTAATGGAACGCTCTGCTCCAGGAGCACCGGAGAGAGGCTGCCTGTGACGCCCGACGTCTCTTTGTTGCTGCGCAGGCTGCAGGTGATGTGCGTCAGTCTCACAGCTGTCGATTTGAAGTGAAGTGGAGTGAGATTTGGAGCTGAACGTGGTTGGAAAAGCCAAACAATGGTAGTAGTGCGTGGCAGCCCTTTCTCTGAGGCTGCTGTGCAAAGTGTATATAACCAGACACCGAGGGCAAGATATCCTGGGCTCATAGCCCGGCTGAAAATAGGAATAAGAGTCACATCCGAGCATCCGGGACGCAACAATGACGACAGGTCGAGGGGGTCGACCTTGCACTGGGCGGCCGAGACGCAGCGATGCACTCGCAACACAAACTTCCCTGTCTACTTCCGCACTGCACTTCGCAGGCTTGTCTGCTGAAAGGATTGGAGGCAAAACTCCGCTGGAACTACGCTACTGACGCGTAACGGGTTTACGACCTCCGCAACGCATAGGTTTTCCATGGCATGCGCGTAGCGTCCCAATCTAAGCAAACCATTCGGAAGATATTTATTATGAAGCAGACATCAGTAGTCTGAACTACTGTAAGCCTGAAAAATGGCACAAGCTACGACGTTCTGCTAGAAATATGCGCTGTCAAGCAAGGGGATTAAATTACCGTAAACCCCTTAGTTTGCATAGCATTCCCCACGGTGCCCGTTATCCCTGTTACAGTGAGACACAGCTGACGTCATTCTGCCTTAGATACTCAGTGCGTCGTCAAGACCCAGCACGACGAAACAGCTTTAAAGTTATGAATTGCGCAGTGACGCGCATGTTGTGATAACTGACTGTCGTATGCGCAACAGATTCGACATCATATAACATATTTAAAAGTAGCTCACCGTGAGACATGTGTGACCTTTTGATGTTAGTAGTTCAACAGTTCGGATGCATCCTATATCCATTTTTAAACGCGATAACTGGCTTTTCATCGCATGTCGGCAGCTGGGATCTTAAAATTAGGAACATAAAACACGAGCATGCAAACCACAAAGAGCTTCTCATGGAATTACACTTACCAGCGTTTTGGTCCGGCAAACACAGATCATCCTTCAGCCTCACTGTAGGTATCATTGACATCACATGTTGTGACCTACAGAATCGACATAAAAATGATAACACTGCATGCCGATGACTATTTGCGCGTGGTTTTATCAGTGCCATGTTTCTTGTCTGTGAGATTTATTGGCGATGGAACTTCAAAGAGATAATTCCCTACGGATTTTCGAGCACAGCTTCAAAACAAACGCTTGCAGCAGCACTAAATTTGCAGTACCTATTTATCCTATTTATTACAAGCACCTTTTTATCAATTTTGCATCCTTCATGCAAGTTATAAGCTCTTTTGTGCGGTAGTCAGTGACTCAGATCAGGTAAGAGTGGTCAACATTGAAAAAAATTCGGTTACATCGAACTTTTTCGGGGATGGTTCGGCATGGCTGGCATTGATTTTGTACTCGAACATAATAGTACCTACAGGATTAAGCTCATATGTTTTAAACAGCCGAGGTCAGTGCTCTGAAGTTATGTCAATGTCTTATACTTTATCGTAAAATAACGCAAACATGCACTATTTTTGGTACTTTTGTTCTTAACATGCGAGGAAAATAGACAGTTATATTGGGGAATTTGGGGCGCAGATTTCCGGTACTCCACTGGAAACATGTTTATATCATTTTGATGTATATCAAGGTTCTAGTAAGTCATGTAAGAACATGTGATTTCACGGCTGCACTTCAAAGAATAAACATTGTGGACGCACATTGTGAAAGAAAGCAAAATAAACAAAAACGGATCGTTCTTACAGGCTACTGGTAGACCAATTTTGAACGATGACCTGATATGACCTGATGGTTGTGGAGGACATAAATGGTCAGAATTGACTCCCTGCAGTCTTAACGTTACTTCTGTGCCTCCAATGTCTGTATTGACGTGTTATCATACGCTTTAACCGCATCTATCAGAACAACTGTTTTTACCTTGCATCTGGTGACCTCACATTCGATCTTAGCTCACAAATGTGGCATTCAATGCTCATGATTTGGAAATAACCTAACAACCATATCTTTACGGTATCTAACAGTGCTTTTTAGCTCGCGCGACGTCTGAAAGTTGGACATTCCAGAGGGAGGGGAGGCGGTCAACTTCCCTCGGCCGGGCGCTGTTGTCTCAGACCTTCGGCCCGGTGCAGATTAATGGTTTTTAAAGCTGAGGAGGGCTAAGAGCATTGCGCCGGTCATGACACACAGTATCTGATAGTGACGTCAGTTGGGATGCTGATGGATAGGCACTGGACATCGATCGAGTTAAGTTCACCACCATTAGGGGGCTTAGCTCGCAACATGTCAGAGAACTCAGCAACAAAGACAATGCAATACTGATGTGTGATTTGTGGCCTCAAAATCGTGTTGCGTCTTTTCGATAATTTATGCGCTGGTGTGTTAACTTGAGTTATGATGAGCCTCAGGGGTTCCCACCTGTGTGGTTATTAACATGTCCGGAAGCCTAGCCCGGAGCATACCCAGCAACTATTTAAGGAGACTGAACACCTCCCACAAGCGGGTGAGCAGAGACTATCAAACGATTGACCTTGACCTTGTTGAAGCCAGTTTGTAGGACCATGCTGGATTCGCTGGAACTTGCGCTGATCATGTCCTTGCTGATGCACGCATTATCGAATGCGCGAATTGTGGTGCGCCGAGCAGACAAGTCTCCCGTCTTCGTGACCTTGGATAAGGCTTCGTAAATCAGAAAGATGCAGGACATCTTGCCTGATGAGCGGAAGTTCCAGCGAATCCTTCAACTTCCCACGGGCTGACTTAATTAAGGTCAATATCAATCATTTAATAGACTCTGTTGACCCGCTTGTGGGAGGTGTTCATTTTTCTTAGACTTGGTGGGTATGCTCCAGGCTGTCCTCACGAACATGTTATTCATAACAAAAGTGGAGGGCCCTGAAGCTCATCATTTCTGAAGTTATTACACCAGCGTTACGTATTAGTCACCAAAGAGACTTAACATGATTTTGAGGCCATATTTGCCAGCTCAGAATTGCATTGCCTCTGTTGATGTTTCTTAACATCTTGCGAGTATAACGTCCTGCTGCCGCACTTGCGTCGATCGCTGTAGAGAGTACCTATTCACCCACTACCCGACTGACGGTTAAAGTCATCCTACAAACGGTGTTTCATGATCGGAGTAATGCTTTTCCCGCCTGCAGCTTTCTCCTGTTATTCTCGAGACACTATTGAGAACATGCACTTCGGATGCACGGTTCAGATGAACAAATTCAGCAAAATATTTAATTGTGTTTTGGGAATATCATCGACAATGAATCTTACGGATGAGAAATATGAACAATGACAAAGCAAGCGTGGATTTTGTTGCGCTGGTTGCGCATGCCACAGTGTATGATGTTCATGATGCCTTCTGCATGGCCCAGAGATGACCTGTTTTGGCTAAGCCGGAGCAGTGGAAAGTGTAATGCCATGAAAAGTTATTTGTTGTTTGCATGCTAATATTTTACTTTCTGGTTTGTAATGTGTCAATTGCCAACATCAGTTCGAGAGCTGATTATTGCTTTTAAGAACGGATACAGGCTGCCTTCGAAATGTGAAGCTAATATTGCGTCAGAAGATGACACATGTCTCTTGGTAAGCTATTTTTTAATCAACTAGACGATGTGAAAAGTAAGGTCCGAAAATAGAACAAGCTTAACCAGGAGCTATTCAAAGATCTATTCAAAGGAGCCATGATGTTCCTCTTGCCAAAATGCACCAACAGATTAAAGGACGCAGGACGCAGGATGCACGCGCGCGTGTGTGTGTGCGTGTGCGTGTGTGCGTGTGCGTGTGCGTGTGCGTGTGCGTGTGCGTGTGGTGTGCGTGTGGTGTGTGTGTGTGTGTGTGTGTGTGTGGTGTGTGTGTGTGTGTGTGTGTGTGTGTGTGTGTGTGTGTGTGTGTGTGTGTGTGTGTGTGTGTGTGTGTGTGTGTGTGTGTGTGTGTGTGTGTGTGTGTGTGTGTGTGTGTGTGTGTGTGTGTGTGTGTGTGTGTGTGTGTGTGTGTGCCTGCGTGCGTCCGTGCGTGCCCGCCCGCACGGCGTGTGGCTGTGTAAGTGCCTCTACATATTTTTACCACCGGGCATCTGTGATCGGCAGCCTCAGAATCCCGCATGTGATCTTGAAATAGAAAGGAAATTTAAACCACGCTTCAAACCAATTTAAGCCAATCAACCACGCTGTATGCGTCTGTAATTAGCGCGGCCGGGCAAGCGATGTTAAAAGATCTGTGCCTCTGATACAGGAACGAAAATTTGCCTTGTTTGCCGTAACGTAGCGAGTAGACCGCCTTGAAAATACTTCGAAATTAAATCGCAAAAAGTTCGGGATGACGTGAGGCTTGTTTTTTCCCTAGCACACCAGCGATGAAACTGGCAGGCATGCAGACCAGCCTGACAGTCAAAGGCGGTGAGAGCACGCACGTCGGGGCGGATTACGTTAGCGGCAGCGCTGGGCGCGGCCGATCTAGACACTGACAAGTTGGCTGTGTCGAGGACCGGCCAACGAAGTCAGCTCGCTGGCGACGCGCCGCCTTGGCCTGAGCACCGTCGCCGCGGCAACAGTTGAGCTTCGCCCGTGTTGCTCGAAGTCAGTGTCTCACGGGCGGCCGCTGCGGGCTGCGCCAAGTTAACGGTAATGGGTCTGGCCAGCCGGCGCCGGCCCTGGACAATGGGCCGCAGGTCTGGTTATTGTTTCGCGCCGCGGGCGGAACTGGCAAGAGTTGGGTGACCGGCTGGTGCCTCCAGCGTCTTCCGGTCCCTCGGCGCGCGGCCGCCATACGCTCCAGCTCTAATGGTTTGGCGGAGTTGATGACTTGGTGAAGTGTGGCAAGATTTCTGCAGTCCCGTCCATTCCAGTGCTTTGCGGATGAGCGTCTCTATTGAAATAACAGACCTCTGCAAAAATTACTGCCGTTGGCTGGCAGCGGACGCTTACCTCACTGGCACTAGATAGCCACAAGATTGCACTTGCTTGATTCGCAGGTTTTTAAGATTTGGCGCAACTGATTGTGCATTAGGTGCCGCTGAACCTGTGTGGTGAAAACAGGCTAGCTGCCACATGCATGTGAAGTTAAGTGACAATTTGCCTGGAGTCTCATAATGTGAGAATGCCCCATGCCTCTAGGATATGGAAACTGAGGGTGATTTTGGCCCCTGAATTCAGTAGTGCTTGAGAGCCATTGGCCCAAATAATTGTGATATGATTAATATGATGAGCCTTGTTTGTCTTGGTCCTCATGAAATATTCCATTTCCAACAGACAGCATGTTATGGTAGATATCTTAACACTCATTGGTTTTATGGCAGCGTACTGCACATTTCTACCCAATAAAAATAAACAATTTCTCAACGCGCGCCCGGGTGGCCGGCTAGATACCCTTCGCTCGGGTCGGAGGCCAATTTGACCCCCCTGAGATCTCAAGAGCTAGATACACCAAATTTACAGTGTGTTGACCTGTACGCGAAATCACTTAGGTCAAAGTTTGAGGTCCCTAGGTCTAGGTCATATAAGGCCAAATAAGGTCAAACAAGGTCAACTTCCAGGTTGGTCTTCGAAGTGCCCCAAAATCTAGATAACCGTTTCTAAGCAAAAGGCCACATCCTCATCTCAGGCAAGTGACCTTGCCGACCAAGTGACCTTTTGAAAGTCATGATGACGAAAATCGTAGGCGATTGCTTTGAGTTTTGCATTTGAATGAGCGACAAAGGTTAAGCTAGGCAGTATGCCTTTAAAAACAAAATGTTGACCTGGGTCATTTAAGGTCAATGACCTGTTACCTCTCTGAGATTACCTGTTACACCTCTAAGAAGTCCATGGAAGACGTATAATGCGGCTCCAGCTATCAATAAATTCAAAATGAGCTCCAGAAACTATCCTATACACCAAGCCCTAGAGTAGTATGGCAAGTTGGTTATGACCTTGGTCTGACCTTCATAACTGACCTTCGGTCAACCTTATTTGCTCATTTAATATTGGTGTTGCCTAAGAAAGCATCTCAGAGACGTATGACTTTGTTTAACAACCCGTTGTTGCGTCAGACAGAACGATTCCCTTGAAATGGACTTTGCTGGGACCATAGTCTGAATTTGACCTGCCATAGGTCAGTGACCTTACAACCTACATCCAAATTCTTATGTCAAAAGATTTGCTATTTCATTGTCTACAGCTCTGCAACATTTGGCGTGGTTACGCTCCACCGTTCGGAAACCATTTGGGAAACCTTCAGCGGGGTCAATTTCAGTTTCAGTCAGCAAATTCAATTAATTCTGAGATTAACTGAATTTGTTGTTAACATCGTAAGAAGTCGTTAAGATGGAAGCGGAATGGCACGGGCTCATTGGGATTTTTTTATAACGCCGAACGGACCAAACTGGGTTGAGAAATTTGAGAAAAGCGGATTGGCGGGTAGATTGGATCTGGACCAGCCAGATTGGACTGGACCGGTTCGTGACAATGTAATCCATTGTGACCTTGCTTGGCTTTTTAAAACGCGCCTGGGCGACTGGTTGGATACTCTTCCCTCGGGTGGAGGGGGTCAATATGACACCCCCCCCCCCTCCCCCAGGTGATATCTCGGGAACTAAGAGAGCCAGAGAGACCAAACCCACAAGGTGTATAAACCTGTACGTGAACTCAATTAGGTTAAGTTTGAAGTTCCTAAGTCATGACCTTCATGTCAGATAAGGTCAAACAAGGTCAAACGCGGTTTGGTCCCCAAAGGGCCCTATAACCTAGGCAACTGTTCCAAGCAAAATGTCACGCGCTCAGTTAAGGTCAGTGACCTTTTTGACCTTTTAGGGGTCATGAGGACCAAAATGATAGCAGACTGCCTTGAGTTTTGCATGTGGATAAAGGACAAAAATTACACTAGGCAGAATTTTCCTAAAAACAAAATGTTAACCTTGGTCATTTTAGGTCAGTGACCTATTCTGACCTATAAAAAGTCCGTTGAAGGTTTATTATGAGGTTCCTGCTAGCAATATCTTCGAAATGAGCACCAGAAACCAGCCCACACAGCATCCCCGAGAGTAATAAAACGGGTTACTTTGATCTTGGTCTGACCTTCATGCCTGACCCTAGGGCAATGTTATTTGTTTATTCAATTGTTGTGTTGCCTAAGCAAGTCCATGGAAGGCGTATAATGCGGTTCCTGCTATCAGTATATTCGAAGTGAGCATCAGAAACCAGTCCATACAGGAAGCCCGAGGGTAATAAAACAGGTTGGTTTTAACCTTGGTCTAACCTTCATGTCTGACCCTAGGTCAACGCTATTTATTTATTCAATTGTTGTGTTGCCTAAGCAAGTATCTCAGAGATGTCTGGCTTCGTCTAACACTCCATTGTTGGATCGGATTGAACGAGTTCCCAGAACGTGCTTTCGCTGAAACCATGGCCTGACTTTGACCTGCCATAGGTCAGCGACCTTGCAAGGTAAATCCAACTGTTTTTGTCAGGCGATCTGCTATTCAATTGTCCACAGCCATGCAAAACTTGGCGTGGTTGCGCCGCGCCATTCGGAAACCATTCCTGGAAAACCTTCGGGGGGTCAATTTGACCTCCACATGAGCGTGTATTACAGGGAGCGTTCCACATTTCTATGGGATTTTGAAATCAAGAAACCGCTTTGCAGATTATTCGTTGGAGTTCACAACTCTGTCCTTTTTAAGTGGAATGTTTCGCACCTGGAGATATTGTGGCAAGCATCAGATACGATAAAACAACGTCTCTTATAACTATTGGAATACTTTTTATGCGGAAAATGCTGCTCTAGAGAGCACAATGTCCTGCATATTAAATATGCCCCTTAATGGGGCATGGCTTGGTTACGTCATCATATCTTACAAAACATTGATTCAGAGCAAATTAACAGCCACTATATCTGAAAATCGCGCTCTCGAACGCCAGATATGAACGCCTCGACTATGGTATATTTTTGGCCTTGATCGCCGTATGCCTTGTGAAATGGTAACATTTCAACGACATTATGACCTTGTGAATGCCGTGCTAACTGAAATATTCTCCCGATATACCTTTCCTTATTTTCGCGGCGTGTAGCTCAGAAATTCAAGGGGCTTGGGTCCTAAAAAGGCAGGATTGTGTGAACAGCACCGAGAAGTCCTCAAGAAGGTTATTTGAGTTCAAACCACATTTAAATTTCGTGAGTCTCAACTAATGTCACATGCTGGGTACTCGAATATTCTCGAAGGTCTCTCTCGAAGGTCCAATACTCGAAGGTCACGTGTCACTATTATCCACGAACGACATACCCGTCACATGACCTGACACACACTCCCGACCCCGGCCCTCGCGCGGGCCGACCTCACCACAGGTCACATCGCGTTGACCTCACAGGGTCCCACCAATTGTCACGCTCCATGTAATTGCGTAACGGTTGGACTCCACCCAATCAGAGGCCTACTTTGGTCGCGCCGAGGCCAACTCGAGGGACAAGGCAGGGCTGGGCGTCGGTTAACTCAGCCCTACAAAATTACAGTGTTAACACCAGAAATAATTGTGGAAGACTATCTTCAAGACCTAAGTCCCTCTAGTTACTTAGCTACACGCCCGTGAAGAGGGGGGTCTATTTCGGGGATAGTATTTCAACATCACCTAGGCATTCATGACGTCTTAACGCCGTTCAAATCCTGCCATTCCATAGGCTATGCGGCGATCAAGGCCAAGACAAATATAGTGGTCGAGTCGTTCATATCTGGCGTTCGTGAGCACGATTTCCATATATAACGGCCGTCGACTGGCTCTAAATCAGTAATGTGCAAGGTTTGATGACGTGATCAAACAACGGCGTATCGAGCAGCATATCTACTAAACAGAGAAGATATGTCGTCTAAGGCAAGCTTTTCTACTTAAAAGTATACCAATAGTTATAAGCGAGCTTCTATCATCATATCTGCTACTTCCTTCGATGCCTTCAAATGTGAAACATTCCAATTGAAAATCGCACAATAGGCCCGCGTCCATGGACATGGGAGGACATACCCAGATGCATCACACTGCCTGGAACACGAGCACCGCACCTGAAAGGGAAAGGTTGATTTACCTATACCAATAACGATGGACCTGGTATGGTAAGTCACGGCCCGGTACGGCGCATACACCGCTTACTGTCACCGTAGGAGCCAGCTTGAACGACGCTGTTTACGTACTTTACGTGTACCAATAGCTGTTTATTCGTTGTGATGAACACCGACGCCCACTGGCAAATTTCATGCTATTCTAATGGTCAGTGAGGGTCGTCGAAACCTGTCGACGGAGACGTCTGTTTCGGGCAGGCCTTAACAGCACCGGGTGATAGGCGCTAGGATATGAGGATCTACATACCGTGGATATTCGCGGGGTTCCTGCAGTGTTCGTGGTTCTCGAGGCTTGTGGCTTGTCATCTTGTGACCCAATACTCCGTGTGGGTAATGGTAATCTCCCTGCTTAGCTGCTTTCTGTCCATGCAGTCCTGGGCGTACGACTCTGTATGGGGCGATAAAATATGAGATTATTGGAGTTTTGATTTTTTTACTTGTTTTTAAATGGTAGTGTCGGCACAGATTCGGAGGATTTTCTGGATTCACGTCTTAAATTTTACATGTGAGGTTTTGCTTAACCTTGAATAACCTCGTTCACTCGTGATCGAACGGTTTGTAACGCAGAATACTAGCAGTGGAAGCAAAGTTTGCTTGAAAACGTCAATTAACCAGTGCTTCCTGGCATATTGAACTTCAAAAGATGCCAGTGTAAGATCTCTGAGCTCATACTATAATGCGCAATACTGTGAGATTTGACGACTGAGGATTCTCTTCCTACACGTGACTCGATACGAATTGAGCATCACGACATCGAGCACAATATGTGATGCGAACGCTTACCAGAGGTAATTCTTCCACTCTAGGCTACTTTGAACTCACTAATCCCGACCGTCACTGCGCTACTTTGCCTTGTCTGTTCCCCGTAGGCAGTTCCGGTGCTGAAGCCATCTCTAAATGGGCTATTTGCATAATGCGCTTTGGGAGACACTGCGCACTGGACAGATGCTTCATGTATGTCGCTGCATCTTATAGAAATCGATACTGGTGAAAATGGTAAAATTACTGTCAATCGGCGGAGACATTACCACGTCTGAAGGAGGCAGCCGCCGGACACGTTAAGGCCGAGGTCAAAGGGGTAATGGGCGGGTAAGTGTGTGGTGCTACAGGTGTGCGGTGTCCTGAACACAAAGAGTGCTCCCTGCAAATGACTCTACACGCGGTGTTCCAAAAAAATGCGTATCCGGAAATAATGCAGCCCCGGGGCTCGTTTTTGCTGTGAAAGCGTAATAATTGTCCGTCCAGATTGCTCAACTGGTTAGAGCGCCTGCATTCCAATTCACCCACCCGTGACAGGGTGAGATCGAGTTGCTTTAGGCGCTCGCTATTTGCCCTTGACAGGTATGATCTGTCACCGGTGGCAGCGCCCAGGGATGAAAAGTGCCTTTTCTTTCACCGACGAAATTTGGCACCGTCTAAATCGTCACCTGGAGTCAGATCTTTTAGAAACCGTTGCAATATTTGAATGCAATAAAACACAGAAAGTAAACAGATCAAATGCAATGCGGCGTAGCCATCAAACATTCTTGTTTTGGGAGTTCATTTGCACTAAAGTTTCAGTTGCTGGGCATCAGACACTAAACAAAGGTTGAGACTGTCCTAACATAATTATTGGATTAAGGCCTAACTAACATAACTAGCCCAAAGGTGTATAGTTTCCTTTTCAGTTCGGGGGGGGGGGGGAGGAGAGGGAGGCGAGAGTGTACCTTCTAGCCAGGATGCAGTTTCCTTTTTCATTTACCATTTGTATCCACTATTTTTCGTTTATCGTAACGTTTGGGTTCAACCCCAAAAAAATATTTTTAGAACATAGACACCTGCCGCTAGATGCAAGTCTGGGGAGAAAAAACTGTCTTTAGTGCATCTCGAAGGCAGGCTCAACCAGTTTTCTTCCTGCATCGCCCCTGCCCCTCCATCCCTCACCCATTCGCATTTTGCGAATAAGCATCCCTGTGGCCTTACATTTACCGATAACATGGTTCTACAAGCACCTGAACCAATGCCACTCTTGTTTTCCTGACGTCATCGTACAATCAGCTGAAAGCGTTGGCGACTTTCATTATATTTTCATAATCATTGCCGGTGCGGAACTTGCACTTCCTAATATGGACGCAGTTATTTTCAGCAAAAGCCATACAATATTGGTATCAGCACAAACAATCGACATTTTTTGAACACCTCTAGCTCCTTCACTTAATTTTATATGCAATATGATAACTAAAAGCGTTTCATTTCCTGTCTGTCCACCGATCATTGCGCTAGGTCTGAGGTGCAACGGGCAATATGAGAGGCCTACACCATCGATGCTCGGCCTCTTACCTCAAAGCCGCTATTCCTCTCAGTAGCAGGAAGCCCGGGATGAATCCTTGATATGTGTCGCTCCAACGACCTCCGTTTACCTCAGATATCCACTAAGAACAATCCTAAATCGGCAGGCTTTTTAACGCTATTACTTAGGAAAAATTGACGATCAGCCACATCCTTTTAGCCAATCAGCTTCTCACGACATGACCGCCGCGTAGCAAACTGAGCGCGTTCGTCGCAAGATGTTATGGCCAGCCGTGGTTCTTACGGCTAGTAATACGCGTAGTTAGTTGGTATTTTATACTGTTAAGTATGTGAAGTGAATATTGACTGAAATATATGTGAAAAGAACTGATCTGGGGGGCATTGGAAAAGCACTGTGTCGCCTCTGATCTGTGACGTAAGGGCTGATATCGCATTGTTTGTAGTATGCCTCTGGCAACTGCCAGAAACTGTCCTGATTAAAGCTGTTATGTTTGGCAGCATTTTATGGCTCAACTTGCTCATACAGCGACACGTCAACGGTTTGACATGTGCTCACGCTGCAACCATTAGCGAGTGCAGACCAGTATTAAACTTTGAGTTTCGCCTAGCTGGGATAATCCTGTTGTAATATGGTCCTGTCCGTCGAAATTTGTTTTCGTTTTCGCAATTATGTCACCAATTGTTTTGCAAAAGTGTCGGTTTTTGTCACCAATCATCCGGTACAGCAGAAGCTTTTCACCCCTGGCAGCGGCCGTGACAAAGGTCAGATGACGTCAAAGAGCAGGACGGACCATGCCGAGCATTGCGGCGCGTTAAGCTTCCGCCACCAAATTCTGCCTTTGGCATGGAATTGCGCGATCGGGTGGTAAAGATCAGGACGCACACGACAAGCAATGCCCAGCATAACCTCTTGTAACGGAAATCCATCCATTCAAAGGTTCGGATTAAATCTTAAGGAATATAAATTGCTACCCCATGCAATGCTAAAATACTGTGTTAAAAGCGAATTATCATTATACTGGTAATGCTGTGTACATACCAACACTTGCGCGTGCTCACATTGCTCAGTGCTCAGGCCGCCGTTGCGCCAAGACTGACCGCTCATTTTGGCAACGCTCAAGTTTTTGGAGTGAGACCGGCCGGGCTATACCTCCCATACAGGACTTCCTGTACTTCAGAACTGCTCTCAGTGGCGGATGACAACACCCCGGCAATCAGTGTTCAAAGTTCCGGGCCATTCATGGTCCGATGCGACGCTTGCCTTGAAGTTAGGCTGGTGGATCTTTACGGTCCGTGTAGCTGCGAGCGTTACACTTCTGTGAACTCCACGTGACTAACCGGATTCCTTCGTCACTGTAACACTCCGGTCTACGTTTAATGTTAATGCCATTTCAACCGAAAGCCGTTATGGATGCTGTTCAGGCAGACACCTGCGTGTTTCAAATAACAATCATAAGCCACTAGGCGGTGGTGACGGCGGCGCCGTTTTTGTCACAGGCCTCAGGTGAGGTGACACCATAGTAAACCAGTTTTAGCTGTGACACTCTTCGGGGGACGTTAGTGAACCACGCTTAACCGCGCTCTACTGGAAGTTCCTTCATCTTTGACCCATGAAGGCAACACTTCCCATCCACCTGCCTTTTCTCCAGACCTGGTCCGCGGTATTGACATACTTCTTGCTCACATGCTCACTATCTGCCCAGTAAAATGCATACGTGCTCTAAAAAATATTCGAACGGTTACTTTATAAGGAGAAAGATCACTCTGGAGGGAAAACAAATTGAAGGATAGACTTGACGTATTTAATAATGATCTACGCACTTTCCACTCGTTGATACATGCTTTCTCCATCGGGCAACAATATCCTAACTGCTCCTGTTCAGGCAATCTTCATACATATGTTTGGCGGCGGTGCTGGATGTTAGTATCGTGATCTTATAGGGTTGAGTTAACCAACGACCGCCGCTGCATTGTCTCGCAAGTTGGCCCTCGCTTGATCGGACTAGGCCTCTGATTGGTTGGAACCCCACCGTCACGCGAATACGAGCAGCGCAATGACTGCTGGAGCTGGGTGAGCTCACCGCAACGTGACCTCTGGCGAGGTCGGCCCGCGCGAGGGGTAGGGTCTGCAGAGTGCGTCAGGCCATGAGACGGGTGTGTGGTTCTTGAATAATAGTGACATGTGAGCTTCAAGTATTCGTAAATCCAGCGTGTGATATGAGTCGAGACTCGGGAAACCGGTACTCACCGCGCTAGCATGTGCCAGGTTTTAAGTTTTGGTTCCTGATTTCCACTGGTCCCTTCGACAGACAATGAGTCTTTGTTCCCATCTTACTGATTCCCAACATAATACAAAATCTTGGATCCTGGTTCCTGCTATTTTGGCAAACAAAGGCAGGGTATTCGTTCCCACTGGTGCTTTTAACAAAACAGAAGTCGGGAGCTTAGTTCCCACCGGTCATTTTGACAAAATGAACCTAGGGGTCAGGGTTCATCTGTTTCTTTTGACAAAACAAGACCATGAATCTCGACTCCCGCTGGTTCTTTAGGCGGACCGTTGCCTGGTTGTTGGTTTTCATCGGTTCATTCAAGAACATTAGACATTGGGCCCTGGTTGTCACTGATTTTGCATAAGTGCAAGGCCCTGACTCCTGGTTCTCAGTCACAAACCAATACAATTCACGCAAGATAACCCACAGAGCTTTGCTCTCCTGATAATTTAAAGTCACATACTACAGACGAGTCAAACAGCATGCCCTGATGCCCCCACGGCAATTAACCATGATTTGCTGTTAGTTAAAGATCATTACCTACAGCTTGGACCCTGGCAGCTGAAACTATCACACAGGATAATTCAGCTCTCACATAGCAATCGACAGGCGCTCGGGTGCGACGGCCAGCTGGACTCCACTCCCGAAACATTGTTCAGACCAGTTTCCGAACGGCGCGGCGTAGCCGCTCCAAAGTTTTTTTTACCTATAGGTAAGTGAACAGTGGATCTTTATGGTATAACAATCCGCCTGTGCCTTGTAAGGACGCAGGCCTAAGACAGGTCAAAGTCAGGCGGCGTCTGTTAGTGAACGTAATTTCTAGGGCGTTGTTCGATCTCATGTGACAACGGAGTGTTAGCTAAAGTCATGCATCTCTGGCATAGTTTCTTAGGCAATAAAACAATAGGATTCAAGATTACAATAAATTTCAATGCCTTAGGGTCTGATATAAAGTTTAGGGTCAGGTATGAAGATCATAAGTAGCCAATGTAGTCTACTAAAGGTCAGATCGAGGTCTAAAATAAGATCAGACCAAGGTCTAAACCAACTTGCGTTTTTAGGTGAGAACCTGTTGTATGTGGTAGTTTCTGGTGCTCATTTTTGATTTATTAATAACAGGGAACGCAACAAACGTCTTGTGTTCCCTTTTTGAAGGTTGGCGTAGGTCGCTGACATAAATAAACCCAGCTCAATATTTTAGTTTAAGAGAACATACCACCTAGCTTGGAACATACCGTCTAGGACGCGCATTAAAAGCCTTACAACATTGGCAGTTCAAACAGCTTGCATGTCCCGACGCTAGCACTAAAAGTAATACAGTTTTACTGATGGATAAATATCATGGGCTACAGCTTGGAAGTGCCTGACAGCTGAAAATATCGCACAGGATGGCACACATGTTCCTGCTCTCAAAGCATTTAAGTTACTTATCACAGCCCACACGCATGTCAAAAAGAGCAACCCAGCCCTCCCAACTCTAAGAACAAAGTAGGCCAGATTTGAAGAGACATACATTGTGGAATAAACAGGCTAGCCATTTTCCGTGCTCAGCCACCAATTTTTTCTCTCAAAATTTGAGCCTCTAAGAAAGACCTTGCCCTAAGAAAGGGCCTCAGGTGGTCGTTCAATGCTGATGGGTTCTTCATCATTCTGGCTCTTGCCACTTCCTTTGGCATCGCTCCAAACTGAATGTTATGTCTTGCTGGATCTTATCTTAACCCTGAGCCGCATCTTGGTTTCCGCTGGTTCTCTGTACGCTCCAGGCTTGATCTTAGCTCTTGCTGGATCTTGGTTTTTGCGGGATCTTTGACATAATCCCAGGCTTGATCTGGGTTATTGATGGATCTTAGTTCTTGTGGGATCTTGGGACATAGTGTCAGGCTGTATCTTGGTTCTTGCTGGTCTTCTTGGCCCAGCGCCTGGATGGATCCTGGTTCTTGCTGAATCCTTCGGCTTTTTCTCAGGCTGCATCTTGGCTCTTACAGGATCTCTCAGCCTGATATGAGGCTGGATCAAGGTTCTTGCTGAATCTTTCAACTTGGTATGAGGCATTCCTGCTCGCTCTCTCAACCTAATTTCGGACTGGTTTCTGGATTCCTTCTGTTTACGGAGCCAGGAACCAGGCACCTGTTCCCGGGAAGAAAACTTGGAGACCAGGCGCACGTCTGACCGCATGTGCCAGACCACTGAGGCCGATGACCTGCAACCAGCTGAAAAGGCAAGCCACAATGAGCTGGACTCAAACCGGCTTGGTTTGCATCGCCCAACATCCTTGACTTACGCACAGCTCGTTATGTTTCACGTCGTTATCTGCTCTGGTTACGAATATAATACACCAATCTTGGGAGACATGATGTACGCCCGAGCGCGTCTGCCAGGCCGTATACATCGGCCCATTGTGCCACTGTGACGCCGGCTGCTCAATATCTGTTACCAGGTCTGAGCCTCGCTCTGCGGGCTTGTCAAAATTACGGAATTTTTGTTCATTGCACGAAAAGAAACACAGGTTTCATTTCGAATTGTAATGTACCACGAATGTTACGTTTGACAAAAATTACTAACATGCCCTACGAATTCTTACATCACAACTTTAGGCAAGTATGAGAGTTTGATGTACCGGGTCGGGCAAGCCGCCCCAAGTTAGAAAGTTTCCTATTGTTGGAGCAAGATGCCTCTGGCCTGCTGCCTTGCCTGCCCTATTTCATAATAATAACAAGACATACCTCCACAATCACTTAAACCATTAGCATGTTCTGCCACGTATCTCCCTCTCTCTCTCTCTCTCTCTCTCTCTCTCTCTCTCTCTCCTCTCTCTCTTCTCTCTCTCTCTCTCTCTCTCTCTCTCTCTCTCTCTCTCTCTCTCTCTCTCTCTCTCTCTCTCTCTCTCTCTCTCTCTCTCTCTCTCTCCTGACTCTCTCATCCCCCTTTCTCTCACCTTTATGCTTTTCTTTTCCTTGATCATCTTTCCCTGTCTTTCACCATGCCTTTCCTCTCTCCCCGTCTCCTCATATCTATCCGCCATCTTTTCCTTCCACCCGCCGAAGCCGGGCCGAAAATGAACGAGAAGGCCAGCCCAACACGACTCGGGTTGTTGTCAGCCCGTCTCATTTGGGAGCCTCTGATGTATGAGGGGACTGAGATGAGAAATGCCACACCTGCGGTGCGGCATACAAATGCCTGAATACCCGATTTATTTCTGGCGCAGGGCGAAGGCCACCGCACACAGCCAGCCTGTGCCTCAAGGAGACGCTGGCCCCAATAACGCTGCCTACCACCAACAGATGAGAGATGTGGATAGGGCCTCCAGTAGGACACAACCAGGCGGACAAAGCGGGTTGCTGCCTAAAAAATGGGCTACGGCCGAACAAAAACAACAGGCGCACGCGTTTCATGCTAATTCCTCACTTGGCGAGCTAAATACCAAAGGCAAAAGCCAGCTAGATTTAAAGCACTAGACAATTTACCAGTAAGAAAAATATATTTTCGGGTTCGTTAAATTAATCCAGATGACTTTAAAGAAGTTACGTCTAAAAAACGATTTCAAACTTTTATTTCCCAAGACGGGTCGAAGATTTGTGTTCTCCAAAAATCAAAGCATCCTTGTTTCCATTGGAACCATTCTTAACGTTTAAACATTTACAAGTTATTGCATACCTAAAATAAAGCTCCTGTAATGCCAAGATACCGACTAAATCAAGGTAGTATGTCGCTGCTTATCCCGTATCAAATTTAGAAAGCGTGCTTTCGGCAGCCCCTGAAATCCATTAAACTTTGATGGCATTTGAATGGTACTGCACAAAAGAGTATGACCGCTGTTTTTTTCGCCGTAAATTAATGTAATCTCTCTCTCTCACACACACACACACACACACACACACACACACACACACGCGCGCGCGCGCGCGCGCACACACACGCACGCACGCACGCACGCACGCATACATCCCTCTGTTGGGCACACATCGTGACCCAGACTTAACTTTTTCCTCATCTTCTGAAAAACGTGGCGTCATTGATTTTATAACCCGTTATACAATTGAAAACGAATTTATTGCCGATCAGACTAAAACAAAGGAGCCCACAGGATCCATTCTAGATCAGTTACCAATCGAATTTGAGCATTGGTAGACCACACCTGGAGGCACGCCATCAGCCGGTATATTGGGTGACCGGGCGCGATGGGCTGGGTCACTCCGTCGGAAACTGTAATTTTCGTGTGCAATGAAATACGTTTTTTTCGGAAAAACCTGTGGCCGATGCATAAACGTTCCGTCGCGCATTTGAGACATCACTCAGCTCCCTCCGTGCCTTCTTCAGCCGCTGCGTTTTCGACGTACCCCTACAATGGCCAACAATTTATTCTTGCGTGCGGTGCCATTGTGAACCTGGCAAATGTCCAAAAGTGTGCTTGTTATTTACACTGAACTTTCTCCAAAAAGGACAGTACGTAAATAACAGCACGATCATTATAGTACCTGATCAACAGAATTTATAGATAGATAGGTGACGGGGACACGTAGATAGGTGACGGGGGCAGGAAACACGCCCATCACGTTTGCTGGCGTGGACAAAGAAACAAATTAGTTCTGACAGAACGGACAAATCTATCCAGCCGAGGGCAGTGATGTGCGCGATTATTCCAGGGTGAGCCTTGAGATCATGGCCACGATAATCATGAATCAGTCATGAATCGTGAGATCGTGATTTCGCGATCCGGGCTTGCAGTTCCATGACTGATCGCGATCTGCCCGTTAATTCGGAGGTTGTGTTCACAGATTCTGTGGCTGGGACATACCCACTAGTTGTCGGGATTGCATTAATATTCTAGACACCGGATGAGTACGTGTTTTTAAAGCAGGCCCTATGCGTTTTCCCCAGCGTCTACCTCAGGTATTTTTTGCGCACACTTCCACTTGTTCCTTTGTGCTTCGGGTCTAATGGCTCTGCGAATGTTTTCAGATTGGCACGGCAATTCTGCACATTTCAGACAAAATACCAAGTTTTTCACCGCACTCATCATAATATCGCTACGCTACGCAAGCCGTTTTGTCGCCCTTCTTCGACTACCTCAACCGATCCTTGTTATTGAGACCTTTGCTTAGAGGCACTTATTAAGAGCAGTAAAACTGCAGGTGTTCATTTTCCGGTCCGGCCAACACGGTCTTACAAACACTAACCCTGTTTTGTCCCCGGACCGGCGTCACTCGTAGCCGGGGTTGAATTAGACGCCTCCTGTATCGAATTTAATGTGCGTTGTTCCAGGCGAGCTGGGCCAGCACACAAGGCGGCATTTTCCAATGCAGGCCAAATTGGGAAATAAGAAGTGAGGCTTGGGACCAGCTGTTTCTTTCTTCTCATGTTGAGCCTCAGCCCAAATTTATATGATGGTTGCTGACGTGCTGTGAGGGACGTTGCCATGTACGCGACTCGCAAGGGACGACAGGTACGTTAGATCGATCAACACGCACTCGTCATTCAGCCATAGTTGTAAGGTTAAGAAGGATGTCTGAGTGACCGGTTTTAAGGCTGAAACGGTGGCTTTAATGTCTCTGTCACAGTCACCGACGGCATGAGAGAGCCGATCGCGCCCGGTCACCCGATGTACCGGCCGGTGGGCACAAGGCCTGCCGCCAGGTGTGATCACCAGTGTTCACCCGGTCACCCGATATACCGGCCGGTGGGCACAAGGCCTGCCGCCAGGTGTGATCACCAGTGCTCACCCGGTCACCCGATGTACCGGCTGGTGGGCACAAGGCCTGCCGCCAGGTGTGATCACCAGTGCTCACCCGGTCACCCGATGTACCGGCCGGTGAGCACAAGGCCTGCCGCCAGGTGTGATTACCAGTGCTCACCCGGTCACCCGATGTACCGGCCGGTGGGCACAAGGCCTGCCGCCAGGTGTGATCACCGGTGCTCACCCGGTCACCCGATATACCGGCCGATGGGCACATGGCTTGCCGCCAGGTGTGATCACCAGTGCTCACCCGGTCACCCGATTTACCGGCCGATGGGCACATGGCTTGCCGCCAGGTGTGATCACCAGTGCTCATCCGGTCACCCGATATACCGGCCGATGGGCACATGGCTTGCCGCCAGGTGTGATCACCAGTGCTCACCCGGTCACCCGATATACCGGCCGATGGGCACATGGCTTGCCGCCAGGTGTGATCACCGGTACCCACCCGATATACCGGCCGATGGGCACAAGGCCTGCCGCCGGGTGCGTTCACCAGTGCTCACCCGGTCACCCGATGTACCGGCCGGTGGGCACATGACCTGCCGCCAGGTACAAGTGCTATACAAGTGCTATACCTTGATACAAGTGCTCACCCGATATACCGGCCGATGGGCTCAATGCCTGCCGCCAAGTGTGATCACCAGTGCTCACCCGATACACCGGCCGATGGACTCAATGTCTGCCGCCAAGTGCGATCACCAGTGCTCACCCGATATACCGGCCGATGGGCTCAATGCCTGCCGCCAGGTGTGATCACCAGTGCTCACCCAGTCACCCGATATACCGGCCGACGGGCACATGACCTGCTGCCAGGTGTGATCACCAGGGCTCAAATACGATTGGTGACCGATCTAGAATGGATCCTGTCGAGCCGTTTTTTTCTCAGTAAGGCAATAAGCTGGCCTTCAAGTGCATATTGGCGCTACGAAAATTGAAGGGCTCCGGGCTCTAGGGAAGTGCCGCCTCCTTGGTCTTGGGGAAAGATGCTGAAATCGTAATCCAGCAGCACTAGGTAAAAGTCTCAGAACGGGCGCATTGTTTAGCCAGATGAATTGGAAAGGTCAGTCGGGTACTGACCAACCGGAGGGTTAACTCAGGCTTGAGACAGCTGTGCCGAGAAGCATTGTGCGGTACGTAAAGCACTCCGCGTTTCTGTCTGCCGAAAGGGGGAAGGCAAAACTATCCGCTTAACTGGACAGTGTAACTTAAGTGGTGGATTCAGTGTAAACGCAACAAGGTAGGCTTAGCAGGTGCTCTGAAGCCAAAGCCGCCTGTGCGAACAATCCAGAACGAACTCTTCAATGAAGGTACCGCATTTCTTTCTGAATCCTTGGTCGAAGGTAAAACTTGGTCTCTTTACGTACCTACTTGACTTTAAATGCGTTTTCCACTTCTCGTTTTTTGCACATGCCCAAAAATTACACTCTGCAATCTGTTTTTGCTGGTGCAAGTACCATAATAACATTTGCAACGTCATCGTTTCTTTTCATCTGTTCCTAGCTCCTTATCAGTAAGCAGCACAACCCTAAAACAGAACCATGCGTGGGTCCTCAAAATACATCATATACGCGTTTTCGTCAACTTCACTGGGGTGCCGTGCTGTTCATCCTCCGGTCCATTTGTCTTGGAATGACTCATGTAAAAATGACAAGCGCAAACGTACATACCTGATCATCTAATTTCTATGTTGTTCATCGACACAGTAACGTTCAATGCGCAACATCTCTCGGACTGTGTGTTCAGACATAACCTTGTCCGGCTAAGGCGCTTGGCGGGCACGACCACCCAGCGGCTGCAGCCCGTTTCAGTCCCTCTCTGAGCTCAGCCTGTCTGGCTAAGGCGCTTGGCGGGCACGACCACCCAGCGGCTGTAGCCCGTTTCAGTCCCTCTCTGAGCCCAGCCTGTCCGCCTTAGGCGCGTGGTGGGCACGGCCACTCGGTGGCTGCAGTCCGTCCCAGTCCCGCTCTGAGCTGACCCTGTCCGGCTTTGGCGCGTGGTGGGCACGGCCGCTCGCCGGTTGCAGTCCGTCCCAGTCCCGCTCTGAGCTGACCCTGTCCGGCTTAGGCGCGTGGCGGGCACGGCGCCAAATAGCGCCTCGTAAAGGGCAAATTCGGTCGGCCTGCAGCTGCTGAGGCGTCGTAAATCCGCGCGCTTCCCCAACCTCGACGATGATGCCGTGCCGGGCGTCCCTCTGTCCGGACCATTCGCCGCGCCAGATGAGGATGCAGCACGCACTAGCAGCCCCGTTTAGCTCCACCGTAGCGCGCTGGCAACGAGTGTGTTGTTCGTGCTGGTTCGGTGTTTACTCGGTGTGACGTCCGGGATGGGTATGCCCGACTTTTAATAACACGCGCTCCGGTGGCTGGTTGAATAAGACGCACTTGGGTTAGGGGAGGGTAAGGAGGGAATTTGAACCCCTCGACATACACAAAACTAAGAGGTTCAAAGGATTCAAATATTTGCCGTACGTAAACCTCTATATACAGTTATCTACGCTAAATTCTTGAATTTTGCAAGATCTTAAACCCTTGCACCGTGGATTTGATGTGGAAACCTGATGGCTTTCCTCATAAAGGAGAACAACAGGAAATTACAATGGTTTTAAAATACCAATTTATGGCATTTTTGCGCTTGTCCTAATTAAGGATGGTTACCAGTAACATGTATATTTAAATCAAGAGTGTTCCTACTTCTTATTCAGTTCAGGTCTCAACTCCTCTAAGTTTGTGAAGAAGTTTGCTTATTTGGGAGGCATCCATATTTGGGGTGGGGGGGGGGGGGGGGTACATTGCATAATTTTTCACCGACCCCAAAGATATCTTTAAAACCATGCCCTTCTTTGAAATACAACTCTTTCATCTATGTTTGGTGGCTTTTGAGCAATTATTATCATTTCAACCTTTTGGTAACATGAATCCTGGTTGCTCGAAACTTATATGATACTCAATGATGTAGCCTATGGGAAAGCAATGAAGGTGAGAAGTGGAGTGGTGTAAGAAATGTAGGCAATGATAAGGTGGGGGGGGGGGGGGGGGAGGGTTGCGGGTTTCAGTGCTATCTCCCTTTTACCGAGCGTTTTACTTCAAATAGCAGGTGGTTGTATAGTATTGTGCTCCAACTGTCCTATGAGGTCAGTGAAGGATCGACATTTGGCTGTCTCTGAAGACAATGTTGGCTATTTCCTGATGATAGCACCCCTGCTGCAACAGGAAAGCTCAAGGAGACATTCATTTTGCAGTGCCCATTCATGTGTGTATTTTCTTAATACCTGCAAGCATTGCATGGATGCAGATATGGTGTGTTTCTTTCTTGCTTTGGTAACATTGAATTATAAAATTGCCATGATGGAATCATTAGCATAATCACTGTTACATTTAAGCACAGGCTGCGACGACAGACAGCCTACCTTATATGCAGCCTACATTGACATTAGAAATCAACATAGTTTGCGTGGTGGTTGCATGACAGAAGTGCCAATTATGCAAGATTTGGGGAGGTAGCGACCCATGGATCATGATCAATAAATTATGTCCAGAGAAGACGGTTGTGTGTTATAGTCAGTTTGTTCTCCTATCTTTTTGTAATTTTTCAGCTGGAAATGTTGGCTGGGGGGGGGGGGGGGGGAGAGAAATCAGCATCAAAGGGGCGCAACCAAACATGTGGCGGTGGCATAAGGACAGGATTGTCAATTGTTATGCATGATTAGGGGAGCTAGCAACCCATGGATCGTGATCAATAAATGAAGTTAGAAGGGTGGTTATGTGTCACAGTTAGTTTTTCCCATATCCTTTTAATTTTCCAGGTAGAAACATTGGCGGGGGGGGGGGTGAGTTATCAGCATTGAGGTGACCCAACCCAGCATGGATATTGGCTAGTGCCCCAGAAATTAATCTGAATTGAAACTTGCATTGTGCAATACATACATTGCGGGTAACCTTAGGTTTGCATGCTCCTTGCATGCAAAGGGCAATTTTAGCTTGCTGATTGAATTTCCACCAATACGTGGACATTGGTAATTAAATGTTTCACTCTGCTCTGGCAGTTGATGTTTCCATGAACCGAAATGCAGATTTTTACACCACCATATATGAAGTAAATAAAAGCGATGGCAGCCACTTATTTTAACCCCTACCCTGATTCGTCAGTCTGACGCGGACTGGTGGAGAGGGGGGGAGGGGGATTCCCTGACGTTTGCAAACTAAGAAAGGTAAAGCCTTGCCAAAAAACACGCAAACAGTGGACTGTCTTTAGCGAGATCTTGTGATTGGTAAGAAGTCTCCTGTTGTAGACTGACTCCACTAGACCGAGGTGAAGCTAAAGTTTTCCTGAAAACCAAATATCGGCTTTGCATGTTCATATATACAAAACCATGTCATGAAGTTACATAAGACATAAAGAGGTGTGCCCCTTGTTTGATTACGAGTACAATGACATGCAGTTTTATCTGTTTGGAGCCTATATATAATGTAGGGTTTCGTTCATATAACGGTGCCAAGCCACCGCACGCGGTCCACAGAATCGTCGCTTGTTTCCTGCTGCACCCGCTAGCCTTGAATCGCCCTGCAACGTCGTAAAAACATCGCTTTCTGAAATCAAATTGCTAGGGACACTTTTTTGTGTCAACACGCGTTCAATGGATGGCCCATAGGCTATCAAAGATTTGAGCACGACTGCACAATGTGCCGCATTGGTATCCTCAGAAAACCGTAGGGGGGGGGGGGTCGCATCATCCACCCTCCCCTCTCCTGTCAGGGCGAGTAACCTGTTCAGAAAGAGCTCTCCGCTAAGTCTAGGAGCTAAAGAGCAATCGCCTGATGTGAAGTTATTTACAAATTACGATATAGCTGCCGGGGCATGGCGAGAGGCGCCCACCAATCACAACATGTCGCGCCGGGCTTGGAGCACGCCCAAGGTGGACACTTTGAGGACGGTTGAGATGGGGCTCGGAGCGCACACATGATTTTCATAGGCGAGCACGGCCTTGTGGATGCCCCCTATTTGACGTCATTCCCAGTGCCGATTGCTACTGGCCCGGAATCTGCCACGTATTCTGCTGCCATGGCTATCGAGATCCTTCGCTGTTTTTTGCGGTCGAGGAAAGCAAATCCAGCCGTAGATCGAGTTTGAACGTGAGGCCCCGGCAAGTCCCCAGGATGGAAGAAGACTCCTGTTGTGATTGGGCTATCTCATTAGTTTACGGTGGGTGCGTCTACTTTCCTAGCAGCATCACTTATCCTGACAGTTGTTCGAGGGCAGTGTATGGCTGAACGTTTCGGTTATGTGCATGATATCGCAAATTGCAGTGATGAAAGAGACTTTCGATGATAGGCTGATCACTGATGACGCTTCGGGCACGAAATTAATTACCATGTTGTCATCTGGTATCGCATTACGCTACTGGCGGCAATTTTTCCTAAAAAATTTGGTCTGCGACAAAAAGTACTTTTGTTCCACCCCTCGCAGCCTTATAGGCTGGAATCAGTGATAAGTCGGTTGAAATAGTGAAGAAGTTACAATGCATATGATTGAACCGACAATTCGTGTGTAAGGAGCGAGTAGAGCACAAAACACATTTTTCACTTATTACTCAACTCGTTGCATGTTCCACGCGTGCCTTCGTATTCCCAAAAGACCGGTTGGTCTCATAAAAACCCTTGCCATCAGAGTCGGCTCGTCATTGACTTTGAAATTCAGCCATCTCTCCTTGAATCGGAATTTGAGTTTATTCTAAATGTGATGTGCGCATTGAGGTCAATGTTGGAGTCCATCTCGACGCCGCGGATCTGAGTCGCAAGGTCTTTATGCTGCTAATACAAAAATTAGTCACACGCCAGGTGCCACAAATAATTAAATTGCTTTCAGTTGGATACGAGCTTCACATCAGAAGGCTAGTTTTTCCTTCATAACATATCTTAACCCTCACCCTAATGGGGGAAGCTGATGCCCGCCCCCGCCATGTTTCCTGAAGATATGAGTCTGGAAATTGTTGCAGTCGCATCCACATGCACGGCAGTCATGCTATCAGGTGCAAGAAAAATATCCCTATGAGTAAGTGCTACAGACCGACTTACCTTCAGACCTATTCCCATCACACTAAAGTCATCATTAGACAGACAAAGTCAGATGCAGATATTTCGACGATGATGCGATATTAAATTGCCACAACACATTGCATATCGCATGTTATTACATTTCACAGGATGCTGCGCACGAATGTGCCCTCCACTTTTCCACACGCAAGCGTCCATGCCTGTAAGAAAAGAGGTGGCTGTGGTCCCATGTGGGACAGCCCTCCGAAACTCCTTCGAGCTCTGACGTTCTGGTCGGCTCCTGGTCGATGACTGGCCAGCTTAAAACGCAGCATGCACGCTTCGCAGCTGTTGGCGCGGTGCATGCGGACGGGCTGGACTCTGGAGTCGTTACCCCCGTGCCAGACTCTCAAACAGGGCGGTGTACAGTGGGCCGTGTAGTGGCCCGAGCGCGCCACGCCTGAATGGTGCGTCACGCCCTACAGCTTATAAATTCAGTCTCCTGGTACGGCAGAGTATGGTGACAGCTCCAGACCACTGGCGGAAAAGTCCACTGCGATATTGAGCTTGTACCCGCTCTGGTCCAGCTGCAGCAAGAGTCGTTTCAGGTGCGCTACAAGGATCTGGGGAAACTTCTGAACTTTGAAGTTTTTGGAGCACTTTTACTCTTCTGACACATGGAGCACGTGGGTTTTTCTCCGCCAAACACCTCTCCCTTGGTAAAAAGGTCAAAGTAACCATGCAAGCGCACCTGACCGGTCATGGATGGGATCGATAGGCTCAGGTTCCAGGAAGAGTTAAACGTCACGGACGCGTGACCGCACGCTTCGAGTTCTTCCAGGAACAGGAAATGCTTTCAGGCCTCCAGCTGTTTCTAGTTACACAAAGGTGTCCTCAGAAAGAGTCATGCGTCAATTATATTGAGCTCCTATGGCAATGGGGCCAAAGCCCTACAAAACCATCTTCTATTTTAAGTAAACCTCTCGGCTTAGGGGAAAGACAATGGAATCTGTCCCCCCCCCCCCATACGTTGCGTACATTTACCACACCACCTCGTTCCCTATTGCCTCTTCATTGTCTGCATTGCTGGTTATCATGTTAATTTTCAGCAGCCAAGATTAATACGCACGAAAAAGTTAAACTGGAAATGATTCCCATTTTAAGGCGAACAAAACATTAATGGACTGATTACATTTTCAGCATGGACATAGTTCAAAAAAATAGGTTGGGGAGCTGAGAAGTGAAAACTTATGCAATTTACCTCCAGCATATAGGTGGCTCCCGAGATTGGGACCTTTCTTCACAAATTTGGGGTGGGAATTGAAACCTGAACTAAATAAAAAACTAGGTGCATCTCTGATCAAAAAATTCATTGACTAGCAACCATACCCAGTCAGTAACAAAACAAACGTGACATGGATTGGCACTTCAGAACCACTCTCACCTGTCATTTCCTTTAACGAGTAGTGTCATTAGCTTTCAACATCGAACTCACGGATCTTTTCAAAGGAACGGAGGCTCGGTGCTTGCGACTGCTACGGGGAGTCAGCAGCGTTGTTTTGCCTTGAAAAGACCGTGGATAATGTCAGGTAAGTTTTTACCTCGATCAGGTCATCTCGCCGACTTCTCTTGAACTGTCAGCGCCCAGAAATAAAACCTAGGTGGCGTTCATGAAACCGCAATGCGTACGCCGCTTACAAAGCAACAGTACATAGCACACAAGTGGAACATCCCTTAGGACCAGGTGAATTGCCTGATATAAATTTTTCAGTATCTTTTACTGTCTTATTGTGACATTGAGAATGGCCTCGTAAAAACAGAAAATCGGCAGACCGGCCGGGGCGTAGGAAACACGCCGATTTGTGGCCGATCTATCACACAATTGGGAGACCAAAGAAAAATCATGGAATATTTTTGTCGCTGGGCTGGGATTAAACCCCCAAAAGATACCATAGTGCGTAGGGTAAAAGGTCGTACGGAAAGGCTTGCTGGTGTTGTGTGACGAAATGTCTTACCATGGAGGCCTCATATTAGGATGTGCGGTGCGCGCTGCAAGATTTCGCGCACAGCGCACACTGTCATTGCGACACCCAAATTTCCAGTTTAAAGGATTTTGGCACGACTGAAAATGTACATTTTTGTCGCTAACCTGATGCAACAAGTCTGCGCATTTTATCGCCCCCGCGTATAAGTACGAGTAAAACGTTCCAGTATCAAGAGTTTTTGAACTTCAGACTTAAACACAGACAAAGGGTCCCCAACAAAGGAATTTCGAACTGTGGCGCGAGACAATCAGAAGTGCATTAGAAACGCATTCGTAAACCAGGCACCTTAATAGCAACTCTTTGACCGTAGCATTTGCAACTGGAAATCGTCATCATTTTCTGGGTAGTGTTCTAATTTGTAGTATCATGTTTGATTATCCGCCGCCCACTAATACAACAATGACGGCCTCTGCTCTCCATGAAACGTCGCGAGCCTACTTTGCCGTGCATCCCATTAGCAAAACTTGTCCTGTCACCCTGCGCGCCTGCACAACCTAACGCCACAGGAGATTCACCCGACTGCACCACTGCATCTGGGGGGAAAATTTTCCAAAGCGCCTGTTTGGCTCCAGTGCTGCCCTGACCTTCTCTGGCCCCGCAGGAGTCCTGGCGACGACCCCTGACGCTGACCCTGACGTAAATGCCGCTGACGGGGTGACACCTCCTGACCCCGGTCAGTCCTCGGCGGATGTCCTGAATACGGCGGCGCCACTGAACGTGGCCGGTGTCCCGGCAGATATGCTGGCACCAGGGGCACTCCTGACCTTCGCCGACCTTGCAGGTGTCCTGGATCCGGCGACGCGACTTCCACGTGCTGACGTCTCGTTCGCACGTGTTCACCGCCGACGAGCGGGTGTCGGTGCAGCACAGAGTGGCCGGTGACGAGGACTGGGCGCTATCCATCTGGCCGGTGACAGCGGCTGACAGCGGCGTCTATGAGTGCCAGGTCAGAGCTTCCCCTCTCCCCCCCCCCCAAAGCCCGCCTACGCTGAAGCTGGGCGGAAGCAGTGCCATCGAAATAGCGGGGCTCATACCGCTCCATGCCCCCTTCCATAGCCTTGCGCTCCGTCACCATTCCTCTCGCCCGCTTGCGCTGGAGTCAGCCACCGGAATGGCAGGGTTCATGCCACCCCATACCCGCTTCCACAGCCCTGCGCTCTGTCGCTCCCCCCGCCCCCCCCCCCCCCCCCACCCCTCTCACGTGCGACCTTGTTGTTTCCACGGCCTGGTGTCCCGAGTCATGGGTGCGTTTGACCGTTTCCCGAGTATCAATTTGCCGAGGCTGGCATCCGTTTGGTACCGCGGGGACGGGTCAGTGGGTTCAAAACACCACGTCAGGTCAGCGTTCCGCCAGAGCGCACCAGTGCCGGGGTGCTGCGGCTGGGACGCCAAAACCATGTCCAAAGGTCCGATCAGTGCACTGGGCTACCCTACGAAGTCGGCAGCTATTACGGTGGTTGCAAGTCACCGTGGGATGCCATACAAGGTGCTTTTCTGCTAACAGATCAGTATTTTCCGCGTGACCTTCCAGTAATCCTAACGCAATGCTGCACAGCTATTCTCGGACACGCGCGCAAGAACAGATTGATCGGCGTATCCAGACAGGTCACACTATCTAGGCAGGACGCCAGCTACCGGAGCGAGTGCCAGAGGGAAATGTTGCTTCTAGCCAAGGGATGATTGGAAACGCTTGTGCGTGAAAAGATGCTTATAATATGAAAACGAGCAAGCAACTTCGGAATGTTTATGCAGTTATTTACGTTGCATCCGTTCCAAAACAGTATTTCTGATAGTGCTGCTTGCGATTTTCAGGTGTCAACCGGGCAGGGCACGCTTTCGCGTCTTGTTAACCTCACAGTTGTGGAGCCGATTGCCAGAATATTGGGAACTGAGGTTCACAGGATAGAAGAGGGCTCGGTGATCACCCTTCTCTGCGTTATAGACCAGGTAAGCCGCTATGTGTGGAAGATGTCCCAATAGCAATAGGAAATGTGTTTGTCCGTGCAAATGAGGGGTAGTTCTGTGTGAGTAAAGGCTGGTGCAGTGCTTTATTGTTTATCCTTGAGTGATCATTGATCCGCCAGTATGCTTGCTCTCGGGGTTTCATAGGTGCGGTGCCCTTTCGTGAACCGTGCTGTATTTCGAGATCGCTCGAAATGCAGTGGTCGGGATTTTCAGCAGTACGCTTCGGTTCGTTTACCCCCTTCACAGCTATTTGTATCGCGCAATGAACCCTCTTTGTGGTCATGCTGAGTTATGATTCCGCTTTATTGTGGAGTTTGTTCGTTGTACCTTGTAATTATTTTGCTGAACCTTGGCTTTTGTATCCGCCTATAAGGAGGCAAACAATCTTGGCCCTCCTATAATGGCAATGTTTTAGTCCACAACGATGTGACTGAAAACTAAACATAAAAGTAACACTTTTTCATGTTTTGGATATTGATTGTTGAAATATTCTGGTCTGCGACCAGAATTTTCCACTCATTGTAAACAAGTTTAAATAAAAAGACCGTTTTTGTGCCACCATGACTTTAATGCTGTGGTCATCTGTTCCATGATGCTGCATAATCTAGTACTACGCTTTCAGTAAACGATTGCAAATCCATCGGACTAGCCAGATGCGCGTCGGATGGTCGTTAGTGTTAAACGAGGAACCTACTGCAGTCGCCATGTTACAGTTCTCCTCTTTGAAATGGCTGCTCCGATATAACGCATCGCTGATGCGTTCCCGCGACCAAATCCGGAAGCTGACATTCATTGCCCAGAAATGCGCTGGAGACAAGTTCTGTCGTAATTCGCAAAATTCCATCAAAGACGCTTGGCAATTGCCTATATGCTTCCCGAACGCACTAGCCGGTGAGTTACTATTCACCTAACACTTCCGAGAATCGGTTATGACCTGTCATCGGCTGTTATTGAACGAGTGCAGCGGCGGGAGGACGGCTACCAAAGGTCGAGCGGCGCTGTCGGAAACTGCAGCAGGCGCTGATCCTGTCCCACGGAGATCAGAAGCGCTGATTATCCGAGGTGGAGGCCGAGACAGGCGCTGATGACCTCAGGCAGAGACCGATGCAGGCGCTGATGACCTCAGACATAGGCCGATACATGCGCTTATAACCCCGGTCAGTGACCGAGAGAGGCGCTGATGACCTCAGACATAGGCCGAGGCAGGTGCTGATGACCCCAGGCAGCGATCGAGAGAGGCGCTGTTGACCACAGGCAGAGACCGAGGCAGGTGCTGATGACCTCAGGCAGAGACCGAGGCAGGCGCCGATGGTCTCAAGCAGAGACCGAGGCAGGCGTTGATGACCTCAGGCAGAGGCCGTGGCAGGTCCTGATGACCTGAGGTGCGGAGACTGATACAGGCGTTGAGGACGTCAATATGAATGAAGCAGCCGCTGACCATGCCAGGTGGAGCCTGCAACAAGCGCTGGTCATATCGGGCGGAACACTGAGCCAAGGGCGGATCCAGAACACCGCCATTAGCGGGCTGCCTGCCAAGCCTGGAACAAGCGCTTGCCATATCAGGTGGAAGTTGAAGCGAAGTTCGGATCCAGGACGTCACCAATGGGGGGGGGGGGGGGGTCCAAAGTCGGACGGCAATCCTCTCTTGGAAACCAAATCCCCGCTCTGGCTTTAAAAACCGGTTCTGGCTTAGGAAAAAAATTTGCTTCTTCCCATCCCAAGGAGTGTTCGAGACAAAACTATCCGAGTAAAATCTACCTAGTTTTTCTTCATCGTCTAAGAATGTGTCATTTTTCCCAACTTGGGCCATCTTGGGGAGGGACATAGCCAGGCTGCCCCCCCCCCCCCCTCCTGGATCCTCACTTGACTGCAACGGACACTGGCAGTCTTATGCCTAGGATCCGCCATGGTTCTTTGATCTTGGATAGAGTTTCACTCCGTTCCATGCTTGACGGTGGAGGAGCTGTATTTGTTTCCTTGTTTCCATAAATGACGGTGATGATTTGGCCAATTATTTCGCAATGAAATTGGAATTAGAGCACAGTCGGGGCTGTTAATGATTGGTGCTGCTAGGGCGCCTGCGCTGGTGTGAGGAGGGTGGGTGGCAGGTGCGGAAGCTTCATATTCCACCAGGTACTGTAGTTCGCGGACGCCCTGAAGCTTCATGGTTTCAGTGCCGCTCTGTGCCTGTGTGTGTACTTCTTTGCGCCCAGTTTATGCAGAAATGCGGTTAAGTGTTTCTCATTTTTGGAGCACGGTTCATTACGCTACTGCTGCCGGCGAAGTAAACGGCTAAGATGAAAACACGACTAGCAGACAGAGTATTTTCGCAAAGAGTAGGACAACAGTGTTGGCGAGCTCTCGAACGCCCGTAGCGTTGGTGGCGCGAAAACTCTTCGGCTGCTTAACAGTGGAGCAAACAAGACAGCTAGATGTGCTCAAATAGAGTGCAATGTTTCAGTTATGGGAGCATCGTTAACATGAAGGCATAGAGAGCATCGTTTTTTTGGCCAGAAACGTTATTCGGTAGTTTGTAAGGGATGTAAACATGTAGTGATGCGCAAGCCTAATTGAAACTGTACCCGAAAAATTTAGAATGTAATGGTTTTGTAAGTCAACTCTTCTATTTTCTGCCCGTACCGGGGGCATGACACCATTTTTCTGAAATGCCTGCGATAAAGCTGTATCCCCTTCCCCACCAATCTTCACCCACGAGCGCGTGTAGTCGTCTTTAGCGTGAGCGCGTCCGCCGTCCCGCCAGACAGTGACCCGACACCGTGTCAGCGCCGGCTGACGGCGTTCGTGCCCGCAGGCGACATCGGAGGTGGGCCCCATCCAGTGGTGGCGCAACAACCGGACACTGGTGGCCAGCGGACGGGTGACGGTGCAGTCCAGCTCGGACGGCACCGCCGGCAGTCCCCAGTCGCAGCTGCACATCCGGCGCGCCTCGTTCCTCGACAGCGGCCTCTACACGTGCGGCGGCGACCACCTGCTGTCCGCCACCGTCCAGCTGTTCGTGACCGAAGGTGGGCCGCTCGGCACAGTCGGGGACACGTGCTGGGACGCCCGGTCAGGCCGGAGCGGCGGGCGTGCAGCGCTATGTCGTTGGCAGAGCTGGTTGGAGCATCGAAACCAGGCGAGCCGACGTCCGTGCGACAGGTGGGCTTTGTTACCTGCGTACGTTCCCGGTTATCCAAAGGTGTCACGCTGTGCTCGCCACGGGAATGGTCGCGGCAGGGTCAAACAGCACCAACATCACAAATCACTCGCCGCGAACATTTCGATGATTTTAGGTCCTTCAAACTTTCAGGTGAAAGTGCTGGTAACACTTCAGTACCCTCTGGTCTTGGTGGTCGACCTCTGCTTAAAATGAAGAAAATTGCTGCATGGGAGTCGTATGGCCGATTATGCATTGGCGTACGCGATATTATGCAGTCGATGAAGTACTTAGGCAATAGTGCAGGTCTGAGATTAGAGACACCTCAGTTAGCAATAAGCGTTGGAGGAACAGAAAACAAAAAGCGCACTTTTGTCATAATGCTATTATTTTCTAAAACATTAGTTTAACAGGATTAGTGTGTGCAGTGCAATGAGTGTCGCCAGTTAAGTCACTCGCATTGGATCTGAAAGGGTAAGCTGCGATCGGTATAGTTTGCCGATGCGTTGCGTTTGTTGCACGTGCTTGCTCCGGTGCGCTGCTGGCAGTTGCGGAGACGGTTGGCCTGCCGTGTCGCTCGAGTCCTGCGATTAACTGAAACTCCGCACGCATGGTGCCCCGATTAGCGGCGAGGTGAAGTGCGATAAGCCGGGCAGGTTGGAATGGTCATGTGTTTTAGCCTAGCCGCTTACGCTCAGCCCCGAAAACTAATTTAAGGATCGTGTGTGTGTGGACACCGATTTGGGTCGAACGCCATGCAACGATTTAGATCGGGTTGAACGCTCAGTTTGACATAACGAATGGTGGTGGCGATGTGTGCCCATTCGTTTTGGCCTTCCTCCATCAGTGCTATGCACACGTGGGTCGCCACCGTCGTTTGTAGGAACACTCTGGAGTCGGCAATATTCTGGTATCTGTTTCAATGCTTTAGTCGCTTTCAAATCTTTCCTGAAAACGTTCAGATCTTTCCTGGAGGCATTCTAGAGGGTGTTTCCAAGAATGAACCATAGAAGGTGTCAGGGCTTTTCCAAGAATGAACCATGGAAGGTGTCTCCTTGCCCCGATACAGAAGTGCCTCACGTTCGTGATTGACCTGCTCACAGCATGTTTTTCCATCGCCCGAATTCGTCATGCAGTGATACCGGCCTCCTCGACGAGCAGATTATCTCGCGGAATAACCCGGAGTGCTGGAGATTTGTCAGAAAGCTCGTTCAGTACTACCAACGAGTACAACTCTGCAGATAATAAGCCATGCTAAGGGACAATCCCGCATAAGTTTCAGGGCGTGCTCAAGACTGAGGACCTGCTTTCGCCATGCCTGGCTAGATATTCGGCCACGCGTGGCGCACATGCGAGACGAGACCAGAGGATAATTTACCGATCTGTCGAACGCCAACGGAGATTCCCCGTGGATGATTATGCGGCTGAAAATTATTGCATGAATAATTCCTCCTCGGCCGAACCCGCCGTGAGAGTGCGGCTCGGGTGAATCTTTGTGATGGTCGTCCAGCACTTTTTGCGCCAGGAAGGTGCGATTGTCTGCTGCTGACGTCACTAGCTCGCGCAGCTTCGTCGTACAGAAATCAATGTTTGGCCCGGCTCTGTTCAGAAAGAATAGAGCACAACGTCCCGAACATAGACGCGTTATTTTCCAAACTATGTATCGGCATCGGTGCCAGCAGGCACCAGCTGAGATGTTTGAGATGCTGGCTTAGATTCGGAGACGTTATAAGAGGCGTTGGTCTCCGTTTTGTGTTCACAACAGCATTCATCTGTTATATCAGCAGAAATTTAACATATATCCTCCCACCCCATCCCACCCACCGTCGTGCGGCTGACGGTACCATGGGACGATTTATGGCTAAATGACGTAAGCTCTCCAGCAAAAGAGCTCGTACTAACAGCGGGCTTAATTCTCTTTTCAACTGTATCTCTCAGGGTTGGGAGGACCATAACAAAATCGCTGCAGTCCACACCACATAATGCTTTGTTTTATATACGATCCTTCAAAAGATAATTATAAATGCTCCAAGATTACTTCGGCATTTTAACGTTAGCTGGGTGGTGCTGGGCATAATTTTGCAATAAATCCCGGCGGCGTCGGCGCCATCTTGTGCCGGGGGGAAATCGACGTCGAATATAAACCGGCTCCATAATACGGCTGATAGGCCGTGATCAAGCAACCCGAGGAGCTTCGCATTCATCCGCGGTGTTTATCTGAGGCGTTCATATTGGCTGGTCTACTGGCCCTAGTGAAGCCGGCACGAAGCAGCTGCGGATGATGAAGCTGTTCTCCTCAGTCAGCGGCAGCTGCCACCGATCGAGCCGCAGCCGTGGCGGGACGCCCGCCGGTGATGCCAAAGCCACAGTCTGGCCAAAGCCGGAGCCGAATCGCAGGGATTTCTGGCCAAAGCCGCAGCCTGAACGGAGTCGGAGTCTGATCGCAGGAGCTGGGTTGGGAGACGGGGTAGTAAGTAGCCGGGGAATTGCTCACGAGTTGTGTAAGGAAGTACTTCAGAGCTGGTCACTGAAACATTGATAGGTTAGAGCCGCCGAAGGGAACAGGATCCGTGCACCACATCAGTGGAGGACACCTGGCTGGCGTGACTGTGGCGGCGTGAGGCATCCTCATGTCGCGCCAGCTGGTGCATTACGTGAGGAGCTTTCCTCCAAAGCGCTTACGGAGACGGCAATGCTATGGACCGCACTGAATTGTCTTTAAAATGGCGGTCTCAGCTCAAAACCCCGCACATATGTGAAATACACCCTTAATTTAAAGGGCGCGGTATAATTCAAATAGCATGCATGTCGTTGTCAATATTCAAGGACACATGGTGCAAGCGATGTGCGCACATTTCTGTATCGTAGCAGTTTAGAACCAGCGTAAAATGCGCTTATCGAACGAGCGAAGAATGTTCGTATGGTGAAGGCACAAAGTGATCAGCGCGTTGAATAAAATAGTCATAATTTGTGTCTTGTCGTTAAGAATGATGCGTATGGTGCCAAAAACGGTTCCTTTTCTGACAAAATCTTTGGAAATTTTAATAGCACTCTATGATGAAATACTAATGCCATTGTCTCATGCCAGATATAAAAAATAAAAGCTCTTGAGATGGTCATTCCACAGCAAAAAAGCGGCAATCGAATGCTATCTTGAGATAAGTTGACTAAAGACATGACCAAGGGGCCGTATTTCCCCTTCCTGGGCTAAGAGTTTACACTACATACTGGGCAATTTGGTAAGACTTTGGACCAAAACGCAGGATTTTTTAGACAATTTAGTATTTCCCTGGAGGAAATTTTGGCTACGTACCTGGAGTCTATTTCAGGAATCCATACCATGTCCTTAGCGATTATGGAGGCCCTAAGCAGCCGCATATAAGCAGATATCCCTCCTCAGTAAACTTTTAATGCCGTGAAACGAGCTGCAGCCTGATAAATCGAGAGGTAAGACGGACCAACCGGGACGATGTCAGCCACATGGTCCAAATTATGGATTTTATTGGCTCCAGCTAGTTAGCCATGTGGTGCGGAGTACTTAACGTGCCATGCAACCCACCCGATGATAACAACTATTACTGTCTTTCCATGTAGGGACGACAGTTTGGCACTGCACAGCAGGGTTAAACCAATATAGTGACGTATTTCAAACACACTGCGTCTGCCATCCCTGTGATGCAAAAAAGCTAATGTAATCACCATGCCACCTCAGTAATGCATCCATGTGTATACGTACTAGAGCACTTTCCAAACATTGAAAACAATTAAGTTCACAAGCAATTTAAATTCCATATATATGTATATATATATATATATATATATATATATATATATATATATATATATATACATAAGCAAAATGAAGGGAATTGTAAGCAAAAGACAGAGGGATTTTGAGTTGCAGCTAGTTCAAATCATGCGTATGACGCAAAGCACTTGCAGTTGCCATTTTGGCCCGGAAGTTTCTGAGGCACTTATCCAAAGATGGCTCATTTTGTTTTTGTTTTTTTTGTTTTTTGTTCCACCCAGCCACATCCACGAATCCAAAGATATGGCTGCGGTGATTGAAAGTGCAATCCGCATCTGAAACGCTTGCGCTGAAAACATGAATTATGCTGACCTGTACAAGGACTCCACGTTTCGGGTAAGCATGTGAGTAAACACAGAGGTATGGAGGGGGTAATGGACCAGACTGCATGTAGATTCTGGTTATATTTTAGATATTTATGCGAATATGAACAAAGCGTTAACGAAATATCCGGATTTAAACTAACGGGCATAATACACAGTGATGCTGCTCGTCCCTTTTGAGTCACACTGAGCCCCACTCCAATAATGTGTGTGATGAGCAATGTAAACGGGCATCTTTAGAATGAGCTTTCTTGAAATTCTTCCCTTATTTGGAAGTTCAGCGTTAGAAAGCGCAAACGGGTGGTTGACGGCTAGAGACAGTACAACTATAGCAGTGCAGCTGATTGGTGAGCGTGTGGGTATGGATATAGCTCATTGGGTAGCGGGTGGATGGGGTAGGGAAATCTCACCCTTGAAGGCCTTTGGTGGCGTGTGTTTCACAGGTATTGGTCCTTCGAGGAGTATCAGTACAGTTTGGATCAAATATAAATATATAAATGATGATACTTCTAGCTGCTAACTAACCACTTGCAACGGCTTTTATGCCTCTTCATTCCGGAATACTTTAAATGTGTTGACTTTTAAGTTCTGCCCATTATTGTGTAAAATGTACTAACCTGGCATGCCGTCAAAATTACATATCAGCGATCCTGTGGTGTAGAAGCATCCCTCCCCCCCCCCCCCCCACATTCCGCTCCACCCACTCTCCTGTCAGGCAGCGTGACAGACATCGCACACCAAGGACAGGTAAGCTCCTTGAGAAACCTACATTTCCTGACGCGGATGGCATGCAGGTTTCAGGCATAAGCATCTTGCAAACTTTTGGTGATACTTGCTTGAAGTTGTCACATCACCAGGCGACGTTGAGTAGAATTTGCTCACCAAATTTCGAAGGATTTGTTACTGAACACGTGCATCGGCAGACTAAGCTTTCCTTTCCCAAATGCCTGGTGTACTGTAAGCCCAATACATACTGGCGAGATACAAAATAAGCAATAAATCAGACCCTGTTTTGATAGGTCACGATCTCTGGGGTATCGTCAGGGAAATTGGCGGCTGGAAATGGCCTGCCACAAGCCCATACGCATGGACTGGCTGCTCTTTTGTCCGCGGCAAGCCAAGTGGCGGCAATATTGTTGACGCCCTAAAGAAAGCTAAGCTGTTAAATCGTTGCTCCGTAAAATTCAAAGCGTAAAGCGTATTAAAACACCCACCCACATCCACACCCACCACACCCACACCCACACCCACATCCACACGCAAACCCATACTCACACACACACATACACACGCACGCACGCACGCACGTACGTAGACACAGAAAGAGAGAGGTATATATATATATATATATATATATATATATATATATACATTTCATATATATACATACGTATATACACACACACATATATATATATATATATACAAACATATATATATATATATATATATATATATATATATATATATATATATGTAGCCATATGAGAGCATGGCGTTTCGTGGTTTGGACAGCTTTCGGCCAGGCCTTTCAATCTTTTGAGCGTTACTTTTTGCATCGTCTGTTAGATCAATAAGTAGGTCAGAATAAAAAGCATTTGAGTGTCCTCACCGCAAAAGATATTTCACGAAAAATGGGTGGCTACGGGCTCCTTCTGGAGTCATTGTTTGCCATTTTTTTCTTGGCTGTTGTTGAAAACACAGCCTATACCGGAAGCTCTCTGATTCTGGAGTCATAGTAAACGCTCTCAGTGAAGGTCCCCCGTCCCCCCCCAAAAAAAAAACATAAGGAAAGCGCTGTTAAAGCATTTGTTCGCGGGAATTCTGTGCGTGCTCAAGCTATGACCTTTTACACTTGATAATCACTTGAACCACTACCAAGAACCAAACAAGCAGCCCATTCACCAGATCTTTTACCCTGACTTTATGAATCCAGTTTACAAGAATTGACGACAAAGTGGTGAAACTATAGTGTCCAAAAAACGTGAAAATGTTGGATTGGAATGTGCTTGAACCGCTAATATATTTTAAAAACTTGGCAATATAGATATATTTTATGAATCAGACACAATTCAAGCATAGATGAGAACGCGCAACAACGCAGTGCACAAATTTTGTTGTCCTAATGAGGATCGCAGGCGTCGTTCCGTGTCCCACATTGGTGTTACTGCAACATTTTTGTCCCAATGCCGCACAATGCACCTTACGAAAAGGGCGCCACGACACGCCGCTACTCACATTAAAGGGAATGTTCCAACTTTGGAGATATTGAGGTAAGCATCACATATGATTAATTAGGCTCACTTACAGCTATGGATTTACTTTAAAGTAGAAAAGCCTGCTCTAGATAAAAATTATCTGTTTAGTAAATATGCTCCCAAGTACGTCGATGCGTGATAACGTCATCGCAACTTGCACAACAGTGATTAAAAGCCAACTGGCGGCCGTTGTATATGTGAATCGTGCTCACGAATGGCAGCTGTGAACGACTCGACAATTATATTTTTATTGGGCTTGATCGACGCATGAGTTTCGGAATGATAGGATTTGACTGAAGTTAAGTCGGTGTCATAAATGTCTGGGTGACCCTGAAATGCTCTCCCAGAAATAGCCCTCACATCTTTGCGCTCTCGTAGCTCAGAAGCTAAAGACGCAAGTCTTAAGAACGGCAGAGCTGCAAAGGTCACCCAATGATTTTCCAGCCTTTTTTCCTTTAGTCCAAAGTCTCATACAGTTGTGGACATTCCCGAACTGAGGAAAATAGTCTAGTTGGGCCTGAAACCTCAGAAATGGAATACAAAAATTGGCAATAGGAGACAGCATATATAAGTGCCAAGCGTTCATTGCAAATGTCTCGTCACAACCAATCGGGTGTTGGTCGGGATATGGTGAAAACATATCGCAAAAACTGAAAGGCTCCCACACCAACGCGCTATGTTTTCCGTTTCCGATAATTCCAGCTCGTTTCGTTTATATGAAGCACGACTTAAACTGCTGACATATTTTCCAAATGGTGTTGAACAGCTGTCTCTAAATGCTCTCGCTTCAGATGATAGACGGCGGTAATCCGGCCACGCTCCGGCGTCTCGCAACGGCTCCGCGGTCTCAGAATAGATGAGGCATGGTTAGTCGCGTAACGTCTTCTAACGTCGTAATCCTGTCCCTTCATTTTAAGTGATGGTACTATAGGGATTACGATACGGGCCTCACCTTCCGCCTTCACGCCGCGTGTCCGTTTTCAGCGAATAAGCCCGCTATCCCTCCGCCGTGCTGTCGGGTTGTTCAGTGTCTGCCAGTGCCACACCGCGGGTGCCCCGTTTCAGGTGATAAAACGGCGGCCATCCAACGCCGCAGCCCGGCCGGCTCGCGGGCGGCGCCCGCCCAGCTCACTCTGCTGTTGCTGTGCTGGCTCGTGCCCCGGTGATGGCGCCGGCTGCCTCGAGCCGGCCTGTGACTCTCCAGACTTCCGTCTCGCTCGAGCGGCGCCGGTCCCAGCGGCCGCCGGAGCCGGACGCCGTAACCTTCCACCGCGGCGCTCCTGTGGGGGCAGCCCTTCGAGGAACACCGTGACGTGCGCCGGGCGGACGCACCTGCTCCCCGAACATCAGACGACTGTCAAATGCAGAGCGGTGAGTCGCGGGTAGATTGAGTTTCTCCACGTGGCTGGCAGTCTGCTATTCGTGGGCGACTGGGAGGGGATGGGGGGGGGGGGGGGGGGTCGTGACTGCGCACGGCTGCGCGTACCGCCGCACGAACAGCGCCTATCGCTCTCGACCAGGAGTGAACTGAAATCCGACCGGGAGAGAGCTGCGACCTCTGCAGTACGTGATTTTCGGCATCACGGGGAGAGTGTTGCGACAGCAGGTGAACTGCAATGTCGCCCAGGATGAGCCGCGACCCTAAAAAGTGAGTGAAGGCTGCGTGTAAATGGTGCGATCCACGAAGAGGAAACTTCGGTGCTGAAGAGGGTGAGCTGCGGTCTCTCAGATCATAAGCCCCTACTTTATGGAGCGCGAGCAGCGACACGAAAGGGCGTGATCTGCAATGCGACAGAGCGTGATCTGTGATGCGACAGAGCGTGACCTGCAATGCGACAGAGCGCGATCTGCGATGCGGCAATGCGTGATCTGTGATGCGACAGAGCGTGATCTGCGATGCCCCCAGAGTGTGATCTGTAATGCGACAGCGTGATCTGCGATGCGGCAATGCGTGATCTGCGATGCGACAGAGCGTGATCTGCGATGCAGCAGTGCATGATCTGCGGTGCGGCAGAGCAGGGGTTGCGACCACTCAGAGCATGAATTGAGAAAGTGGAAGTGGACCGAGCTTCCGACGGGTCACGGCCGGGTGCGAGGTCATCTGAATCTGGGGGGGGGGGGGGGCGCGTCTGGCGTAGGGCGGGGACGTGTCATCATCAGTCCACGTCGTGCTGTGGACCAGACCGTCACGCCTGACGTCGTGCTGTGACAAGACTGTCACGCCTGACGTCGTGTTGTGACCAGACTGGCACGCCGGACGTCGTGTTGTGACCAGAATGTCACGCCTGACGTCGTGCTGTGACCAGACTGTCACGCCTGACGTCGTGCTGCGAACATGCCATCACGCCTCACGCGCAGTGAGGCCGCGACGTCAACAATTCGTTGTGTTGAGTGGTTGTGAGTGTTGAAGCCATATGGCATTCGTTGTTCTCTGCTAACTGTCATCTGAAAGTGTGCAGAAAGTGTGGAGGTGTGCGTCGGCATCGTTTATGTTGAATGTGTGCCGTAATGAGCTCCCACTAAATACCATCGTCTCGGAGAACAGGCTGGTTTCATTCATGTGATTTGCTGCGGTGGTCATGGTTTTACGTTCGTCTGTGACGTAATACAAGCGTAACTACATACGCGCTGTTGAGCTAGCATGACTGCAAAGTAACGTGGCTTACCATCCCTAGTATTTGTCATGGGCTCGTTTTTCAATGCACTGTCTGATCGTTGCGATTTTCCCAAAATGCGCTGTTATCAAACTAAGCTGCATGCCGGATCTTTTTTAACTGGGCTGATTTCTTAACAAATGACACCGTAAACTTTCTACACGCCTGACATGAGCGGCGGTTGCATGAGTGCTGAGTGTTGCTTGAGTTATGACTCCGATACTCTAGTAGGTAGATGCTTAGCTGTTACCAAATGGGGAACATTTCAGAACATTATAGAATTCTCCGAAAACATGGAGCAGGTCCGCACACAGAAACAAAATGTTCACATTAATGTGGGCAGAAATGTTTCCTGACCGTTGCTTCTCACTGAAGGCAAAAATACCGTGTTTTCTTTCCTGTTTCATTCACGCTTTGTTCAGCCGCTGACTTATTTAATAGAAACCGGAAAGTGGACTGGAGTCTGTGAGATTTGATGTACTGCATGACAGCCCGATGTTGATGTTCCATAAGCTGCTCGTGCAGCATTTGCTCGCCGTGAAGGATAAAACACGTTACAATATATATATATATATATATATATATATATATATATATATATATATATATATACATATACATATACATATATATAATATACATATATATATAATATACATATATATATATATATATATATATATCTGCCCACCGCTAAATATTTTTCCGCTCCCCCCCTTATGGGTTTCGATCCTTCAGTCGGAGATTAATCATTCCTCTTTAACCGGAACAGGAATGTCATGCCCTTGACCGCACATGATCCAACACTTAGCTGCATGGTGCCCGCCGTTCGTCCTAGGCCTTGATCGATCCTGTGCATTTGCTAGCCGAGGGCGAAAGCATTGCTGCCTCCGGGTATGTTTATTGGAATACACGCGTTTGGACCAATGTGTGCAGGAAACACGCGTGGCACGGATGGTGGGACAAGCGCGTGATCCTTGTTCATTCGCCCATCCGATGGCTGCTTGTAAGGCTACTGGAAATCAGCTCTGAAGTTTCAAAGAGGAAGCCGTTATAGGTGGGTTGGATGCTGGTGGCGGATGGAAGTCGCAGATGGCGCGCTGATCCCTTATAGACCTCCTACCCCCCCCCCCCTCTCTCGCTCTCTCGCTCTCTCTCTCTCTCTCTCTCTCTCTCGCTCTCTCGCCTCTCCTCTCTCTCTCTCCTCTCTCTCTCTCTCTCTCTCCTCTCTCTCCTCT
>NW_023596545.1:14473151-14484371 GCF_011947565.3 Pollicipes pollicipes | reverse complement strand
TCCATCCCTCCATTTTCCTGTTTATTCCATCACCAATAAAGCTTTTAATATCATCTCACCAATACGCATATGTCCCTTTTGAATACACTGCATGGCTTGCGTGATTGTCATGATTTTACCCATGATTCATTCTGTGCTTCAGTTACGTCAGGTGTCAAGTGCATTTAAGAAAAACATGGTTTACATTGATAAAACAGTACTTATAGCATTATTCCTCGAAGAGAAAAAAATAGGGAAATGGAGATATAGATGCTTTGATACTTCGGCAGCATGCCTTTATCGAAACAATAGCAGAAATTAATCCAAAGCTGCCTCTCGATGATACTAATCGATTTTTCAGGGTTTTGTTGAACAGCAGCGGACCACAGTTCATACAAGCTATCCAACATTCAGGGGATTGGACTACGAGCAATGTTCAGCCATTTCCATGGTATAGTGCATATTTATAAGAGCGTATGCGAACGTATGCAATGCGTATGTGTAACGTATGCGAAAATGTGTGTATATATAAGCGAATGCAAGCAAACAGGCATCCCGCATCACACTTCATTGAAACATGCAAAGGAGTTGATTTAAACAGGCATGACACATCACGCATCAATTATACATGCAAGCGATTTTAACTAACTAGTCATCGCGCATCACGCGTCAGGCGTCACTTACACACGCAAACGATTTTAAACTAGCACACATCACGCATTTAGGCACACATCGCGTATGCATGATTGGCCATGGTGAACCGTGTACGTTAAGGTTTAGTTAAGCTTGGTTTTCGTTTCCTTTTATAAAAATAGATTCACTTGTTCTCTTTCCTGGATGATTCTGTGCTCTGTAGATGACTTTGAGTTAAATAGAGTCATAGGTTCCATACCTCCCTGGATTTAATCCTGCGCGTTTTTTCCAAAAGGGTCTTCGAAACCTGTTCACAAAAAATGGTCACCGAAGCATGGATTCCATATTTTGTTTTACCGTCACGCAGGTGTTTATTATCTCTCAAGCAAATACGGCACAGGGACTCCCCGGTACAGACATCTTCGTGAGGTATGTCCTTCCCGTGTGTTTCACACAGTTTACACTTAATTTCGTAAAGCAAGTTTTTTGCGTGCAAACCCCTTGAGTCTCAGACTTACATAAATGACATACTTCGCCACCCGGATACGGGCTTCAAAGTAGAAGATTTCGCCAGAGACATTTTTAGCTTAACTTTGTTCGTCCAAGCCATGCGTACGCGCGGTTTTGATTTTCTAACGATGTGTCTGATTTTCCAAAGCAAGTGCTCATCTACATAAGGTAGCGTTAAGAATTCGTCGTCCGACGGGATGTGTTCCGGCTTCCTACCACCAATCCCCTCACGAACCCAAGATTTTTTCTTTTGCTCCAACATTCTACCCAAAAATCGAGGAGAATATCCATTGGCCAACAGCGAAGTCCACATGTTGTAAGTGCTCTTTGTTCCCCTCTAACTAATTGATGAGTTGTTTTGAGTCCTATGAAACATGTTGCGAATTATGTTGTGCTTAGATGAAGTTGGATGCGCAGATTCGCAGTGCAGCATGGTACCAGAGTTGTTGGGCTTTGTAAAAAGCTCCGTTTCTAACGTTATGCAGTTTTTCCTTCTTTCCATCGCTATTAGTGTATCCAAATATGGGACCTCTTTCCGCCCTCTGCATGCTCCATTGTAAAGGCTAAATTTTGATGCTGGCCTTTCATGAACTTCCAGAAACGCTCAAGGACACGCTGTTTGTGTCCATGCCCCAGCATAATCCTCAATGAATCTAGCTAAGGCGGTGGGTTTTAATGGGCTTGCGGCCGGGGCCTTTGTTTCAAATTGGTCCCAAAATGCCATTGCCAGAGGAGGGGCGCATAGGTTGCCGACTGCTATACTTTATTTCTGTCGGTAGAAGTCATCTCCGAACGGGAAAAGATTATCATGGAGGCACTGTTCTAAAAGACGGCAGATAGCCTGTTTTGACAGACCGAAAGCATCAATGTTGTGGAAATGTTTATCCACCTTAGCTTTGACGGCAGCGATAGTCCCATTGACTGATAGATTGCCATTTAAATTGACAACATCTACGCAGAAGAAAGTGTTACCTTCCGGTAGCACTTCTGCCTGCGAATGATTCAAGCCTTTTTATAAACAAGTCTTTGGTATCCCACAGATGAGTGGGAACAGATCTCTAGATCTGGTTGAGTGTTTTCTCTAGACGACTCAGATATTTTTATGTAGGACCACCGCACGCAGATATGACAGGTCTAAGAGGCGTTGCAGCCTTATGATCCTTAGACAGCCCAAAGAATACAGGCGTTCTACTGTATCTAGGTGTTAGGTCTTTGACGGTTTTGACCGAAAGCTTTCCGCCAACTGTGCTCTTAAGTATTCTTTTTGTTTTAGTCTCCACCTGAGGGACTGGTTCCTATTCAGTTTTTCATAGCTGTCGCAGTCGTTAAGTATAGCCTGAGCGGTGTTAGCATAAGTTAGCTTACCCAATATCGCAAAGCCATTACACTTATCACCCTGTTTAACTATGATATCATCACTTTTACTTAGGTCTCTGACAAATTCCCGTTAATCTGCAGTAACCTTTAGTTTGCCTCCTTTATGGTTTTTGAACGTGCGTAGCATGCCATCCTTCAGTTTCTGTAGCCTGACCTCTACTTCATTACTTGAGGGTTTTGGAAAGTTCTGACCGATATCTGGAAATCTAAACGACAGATTCGGGATGCGACCTCGATGAGGTTGATCTTCGTTGCGATTTCCGGCGTTTACTCCGCCGAGTCCACAAGGTGAGTTCACCCGTTCTGGTGGTACTGCTGAGTCGTCTATCGACGCCATTCGATCTTGGACCGGTGCGGTTGCAGTACTGCTTGTGTTGCTGCCATCGCGCAATTTTGAGACTTTTTGTTTTTAGAACGACTCATAGTCTTTCCATGGTTTGGCGTATGCAAAACGCCCAGTTCCTTTTTCTACCTGAAGTAAATATTTTTAGATGCTGACTTCGTTTGCTCAGACCTTTGGCTATCAGATTAAGTCCAGAGGTATTACGTTCTACGGGTGATAAATTATTCACCTTCTTTTGACTTGTTTGACTGTCAACCAACCTTTTATAGCCATGATTCACCTAGCGCTTAGCGTGAAGTCGTGTGAATTTGTTAACCTGTCTTGTTATATATATATATATATATATATATATATATATATATATATATAATGTCTAAGACAAACACGTCCTTGATAACAAATGGGCCATATCCGACGATGTTCTGGGCGGCTTTTTTACCATCAGGGGTCCACTGTCAACCCTGTATTCCCGCTGCCAAGGCTCTGGCTTGTATATGGACTCGCTGGTGTCAATTTCACTGGTATCAACTCACTGGTGTCACTGATCACAATTTGAGATTCCTGGGCCGCGACATTCGGGTTAACTTAAGTCGAACAAGGCCAATATAAAAATTAATGTCCAAAGTACATCAGACCTCATACAACCGGCTGGAAACTAGATACGTTTTCGAACCAAATGTCGCTATAGCTCATTTCATGTCAGGGGCCTTTTTTCTTTTAGAAGGTTATGGTGACTAGAAACAACACATATTGTGTTGATTTTCGAAGATGAAGAATCGCACGTGATTACGCTAGGTGGCGTGATCCTAAAAACAAGAGATTCATCTGAGTAATTTCAGCTCAGGTACTACCCCGATCTTTAAGAAGTCTAAGAAAGATTTCTGTTGTCTTTTCTGCTTATCAAGAAATTTAAAACAAGCATCAGGAGCTACCCCATAAAGCAATCTCTCCGGTAAAAAGGCAGTTTGGTTTTGACTTGAGGCTGAGCTCCACACCTGATCCGGATGCAATCGAATTGGTCGTAATCCTAAATTCAATTGGCTTATTGTCGAAGACTATCTCAGAGAGGTATGGCCTCGTCTAGCGCTTTATTGTCGCATCAGACTTAACGATTCCCCAGGAACTGCCTTCGTTGATAGCCACGGCCTGACTTTGACCTGCCATAGGCCAGCGACCTTATAATGTATATCTGGCGTTGCTATGTCAAAGTACCCCCTATTCAATCGCCTACAGCAATGCATAGTTTGGCACGGCTTCGCCTCGCAGGTAGGAATTTATTCTGGAGCACACCTCGGGAGCGTCATCGCCAGACAAATTTACTGGCTGATCGGATCATCACCAATCGATGTCAGACGGCTCGAAATGACGACTGAGTCATATGAAGAATATAGAATATTTGATGAAATGTTCATGTCTGGTCTTCCATGATCTTTCATGACCTTTTTATTAAGCCATGAAAATGCACGTAAGCTATTTCGTGGCTGACAGCACACATATTTTCGAAGGCTGCAGCGTCCGCCGGGAGCGAACTTGAACACCGGGAACAACCGATCTTCAACAGCAACCGATGATTAGATTCCCAGTTACAACCGTGGTAAACTTCTCTTGACCCACGTGTGCATTGAGATGCGTAGGCGTCTATGCAGTCATGGCAATGCAATGCACGAAATGCATGATTGTATCATGCAATGCAATTATGGAAATGCGGTGGATGAAATGCATGAATTAAGGCATCAGACACATGACTCAGCGATCGTTGCATCCCAACTGTCTTTGCGACCAGCATGCATCCGTTGTTGCGACAAGATGCAAACCAGCAAAAGCATGAGGCTCTCACTAAACGTCTTATATATTACACGGCCGAAAGTGAAATTGGTTTAGCAGACAGCTCCCTCACGCTCGGAGTCTCATCAAAATAAGATGTTCTGCTGATGCGCAGATTCCTTCTTTTACTCCGCTCGCGGCTGAAAACAGAAACAGCCACTGCTGCCTAGCAGATCGTACCAGGCATCGCAAGGCCTTATGCGCCCTGTTTACAGTGGCTGCGCTGAGCGCAATTTGGAGACGCATCGTCGGCGACCACAGCGAACGTTAACCCGAGCCGCCCGTCAAAACAGGACCAAATGACCCTGCAGTCACGGCGAAGCGCGGAGACAGCATATCTGCGCTGCCCCGTCTGCGCGTGTGCGGATGGGGCTAGGTAGTATCAGGCAACAGCCCGTGCAACAGCGTGTGGCATCCATTTCTCTGCGTGCACTGCTACCATGTCGCAAACCGCGCGTGCATGTGATTTATTTCCAGTGGCGATCCCGGCCATCCGAGCGGCTTCGGGACGCTCAGAGGCCAGTTTTACGACCGGGGCGGGGGAGGGGGGGGGGGGGGGGAGGGCTATACGGGCCGGGCGGCGCTGAGATGTGCCACATAAACTGCCTGCCCGGATCACGACACCCTCTCCGGTGGCCGTTACCCGGATCACGACACCCTCTCCGGTGACCGTTACCCGGATCACGACACCCTCTCCGGCGGCCGTCACTCGGATTACAGCTGATGGGCGTCTCGTCACATCCTCGTGCCGTCCCCGTGCCTGCCGACAGGAGCGACGACTCTGACGTCACGCTTAGTGCCGACATCCCGACCGGCTGACGCTACGAGGCGGACGTGACCGTTCTGGACGCAGCGGTGTGAGTGTCTCCAGCGTAGCATGCGACACGGTGGTATGTCAGGGAGACAGAGGCACGGTCTAGTTTGGTGGCTTCAATCATAGCCATTTCAGCCCGTCATGACCACCTGAGGCGTAAAAGATGAAGGAGAGTGGATGCTGGTGGAGCGAAACTATACGCAAATGGACGTTTCCTTCGTGTCGCCGAGACTTATCCGGCACAGGGGCTCCTTTTCGGGGTTTGTGCTCGGCGCTCGGACGTGGCCCCACCAGGCGGCACCTGGGCCCACTTATGGACGTTGCTTGTAGACTGCCCCGGATAAACGACCGCATTGCAATAATCCAGGATAAAGCTCCAATAAGGGTTGCAGCGCGGATGAAGACACCGTCCCGGTTTTGTCTGTATCCGCCGTTCAGATCGGCATGCTGGTGCGAACCATCTGGCGACAATACTATCTGCCATCATCTACGTTATCAGTTAGTGTAAAGAAGGCAGAGCCAGGGGTGTCAATATTTGTAAATTATTGGGAGGGGGGGGGGGGGAGGTGAACCGAAGGCTCGACAACTTAACCCCTCCCCCCATTTTTTCTCACCGGATTTGGCCCACTTTATTTTTTTTAACGCAATGCACGTTTTTAATCGTTACATAATTTATAAAAGTATTTAATTTAGGTAGTATAGAAACCATGCAGGGTTGGATCCAGGGACCAGGCAGTGGACGCACGCATCTCCTCTGATCGGCACGTGAAGGCGCCCTTTTAGGACCACGTTAATGCGCCGGTGCGCTCTTTTTTGGCGGTCATGGGAGGCGGCTCGCATTTTGGTTGCGGGGGTGGGGACGGGGCTAGCCATGAAGACTTAGGCTAGCCCCATATTCCAGGGCTTTTCACTTTAACCTCACAAACCACTGCGTGTCTTATTGCGCTGGGTATGTGAATTTCATTGCATTGTTTATCCGCTCAGCTGTTACGATTCGTATCTTGGGGTAAGAGCAACTATGAATATTTGTAATGAGAGTATTGCGAGACATCACTACGCAGAAGGATCAAAGAAGATAACCTTTGTGTTAGGCTCATTCTTTTACCCCCGTTTTTTTAAGTGCTCCCGTCAAAAACATTGGGGGGGAGACAAGCCAACATGGGGGGGACAACCCGACATGGGGGGGGGGGCAGGGCTCTCGCAAAATAATACAAATCGACACCCGTGGACAAAGCTGCTGATAAATGCGCACGTGGTAATTGCTGCTGCAATGCCAAGTTCTCATATTTATCCATGAGCTTATTTGAGAGAGGCGAAAACATATTGCATATAAGTTACTGCATGGAGCAGACCAGTTTCTTTGAAGTTATGCTTCTATTTTTCTTTGTTCGTAACTGAATTTTTAACATGGTCATCTGGGATAAGACTGCTTCCTCAGAACAGTGTGTTGCAAAGACCCTCTCTGCTTTATCCCAGGAGAGAAGTTTCAGGTCGACGGCCAATTAAATGCTCCGCGTATTACATCGCGGAATGTGGGCTAATTTGTACACAAACTCTTTTGCGCAGTTGGTCGCCGCTTACAAAGTGTTTCCTCGCTTAACGCCATGCTCTGTGTCTATCTCCCTGAACATTTTTGATTCCAGCCATTTGGCACTTTTTAATCCCATTAACTGCTCCATAAAAATAATTTTCACAACAGTGAAATGCACGAAAAATACAGGTTTGATTGTATTGTGTGTACCATGGCCTCGTCATGCATGCTCTCCTTGACGAGGACATAAAAAACAGCACATAGTAGTGTTTTACTGATTACCATTGGCCTTCATTTGACTGGAAGTCTGCTCTCAACATTTTTATTTTGCAAAATGGGAACTTTTCTTTAATGTGTACGGATTTGCTTGCTCGATAGCACGTTTCGTCCCAGCATGAATCAAAATGAAGGTCTCATGTAATGAAGGGTCGCAACCGAAATGCATGCGGCCGTAGCCGAAATATCCTCGTCTGTCCGCCCGTTCATCCATCTCCCTCACTCTCACCCCCATACTGCATCCGGGAAGCCCCGTGTCCCCAGAGGTCAAAAAAGCTTACGCCTGTCTCCCACGAACACAAACGGTCTGATCTATCTCCTAACTGTCGGCCTGACTCGCCGTATTTCATAATGCGGGCAGATGGGGCTGGGGGGGGGGGGGGGGGGGGTTAAGGTGTTGTTGTTGTTGCAAGCCCACCCCAAGCATTTCCAAACTTATAAAGATGTAGCTTTTAACAGCAAACCTTAATATGGCTGGTCAAAGGAAACGTTTTCCAGAAAATCGCACGTTTTCCGTCTCACAGCATCCTTGCAAAACCATGACGTTTGTGGCGCGGTATGTATGCAGTTGTATTCCTTATGTAATTATGGGTACAATGATGTAAATTTTTGCGTATTTTAGTAAACATGTATGATATATGGCTTCATTTATGTAACAGTGCCGGCGCGCCATGCGCTCCGCGGCGGCGTCGGCTGCCACCCACCGCCCGCGTCGCTGCGGATCGCCGCGCCGTGTTCGTCAAAAACCGTCACTGCTCCCAAACTGGAAAAGCCAGGATAACGTTTCGGGCGCCGAAATACGTGCAATGGATGCCCCAGAGAAAACCAAAAATTTGAGCGCGATTTGGAGCCTGAGAGATATCCTTAGACAATCTGTTGGGGGATGATAATTTCTCCCCCAAATAAGGCCAAGGGTTAGCATGATTTGTAACCAGAAAAAGGAAGCAGGATCTGAGAGGTGTAGGTTGTTGATTTTAATTTTTTAAATATATGTTACGTACTCTAAAATTATTGCCGAAGGGAACTGTATTTTCTTCCCGTCAGTCAATAAGTCTATGATAATACCAAACAGAGGAATGATGATTAGACAGCAGTATTAGCCTTATTCCTCGGAAAAACCAGGAGAATGGAGATGCCAGTGGCACTTCTGGCAGGCAATTTGGAGCTCACCTCTGCTTTTGTTTCGATGAAGGCATGTTGCCGAAATATGAACCTTACTGTATCTCCATTCTGCTGGATTTTACGAGGAATAAGGCTAATATTACTGTCTTATCTATTTTGAAATATCACTGCACTTCAAACGCTTTTCCTCCATACGCTGAGCTTACCCCCCAAACGTTGCATAAGCCAATCCGATCGTGATTTTTCATTTGCTGTCCCACAAAATGTTGTTAAATCTGGCGAATTTCCAATTCCGTTTTCAGAAACAAAATACACGAATTTCACAACAATGCTGTCCACATACTGAGGCGTGATGTTAAATTCTATGATCTCAGGTATGAATTGCACTGAACTGAATATCTTCACACACAAAAACAAGCGTTCAGTATTAAGATATTCAATCTTATGTCCTATTCACAGCCGCTCACTACATATACAGGCGCCCTCGCAAATTGGTTATGGCCCATTCACATGTATCGACCAAGGTACGTACGTTAGGTACTAGCTTTACCCGCAACTCACACTTCTCACCCACCGAATGTTGCATTCAAATTTAGCTACTTAGCAGCTCCCCACGATCCCTCTCGGAAAACACCCCGTGATACAAGCCCAGGTGACTGACAATGCTTAATGCCGTAATGGCGCCTTTTTCGCAAACCGTGCCACTCCAACAAGAACGAGTTTATGCACAATTATGATAATGACCTCATTAGTTTTTAAGTCGTCATTTCTGCATTATAACGTTGTCTTGTCAACGTGCATTATATTTCACAAACTAAACTTGACGTTCATATGACGCCATTCAAGGTTTATAGCATGAGTTTACATCTTCAATGAGCAGTCATTTCTTACGCCCAGAAGACAGCGCAGTAAGGACGAGGAACATACTGACGACTGACGTTAAATGACCGTTCAAAAAATTGGGAGGCAGAGGAGTGTGCCCACACATTGCCCACAGTATGTCTCCTTGCAGGGCAGTGCTGAAAATGGGCACTAAAGCATATGCATCCTTTTATTTTTGAAACGCGAGCAATTTCTCCGCAATTGACATTTCATTTAATTAATATGTCAAACAAAATGTTAAACAATGGGAGCGTTTCAGTCTGCTTTCATGAAGAGCAGGCATTGATATCGGTTATCCACGCTCATGGGCGAGTGGAGGCTTTTGTCACTTCTGCGTATACCCGTCGCCACATCCGCCGGAAGCGAACCTCAGAGCGCTTCAGGGTCGGGGCTGGGTGGAAGCGACCTCAGTTAAGCGCCTGGCTTGGTCGGCGGGGGTGGCCCCTTACCGCTCGGCCAGGGGCCGCCCGAGCAGCGCCAGAACCGGCCACAAGCAACAGCGATCAGTGTCCCATAGGGGTGTGTTTTGGGGGTTTTACGACGTTCTCAGCTGTATGGCATTCTTTGCTCCTCACTCTGGCAGGAACGGCAGGCGCCACGGGAATTCAAACCCCGTACCTCTTGTTTTTCCAGACTAACAGGTTATCCACTTAGCTATCGGAACCATTTCTTATTCAATCGGTGATTTGAGAGGTAAGTGGCTCAAATCCGAGAAGAGGCAACTTTTTGTACTTTGGGAGTAGGTTTAGCCATTTCTCCTGCTCAGCCCCCCCCCCCTTCCCTCAGCCCCCAACTTGTGAAAACTACACTTGTGGTGTCGCGGCTCAATCATGCTGGGGAGGGGGTGGGGGGTGAGTGCTGATGTGGCGCCAGTTGTATGGCGAGCACTGCTATACCGCCCGAGCCGGGAAGTTTTTAGCGCAGCCAGATATACGGCGGGTACTGTAGTGCTTCCAGAGAAGCAGCCGACACTCACTCTTGTACCGTCCTGTACACAGAAGACAACGCATTGCTAGAGACGCACTGAGCGGACTGCGCGGGCAGAGGTAAAAAGTGTCCCATTGGCCACGAGCGTAGCAGGCCTGTTGCAGTGCTACCCTACATGAAAGGGGATTGAAATGCTCTTGTTGCTGAAAGTTCCATTTCACATATTCATTCGCGAAATGCCGATTGCTAATTTTTCTGGGTCCTTTTAGAGTTGCAGCTAGCACAATCAAGTAACGCACAAAGTAGCAAGCATGCATTCAATTCATTAACTGAAAACACTTTTAAGACGATGCTAATACATCTATTCATCGCATAATAATCAGGATAATGGAGAAATAGATGTTCGTTCTTGTCAAGGTGGCGCTGTTTGCATTCAAATTCGCCATTATGGCACTGAGCACTGTCAATTATTTGGGTTCGTGTCCTGGTGTGTGTTGTACCGGAGGGATTGAGGTGAGCTGGTAACCACGGATGGAACTTGAAAGTTCGTATTGAATGTGTACATGGATGGAGTTCATATTGGATGTGTACATGGATGGAGATTCGTATCTATATGTGCCCCTGGGATATACAAAAATATCAGCACCGAACCATTTCATTCCAAAGATTTTGTGCTGTGCTGGTAAAATGAAGCGCAAACACTTGGAGTTTAAGGCAACTGTGGATGCATGTAAAATTTTGGTGTTTCTATGCCATCGATCTCATGCTGCGCACGTCACTGGTCGGGCCAGGGATGTAAAATAAACAACAACAACAAGAACAAATGGCAACAGTCAGGATCGTTGCGGGTGTGCGGGTGTTTTATAAAGATATTAAGAGGCCCGTGGATCAAGCGCAAGAACAGATCGAAACAGGATCTAAAATATGTATTTGGATGTCTAGCCCTTGTTCGCATGGTAAAATGAAGTAGCTCTTTAGAACTCATCACGGAAAATTATACAA
>NW_023596545.1:14425651-14468151 GCF_011947565.3 Pollicipes pollicipes | reverse complement strand
CTTCAGCAGCCTCAGCCTCAGCGTGCTATTCTGGCCCGATCTTGGGAATATTGCCAAACGCTGACACTTTCGAGAGTGTTTGACCCCTCCGCTATTCACGATGGGGTCGTCGGATCGAAGATTCTTGACCATCTCCCTAAAAAGTAGGCCGCAGAGGCCCCTTAAGTTTAATGGAAGAACTTCAGAACGGTTTTGAACTCGGTGCTGATGTTTGCGGATACAAGATTCTACATCTGGCTTACGCATGTACAAGTTTGATGGTTTCTGACCTTGGCGGATCATGTTCTGTGACTTTCCCGGGCCGGTTGTCCGTACTTTTATGCTCAAATGTGAAAAATAACGCAAATTTTCCCAGTAAAGGCGCCTCCAGAGAGGTTTTCCAGCTTTGTGAATGAGATTTTTGCAAGGTTAGGTCGCCCAATTTAAGTTTCATCAGACCTTGACCTTTGTGGTATGGTCTTCAGGAGTATGATAAGACTTAAAAACGTAATTGCACATGTCTTACATATTTTTAAGGCCTTTCGGACACTGTCTTTCCCTTGATGTGACTCGTTTTGCTCCTGGTAAAGTCGGACAGGTCGACGCAACCCTTCGCCCTCATTGGCTTTTCTTCGTATTCACCTGCATTGTGGTCTTGTCCTATGGTTGTGATTTTATGCGGTATGGTTTTACCTCATCCATTTTTGTCTTCGCCCCTTCCTATCGCATGACATGTGATAGGTCAGCCATACTAATTTTGACCTCTGTTTCCCTCTGATCTGTTTCCCTCTGTTTTCCAAGAGCTATCCAACGCCGTTTTTCTGTCGTAGCATCCTTGTTTCCTAAGATCACAGATATGTTAGGTGCACAAGCTGCTAAGTGACTACTTGCTCTGGTTGTTCTGTAAAACGTTCATGTTGACCAATATTCAGTACATTTGTTCGGTTGCATTTTACAATAATGTAGCATTCTTGTTTTCTCGTGGTTCTAGTTTGCTCAGTTTTCGAGAGCTGGGGGGCCTCTAAACCTTCTGGTGGACAATGAGGAAAAATGGTTTGTAGGTCGTGGGTTGAACTGCAATCGGGCTTAGGTCATGGGCTGAAATGCGAACACTTTGAGGTCGCGGGTTGAAAAGCAGTTGTTTTGTGGTCTCAGGCTGAATAACAATCGGTTATAGATTACGGGTTGAACGGCAATCACTTATAAATCATGAATTCTTTAGGTCGCGAGCTGAATGACAATTGAAAACTTTCGTCCTTTTCCTCCCGAAATCACTCATTTTCCATCATTTAAGTGACCTATTTTTAAGTGATAGTGTGATAGTGATTTAAGTGATATGTCATACTTCTGCTTGACCTGCGCTTAGGTAGCAAGTTGAAAGCGCAGCGTTGCCCACTGGGCTGGGATGAGTGTCAATTTTACTCCCTGATATATCAAAAAGCATTATTCGTGACACCCGAAGTTGATATCATAGGTAAAAATATATATGTAGCCATCTGTGTTCAACTTTTACTTTTCTAGGTCGTTATCTTCCTATGGAATAAGGCCAAATTGTGTGAAACCATATCTTGTTGGAATCGTGCTGGAAACGGCAATAAATCTTTTCACGCAACCAAATGGAACGTACATATTCTCAAAGCAAAAGGTGAGACAAGGCCATTTTGGTCCAGTGGCCTTATCTACAGTTTAGGACGTTTAAAACAGCAATACAGCATCGATATCATTTGATACCTGAATTCATATTTATCGTCAAGAACTACGCAAGTAGCAAGATTTTCCAGGGAAGGGGTTGATAATTTTCCTGATAGGTCAGTGACCTCTGACTCTTGTTTCAGTTAACACGAGCCCGATGGTCGGTTGAATGTCATGCGCTCAAAGGGGGGGGGGGGGGATTTGACATCTTGAGACCATAGGACTAAGAGAGCTGGAGGCATGATTTAGAGGCTTGGCAAAAGTTAATTTAAACTCACTCATGGCATGCTTTCAAGATCTTAGGTTGTGTTCCTCGAGTCAAATAAGGTAAAATACGGTCAAATTCAAAATTAGTATCAGATGTTTCTTGGACCTCAGGCTCAGCCAGCTAACCTAGAAAGCTTTTATAAGAGAAATATCACTTGTTGACATGAGGTCAATGACCTTATTGGACCTTAGCCAGTGCCCGGCCGGGGGCGGGGGGAGGGGGGGTGGAAGGTGACTTCACCCTACGATTTTTCGATCACAGGTAAAAAATGAACGCTGGCAGCGATACGAAATTTTCAGTATCTGTTAACTCGATCAATTCAACGTCCTTTGTGCGATTTTCAAGCATTGGTCTAATAACATCAGTGACTTGAGTCAGGTCCAAGAGACACATCTAGAAACATCTGGAAACATTAGACACATCTAAAAAAAAACTATGACCACACCTAACATTTTTCTGGGTCCTTTGCCATTATATAAACTTGGTATAGTTATAGAACATGACAATAACTGCAATTTTTTATTCCGGATTTTTTGGAAATGTGAGGTCATTGACCTGAAGCTAGGTCAGTTTTTGCTAGTTGTTCGTAAATAATGCAAGTTTGTGCGCATTTTTATGTAGGTTTGGTGCTGCATATTAGGAAAAGAGTATTAAGTTACGAGCGGAATCGTCATATGGCCAAAGAGGACATGACCTTCGCCCAGGTCATGACCTATTTCTTTGGATGCTTTCTGCAAAGCACATGCTGAGCTCAAAATAGGCAGTTTTATTAGCTAGTTTTGGACGTGGAATTCGAATAAACAACTGAACACATTTTTAAACCTACATATAATGCATGATGAGGTCACAGAAGATCATGCAAGGCCATATGAGGTCATCCAGGTTCAATGACCTATGTCGCCATTAGCGGAGAGGCTAGATGAACAAGTGCAAAACGTATAACCACCTCCATGCCGCATTTGTGAAGCTGACGTCTCATTTCATGTACCAACGTACCTGTTCTCAGTTTGTTACAAATGCGTGCCAAGCGTCAGAGAGACTATGCATAATGTGGGCAACAGCTATAGTATCTTCAGTTCCTCTTGATGTCAAATACACTATCTATGACCACTCTGTAAAGATATGGCCCTGGTCGCATAGACGCGGCACGCACTTCAATTTCTTCACTTGGATGGATTATAAATTTGTGCTAAGTTGACCTCAGATAACCTCTAGGTCAACTTGTAATGATAAGCTTGTATCTAGAATACTTTTTTCCAACAGCGACACGTAATAAGATAGACTTAGGCGGAGGCAAATTATGAAGAAAAGTATCGCTTTTGTAGGATCCGGATAGATCAACTTTGAACGATGACCTGATCTGACCTGACCCATGTGGGGAAACAGGAATATCTGAAATGGACTTCCCACAGTCTAAGCGCTGATTGTTGTGCCCTCAATATGTGTATTCACGTGTTAACACAAGTTTTAAGTGCATCCATCAAAATGACCGGTTTTTACCTTCCGTGGCCTCTGGTGACCTCATCTTTGACCTAAGGCCAACAATTTGCAGTTTTTTCTTCATGATTTGATTTGACCTTCAAAACAGTATTTTTTTTCTCAAACTGCGTATGAAAGTTGGAGATTCCAGAGGGAACTCAACTTCCCCTTGTCGGCCGCGGCTGTCAGACCCTCGGCCGGGTGCGGGTTAGCAGGTGAATATGATATAAAACCTTTGAGATTGTTTTTATTTTTGAGCTTGACATAAGCGTCAAGAACTACGCTAGGCAGCATGCTCCTCAAAGTACAAGGTGAATTTGGGTCGTAGATAAATAACCCTCCCTAGTCTCCATGTAGTCAAATGGAATGTAAGTGGACGTCTCTGTCGTTAATATATTGACAATGTACGTCAAGAACTATGGCCCTTAAAGCAAGTATTCCCGTAATAAAGCGGTTTGGTTTTGACTTTGATCTATCTGTTTAATTGACTTGCAAATGAAAGCGCGCCAGAAATGATGAGTTACCATGTTAACGTGACCAAGATCATCTTGTTGAATTATGTAATGTAGCGCATTGATTGGTCAGGACGTGGAAAATGAAGACAGAACCAAAGCTTGTAGATTAAAAGGCTTCGCAGAAGTGCCTTCACCATGGGACTTGAGTTTGGTAGCCCACAATACGTTTTTGGTTGGTACTACGAAAAGGTTGGTAGATACTAGTCACATGATCAAAAACGGAGATTTCGCCTCTGAACTGGATGACAATCCTGTTCTACATCTTAATCTTAACATTATGTAAATAGATATTGCGATTTTGCGTATCGAACGCTTTTAAGACCAATCAATACTAGGATGCGATTCCAAAAATTAGTCTTACCAAACCAAGTTTTCGAGTTCCAGCACCCGCGCCACGTTCGTCGAGGCTAGCGCGCCTGCATATTTAAAACTCGCGTATATGTAAAAAAGTAAATAGGATATGTCATGTTTGCATTAAATTCATTAATGGGCAATGATTGCCCACATATCTTCGTACTGCAATGTCGTTATGCAGTGAAATGTAAAAACAAGGCAATGTGAAGAGGGCAGGTGTCAAGAATTTCGCTGTTGCTGTGCTATAACCTCCCTGGGTTTGGATTAACTTGCAGATCTGTAATGCTGGGTGGATTGCATAAAAATGGTGTGCGGGGAATATACCCCCACAGCCCTGATATATTCCTATTAGACTATTTCGGAGCTGAGATATGGGCCACGACTCTTTGACTGGCAGAAATTACAAACCGTGCTAGAAATCTGCCCATCTGGGAGGAAAATCTGCTATCTTGAACTGGAGTGGCGCGCGCTGTATTTAAGCCTCCCGGGGTTCACCACTCACTACCTCCCAAACGGGCGGGCCAACCCTGCATCCACCCTGATAACGCTCCCCCTAAGGCTACAGGATGTTCATCGCAGCTTCTCAATGCGCGTCCCAGAGTCCTGCCAGCCCGTCTGGCCCGCCGTTATCTCATCCTCACCCCCCTTGTTGTTGTTGCCTGCTGTACTCTTTTACACAGGCCGTTTCTAAGCACTTTCGGCTAGAGGTCTTCGGGATAAATCACTGATCAATGGGTTACCCTAGGAGTTTTTCGGGGACCAGGCCGGAGGGGTTGGTCCCCAAAGTATGTTAGTGGTGGTGGTGAGTAAGGGCTCTAGCGGGGAGTATGCATCAATTTTTTAATGAAACGCATGCTGCTTGATACTTGCCCGGGTGGCCGGCTGGGTACCCTTGGCCGGGTGGGGGGTCAGTTTGACCCCCCCCCCCCCCGGAGATCTCGACAACTTTGAGAGCTAGAGACACCAAATTCACGTAGTACGTTGACCTGTACGTGAACTCACCTAGGTCAAAAAGTCTAAGGTTTCTAGGCCATGACCTTCGGGTCAAATAAGATGAAACAAGGTCAAATTCCAGGCTGGTCTCCAAAGTGCCCACAGAACCTAGATAACTGTTTCGAAGCGAAAGGTGGCATACACATTTTAGGTCAGTGACCTTTGTTGACTTTTTGAAGGTCATGGTGACCAATATCATACAAGACTGCTCCGAGTTTTCCATTTGAATAATCGATAAAGTTAACGCTGGACAGCATGCTCCTGAAAATCAAATGTTGACCTGGGTCATTTTGGGTCAATGACCTATTCTGACCTCTAAGAAGTCCATGTAGGATGTAGAATGTGATTCTTGCTATCAATAAATTCAAAGTTGAGCACCAGAAACCATCTCATACAGCAAGCCCTAAAGTAATAAAACAGGTTGGTTTTGGCCTTGTTCTGACTTTCATACCTGACCTTACGTCAATGCAATTTGCTCGCTCATTCAATTGTTGTGTTGTCTAAGAAAGCATTTCAGAGATGTATGGCTTCGTCTAACACTCCGTTGTTGCATCAGATTGAACGATTCCCTAGAAACTGACTTTGCTTAAACCATGGCCTGATTTTGACCTGTCATAGATCAGCGATCTTAGAAGGTTCATCTAAATTGTTCACCAACGATCCGTTGTTCATTGTCTATAGCAAAGCGAAATTTGGTGCGGCTACGCCGCGCCGATCGGAAACCATTCTGGAAAACCTTGTGCGGGGGTCAATTCGGCCCACCCACCCGATCGCGCGTTAATGATCACCAAAGCTATTTCGGCTTTTAACGACGGCAATGGAGGTCAACGCGTCTAAATCTCAATTCTCCAGGTTTTTCTGCGGGAATTAGGTTATTACTACTGCCTTATCTATGATATTAATATTCATCGCAAGTGCACTTAACTAATTACTAGTGACAGTAATTTTGACATGTTATTTTGACATGACAAAAATGACAGTTATGAAAATACCCCGCCTAGTGCATGTGGAGAGGAAACAGCAAGAGGAGAGGACGAAAATGTGCATCAGCCAAGTTCTGAGGACGTAACGTCAGCAGAGAGGGATGTTGTCGGAGCTGTCGGTGATGACGTAACCGGATTAAGTGCAACAAGCACTGCTTGGAGGCGAGGTAGTCAAAGGCCCCAGCCTCAAACTTTCGTGATCTGGATCATCTTGTTGAAATATGTAATGTAATGTGCTGACATGTCAGATCGGGTAAAATAAGGAAAAAAGTTTGCGGTTTTGTTTTATTATTAATACGAGTTGTATTCTTTTTGATGAGTTTGACGTTTCACAACAACATCTTTAAAATCGTTGTGAACACGAAGGTTGAAATAAGTCCTAAAACTGTCCTACAAAACAAGTTTCCCAGTCCAAAACCTAATTCGTTTTGACCTTGATGTATTTTCATAACTAACTCAGGGTTACATCAATTAGTCATAATCCTAATTTGTGTTTTACTATTGTGCACGGAACCATACTCAAGTGTGTGTAGCTGTTTCAGACTGCAATCACATTAATGTAGAAGCTGATCTAAATAGTATCGTCACTGACAATCATGGCTTTGTTTTGACACGTTACATGTAAATGACCTTGCAAGACAAGTCTGTATTATTTTTTGCACCAAAAGATCGGCTGTCCATTTGTGTACAGCTATGCAAGCTTTGGCGCTACGCCGTACAGCAAGGAAATTAACTGGAAAAAACTGTAAGAAATTCAGATTGTCCCGCACACGGAGCGTGTTGATAAATTGTCTTAAAATTGCATCATTCCAATGTTATATAAACCGCAAATATCAACATTCGCATCGAAAAATTTGCAGTACTCCACCACAGGTTGCATCACATTCATTGCCAGTCACGGCTGCATGTGGCGTGAATTGCTCTCTTGTTACACCAGGGCATGATACCTTGATAGGTGTGAGGTGAGGGAAATCCATGCGCTCGGTCGTGCGGATCTGCAGAGAAGAAACGTGGCGTACGTCACGTGATAGATGAGACGGAACGTCCGTTCAATGGCTCGTCATTTTTCAAAACTAACGGAGGACTTCCGAGCTGTCTGGCATCCACCATAATGGCTTCGTAGCCTAGCAACTTGAGACCAAACGGAAGATTGTCTTGTTCAGTGTCATACAAGTGTCATTGCACACTACTTTTGAAAAGGTCACGGATCAACGTCTTGTCAGACCGACGTATACAGTTTGTTCTGCTTTCCGGGGTCACATGACCTATCTTGAGGTATATACGACTATTTGTGTTTCGCTTCCCGACCGATTCATCACAGCGAGTGGGCCATCTCGTATGAACACTGATGCTACTCTGATTTGATCTCGAACCTTACAGCTACTCCTGACTGACCATCACATCAAGTGGGACATCTCGCATGAATACTGGTGCTAATCTGATTTGACCTCGAATCTTACAGCTACTCCTGGCCAGCATAACAACGTGCGCAGTACACGGGTCAAGCTACTGCATCAAAGCAAGGCGGAAATTTCGAAATGCATTATTTGTGGGAGATCAAGTCTTGCATCACAAAAGAAGGGGAGCTCTAAATTCATGCTGGCAGAAACAGCAAAGTTATGCAGAGCCAGCAAAGCCTTCACCAATGGTTTCATAACTACGTAACCTGACATAGCACCAAAATAGGCGTTTTAGATTTTTCTGACTGATCTCTTGACAGCTACAGAAAGTGAAGTAGTTATACATGGAAAGAGTTCCAAAGTCTTCAAAAACAAAGTAACATTGCATTTAACCATAAACTGGGCAGCGGCTGGTGCATCCCCAGCGCTTTTGGGCCATTTTTGGAATTGCTCAGCGCATCTTGACGAAGCTTTGGCTGAGTGAAATTTCGACCTGTCCTCACTCACTTTTAAGTTAAGAGTTCCACCCATTTAAGATTCCTGACCAATGACATCGTTTACAACCGCTTAACCTTGAAAATATAAAAAATCAGCGTTCCAAAACATATTCGTATATAACCTTAGTCCTTAAGATATCATATTTTCTTTTCCAGCAGTTGTGGAAGTGTTAAGTGCTTATCATGGATATAATTTGTCCTCGCAATCTTTCAGAGTAATTCAGAGTCAAGGCCAGATAAGGCCAAATTTGGAAAGTACTATGGAATTCGTCTTTAAGCAAGCGACATCATGACCAAAGTGACCTAGGTTAGCTAATGATACTTAAAGTGTAATGCGGTCAAGCTCACGCTGGCTCAAGTATTCAAACCACCAAAGACGGTAAATTGATTGGAGGCATTCATCGGCGTACTGATAGCATCGGCGTACGTCAGACCGGTATGTAGGGTCATCCAAGGTCCATGTCATGGAAGCTGCTGCAATTTCTGCAGATGTCCTGGTGGATGTCCTGGTATAACTTCTTCTAAATCAGCGGCGCGTCTGGGTAATCCGTCGCACGGGATTCAAATGGCCGCGGTGTTCCAGCCACTCCTGCCAGTGTGCGAGGCAAACGGCGCCCAGCGGCTTTAGCAGCTGGTCTCGTGGCAAAGCCCCAATGGCGACAAGCCAGCAATCGTGCCAAACTGAGGAAATACTACAAACGAAACTCTCTGAGAGTCAACTTCAAATGCTGGAGGGCGTTCAGAGCCTCCTTGGCTCACTGAACTGGGGTCTCGCAAGGGGTTAGATGGGCCATTTTGCCCAACGTGCGCGCAAAACATTTCGTGTATCACAAAAGTAGGATGCTAGTGCTAAACTGCACGACAACTGCTTTTCCATCGGTGGCTCCCAACACCCGCATAGGTGATGATTTTGGAGGTGCTGCGGCTAGCTTGTCTTAGACACACAGCAGTGAAACGTCCCATGCTTGTGCAAAAATGGGCCCTCGTTAATTCAGGTCTAGGCCTACCACGGTCTAGACCTACCACCTACCAACACCAGAAAGCCCAGATTCTAGCCCATGGAATACCTCAGCAGAGGTGCTTCCCTGCTCAACGATGCCTATTGTTGAAATATGTGACGCATTAGTTTGGAGGCTCGAAGAAGGGGATCGCCAGAAGACATCTTCGCTTGAGGCACAGCTTGACACAGCAAGCTTACACCAAAAATAATCTTTAAAAAACATTGACCCAAAAAGCCAACCGCAGAACCTGTGTTGAGATTGGTAACTGTGCCGGACACCCTGGCATCAAAACTTATGATATCTCATAGGGCATAAGTTATCGCTGCTCTCCGTACCAGCCACGAATGTGAACGATTTGGCAGCGTGACATCTCTCGATCTGGGGTCAGCAAGCGGATTCCCGGTACGTCTCCCTTCCGGATAACGTGTTGGACAGCAACTGAATGCTTCATTCGTCGGCAGCTGCAGCAGGTACAGTCACGAAGTGAGCACGCAGCCGGCACGTGGCCCAAGGAGAAGCATCACCGCTGCTCTGGCAGGCCTCCTGCGCCAGCTTTTGAAAACTGGTGCAAAGGCGTCCCTAGACTGTCGAGCAGCGAAGCGTATCTGTCGATGCCTGACATAGCTATCTAGGTTACTTCGTCTCTTGAATGAAGCTTTGAGAAGAGACGTCACCGGTAGATGCGCAACACACCGATTTATTTAGTCGAGCGTGATGTTATCAGTCAAGAGTCCGGTAGTAAAACACCATGGCGTGAGCTGAGAGGCTGCGCAAGAAAAGCATACCCATCACAAGCAGGCCAGATGCGAAAGGACAAACCGGAGCAGGCCACACAAATAGTAAATAAATTATGGTACATCACGCTATATATGAAAGAAATAACCCTGATCTAACGGAGTCATTTCTACATCCTCCCCCAATGCATGGGTGGGGGAGGGGTTGCATGAGTGTGGCAGGCCAGCAGGTATACACGTCGCAGTCCTGCACCAATATATGTCAGAGCCCAACAGGCAGGAGCGTCACAGGGTGGCAGGCAGGAGCGTCACAATCCACAGGGAGGAGCGTCACAGTCTAGCAGGGAGGAGCGTCACAGACAGCTAACAGCTAGCCGTATCTGACTCCATCAGGCGTACAGATCGGGAGCCGGAAAAAACGTTCAAGAGAGCAGCAACCAACAGCCAATAGCTCATGATCCAGAATAACACATGACCTGTGACGGCCGGCACTGACCGGCGAGAGATCAGAGTGCATGCCAGACCGACCGCGCGTCCGTAAACTGGCAACACCAGCTCGTGCTGGCAAGCATACGGCTGAACGCAAAACACGCCCCTTAACGTGTGCAGAGCGGTCTCTTGCCCGGAAAACAAATGCCTCCAATAAATCTTAAAAATTTGAATGACTCAACGCGTACATAGATGTGTCAGGTCTAGCCTTGGACAGAGGAAAAGGTGCGAGGGGATGGATAGGCCAGCATTGCAGTCTGACTGGTAGTATCTGCCCTGACATAGACCTATCATAGCAGCGAAAACCATAAATTACTTGGGAGGATCCTCGCATGTTGCTGTTAGCAACATGCGAGGATCTAAGCGATCTTGACTACGAACGACTGCAAAAAATAAACCCATGGTACGGACAGAGTCTTCCGGTCTACGGAAAGGTGCACGTGATAAAGTTGGAAGCCCTTTCGCAACTGATATATCTCATGACAGTATTAGAAGGCCTACCAGGCTAATTTGAAAGAAAATAGAAAAGATACTTTATCAGCTCATGTGCAACAGACCCGCGAGACAAAATCAAGCGAGCTGTATTCAGAAGCTGTCTTCACATGGAAGGTTCCAAGGTCCCAAATCCGTCAGTTCAAGCCAATAGCCTCAAAATTACCTGGATTTATAAGATATTTGAACCTTGACTACAAAGCTAAGTGGAAGGAACTTGTGCAACATTGACTTAAATAAAGGAAAAAATATCACTGCTGCGCTTTGACATCGACCCAAAGAAGTCGCCGAATTTCTTAGATGGGTATGTATTTGGTCAGATGGTAGCAAGCGCTTGAACGTGAACCGTACGATCATCACAGCCCAAGCTAACCGGATGAATGTTTTAGCCAAAGTTCTAAGGAATAACTCTGCCATGAATTTAGAGGAGAATAAGTCTACGAACAAGCACCAGCTGATACACCATTCGTTTGTTCACATAAGTGACCTCGATGACAACCGGAACCGAAAGCTTCTGAATTTTAAACAACTGCACACACTACTCGGGCGCGGACGTTTTGACCAGGCGGTCCGCACTGCATGGAATTTCTTGACCATGGAAAGAGGTTCAGGCGCAGAAAAGTCTTCTGCTATCGGCCCCGCCCTTGTGCATATGGCCAATTAAGCATATGCATGGGCACAGTAAGGTGGTGCTACAATGCGCTTTTATTACCAGCACACGCTGCCCTACTCACACGCTTGCAAGCGAAAGCACAAATTAGGGGCCATAAGTAAATAACGATGGACACAGACAGATAGAACCCTATACACCACAATCGATGCCTCTAAAGTGAAGTGGCTGCAACTCAAGATTTTGCACAGGATTTTACAGACTAGCCGCATGCTGCCCCTTTATGGGATTAGACATTCAGATCATTGGCAGCGCTGTCAGGCTCACACAGAAAATACCGTACACGTTTTCTGGTTCCGTTCTGGGTCGTTGGCATTCTGGGCCGACCTAAGTGCACGTATGTCGCTTGGCAGGCAATTCACAATGCAGCAGGTCATCACCAACCTATACCCTTCTGTTGCGTCTGACGTGACTGCGTCTGTGCTCGCTATCCGCATACGTGTGCTGTTGGGTGAGCAGTATGTGTGGCAATGCCATAATGCACCGCGCGACCCATCCATTACTGGTTGCATCCGATTTGTTCGTAAATGCTCTGACGTGGAGAGATGCGTGGCAGTCAGTATAAACACAACTGGTAAGTTCAACGAGTTGTGGTCAGTAACTCTAGACAGGTTGGTGCTGAATCTGCCAAACTGAGAACCATGTCAACGGAATGTATTGCTATCATGTGGTAGCTGCTGAAGCACGGGTACTGCCAATGGGTGTGACTACGTGTGTATATAAATAAACCGTCGGTGGAATCCGGACAAGTGAAAAAGAGGCTCGTACCGGCCTAGCCCGACCTTGCCACGTGATGCATAATGTTTGTCCGTGGAAGCACTGACTAGAAAATGTGAATTTCTAACTCTAGGTAGAAAAATAGCGCTTTCCTGCCAAATGGTGGGTGGAAAACCCTTTGTGAATGAGGAATGTCTGCGCGCTGACAGGGGAAACCTCGTGACATTGTTAGATATTGATCTACATATGTGGTACGCGACCTTCCGAGAGGAATGAAAAAAGTCAGGATACGAGAGGCCGAGCAGGGTTACTAATGTGGGTGGATTGTGGTGCATGTTTGTGAATTCAGTCAGTGGCTGCCATGCGGGTCAATATGTGAGGCAAGTGGACAGAAAGTGATCGGTGGTTTATGGAGTGCGACAGGAGTGAGAGAGTGGGGGCTGCGCGTTTGCGGAGTGAGACGTGCATTAGTTGGGTGCGGCCGATGCGGGCCCTTGCCGGTGTATGAGATGCAACAGTAATGACAGAGTGGAGAGAGACGCTTGAGAAGGGAGATGTACGTTAGTTGGGCGTGGCTGATGCGGAGCCTTGCCGGTGCATGGAACTCAACAATAATGACAGAGTGGGGAGGGACGTTTGAGAAGGGCGATGCACGTTAGTTGGACGTGGCTGATGCGGAGCCTTGCCGGTGTATGGAACACGACAGGAGCGGCAGAGCGTGTGTGGGGGGGGGGGGGGCGCTTAAGGAGGAAGGTGTGCGTTAGTTGGGTGTGGCTGATGCGGAGCCTTGCCGGTGTATGGAACACAACAAGAGTGGCAGAGCGTGTGTGTGGGGGGGGGGGGGGGGGGCGCTTAAGGGGAAGGTGTGGGTTAGTTGGGTGTGGCTGATGCGGAGCCTTGCCGGTGTATGGAACACAACAAGAGTGACAGAGTGTGTGTGTGGGGGGGGGGGGGGCGCTTAAAGGGAAGGTGTGCGTTAGTTGGGTGTGGCTGATGCGGAGCCGTGCTAGTCGTACCTACTCGAGGTGAGCGTATTGACTTGCGGGAAGTCAACGTTGGGGCAGTTGTTCGATGTGGTGCGTGTGGTGTGATGCGCACTGAACCCTTCCGCATTGAGAGACCATTGGTTTGGCAGCGTCGATAAGATCATTTCTTGGAAACCAGCGTAGCCTGATATCCAGAGGAAGATAGTATTGTCGTCAGGCGGTAATGATAATATGTTTGCGGTGATGATGATGATTGGAATCCTGGACAGACCGATATTCGCCGTAGATTACGTCGTTTGATGTATCGCGGGAAATGGATTGCTGTCAGCCTGTGTCGTTGGCCGTGCTACCCTCATCACGAGAAGCACCGTGACTGTCTCACGGTCAAAGGTCACGGGTGTCCGGGGGTCGCAGACCTGGGGACGATTGGCTGGCAGCATGTTGCCAGCCAACGTTGCCGCTGGGTGACATGCGGACCCGACCGTAACCGCCAGGCAACTCAGCTTGTGATCCCGGCCCGGCGCGGGAGCATCTGCGTGTGCGCGTGTGGTGTGCGCTAGCATACGCCCAAAGATTGTGACACTGACGAGATTGCAACGGCAGCAGCAGTACAGTCGAACCTCGTTTCGCCATGAAGCTATGGAAGGCGATCGTCTCGCCTGCAAATACTTCCGGGCAAGCGACCGCTCTGCACACGTTAAGGGGCGTGTTTTGCGTTCAGCCTTATGCTTGCCAGCACGAGCTGGTGTTGCCAGTTTACGGAGGCGCGGTCGGTCTGACATGCACTCTGATCTCTCGCCCGGTCAGTGCCACCCGTCACAGGTCATGTCCTGCTCTGAATCATGAGCTATTAGCTGTGGGTTGCTGCTCTCTTGAACATTTTTGCCAGCTCCCGGTCTGCCCGCCTGCTGGAGTCAGATACGGCTAGCTGTTCGCTGTCTGACGCATCTCTCTGCCAGCCTGTGACGCTCTTCCCTGTGGATTGTGACGCTCCTGCCTGGCACCCTGTGACGCTCCTGTCCGCTGGGCTTGACATATCTTCCCGCTGGACCTTGACATGTCTACCTGCTGGCCTGTGACACTCATGCAACCCCTCCCCCCACCCGTGCATTGGGAGGATGTAGAAATGACTCCGTTAGGTCAGGGTTATTTCGTTCACATGAAGTGTAATGTGCCATCATTTATGTACTATTTGTGTGGCTTGCTCCGTTTTGTCCTTTCGCATCTGGCATGCTTGTGATGGGTATGTTTTTCTTGCGTAGCCTTTCAGCTCACGCCATGATGTTTTACTACCAGATTCTTGGCTGATAACATCACGCTCGGCTAAATAAATCTGTGTTTCATATCTGCTGGTCACGTCTCGTCTCAACGCTTCATTTAAGAGACCAGGTAACCTAGATACCTATGTGAGGCATCGCAAGATGCGCTTCGCTGTTCGACAGTCTAGGGACGCTTTTGCATCAGCTTTTAAAAACTGGCGCGGCAAGTCTGCCAGAGCAGCGGTGGTGTTTCTTCTTAAACCCCACACCGGCTGCGTGCTGACTTCGTGCCTGTACCTGCTGCAGCTGCCGACGAATGGAGCATTCAGCTGTTGCACAACACGTCATCCGGAAGGGAGACGTACCGCGGAACCCGCTTGCTGACCCCAGATCGAGAGATGCCCATGCTTCCAAATCGTTCTCATTCGTGGCTGGTGAGGACAGCAGCGACAACAACCATACCAGATTTTCTAAGTTTTTATGCCAGGGTGTTCGGTACAATGACCAAATCTCAACACAGGCTTTGCGATCGGCTTCTTGTGTCAATGCTTTTTTAAGATTATTTTTGGTTGTAGCTGGCTGTGTCAGGCTGTTTATCAAGCGAAGATGTCTTCTGGAGATCAGCTTCTTCCAGCCTCCAGGAACATGGGCCAGTTATTTCAACAACAGGCCTCGTCGTGCCGGGAAATAACCTGCTTAGGTATTCGACGGGCTAGAATCCGGACTTTCTGGTATCACCGTGGTAGGCCTTACCCTGAATTTCCGAGGGGCCCATTTTTTTTCACAAGCATGAGATGCTTCACTGCTATGTGTCTGAGACAAGCTAGTCGTAGCATCTCTAAAAATCATCACCCACGCGGGTGTGGGAGTCCCGACTGAAACGCAGCTGTCGAACACTTTAGCACTGGCATCCCTTTGTGATATACGAAATGCCTGCGCGTACATGAGACAAAATGGTTCATCAAACCTCTTGCGACACTGCACTTCAGTGAACCAAGGAGGCTCGCAATGTCTTTCAGCATTTGAAATGTGCTCCCAGAGAGTTTTGTTTGTAGTGTTTCTTCGCTTTGATGAGATTGCTGGCTTGTCGCCACTGAGGCTTCGCGACGAGCCCAGCTGCTAAAGCCGCCGGGCGCCATTTGCGTCGCACACTGGCAGGAGCGGCGGGCATCCCGGCCATTTGAACCCCGCACAATGGGTTACCCAGATGCGCAGCTTAACCGGTGCACCACCGGTACTGAAAAATGCCGGCTTGCGTACGCTGAAGAGTGACGTAGGTGGTGACGGTATCGCCGCCGTGCTTCTTCAAAGACAGGACTGGATAGAGCGTGCTATCGCCTTTGAGGTCGTTGCTTGTTCATCTTCAAACAAAGAGCTCCTTGCTTGTATGACTCTACATCCAGAAGTTTGTGCGCTGCTTGCGAGGTCTGAGTTCCAAAAGGTATCACCTGTACACTGGATGTTGATTTGTATTCTTTTCGGTGGGTCATTGCCCCCCGATGTCCGATTTGTCCCCAAAGGTGCGTTCTCCGCCCGCAACCTTCTGGAACAAAAGTGCATAAAGGGCATTGCAAATGGGAGATCAACGCCATACCCATCTCATAGAAAGTTTCCAAGAAATGTTTCACAGATCAAAGGAATAAAGAAAGTGAAAACTGGGAAGTGATAATCAGTTCAGTTCAGCTGCCTAAACTAGGCACATTGTTGACGCTCCACGTTCGCACCGTGTTTTCTCGAATGCTTTCTCCTTGTTGTGTTGCATCACGCTGCTGTCCCCGCCATCAAAATTTGCTTAAATCTGATATAGTTCTGTGCTATGTTGTGAGCCTTTTCGCATTATTTGGTGATGTTTCAAGATTGACAGACCGCAGCAAGTTGCGTTATTTTGCCACGATGCAATTTGATGCCATGTTGGAAATTGAAAACAAACCTGTCAAAACCTAGCACCCAAAAGTGTGAACAAACTTTTAGCTCCAACGTTCAAAAGGATTCTTGATATGCGCAGACCTCCAATTCGACGTGAATATTTGATGGGACTATTGTGAAACCCTGACGATCGACACCAGTTGACTACACCGAGAGTGGCAGTCGACCGTCAATGACCACCAGAGCATGACTGTCCGTGTCGAACATGTTTTATGCGAGTGCTGTGTTGCAGCTTTCAGTTCGCGTTACAGCTGCTAGCTGTGGGTTTCCCTGACGACATTTAACCAATAAACTCACAGCGGGTCATTTTGTCCCCAGACTTTGAAAGCCTGCAGATGTAATAGAAGAGGAATTTGGTCGATCTTGGTGGTCTGCTCATACCGTTCAAAGTCTGGGGGATCTCCCGAGCCCCACAGGAATTTCCCAGAACTTCTTGGAACTAAGGCAACTGAACTTAGATTAGCGACATTGTCGACACTATGGTGGGAGGCAACAGGTTGTTCTGGTAATTATGTGTGTAGAGTTGATCTCAATCCGTCCTATGTATTGAATGACAGGACACCCAGGAATGTCTAGCCAATGAAAGCTTGGTACAAGAGATGATCTTACTGAGACCAATGACGAAGTTATTGGGGTCGCCAGAGTTACTGATTTACCTAGCACTGTGGAAATGCATGTGGGCGAAAAAGCCGAAGAAGAGGCGCCAACGGAACCTGATTAGAAAAGAAGGAGTGACAAGACCGCACCCATTTGGCGGTCCACAGAGCTGACATTTTCGACGTTCTAAATTTAGAACATGGGCATGGGCGGAATACACCTATGCGGCTGGCATCTGGCTCAGGGCAGTATTGCCATCTGCGACAATAAGTGGGATTAGTGCCGGCCGACTCCAATGACTAACATGTCTGTCGTCAACAGCTGGGTCCGACACAGGTTCTGTGTCTCCAACGTCAACAGTCAGCTGTCACAGTTTGAGTTTCGGCATGAGATCGTCATCCCTTATCTGCAGTGTGGCAGCCGCACGACCGCCTGTGTATCCTCCTCGCCCGCTTTCGTTCCATATAGCATACGCTCGCCTCCATTGGTGGCTCCCAAGGCATCGACCCGGCGGTAGCTGGTAGTGCATTCTCCGAGGTGGCTGGTGGGGTGTCGTCCTCGTCAGGAGCGAAGGCTTCCACGCCTGGGAGGCGCGTTGAGTCGTCCCGTTTTTCCGTCCCGAATGGGTACCCGGCACCCTCCCCCACCCCCCCCCCCCTCCCTCTTCCACTTTCCACTGCGCCTGCTTAGTACATGCCACCTTCGGCGACTCTGCCGTCGTCTTCGAGGCGGTTTGATCCTCGTTCCACCCCGGGCCGTCCTAGTAGGCGCGGGCTGCCGTGGAGGGGCTCGCCGACAGACGGAGGAAGTTCGTGAGCGTGGTCAAAGTTTTAGTCAGGCTCTAATGAAGGTTGTTCAAGTTCTGCGGGCGGGAGGCTGCGCCGATGTGGAGGTGTGCACCCCCGCGTGCACTTCAGGGAATTAGGTGCTGCGTGTGTTGCAGCCGAACGCTTCTGGGCAGTCAAGTCATCTTTTTCATCTGTCTCAGTTTATGTCACTTTTTCCTGCAGCCCATGTTTCTCTCACCATCGTGGTTTTAAGCTTTGCCTTTGAAACAGATAGTATGCAGGTCATTCTTCAGTGGAATTGTAGGGGATTACGAACCTGTACCCTGGGTATATACGCCATCGAACTCTCACCGCGCCATCCACGGCTTCTCGGTATTTAGAAAAGATACGTGAGCACACACTTTGGCACACGGTGGCGTGCTGTTAGCGGTACACCACAGTGCACCTGTGCAGCAGTGGATACTGCGAACCTCGCTCCAAGTTGTTGCTGCACGTGTACATTTTAGTCATGGTCTTGTAGCCTTGCGCTCAGTGTACTTGTCGCCGGGGCTCAGCTTCCCATTGATGCAGCTCAAGCAGTTGATGGCAGAGCTCCCTCTGCCTTTGGTTGGCATGGGAGACTTAAAAGAGGATGTTCCACATTTGAAGATATTGAGAATGACATCAGATATGATGGGAAAGCTTACTTGTTTCTACTGGTAAGCTTTCAATGTTTCAAAACGACGCTAAGAAGAAAATTTCAAAATTTGCAAAAAATGCGCCCATTACGTCATTGTTTGATGACCCCATGGAATGGTTCTATGATGACAGCAATACCTGGCAGCATCTGGCAGCAAGACTTAAATTTATTTATATTATTTATATTATTTATATTATATTATTTCGAAACACACGAAAGCTGACGCAAACTGGCCATTCTCGTCGCGGGGACTGTGTTGAGTGGCGGATTAGTGGGTGGTTTGTTTGTGGATTTTTTGTCTTGGTGCTGGCCACAAGAAAAGCTTTGGTGAAGTGTCTGGCATACGCAAAGTAGCGATCGCCAGCTTTTATGGCAGATTATCAATATCAAAGCACGATATTCTGTACTGCTGCTGTTGCTGCTGTGTTGTTGATTTTGTCAGTACTTTATTGTCGACCCATTGTTGCCTGCCGTGCTGTAGTCCTGACATTTATATCATGTGGTATGCACAGCAATTACTTTCTTTATTGTTTTTACCTGGAAATGCGGTGCCATGCGAAAATTAATAAAGTTGTAAGATTGCTATGAATTGATTGCCAAAGTATTGCTATTGCTATGGTAAAGGGTGGTACGGTTGGGAAACCAATATTTTTGTTTTGCTTAGGATTATTTATGCAATTAATAGTTGACCCTGATATAACTTTTGTGGCCAATGATATTCTTGTGATTGATAGTCATTTGGTATTGTTGAATCAGCTGTTACCAGTCGGTCATAAATCATGAGTTGCTGTTTCATAGGCTTGACAGAGTAGTCAACCAATCTGGTGCATTGTGTAATGGCAAGGATCAACAGCTGTGGCACTACCTTAGTGCTGAACTGTGGCATGACATAGTGAACAATGATATGGTTTTTGTACTGCAATCCATGCTGCTTTCTTAATAAATTCCATCATGAAAAGATGGGTCAAGTGTTCTCTCTTGTATTGACTCCCCATCTGACATACGACTGACCAAAAATGCATAACGCAATATGCAAATCACTTTCAGCAAAGCAGGCAACAATAAGTTGCATCACTTGCTCAGCCTGATCCAGGAATCCAAAAAATGTAGGTGAGAAAAATGCAAACACATCTTCCGCTTCCGCAGTCATGCAACATTCTGCAGCCATCAGGCTGTTTTGATAGAAAATAACAGGAAAATTTTACATGTGGTGAAAGGACACTGCAAACATGATGACCTTGCACAAGGCTGGAACCATGACAAGTGCACCTAGTCATGGTTGGATGGGCAAAATGTAAGGAAGTGATGAGGCTGCCAGTGCCCTCAAGGCTCATGATAAACATATCATTAAGTGCTATCCAAGACACCAACAGCAATACTTTTCAACCTTTCTCAGTACCCAGCATCTCACGCAAGCGGCAGTGGCTATGACATTGATGACTCACGAGCAATCCTCGCCTGGATACAAAATTTGTGAAGACATCACAATGTGCATCAGTAATAATACAGCTCCATATTTTCAAAATTATTCGGGGAAAGATAATCTTGCAAAGCCATGTAATGTGAGCCTATACTGAGCATGTACATTAACGAGCTGTAAGCACTAGCCCCCCTGCCAAAATGAATTGCTGATAAAATGACACGTCACAGACTAATTACATGATGTAATGCCTCTATAGGTTCAAAACGTTGGCAAGATCATAATGAGGTACCAGCTTGCCTTTGTATACCCCTGCAACATAAGTGGTAGTGCTTCTCTCGGTTCACCAGTGTTCCTTTGTCGTGTTTAAAGAGATGGAGGTAGGTCATAATAGGTCATAAATAGGTCATAAAGGTGGAGGTAGGTGTCAATGTATCACATTTTATTGGGAGTCAGTAGACTTAAAAAATACCAAACAATGTTCTCTCTCAGAAGTACAAACCTCGCGCGCACAGTCCCCATCACACCAAAATCAATACAAGCCACTAGCAGACACCACCAGTGATCACACACGTTCCAAACCCCCGATTCACACTCTCGACTCACTTGTCAAATAAATGTGATCTGACACTTGCATAGCTCGCGGAACTATCAAGTTGCCGGTTTTCTCGTAATTTCCGCACAGATTTTCAGTCATAACACCGCATTTCACCATGATCTCCCTTCAAAACGAAGTCCCAAGGGGGGTTCATGGTAACGCAGGTCAAGAGGTTTCTTCAAGAAAAGAAAAAAACCCAGCACAGGAAAAGCGGCATATTTGCCGTCGCGTCTTCTTTTTATAGCTTTCGGGAGAGTGCCCGTTTTTTGGGGTGCCGTACTTTTTTGCGGACAGTGGTGTTCTTTTTTTATAACATTGACCTGTGGCCTAGAAATAACGAAAAAAAGAACCGTTCATGACGAGTGCCGCACAACTCGAAAGTGGTCACGCTTACGTTCGCGACATGCGTTTAGCAGCGAAATCTTGATAACAGCCAATCATCTTCCGCGCATTGTATCGCACGCACCGTATCATCGCTTTTACAAACGTACCAGCGGCCATGCTGTTTTGACCATAAGCGGAAAACAGCCTGTAGTATGACCGCGATCGCATGACGTTTCTATGGCGTCATCAATGCCGAGGCAAGTTTGAAATAGGCTCCAAACAAGCCTTTTTGCACTTTTGCGGGCGTGTAACTCAGGAACCAGATCGTTTTGGGTCTTAAAAAGGTCATGACCGTGAACTGCATCAAAAGGTTCTCAAGATGGCTATTTCAATTCAAAATGCCATACAAATGTAAAACATTCCCTTTAACGCCCACTACACTGTTTTGGGGATGTGATGACAGCAAGATGCGGGGATGTAATTTTGAACATTTTATTTACAAGCAGTGAACCTGTATTTTAAATGCGGGATTCCGCATGCGTTTTACCCTGCCTTGGGGTCAGGCGTCGGTTTTGGACGTAAGCCTGGTGAGCCCGCAGCCCGCGCAGCTTTTTGCGTGGACTGTAGCCGACCACCCCATGGGAAGTGATCACTTCCCAGTGTGAATGGAGTGCCACGGCGGGACGGTCCTCGGCCCTCGACCACGACGGTGGGTCCTTAAAAAGCAGGTTAGAATGAGTCTGAGTCCTACCTCGAGGTGGAATTTGGTGCACAGTACGCGGGTGGTGCAAACGACTCGATCGGACATTTAACGTCCGCGCTTTCACATGCAGCGAACGCAAGCATCCCAAAAACATCGGGGACGTTTGACAGGGCTTTCAGGTTTTTGATCATCACACCACAACCGAGAATTTAACTGCATTTAGGAAACCTAGAGCCTTTGCTCGGCGTACCATCCGAGAGGTAAAGCGCGTCTCCTGGCCAGAGCGCGTGAGACGTCTGAATCGTTTCACTCCGGTGTCGCAAGTATGATCACAGGTCAAGCGTATCTTGGCCCAGTTTTCCGTGGCTCTGCTACCGGTTCTTCGTTTGGTGGGCGGGACATTTTACACTCCTGACGTCGCCAGCGAGATCGGTCGTGCGCTTGCGGAACGGTGTGGAGACGGTAGCATAGATCTTCAGTTCGTGGGCAATAAGACCCGTTGTGAGGCCGGCCCAATCGACTTCTCCACCATGGTGCAGCTTGCTTACAACGAACCATTTACAATGGTGGAACTGCGGGCTGCTGCCAATAGCGTTCGGAGTGCATCAGAATCCGGACGAAATGCTGAACGACATGATCCGATATCTACCCATCTGTGTACTGTACGTTTTCTTAGCCATTTATAATCGTCTTTAAGATCGAGGCAAATTTCCATACGCCCAGCGAGAAGCTGCTGTGGTGCCCCTTTTAAAACCAGGGATGAGTGGCAAAGATCTGTTTTACTAGAGGCCCACCCCTCTCACATCTTCACCGTGCGGACTGATGGAGTGGCTCGTCAATGGTCGTCTTTCCTGTTCTTTAGAGAAACGTTCCATTTTTACTAAATCTTACTGTGTTTTAAGAGACATAGTAGCACGTTAGACCATCTTCTTACCTTGGACACTGTTGTTCGTGCTTCTTTTAACTTACTTTGTTGTTCATTCGTGGCTGGTTGGATGCTCTTCGCTCGGGGGGGGGGTCGATTTGACCCCTGAGATCTCATGAATTAAGAGACCTAGAGACATCAAAGTCACAGGGTGTGTTGCCCTATATATGGACTCACTTGAGCCAAACTTTGAGGTTCCTAGGTCGTGACTTTTGGGAAAAATAAGGTCAAACAAGGTCAAATACCGGGCTGGTCTCCCGATGGTGCCCCGATAACCTAGATACATATTCTAAGTAAAAAGGTCACACGCTCACCTTAAGTCAGTGACCTTGTTTGACCTTTCGAAGATAATAATGATCAAAATCATACAAGACTGCTTTGAGTCTTGCATTTGAATTATCCACAAAGATTATGCTTGGCAGTATGTTCCTAAAAACAAAATGTTGACGTGGATCATTTTAGGTCAGTGGTCTATTCTGACCTTAAAAAAGCTCATGGCAGATGTATAATACGGTTCCTGTTATCAATGAATTCAAAATGACCACCAGAAACTACCCTATACAGCAAGCCCCAGGGTAATGAAGCAGGCTGGTTTTGACATTGGTGTGATCTTATACTTGACCCTAGGTCAATGTGATTTGTTCATTTGTTGTGTTGCTTAATAAAGTATCTCAGATATGTGTGGGTTCGTCTAACACTCCATTGTTGAATCAGAGCGAACGATTCCCTAGAAATTGTATTCGTTGAATCCATACTCTGATCTCACCTCCCGTAGGCCAGCGACCTTAGAAGGTACATTTGAACTGTGGATAATATACGATTTGGTATTCGATCGTCTACAGATATACGGAATTTGGGGCGGCTACACCGCGCCGTTCGGAAAACATTCCGGAAAAAACCTTCTGGGGGTCGAATTGACTCACCCCCCCCACCCGTGCGCGTGTTAAACAGCATCGCCATGCGTGGGCCGTCTGCTTTGACATAGAGGGCGCTCACGACACCACATGGCACCGTGGTATCTTAATGGAGGCTTTTGATCACTGTTTCGTAGTGACATGAGCCGTGTTTTACATTACTTTTTAGCAGTGTTTTTTTCGCGTCTGTGTTGGTCATCAGTTCTATAATCGTGTCATACAACGGAGTGGTGTGCTCCAGGGTGGCGTTTTAAGTGTCCCACTTATGACGCTTATGATCAATGACATCGAAGATGTATTGCCTCAGTCCACCGGTCGCTCGTTGCTTGTCGACAATCTGGTGCAGCTTTTCTCTCATTTCAGCGCTGGAGAGTCAGCTGCAACTGTCCGTAACACGTTTGCAGAGATGGGTCGCGCTCAATGGTTGTTCGTTCTCTCCACTGTTGAAAACAGTAGGTGCGCACCTTTGTCACCGTGGTGGTCGCTGCCAAGATGTAGCGATTTGACTGTATGGCGAAATGATACCATCTGATCTCGTGGTCCCTTTCATAGGTGCGCGATTTGATTGTTGCCTAATTTACAAATACCATAGGAAGGGTTTGCGAGCCAGGTGTTTTAAAACCCTGCGCGTTCTCGAGGCGTATTGCACGCACGTCACATGGTGCGGAGAGTTAAAACGCATTTGCCATTCTATCGTTCCCTTATTAGATCCAGGCTCGATTGTGCTTCTTTTGCTCATGACTGGGTTGGTGAGTCAGTGAAGCGCTCTTTGGACGCGATGCACCATACTGTCTTGCGCGGCACGACAGGGACCTTCAGGACCTCTCCGGCGGCGAGGCTCCTTGTTGACGCCCGCGACCCCGATTTGTCCACGAGATATACTTGGAATGAGATACGCCTGTAGGTTGGCACAGTCCCCCGACCACCAAGCATATAAGTGGGTGCTTTCATGCAGAACAATAGGCGTGTTTCTGACTGGAAGAGCTCATCAGATTGCACCATTTTGCGTGAGCATATTCGTATTCTTACAGGAATGTGGAACTCACCGGCAGTGGATATCTCACTTTCACAGCAGCTTGGAAAGAGGAAGGGGTGCCAGACCAGTCGGGCTACGATCATTGAAATTGATCGCATCTAACCCGGATCACAAGAAGGCATACACGGACGGATGGAAAGAGGATGCCGGTGTTGAATGTGCTTTTGTGCAGCGTCATGTCACAAGGTCATTCATTTGCTTTGCCTGGTCATGCATCACTCTACACATCCGAACTAGTAGCCATTCTTAAAGCTCTTCATTTCATAGACGTTGACAGTGACGATCAACGCTTAGACCTTGGCGGACTCTTTGAGTAGCCTTACGGCACTGCGGGATTTTGACTCATCACGTCCCATCGTTCAGAACATTTTAGCTCTCTTTACTTCACTCTCCCGATCCGGGAAACAGGTGGTATTTTGCCAGATACCGAGCCACATTAGCATATTAAGTGATGAAGTAGCCGATGGCGCAGCGAAGCGTGCCACACACGCAACTCGCATCCCCTACGATGAGAGTCTCTGGTAACGACCTATAGTAGTGACCCTCTTTACTTCACTCTCCCGATCCGGGAAACAGGTGGTATTTTGCCAGATACCGAGCCACATTAGCATATTAAGTGATGAAGTAGCCGATGGCGCAGCGAAGCGTGCCACACACGCAACTCGCATCCCTACGATGAGAGTCTCTGCTAACGACTTATAGTGATAACCTATAGTATAATAGTAATAACTGCATCCATGTACGAGCAGTGACGAACGAATTGGGATGTGCACACTGCCAACAACCTGATAGGGACAAGGCCCCGGTTAGAACCAGTGACGTCGGCGTCCAGGTATCGTAAGGTGAGGCGGAATGAAGTTATACTCTGTCGCCTGAGAATAGGACATTCATATACGACTCACTGATGCCCGTTATGTGCGCAAGACCAATCGCGATGCCTTCGCTGTAGGGAGCGTTACCCCGCTCGGCATTGGTCGGTTGTGCCCACCTCGTTTTGCAGCACATGTGTCATTTTGGGACCATGGTCCGTGCACCAGGCGCTTTCCGGTATCTTGGGAAATGGCTCGAGGTTGGAAAACGACTGTGATATTTTTAATTTTCTTGATTGCATAAAATCTCGTTTCATACCTTGAACGTAAAGGTGTCTCCTTGTCCTTTTCAGGCGTCTGTGAACTAAAAAGCAAGTTATGGGCGCCATACGACCATTGTAATCCGCGTGTCCCAAAGCTCAAATCATCATAATCATCGCCTTCGGATACCTGATCCGTCGCATGGACGGACTGGGGCGGCGTCGACTCCAGTCGTGCACTCTCAATATTACTACGTGGTGCGAGAAGTGCAAAACTCTCCTGTGTCTCAAGTGCCTTACCACATATCATTTGCACATAAACGTTTCAGTGCGAAAGTGTATCTCATGTAATTGCACACGCTGAATGCACACCAGGTCGCTATGTTACCATAAGTGACGCGAAAGGTGCAAAATATCAATGCGTCTTAAGAACATATCCGTATATAATCTCAGTGAAGAATTTCATTGTCAAGGCATGGTTACCGCTTGTGATTTCACACTGAATACGTATGATTTGAAATGGCGTGAGGACTGTGAAATGAGAGGAGATGAGCCTGTGCATGACAGCAATCACGAACGCGCGTCATACATACCTGTTAACATTTCAGGGCTGTTCGAAAAGCTCCCGGACGTGATTTCGCCAGGTAGCTCGCATAATTTGCGGTTATCTCTCTCGGGTATTGCATGATATCGGATATGGGTATCGTTTTGTAGAGAACCAACACTGAAGCACAGCGAGGAGAGCAATAGAGCAGTGTTACAGTTTCCTATTCAATTTGTTGGAAGTCAGACTCCATTACGTCGAGAAGAAAGTGAGTAAAGTCCGGGAGGAAACCTAGTTTTGTGTATTTCAAGCTAGGGTTTCCCCGATCATCCCCTAGCTTATTTACAAAAAGTACGCCACCAGGTTATTCCAGCGTCTGTATTGGGACTCAGGGCCCATTCCCCAAGTAGGTACAAGCAATTTCCATCGCGCAGAGCTTCTGAGACAATGAAAGGGGCCCTGTGCCGATCTGGGGACCAGAGTGCATAGCAAGGGTCCTGTATGGCAAGGAATCCAGAATCGGCCAGGGGCAGTGTTCGAGGCGGGCTGCAGAGGAGCCCAAAGGTCCCTGGGGATCGACGATTAAGTGCCTGATCAGGAGGTACGAAGGGCTGACTGTTAGCTACATTAAGGACCCCGGTCTGCAGGGCAGGGCCCTCAAGTTCTAGTCGGTGATTTCCATTTTGGTCAGAGGCCATCAACAACGAACAGTTCCGTGTCTGTCTGAACCCTGGAAGCCCATTCCCCAAGCATGGAAAAGGCTGGAACCCGCGATTTGCATTGGTCGCGACCCCTGAAACAATGACACCCCTGTGTTGGTCAGCGGCACAAGTGTCTAACAAAGCGTCCTGTGTCGGCAAGGAGCCCCAAGTCGGCCAGGGCCACATTTGCTGAGCAGGGTCATAGACTGGACCCAGGATGTTAGAGGGCTGCTTGCGTTGGCTGGAGACCTCTGACAATGAAGATGGATGTGATCATTTAGGATGACAGTCCGCAATGGGACAATGGAAGGCCACGTGTCTGCCAGGGATTCCATTACAAACAAAACTCTCCATTCCATTTTAGCCAGGGGCCCGTTACATGCTTAACTGAAGTCTCTGTGTCATTTCACATACTCCTGCGTCGACAAGAGATCTGTTTTGCGTCATTGGGGACCCCTGCCTCAATTCGATTACAAATTTCCGGGTTAGGGGGGTTCCGGCGTTCGACAGGCGGCCAATGTACATACAGGCATACTTCTGTTTCGCCAGAAAGGCAGCCGGTAGGCGCCTCGGGCTTGGACGAAACGACCGTTCAGCCCCTGACTGGGAAACATAACATGCCCCTGGCGTTCTTCCCATTGGGCCCCTTTCTTGGGTAAAGGGGTAAGGTGTCTGCGTAATGTTAAATAGAGCGGATCAAAGTGAGGTAGGCCAACAGATATCCCACATCCTACAATTCTACAGAGAATTAGGTAGGATTTGGAAGACACACCGACACAAACGAGGACGTCCATCCAGAGGCGTGACTTTGTATGCTTCCGGAGTGTCTGCCCCCCCCCCATCTCCACCCCCACACTCCCCCCCCCCTTCTCCCAATCATGTCTCCTCCAAGCAAATGTTCCATATTTGAAGATATTGAAGAAAACATCCGGTACCATGAACTGAAGTGAAGAAACCGGCACACTTATAACAAATGGCATACTTTTAAGTGGAAAAGATTGCTCTACACAACAGAAGTTGTCAATTAGTAAATACGCTTCTCAATACGTCACTGTTCGATTGCGCCATGGAACGTTTGCATGATGATGAGGTGCTGCCAAACTAGCCGTGCGAAATTGCCACCCAAGCACTCATATCCAGTACCTTAACTCGCCGAAACATGGAAGTGGCGGTGCTTGAATGAAGTGTTCGCCGGGCCAAATATCCTCATGTGCTCATGTCTTGTCCTTTTTCCTTAGCGTTCTTGCACGCTTACGCGTGAGTTTAAGAAAATTACTCGCATTCACATACCCGGTTATGGTGCTGCTCGGAAGTTATTCGATTACAAGTCTCATTCCTGTAATAACTAGCAACCATGTCCAGCTTTGTAAACCATGTAGCGAAAAATATAATTCATAAGTGACGCGTTCTGTACATATGATCCTCCATCTTGCTTCATTCCGCATCTTCGCGACACCCCGCTTGTCCGAGGCAGGTTGCACGCGTCAGCCGTAAGTGGGCAGAGTCCCGTGGGAAGGGGGACCCGACCGGGTACCCAGCGCGCATGCGCGGGTTAAAACTCGACGGTTGGCTCCCCAGGTGCATGCAAGTCTGCCCCACCGCTAACTATTTTCCACCATCCCCATGTCCCTAAAAAAGTCATTTCTGGTCGGAAGGGCTCAACAAACAGCAATTGTGATTGAAGCTTGCACTTCTTTCTTAATGTTGAGAGAGAACCAATTGACGCCCATTAGAGTTGGAAACCGTGCTCACCGACGCCACATCTAAAGGACTCGAAATATGTTCAGTGGTCAGGAGCGCCGCACAGCCTACGGCTGGCTGGATTTGAATTACGTCACCATCGAGTCGTGCATGCCTGAGTGACCTTGAAATATACGGTACAAAATGGACTTCACATCTTCGCAAGCGTGTACCAGTACCAGGGTGTCTAAGATCTTATGAAGGCCGGGGCTGTTAACTGCACGGAGCTATGTCCTAAATGGTTATTTAGAGGAAACTCGGGCCAGTCAAATGCAGCTAGTGTCTAAACTCCTGGTACAGTAGGTCCTGAACGCATTACTATCTTTATCATCATCTTCACGTATTACTGCCACATGGGCTTCAAGAGGGAAGTCAATCCTCAGCATGAAAACAATTTTGGGGCCAGCCAAAAGGTTTTGTGATTTCAAATTTGATGCCAGAGGCGTGACTGAAAAACGCTGAGATCCGGAAAAAATCAGAACTCTTGGGTGGGATAGGTAACCTTGATTGGTCCAGTCCATTTTAAAAACAACATAAATCCCAGACCCAATTGGAAAGGAATACCCCTGCGTCCATCCCCCTTCCGGCGCAACGTGTAAAACAAATTACGCAAGGAAAACTTTGACACCGTGCGGTTGCAAGGTTAGAAGCAAGAGCACTGATGGCAGGGTTGCAGTCCCCATCAAGCCCAGCGTTGGCGGGTCAACACCGGGTGGCGGGTGCCTGATGCACTGATGGCGGGGTTGCAGTTCCCATCAAACCCAGTGCTGGCGGGCCAACACCGGGTGGAGGGTGCCTGATGCAAGAATAGCCCTCGTAAAATAACGACTCTGAAAGTCTTTCAAAGGAGTTCGTACCGTTCAGAAATTAGACTGGGGTGTAAATTTTGCGACATGAATTTTGAGGATGTCTTCTGAACAGATGAAAAACATCAGCAACAAGAAAATGGTTCTGATGTGTATTTTTCTAGTGCTTCAACCACTCTCCGGCACCGGTTCGCGGTGCTGTAAATGGTAATCCACTACTAGCATAAATACGCAGTGGCGCAAGTGAAACATGCTCCCAGGCTTCCTTCAAAGCGTGCGAATTAACATCATGGGCAAGTGTTAATAGGCATTCCTTTCATAAACGTTGCCTCTGTCGCCCGCTCACCGGCCACCGCCTAATGCCTGCAAGGGGGCCGATGCCGCGCGGCCTACGGAGACTCCAATGCCGGGCATCAGGGTTGTATGTCTGAAGACCTCGCGTGGTCAAAACTATGTCTTGTAATTCTTTCACTACTCGGTTCAGAACAAAGGACGAACCTTTCCAGAAGAACATGGTGACTGAGGAGCCAGCTCAACTAGCAACACTTTAACATTAAAGCTACGTTGCGCGAAACAATGGCATTACGGAGCTTCATTTTCCATGCATTGGAACTGGAGCGGGTTATGGTCGCTTGGTTTTCATGGTTTCAGAAGCACAACAGCTTGGAACAGTGTCGCAAAGAATTGCAGCTGGCCCACCTTGCGTGTTTGATGAAGTGAATGGGGAAAGACGTTATCGAGGGAGTGGTATGTGCCTAAGCGTTTTAGGGAAAGCTTGAGAACCATTTTCCGGAATGATGAAGTGGATGAGTGCGTATGCTTTGATTTACTTCAACTGAAAACCATATAATTTATAGTTATAATTTTCTTATGTCGAGAAGTGTCATGTAAACGGGATGCAACACCATGCATTATAATGTGGACACTTCTTGTGAAGTCATATATATATATATATATATATATATATATATATATATATATATATATATATATATATATACATATATGAACAATCACAGAAGAACAGAACGATAACTAACTTATGCGCATATTTCACTTCTCTGTATGCCAAAGAGAGGCGTAACCGCCACCTTGAGCTCCACGAAACAAGCGCGCTTATACAAATTGATGCAAACTGTCAGGCTCCCACATCTGAGAAGGGTAGCATGTACACACAAACACACACACACAAACAATATATATATATATATATATATATATGTATATATATATATATATATATATATATATACATACATATGCATATATACATATATATATACATATATACATATATATATACATATATATATATATATATATATATATATATATATATATTATATATATATATGTATGTATGTATGCAGTGGATGGTCAGAGACCAGAGCATAGGGAAACTATATCCGATACCTGTAAATATTTCGCACCCGTCCACTCACCACGACTTCCAGACTCTGCTTCCAATTATTTTAAGAAATCGACACCCATGCATTTGTACACGAACCACAGCAGTCTTCAATGGCTACCTAGGCTCAACCCCCCCCCCCCTCCCCTTCTGCATCAAGGCCTGCCCGGTTGGTGGACACGCGCGGCGACTTTTACTTCGTTCTAGACCAAGTGCGCAGAATGCAGCTGCGGCCCTTGGAGTCGCCGCTTCGCTGAGCTCAGGGTGTGCGGACCGGCTGGGTCAACCGCTAGATCAGCTGAGCTTAAAGTGTGCACGCCGGACTGGGTCAGCCGCCAGATGTCGGCATGCGATCAGTGAGGACTGGCCCATGAGTTTTATTGCGCTCCAGGGGAGCCATTAGCGGCCCACTGCCGAGATTGGCCGTCATTGGTCCTCAGGGAGAATGACCTCAGAAACGCCACCCGTCGTCAGTGGCGCGCCGCCTGTTGCGGCAGTGAGGCCGGCCTCACTTGTCTTGTCCTCGCCTTGTCGAAGGGTGTGCCACTCCGAGCGTGAGAGCGCATCCTCGCGGCTCAGCGCAGTGTGAGGTGCTTGATCCCGGATTACTGATCCCTGCGATGGCATCGCTGCATCAGATCGCGCAGGTGGCCACCCAGGCTCTGAGATGGTGTTGACCACAGGCACGCTTTGTTTGCGGTACTCTCCCATGCTCGCTGACATAAAACAATTTAGGATTGTATCCCATAAGTTAAGTTAACATCGGCCACCTGTGCTACAGCCCCGTGTATGGTGAGGATAATAGTATCCGCCGGAATAGTAGGACAACCGTTCATTGGTTTGCGAACAGACATCGCACTACTGTCACCACTTCGCACCTCTCGGAGCTGGAAACAAGCACATGCCAGTGTGCTGCGATCATTGCACAATGTTAGTGGATATATTCCAATCTACCAAATGTAGCTTCTAGGTTGGTTGCGCAAGTTCCCACTTGCAGGAACTGTTATCTCGGTTCAGATGCCCTACAAATTTGGCCCTCAGAGTGTGCACCAGCCTTCCAGGGTAACCTGAAGCAGCGGCATGCCGGCTCGTAGGAAGTCGCTTGCCCCAACCTTCCAGGGTAACCTGAAGCAACGGTATACCGGCTCGTAGGAAGTCGCTGCTCCAACCTTCCAGGGTAACCTGAAGCATCGGCATGCCGGCCCGTAGGAAGTCGCTGCTCCAACCTTCCAGGGTAACCTGAAGCAGCGGCATGCCGGCTCATGGGGAGGCGCAAACCGAGCACAAGTGACCTCCACCCACCTGGTAAGGCTGCGTGAACTGACGACGACAGCTGTGTTCAGCACGCTGTTCAAGCATCCCGGGGGGGGGGGGGGAGCAGCCGCAGCTGATGGGACTTTCCACTGATCATGATTTAGCACCGATTACAGATGCACACAAACTGGAATAATCTTTCGGCGTGGATATTCCAACTCCTGATACCACCCTTGCAAAGACGCAAAGACTGAAAAAGGAAACTGGCGTATTGCTTATTACTTACATAGGCATATTGCTCGCGCACAAGTAGGCATCGCACTGATAAAGCAATGGATGTAAAGTCAACAAACGTACAGATATAATGTAGAGTACTTAGTACAGTAATGACAGTTTCCCATCGCGTAAAACGGTCAAGACTATGCTCTGTTTATCGTAAGAACGAACAGAATTAAAGCTGGTCAATCAATTTGTCACGAGCATCACGCTGAATTTTTTTCAAACACAACAAAATTGGTCGGAAGGCCCGCAGGACAGCATTGCGGATCTCTCGAAGCAAGAGCAGTTTTGGTTTTGGTTAGTTGCATTGCTTGCAACAACTTCATGTTCATATGGTTGGTCGAAATATATATATATATATATATATATATATATATATATATAGATATAGATATATATAGATATAGATATATATAGATATAGATATATATATAGATATAGATATAGATATAGATATAGATATAGATATAGATATAGATATAGATATAGATATAGATGTATATATATATATATATCATATATATATATATATATATATATATATATATATATATATATATATATATATATATTGGCACTAATGCTATTTCATTGGCAATTATTTTTACGTTCTAAATTCAATGCCAACCTTTGAAGCAAGTTATGCTATACTTTCATTCGGTAACTGCTCCAAACTGGTGCTGTTTCATGAATAACATGGAAAAGTCGCAAACAGAAAATTAATTCGCTCAGTTTTATTGAAGATATTCAACAAAACGCTGAACATTCAGCTGCAGATATATGTACAACGCATCCAGCTCAAACACCCCACACGCCACTACATGCCACATCCATAACTACATGCCACATCCACGTAAACGCTACGAAGTCAGTTGAAAAGAACGAAACGGAAACACTTCTCATGATCGATGTGTCATACTGTTCTCATTCATCGTTGTCGCTGCCGGAGTCGGTGCCGGAGTCGCTGCTATCATCGGTTGTTACGACAACCGGTGGGAGATCTTCTAGCAGCCCGTCATTCGTCCAGTACTGCTGCTCCAGCCTTTTGACGTGCTCACAGCACTTACTCTAGTCATCTGTAGAGACAGCTGCGACACCTGCCTCCACCAGCAGTTCCACCTCCTCCATCCGCCCCGTCAAGTTCCCCCATCTTATCAGTGCGCTTCATCTGTGCCCACACTAACTCTATGGGGTTCAAATCGCAGTGATACGGCGCCAGGCGAACGATCCGATGACCATGATCTCTAGCAAGGTTGTCCAGAAAATACTCCTTCTTCCGGTTCTGGGACTTAACTGGCTCCAGCAGCTCCACCTTCCGCATGTCCTCGTCGATGGTCACACCTGCCTGCTGCAACCACTCCTGGATTTCCGCTTTACGCCAGCTAGAATTTGGCACTTTTTGGCACAAACGGGAATGATATGAGAAATTATCTATGCTGATCACAGAGTGCTCTGGCACGTTCGGAAGCAGGCACTCGGTGAACCACTTCTCGTAGCAGTCGGCGTTCATCGACGTATGGTAGTCGGCGTTCTTGCCATCGGTCCTGAGGTGGAGAAGTACGCCCGGTATAAATCCTTCTCAAGAGCCGGCATGGACTATGATAAAACGTTTTCCTTTTCCAATAGCGTTCTTCCGTCCGTTGATTTTACTACCGTCCAGCCACGCCAAGTCATCCATGTCGTACTGATTATACCATGTCTCGTCGGTATAAATGATTTCGCTATCGGGAACTTCTTTACGCAGCCCCCTCATCTCCCTCAAGAACTGGCAGCTCGTTGCTGCAATGTGAGGTTTCTCGATCAGGATCTTGCGCTTGTCGATCCTTCGGTACTTAAATCCGTTCGCGAGTAGGTGATTTCTTGCGGTGGGTCTAGACATGGTGATGCCAAGCTGTTCGGGAAGAGCATTCGTGATGGTGTCCAGAGTAACATGTTTTCCGTCGATGTACATTTGGAGTACCATTCTCCTCATTGCGCAAACATCGAACGGATCTAGATCCACCCTTGGTCTTGCTGCAGCTGGTCGGGATCGGCTTGGCGACTTCAGTCTGGCACCATTCTGGGCTTCACGTTGTATGCGGTAGACTGCAGCCTTCCCAACGCCCGTTACAGCTGCTGTTCTTAATAATGAACTCCCCGGACGGCGTCGTCGTCTCCCGCATTCAACTTAATGTCCCGGTCTTCGACAAAATGTTGATACACATTATATACAATTCTCCTACTTTGTGCCCTAAAAATCCTTCCAGACGCTAGATTAGATTTTCCATTCATCGGTAAGTAGGCGCTAAAACATATAAAAGATATAAAAAGACAATGAAATATACAAGTAAAACAATATAAAAACTTTTCACTGCGTAAAATATTACCGCAACACCAAAGTGATGCCGGTCATGATACCGGTAATTTTGGGGCTACAGCACACCCAAGTAATGACCCACGCGCAAAAAAAGTGCAAAATCGTTGGCAGCACATTAAATCCGTTCTTTCTTACGATAAACAGAGCATAGTTTAATTCATAGAACCATGAAACGTGACGCGCAGAACATACTTGTAGGATAGTACTGACGCAGTTAGTACGATTTATCCCGGTATGACATATATCCATGTCATATCCCGGTATGCTATGGATATATCCCGGCAAATCAGTTCGGTTTTCAGAAGGGCAAAAGTACCTACATGCCAATTATTCTTCTCCAGGAAACTATCACTCGGGCTTTGAAAGCGGAGGATATGTGCTAGGTTTGTACTTAGATTTGTAAAATTTAGATTTGGAAAGCATTTGACGCTGTCAACATAAACTTTCTCCTATGTTAACTTACTAAATGTGGTATTCGACGAAAATCTCATGAAATCAGTTCTCTTTTTATCTGTCTGACAGAACTCAATGTGCAAAAAATAGGACTTATCTATCACTGTTCAAAAACGTAGCAATGGGTGTACCCTAAGGATCAAACATCGGCCCAATTTCGTTCTTAATGTACATAAACGACTCGCCTAGATAAATCAGTAACATGATTTGCTTCTCTTACGCTGATGATGCTGCGATTGTTTTCAAAAAAAGTGTTGTGGAACTTCAAAACAATGTCAATACGCCTTTGCTTCTAATGACTTCCTGGTTTAGTGCTAATTTTCTCTCACCGAACGTATCAAAAACATTTACACAGCATTCACTCTCTTTTCTTTGCATTTCCAGCTAAATGTGCAAATTAAAAATGCACCCATTGAAGAGAAAAAAGAAATCGAATATCTTGATGTGTTCATTGACAAATCTCTTAAATTTACGCGCCACCTTAGTTTTGTTGCTAGCATATAAATAAAAATATTGGAATAATAAGTAGGGTTAGGTACTTCATTGATAAAACATCATATCTACTCTATAACACTCTATAACGCTTATAACACATATCTATAACTCTATGCTTCCTTTTCTAAATTACTGCTGCTTGATTTGGGGCGTAAATTATGATTCTCAACTAGATCGGTTAGTAATTTTACAGAAAAGGGCTGTGCGCCTGATGTCAAATGTGCATCCTCCACAGAGCTCCGAGTCCATCTTTAAACGATACAAAATTTTTAAATTATCGGATATGGCTAAATCCCACGTGTTAATTGTGATGCACAAATATATAACTTCACAGCTTCCTGCGTCATTTGATTTTATATACAAGCGCTACGAATCAAATCAAATGAATATGAGGCGTGTAAAACATTTAGAGCAGCCTTTCTCTAATCGTAATTATAGACTGTTAACAACATCTTGCCTTCACCCTAAGCTGTGGAACGACATTATAGTTTTGTATTTTCCAAGAATTACTGATCTCTGCATAAAAAACATGGTTAAGAACATCATCTGCAAGCATTTCGTGAATACACATCAAGATAACCAGGATATTTGAAGGCGTTGCAATCTTTTGCGCTGACATATGTAACTCACTTCATATTTAGCCTTCTTCATGTTTCATAATCACGTTCTGACATAGTTATAATCATGCACATGTACCCAAATTCATGGCGCTGGCTCCGGGAGTTCTTCTAGTAACAGGCTCCACTTAGTTGGGTGGACTCCCTGGACATTCAGCTCAAAACCCAGCACGAAAATGACCAGGTAATTGCGCCTCCGACTTGTGTGACTGTGCAACTCTTACAAACACTACGAATGAGTGGTTGTAGCTTATTGGGTGGTTGTAGCGGGCTAGCATTAGTTGACCTTGGCTAATAGCTACTTAAAAAGGAATGTTCCACCTTTATATGGGGTTTTGAACTGAAATAGCCATCTTAAGGACTTTTTGATGCAGTGCACGGACATGCCCTTTTTAAGATAAAAAACCCTCTGGTTCCTGAGTTACACGTTCGCAAAACTGGCAAAAGGTTTATTGAGGGAGCATTTCAAAGCCACCTCCGCAACGAAGACGTCTTAGTAACGTCATACGATCGCCGTGATATTGCTGGCTGTTCGGGTTGCGCGGCACTCCTCGTCAATGTTTTTGCCTTATATCTAGGCCATTGGCCAAAGTTGCGCTTATGGTCAAAAACACCATGGCCACTGAAACAATCGCAGAAGCGATGATGCGGCACATATGATGCAGTCCGCGGAAGGTGATTGGCTGTTAGTAAGATTTCACTGCTGAATGCGTTTCGCGAACGTAAGCGTGAGCACTGTCGGGTTGCGCGGCACTCCTTGTCAATGGGGCGTTTTACCTTATATTTAGGCAATTGGCCAAAGTTATAAAACAGAACGCCACTGTCTGCAACACCAAAAAAATAATGGCGCTCTCCCGAATGTTTTTAAAGGAAGACGCAACGGCAACTCTGTCTTTTTTTCTCCTCCTGGTGCTTTTTCTTTTCCTACTCACGTATTCCTTACGGACAGCTCGGTTGGTCCCGTGTGCACCGGAGCAAAAGAACCTTGCCCGGGTTTGTGGGTTAGCTAGGCACTATAAAATGAGGGGAACACTACAGTGGATATTATGCATATGCTTTGCTAAATATTAGCACACATTGCACGACAAATCTGAATCTTGTACCAAAAAAAATTGTCCTTCAAGTACAAGCTCTTGAGCTGCATTACCATGAACCCCCGTTGGGACTTTGTTTGGAAGGAACCTTACGGTGAAATGCGGTGTTGCGACCAGAAACCTGTGCGGGAATTGTGAGAAAACATGCAATTTCATAGCCCCGCGAACTGCGCAAGTGAGGAATAAAAACTTATTTTACAAAAGAGTGAATCAGGGGCTTGAAATGGGTGTGATAACTGATGGTGCGTGGCAGTGGCTTGTATTGATATTGTTGTGATGGGCAGCGTGCGTCCGAGGTTTTTCATTTTTGAGAGAGAGCATTGTCCTGGCATTCTTTAAGTCTACCGACTCCCAATAAAAGGTGATATATCGATACCTGCCTCTAGCTCTACGTTCGAGTTTGAACAGGACAAGGTGGTGATGCTCGTAAACTGAAAGAAACACTAGTACCTATGTTGCGGGGGTGTGCAAAGACGATTTGCTACCTCATTATGATCTTGCCAACATCTGGAACCTATTGAAGAATTGCAGCATATCAATTGCATGCCATTGTATTCGCAAGTCATTTTGGCAGTAGGGGCTGGTCTGCGCAGGTCATTAATGCGCATGCTTGGTATAAGCTCACAACATACACCTTTGCAGAATTGTATTTCCCTTAATAATTTCATATTTGTATGCAGGCAAACAGTACCTGAAATTGGGTTTTGACTCATGGGGGAGAGAACAAAAACATGAAACTCACGGCTTGTAGTGAGAACAAGATAAGCCAAGTGAATTTGCACTGCATTCACAGCTGGCACTAGAGGACATTCTTTGGCAGCTGGTGACCATAAACACCATGATCTAGCTGGTCTCAGTGATTGCCAGACCATTAGAAATTGGCTGCTTGCAATTCTTACATTTTTAGCTTCCTAAGTAAGTGCTTCCTTTTATGTCTCTGCTTGCGCCTAATGTATTTGTTATGCTATGGAGCTGATAGAAAGTTGCTGATGTTGATAATTATATTGTAAAGGTGCCAGTCCCAATAAAGGGCTGATAGAAGCATATGCTTAAACGTTGTGCATCTGTTGCACTTTTCCCCCTGAGCACATAATGCTAAGTTTGTGATTGAAATGTCATGGATGCCACAAAATAAATAGGAGCATCTGGGGCATGGTAGTTAGTGCAGCTACATTCTAGCCAAGGTGCATCTTTCTCACCTAGAGGAAAGATTCTGGGCAATGTGATACCCGCCTAGGCTTTTACTGACCTAGACGCACTTAATTATGGGAACAAGTGTGTAACTCCCTCTTCATTTAGATACGAGAAACAACTTGGTCAAAATCAGGGAGAACATGGTTTCGCCATTTGTTTGGGATAAAAGGTTTCCCTGCTCACTCGCTCCACAAAGTTATGTACAAAACCACACCGCCTGGGAGGGTCAGACTGCCGCGTGATCGGGGCTTCGGAGGCCAACGCAGCAGGGGCGAAGGAATTAATTCCTCCTCACAGAGCAATCCAGCTGCATAAAGTTGGCATCATACATCTTCTCACCGGCGTCGAGTCTGATGCAATATTTTTCTCAGTGTATGACACTGAGCTTAAGTTATATATTGCCTTTACACTACCAACCAGTCGTGCTTCCACCGCTCCTCGCGCGGGTCCTGCAAAACAAGGTCGGTAGGCTACATAAATGGCGCACACGCAATAGCTGTATTCAACGACAGAGCTGCTGTAGGTTATTTGTCGGTTTTGATGTTGCCTTTTGGGACCTTATTGATTTCGTTAAAAAAGCATTGGTAAGCAAAACCCGACTAAAACAAAGGGCAGATCTCAAAAACGTAAATAGTCATATAAATACACCAGTAAAAGTTATGTTCAACGGAGAACAAGAAAGCCTGCTTTAGCTTTATGCTCAGATCAGAATTCTGTGGCGACACTCTGTAGATCGATGGAAAAGTTTCATGTTTTTGTTCAATGACCCAGTAATGCATTTTCATCACATGTCCAGCTCAGCTTTTTTGGTGGAGAATATGCCTTTCCTCCAATGCTAAATCCTCCCCAAGAGCTGGCGACTCGCGGAGCCGTGGTTTTCCGCGTGCCCAAGTGAGTGTTTGTGATGTTGTTTGACGTCACCATTATACGTTCGATACAATACCCATTTTTTATAGTTTCAAATGCGACTTCAATAAAAGTGATGCTTAAAAGAAATGAAAAAATAATTTATTGATCAATATATGATTAATTCACCCCATATTCAGAGGTTCATGTAAGTGCGACATTATATACTTTCGTATCATTTTTTCGTGTTACAATGATTTCTACGTCCAATCCAGAAACGTTGAATCTTGCGTGTACGAGACATTTTTTGCGCTTCTCCCTGGTCCGTCAAGAGCCGCCGTTGTTGTTTTGAGTGCAAGCTCGGGCCCGGTGTATGAGCGCGTCGATGTTGTTGTTGGACGGTAGGTGGGTTACACATGTTCTGGTGAGCAGCACAGACCTGGGCACTGAACCCATTGCAAGGAAAGTGTCCCTGCTTCAGTCGCGAGTGTAGCGCGCGATGCTGTCGAATTTGCAGGGGCCTCCATCTGACGTCGCTCACAGAGAACACTTTCTTACATTATTGTCAACCTATACTTGTGGAGAATAAAATGTCTTGGGGCCAAAAAACCCAAAAACATCCAAGTTTCAGACACTGCAGGCAAGCATTGCTCGTGTCATCAATGTCATGGTTACTGTAGCTTGTGAGATGCTGTGTGCTGAGAAAGGTGGAGAAGTATCGCTGTTGGTTTCGTGGATAGCCCTTAACAATATTGTTATCATGAGCCTTGTGTGCATCAGCAGCTTCACCGCTTCATTGCATTTGGCCGATCTTACCATAACTACATGCACTCGTCATGCCTCCAAAGCTGTGCAAGGTCAGCAGGTTTTCAGTGCCATTTCACATATAACACCTTCTTGTTACACACGTGTTATTACTTGCACAACCAACATTTTAGGGTGAAGCAGCCTGATGGCTGCAGTATTTTGCATGGCCGTAGAAGCAGAAGGCGTGTTTTCATCTTAGTCACCTATGTCTTGTGGATTTCCAAAGCAGGCTGAGCATGTGATGTCACTTATACGTTGTGTGCTTTGCTGAAAGTGATTTTTATATTGTATCATGTGTTTATGGTCAGTAATGTCAAACGCGGAGTTAATACAATAATACATGCTTGACGCATCTTTTCATGAAGTGATTTATTGTAAAAGCAGTAGGGATTGCAGTACAAAAGCCAAATCATTGTTCATTGTGCCACGCCACAGTACAGCGCTGAGGTAGTGCCACGATGGCATTGTTGACCCGTGCCATTACACAATGTATCACATTGGTTAACTACTCTATGAAGCCTATGAGATAACTTCCATGAATGACTGGTAACAGCTGATTTAACAACGCCAAAGGACTATCAGCAGTGCGAGTGCTGTCGCACCACAACGATCATATCAGGGTTCGCTAGTATTTGCATAAACAATCCTAAGCAAAACAAACATTTTTTTTGTACTTAAACCTTGCCATCTGTATCATAGAAATGACACTGTTTTGACAATCAATTCATAGCAATGTTACAGATTTTTCGTTCTTGCATGCAACTGCATTTCCAGTTACAAATAATAAAGTAACTACTGTGCACATCGCATGATATCAATGTCAGGACTACACCACTGCAGGCAGGGATAAGTCGACAATACAGTATTCAGATTCTCAACAGCACCTGGCAGGTTTCGGTACGAGATTCATGACAGTTTTCACAGCATATCGTGCCTTGACATTAATAATCTGCCCTAAAAGCTGGCGATCGCTACGTTGCGTATGTCAGCTAGCCCACCAAAGCTTCTGTTACGACCAGTACCAAGACAAAAAGATCCACAAACAAGCCATTCACTAATCCGCCGCCCATCACACCGGCCGCGACGGGAATGGCTTGCTGGCATCAGATTTCGTGCGTTTCGAGACATTTTTTAGGTCCGGCTGCCAGCTGCTGCCAGGTATTGCTGTCGTGACAAAACCATTCCATGACGCCATGAAACAATGACGTAATGGGGTGCATTTTTACAAACCATGAAATTTTGCTATTTAAGGTGGTTTTTAAAGCTTGGAAGCTTACTAACAGTTACAAGTAAGCTTTTCCGGTCATATCTGACGCTTATCGCAATATCTTCAAATGTGGAACACTCCCTTAAAGCTTTCAAATATGTGATTTGTCCTTGCCTAATGCATGACACAATTTCTTCTGGACTGCACCATCTCTTCGCCTGCTTCTTTATGTTTGTTTCCTCTTCCTAGCTGGGAGTGCTATGACTTGATTTCATGCCTTCTGGTGTCAATGCACGGTTTATTGAGTAGCTGGGATAGAGCGAGGGGCACTCCTGGTTACGTGTTCTCGAGTAACGGTATGTGAAAATATGACAGACTATGTGTCCGTGAGATATGAAAATGGTGACGAGATGAAAAAGCAAAATGACGCACTTTAGGTAATCAGCATGATATTTACGACCTGTATAAGGAAAACCAGGGCAAACCACAAGTCAGTTTTTTCGCTGGTCTCCGCTCGAGACGCTGTGTCCTGATGGGCAGCAGCGACACTCTTGCGGTTGGCGTGTGCTGCTGTCACCAAAACGCGAAGCTTGTAGGGTCTCTTAGCCTGCGATATGTAACTTATGAGGACTTGCTGAGTCACGCCGTGTGCGATGTTCTTGGGGAGTCCTGCATGATGTGGGAGTGCGAGAACTGTCCAGGTCAGGATGGCGTGCGATCGTTTTTTTTTTACTGACGCAATCCACGCGCAAGCAGGTAAAATTTTGACTTCAGTCGATGAAATCAGATTTAAGTAGTGAAAGAGCATCGACCGCTGTGCTTGCATTGCACCTATTGGTTTTTACCAAATTGTCCTAAATCATTGTTGCACTGACCAGACGTCATTTTGCGGCCCAGCACCAGGGTAAATTTGTCGATGCGCTGAAAAACGAACACCCAAGAAGAGAGCTTCCATCCTCAGAAGACTACACTTTGGTCGTCCAAGACAAAGTTTGATATTTTCATTGGGATGCACCGCAATGCACGCACAAAAAATCATTGGGCCCCATAAGGCGCGATGAAACATAACATTTTTGCGGTCCATACACTTCTGCATCACCTTTTACCGGAAGTGAAAACTTCGCCTCAAATCTGGGAAAAAGTTCATTACTTTTCGGATGGATCAGTTGCGCAATACAGGTACAGATTTAAATTTTTAAACCATTGCTTTCG
>NW_023596545.1:14316872-14424651 GCF_011947565.3 Pollicipes pollicipes | reverse complement strand
CCATGGTATAGTGCATATTTATAAGAGCGTATGCGAACGTATGCGATGCGTATGTGTAACGTATGCGAAAATGTGTGTATATATAAGCGAATGCAAGCAAACAGGCATCCCGCATCACACTTCATTGAAACATGCAAAGGAGTTGATTTAAACAGGCATGACACATCACGCATCAGTTATACATACAAGCGATTTTAACTAACTAGTCATCGCGCATCACGCGTCAGGCGTCACTTACACACGTAAACGATTTTAAACTAGCACACATCACGCATTTAGGCACACATCGCGTATGCATAATTGGCCATGATGAACCGTGTACGTTAAGGTTTAGTTAAGCTTGGTTTTCGTTTACTTTTATAAAAATAGATTCACTTGTTCTCTTTCCTGGATGATTCTGTGCTCTGTAGATGACTTTGAGTTAAATAGAGTCATAGGTTCCATACCTCCCTGGCTTTAATCCTGCACATTTTTTCCAAAAGGGTCTTCGAAACCTGTTCACAAAAAATGGTCACCGAAGCATGGATTCCCTGTTTTGTTTTACCGTCACGCAGGTGTTTATTATCTCTCAAACAAATACGGCACAGGGACTCCCCGGTACAGACATGTTCGTCAGGTATGTCCTTCCCGTGTGTTTCACACAGTTTACACCTAATTTCGTAAAGCAAGTTTTTTGCGTGCAAACCCCTTGAGTCTCAGACTTACATAAATGACATACTTCGCCACCCGGATACGGGCTTCAAAGTAGAAGATTTCGCCAGAGACATTTTTAGCTTAACTTTGTTCGTCCAAGCCATGCGTACGCGCGGTTTTGATTTTCTAACGATGTGTCTGATTTTCCAAAGCAAGTGCTCATCTACATAAGGTAGCGTTAAGAATTCGTCGTCCGACGGGATGTGTTCCGGCTTCCTACCACCAATCCCCTCACGCACCCAAGATTTTTTCTTTTGCTCCAACATTCTACCCAAAAATCGAGGAGAACACCCATTGGCCAACAGCGAAGTCCACATGTTGTAAGTGCTCTTTCTTCCCCTCTAACTAATTGATGAGTTGTTTTGAGTCCTATGAAACATGTTGCGAATTATGTTGTGCTTAGATGAAGTTGGATGCGCAGATTCGCAGTGCAGCATTGTACCAGAGTTGTTGGGCTTTGTAAAAAGCTCCGTTTCTAACGTTATGCAGTTTTTCCTTCTTTCCATCGCTATTAGTGTATCCAAATATGGGACCTCTTTCCGCCCTCTGCATGCTCCATTGTAAAGGCTAAATTTTGATGCTGGCCTTTCATGAACTTCCAGAAACGTTCAAGGACACGCTGTTTGTGTCCATGCCCCAGCACAATCCTCAATGAATCTAGCTAAGGCGGTTGGTTTTAATGGGCTTGCGGCCGGGGCCTTTGTTTCAAATTGGTCCCAAAATGTCATTGCCAGAGGAGGGGCGCATAGGTTGCCGACTGCTATACCTTATTTCTGTCGGTAGAAGTCATCTCCGAACGGGAAAAGATTATCATGGAGGCACTGTTCTAAAAGACGGCAGATAGCCTGTTTTGACAGACCGAAAGCATCAATGTTGTGGAAATGTTTATCCACCTTAGCTTTGACGGCAGCGATAGTCCCATTGACTGATAAATTGCCATTTAAATTGACAACATCTACGCAGAAGAAAGTGTTACCTTCCGGTAGCACTTCTGCCTGCGAATGATTCAAGCCTTTTTATAAACAAGTCTTTGGTATCCCACAGATGAGTGGGAACAGATCTCTAGATCTGGTTGAGTGTTTTCTCTAGACGACTCAGATATTTTTATGTAGGACCACCGCACGCAGATATGACAGGTCTAAGAGGCGTTGCAGCCTTATGATCCTTAGACAGCCCAAAGAATACAGGCGTTCTACTGTATCTAGGTGTTAGGTCTTTGACGGTTTTGACCGAAAGCTTTCCGCCAACTGTGCTCTTAAGTATTATTTTTGTTTTAGTCTCCACCTGAGGGACTGGTTCCTATTCAGTTTTTCATAGCTGTCGCAGTCGTTAAGTATAGCCTGAGCGGTGTTAGCATAAGTTAGCTTACCCAACATCGCAAAGCCATTACACTTATCACCCTGTTTAACTATGATATCATCACTTTTACTTAGGTCTCTGACAAATTCCCGTTAATCTGCAGTAACCTTTAGTTTGCCTCCTTTATGGTTTTTGAACGTGCGTAGCATGCCATCCTTCAGTTTCTGTAGCCTGACCTCTACTTCATTACTTGAGGGTTTTGGAAAGTTCTGACCGATATCTGGAAATCTAAAACGACAGATTCGGGATGCGACCTCGATGAGGTTGATCTTCGTTGCGATTTCCGGCGTTTACTCCGCCGAGTCCACAAGGTGAGTTCACCCGTTCTGGTGGTACTGCTGAGTCGTCTATCGACGCCATTCGATCTTGGACCGGTGCGGTTGCAGTACTGCTTGTGTTGCTGCCATCGCGCAATTTTGAGACTTTTTGTTTTTAGAACGACTCATAGTCTTTCCATGGTTTGGCGTATGCAAAACGCCCAGTTCCTTTTTCTACTTGAAGTAAATATTTTTAGATGCTGACTTCGTTTGCTCAGACCTTTGGCTATCAGATTAAGTCCAGAGGTATTACGTTCTACGGGTGATCAATTATTCACCTTCTTTTGACTTGTTTGACTGTCAACCAACCTTTTATAGCCATGATTCACCTAGCGCTTAGTGTGAAGTCGTGTGAATTTGTTAACCTGTCTTGTTATATATATATATATATATATATATATATATATATATATATATAATGTCTAAGACAAACACGTCCTTGATAACAAATGGGCCATATCCGACGATGTTCTGGGCGGCTTTTTTACCATCAGGGGTCCACTGTCAACCCCGTATTCCCGCTGCCAAGGCTCTGGCTTGTATATGGACTCGCTGGTGTCAATTTCACTGGTATCAACTCACTGGTGTCACTGATCACAATTTGAGATTCCTGGGCCGCGACATTCGGGTTAACTTAAGTCGAACAAGGCCAATATAAAAATTAATGTCCAAAGTACATCAGACCTCATACAACCGGCTGGGAACTAGATACGTTTTCGAACCAAATGTCGCTATAGCTCATTTCATGTCAGGGGCCTTTTTTCTTTTAGAAGGTTATGGTGACTAGAAACAACATATATTGTGTTGATTTTCGAAGATGAAGAATCGCACGTGATTACGCTAGGTGGCGTGATCCTAAAAACAAGAGATTCATCTGAGTAATTTCAGCTCAGGTACTACCCCGATCTTTAAGAAGTCTAAGAAAGATTTCTGTTGTCTTTTCTGCTTATCAAGAAATTTAAAACAAGCATCAGGAGCTACCCCATAAAGCAATCTCTCCGGTAAAAAGTCAGTTTGGTTTTGACTTGAGGCTGAGCTCCACACCTGATCCGGATGCAATCGAATTGGTCGTAATCCTAAATTCAATTGGCTTATTGTCGAAGACTATCTCAGAGAGGTATGGCCTCGTCTAGCGCTTTATTGTCGCATCAGACTTAACGATTCCCCAGGAACTGCCTTCGTTGATAGCCACGGCCTGACTTTGACCTGCCATAGGTCAGCGACCTTATAATGTACATCTGGCGTTGCTATGTCAAAGTACCCCCTATTCAATCGCCTACAGCAATGCATAGTTTGGCACGGCTTCGCCTCGCAGGTAGGAATTTATTCTAGAGCACACCTCGGGAGCGTCATCGCCAGACAAATCTACTGGCTGATCGGATCATCACCAATCGATGTCAGACGGCTCGAAATGACGACTGAGTCATATGAAGAATATAGAATATTTGATGAAATGTTCATGTCTGGTCTTCCATGATCTTTCATGACCTTTTTATTAAGCCATGAAAATGTACGTAAGCTATTTCGTGGCTGACAGCACACATATTTTCGAAGGCTGCAGCGTCCGCCGGGAGCGAACTTGAACACCGGGAACAACCGATCTTCAACAGCAACCGATGATTAGATTCCCAGTTACAACCGTGGTAAACTTCTCTCGACCCACGTGTGCATTGAGATGCGTAGGCGTCTATGCAGTCATGGCAATGCAATGCACGAAATGCATGATTGTATCATGCAATGCAATTATGGAAATGCGGTGGATGAAATGCATGAATTAAGGCATCAGATACATGACTCAGCGATCGTTGCATCCCAACTGTCTTTGCGACCAGCATGCATCCGTTGTTGCGACAAGATGCAAACCAGCAAAAGCATGAGGCCCTCACTAAACGTCTTATATATTACACGGCCGAAAGTGAAATTGGTTTAGCAGACAGCTCCCTCACGCTCGGAGTCTCATCAAAATAAGATGTTCTGCTGATGCGCAGATTCCTTCTTTTACTCCGCTCGCGGCTAACAGAAACAGCCACTGCTGCCTAGCAGATCGTACCAGGCATCGCAAGGCCTTATGCGCCCTGTTTACAGTGGCTGCGCTGAGCGCACTTTGGAGACGCATCGTCGGCGACCACAGCGAACGTTAACTCGAGCCGCCCGTCAAAACAGGACCAAATGACCCTGCAGTCACGGCGAAGCGCGGAGACAGCATATCTGCGCTGCCCCGTCTGCGCGTGTGCGGATGGGGCTAGGTAGTATCAGGCAACAGCCCGTGCAACAGCGTGTGGCATCCATTTCTCTGCGTGCACTGCTACCATGTCGCAAACCGCGCGTGCATGTGATTTATTTCCAGTGGCGATCCCGGCCATCCGAGCGGCTTCGGGACGCTCAGAGGCCAGTTTTACGACCGGGGCGGGGGAGGGGGGGGGGGGGGGGGAGGGCTATACGGGCCGGGCGGCGCTGAGATGTGCCACATAAACTGCCTGCCCGGATCACGACACCCTCTCCGGTGGCCGTTACCCGGATCACGACACCCTCTCCGGTGACCGTTACCCGGATCACGACACCCTCTCCGGCGGCCGTCACTCGGATTACAGCTGATGGGCGTCTCGTCACATCCTCGTGCCGTCCCCGTGCCTGCCGACAGGAGCGACGACTCTGACGTCACGCTTAGTGCCGACATCCCGACCGGCTGACGCTACGAGGCGGACGTGACCGTTCTGGACGCAGCGGTGTGAGCGTCTCCAGCGTAGCATGCGACACGGTGGTATGTCAGGGAGACAGAGGCACGGTCAAGTTTGGTGGCTTCAATCATAGCCATTTCAGCCCGTCATGACCACCTGAGGCGTAAAAGATGAAGGAGAGTGGATGCTGGTGGAGCGAAACTATACGCAAATGGACGTTTCCTTCGTGTCGCCGAGACTTATCCGGCACAGGGGCTCCTTTTCGGGGTTTGTGCTTGGCGCTCGGACGTGGCCCCACCAGGCGGCACCTGGGCCCACTTATGGACGTTGCTTGTAGACTGCCCCGGATAAACGACCGCATTGCAATAATCCAGGATAAAGCTCCAATAAGGGTTGCAGCGCGATTGTCTGTATCCGCCGTTCAGATCGGCATGCTGGTGCGAACCATCTGGCGACAATACTATCTGCCATCATCTACGTTATCAGTTAGTGTAAAGAAGGCAGAGCCAGGGGTGTCAATATTTGTGAATTATTGGGAGGGGGGGGGGGGGGGAGGTGAACCGAAGGCTCGACAATTTAACCCCTCCCCCCATTTTTTCTCACCGGATTTGGCCCACTTTATTTTTGTTTAACGCAATGCATGTTTTTAATCGTTACATAATTTATAAAAGTCTTTAATTTAGGTAGTATAGAAACCATGCAGGGTTGGATCCAGGGACCAGGCAGTGGACGCACGCATCTCCTCTGATCGGCACGTGAAGGCGCCCTTTTAGGACCACGTTAATGCGCCGGTGCGCTCTTTTTTGGCGGTCATGGGAGGCGGCTCGCATTTTGGTTGCGGGGATGGGGACGGGGCTAGCCATGAAGACCTAGGCTAGCCCCATATTCCAGGGCTTTTCACTTTAACCTCACAAACCACTGCGTGTCTTATTGCGCTGGGTATGTGAATTTCATTGCATTGTTTATCCGCTCAGCTGTTACGATTTGTATCTTGGGGTAAGAGCAACTATGAATATTTGTAATGAGAGTATTGCGAGACATCACTACGCAGAAGGATCAAAGAAGATAACCTTTGTGTTAGGCTCATTCTTTTACCCCCGTTTTTTAAGTGCTCCCGTCAAAAACATTGGGGGGAGACAAGCCAACATGGGGGGGGACAACTCAACATGGGGGGGGGGCAGGGCTCTCGCCAAAATAATACAAATCGACACCCGTGGACAAAGCTGCTGATAAATGCGCACGTGGTAATTGCTGCTGCAATGCCATGTCCTCATATTTATCCATGAGCTTATTTGAGAGAGGCGAAAACATATTGCATATAAGTTACTGCATGGAGCAGACCAGTTTCTTTGAAGTTATGCTTCTATTTTTATTTGTTCTTAACTGAATTTTTAACATGGTCATCTGGGGTAAGACTGCTTCCTCAGAACAGTGTGTTGCAAAGACCCTCTCTGCTTTATCCCAGGAGAGAAGTTTCTGGTCGACGGCCAATTAAATGCTCCGCGTATTACATCGCGGAATGTGGGCTAATTTGTACACAAACTCTTTTGCGCAGTTGGTCGCCGCTTACAAAGTGTTTCCTCGCTTGACGCCATGCTCTGTGTCTATCTCTCTGAACATTTTTGATTCCAGCCATTTGGCACTTTTTAATCCCATTAACTGCTCCGTAAAAATAATTTTCACAACAGTGAAATGCACGAAAAATACAGGTTTCATTGTATTGTGTGTACCATGGCCTCGTCATGCATGCTCTCCTTGACGAGGACATAACAAACAGCACATAGTAGTGTTTTACTGATTACCATTGGCCTTCACTTGACTGGAAGTCTGCTCTCAACATTTTTATTTTGCAAAATGGGAACTTTTCTTTAATGTGTACGGATTTGCTTGCTCGATAGCACGTTTCGTCCCAGCATGAATCAAAATGAAGGTCCCATGTAATGAAGGGTCGCAACCGAAATGCATGCAGCCGTAGCCGAAATATCCTCGTCTGTCCGCCCGTTCATCCATCTCCCTCACTCTCACCCCCATACTGTATCCCGGAAGCCCCGTGTCCCCAGAGGTCAAAAAAGCTTACGCCTGTCTCCCACGAACACAAACGGTCTGATCTATCTCCTAACTGTCGGCCTGACTCGCCGTATTTCATAATGCGGGCAGATGGGGCTGGGGGGGGGGGGGGGGGGGGGGTTAAGGTGTTGTTGTTGTTGCAAGCCCACCCCAAGCATTTCCAAACTTATAAAGATGTAGCTTTTAACAGCAAACCTTAATATGGCTGGTCAAAGGAAACGTTTTCCAGAAAATCGCACGTTTTCGGTCTCACAACATCCTTGCAAAACCATGACGTTTGTGGCGCGGTATGCATGCAGTTGTATTCCTTATGTAATTATGGGTACAATGGTGTAAATTTTTACGTATTTTAGTAAACATGTATGATATATGGTTTCATTTATGTAACAGTGCCGGCGCGCCATGCGCTCCGCGGCGGCGTCGGTCAAACAAAATGTTAAACAATGGGAGCGTTTCAGTCTGCTTTCATGAAGAGCAGGCACTGATATCGGCTATCCACGCTCATGGGCGAGTGGAGGCTTGTGTTACTTCTGCGTATACCCGTCGCCACATCCGCCGGTGGCGAACCTCAGAGCGCTTCAGGGTCGGGGCTGGGTGGAAGCGACCTCAGTTAAGCGCCTGGCTTGGTCGGCGGGGGTGGCCCCTACCGCTCGGCCAGGGGCCGCCCGAGCAGCGCCAGAACCGGCCACAAGCAACAGCGATCAGTGTCCCATAGGGGTGTGTTTTGGGGGTTTTACGACGTTCTCAGCTGTATGGCATTCTTTGCTCCTCACTCTGGCAGGAACGGCAGGCGCCACGGGAATTCAAACCCCGTACCTCTTGTTTTTCCAGACTAACAGGTTATCCACTTAGCTATCGGAACCATTTCTTATTCAATCGGTGATTTGAGAGGTAAGTGGCTCAAATCCGAGAAGAGGCAACTTTTTGTACTTTGGGAGTAGGTTTAGCCATTTCTCCTGCTCAGCCCCCCCCCCCCCCCTTCCCTCAGCCCCCAACTTGTGAAAACTACACTTGTGGTGTCGCGGCTCAATCATGCTGGGGAGGGGGTGGGGGGTGAGTGCTGATGTGGCGCCAGTTGTATGGCGAGCACTGCTATACCGCCCGAGCCGGGAAGTTTTTAGCGCAGCCAGATATACGGTGGGTACTATAGTGCTTCCAGAGAAGCAGCAGACACTCACTCTTGTACCGTCCTGTACACAGAAGACAACGCATTGCTAGAGACGCACTGAGCGGACTGCGCGGGCAGAGGTAAAAAGTGTCCCATTGGCCACGAGCGTGGCAGGCCTGTTGCAGTGCTACCCTACATGAATGAGGATTGAAATGCTCTTGTTGCTGAAAGTTCCATTTCACATATTCATTCGCGAAATGTCGATTGCTAATTTTTCTGGGTTCTTTTGGAGTTGCAGCTAGCACAATCAAGTAACGCACAAAGTAGCAAGCATGCATTCAATTCATTAACTGAAAACACTTTTAAGACGATGCTAATACATCTATTCATCGCATAATAATCAAGATAATGGAGAAATAGATGTTCGTTCTTGTCAAGGTGGCGCTTTTTGCATTCAAATTCGCCATTATGGCACTGAGCACTGTCAATTATTTGGGTTCGTGTCCTGGTGTGTGTTATACCGGAGGGATTGAGGTGAGCTGGTAACCACGGATGGAACTTGAAAGTTCGTATTGAATGTGTACATGGATGGAGTTCATATTGGATGTGTACATGGATGGAGATTCGTATCTGCATGTGTCCCTGGGATATACAAAAATATCAGCACTGAACCATTTCATTCCAAAGATTTTGTGCTGTGCTGGTAAAATGAAGCGCAAGCACTTGGAGTTTAAGGCGACTGTGGATGCATGTAAAATTTTGGTGTTTCTATGCCATCGATCTCATGCTGCGCATGTCACTGGTCGGGCCAGGGATGTAACATAAACAACAACAACAAGAACAAATGATAACAGTCAGGATCGTTGCGGGTGTGCGGGGGTTTTATAAAGATATTAAGAGGCCCGTGGATCAAGCGCAAGAACAGATCGAAACAGGATCTAAAATATGTATTTGGCTGTCTAGCCCTTGTTCGCATGGCAAAATGAAGTAGCTCTTTAGAACTAATCACGGAAAATTATACAAAACGGCTTGAGCTTCCATGCTTTAAAGAGAGTGTCTCACAATTTATAGGGTTTCGTAACGAAATAGCCATCTTTAAGATCATTCTATGCAGCTCACATCCCTGCCCTTCTTAATGCATAAACTTCTCTAGTTTCTGAGCAGCACGTCCGTGAAGATGTGCACACTTTTTCATGCGGACTATTTCAAGGTCACCCTGACATCTATGGCGCCATAACGTTATTAAAGCCCTGTCATTCCATTGACCATGCTACGATCAAGGCCGATAAAAATATAGATGTTGTGTCCTTCATCTTACTACTATCATCAGCATACTACGGAAGTGCGGCGTATATAAGGCATAGGAGAGGCCTGCCGCACTCCGTGTCATGGTTCCTGGCACAATACAAGGTACCAGAGTAATATACGCGTGTCGAGAGCCCCTTTGGAGGCTACCGGTGGCCACCAGGTTTTCGATGCCCCTTCCGCGAAAGGGCCGATCCAGGATTTCATCGGAGTGAAAGCAAAGGAGTCCCGGTGCTTCGAAAATAAAATTGAAATTTTGGGCTTTTTAACAAGCGCCCGGTTGGCCGGCTGGATAACATTTGCTCGGGTGGAGAAGGTCAATTTGAAACCCCCTGAGATCTCAAGAACTAAGGGAGCTAGAGACACTAAATTTACCGGGTGTATTGACCTGTACGTGAACTCCTTTATATCAAATTTTTAGATTCCTAGGTTGCGACTTTCTGGTTGAATAAGGTCAAACAAGATCAAATTCAGGTTGGTCTCCAAAGTGCCCCTAGAACCTAGATAACGGCTTCTAAGCAAAAGCTCACATGCTCATTTAAGGTCATTGACCTTGTGTAACTTTTTGGAGGTCACGGTGACCAAAATCATGCAAGACTGCTCTGAGTTTTGCACTTGAATAAGCGATAAAGATAACGCTAGATAGTATGTTTCCAAAAACAAAATGTTGACCTAGGTCATTTTAGATCAATAACCTATTCTGACCTCTAAGAAGCCCATGGAAGATGTATAATGCGCTTCCTGCTACCAATACATTCGAAATGAGCACCAGCAGCTATCCCATACAGCAAGCCCCGGAACAATAAAACAGGTTGGTTTTAACCTTGGTCTGACCTGCATACCTGGCCTTAGGTCAACATAATTTGTTCATTCATTGTGTTACCTAAGAAAACACCTCAGGGATGTGTGGCCTCATCTAACACTCCGTTGTTGCATCAGATTAAACGGTTCCCTAGAAATTGACTTTGCTGAAACCACGGGCTGAATTTGCTCTGTCATAGCTCAGCAACCTTACAAGGTCCATCTAAAATTTTGATTCTAAACGATCCGCTATTCAATTATCTAGATCTATGCAAAATTTGGCGCGGTTACGCCACGCCGTTCGGAAACCATTTTGGAAAAACCTCCTGGGATGTGAATTTGACTCACCCATCCGAGCGCGTAATACTCGCTCTGATAAGGAGGTCGATGCACGGCCACCCTAAGATTTTCTGAAAATCGCTTCCGGCATGTGATGCAATCGTGTCCAAGTTTTCAGTAGTCTACGGGGCATACATCGCACGTGTTTTGACACCAAAAGGTGCTATTGGTTTTTCCGGTTTCACAGCTTCTGTGTTTTTTTTTAAAGACATGCTTCACACGCTAAGACATTGAGGAAAGCACCAGATATGATGTAATAAGCTCACTTATAACTATTAGTGTGGTTGAAAGTGAAAAAGACTGTTCAAGGCAACATCAGTTCTTTTTTCAGAACACTTGCCCTCAATACGTCGTTATTAAATGTGTCATCGCACCTTGCACAACACTGATTGAGAGCTAATTGACCGACAGTATATCTGGAACTTGTTAAAAACAGGTCACTGGTGTTTCTGCCAAGCCTCATCTTTATTAATTTGGAAATGTCAGCGGGATGAGATCGTACTACCCCTACCCCAACCCTTCATCAGTCCGCGTTATGGAAAAACGGCGAATTAGGGCGAGAGTTACGGAGACAGACCAGACCATTTGTATTTTGTAGCATACAGGGATAAGTTTTTGTTATCTCTGTGCGCGAGCAGGAGTAAAAAAGGACAATTCTAGCCTGGTAGAGTGTGCACTTCAAAAGAAAGTATATATATATATATATATATATATATATATATATATATATATATATATATATATATATATATATATATATATGTATGTATATATCGTCTGGTTTCAGTCGCTTTAGTCCCTCCGTTGGCCACTTTCTTTATAATCGGTGCGTGGTAGCAGAAATAAAGCGTGTCGGAACGTAATTACCCACCATCAGAAGCAGGCGGGTCATTTAGGTTTTCTCCGGAAATGCCAATCGCTCGGGTTGCCATGCCATCCGACTGTCACAATCGGACGTTATAGAACAGCGGATGCTGCGGGCTGCATCGCGTCGACTTACCACGACTGTCGTATCTTGTAATCACCGTTATCAGACTTGTTTAGTAACATCGGCTCCGCGGTACATACTGGTCGGTGTTTTGCACTTCCTGTTCCGATTGTCGGTGTAGGTGAACTGGAAGACGAATGACGCGAGACAGGTTCCAGTTTTCAATACGACGCGTTCCAGTGATCGACACGACAGGTTCCAGTGACCGACACGTTCGTAACGCGCGAGGCATCATCGAAGATGAGTGAGCGTCATTCGCTGTTGTGGAGTTCCATGTATGTTGCAACTGAGCAGCGCTGAACCAGCAGACGGATCGATAAAAGTAAGTTCAACCCTGTCGATTGACAGCCGCAAAACGATGGCGAAAATAATAATCACAATAATAAATCGTGGACGTGTACGGACGAAGAGCGGCCCCATTGTCAGTCACGTACCTGATGTCAGCGGCCTCCCAGTGATTCGACGCTCTGGGGATGAAGTAGTTTGGTTTCACGGGCTGAGCAGTTCCTCGCCATTGTTGCAATACAAAGCACCCCGGCCGCGGAGGATTGGCCGCTTCAGCCACCGTGGTGGCATTCAGGAGCTGGGCATATTTCCGCGGAACGTCGAGCTACGAGCTGAAATTGGTCGCATGGTGAGCACTGGCCTTATCCAAAATGTCATCTGACATCATTGGCCACATCAGGCGGTTCTGCGCGCCGAGGCAGCGTTCAGCGCGCCGGCCCCGAGAGCCGATACAGCGTTCTAGGGGACCCGCAAACCGAGAGGTCGGGTGGGAACGAATCGCGCAGCACTAGGGTTATCATTCTCATGAGAATGTATCCCGTACCCCCAGCTTTATCGAAGCCTGGCTTGGCTTCAGCTTTCGTTGGTCCGTAACGCTCATTGCTGATACATTATCAACATGAGGCAAAAAATGACCTGACAGATCTTTAACGGGCTGTAAAATCCATGCGCAACCGAGCAATGGTATACATGGCCGTCTGATTCGGACTGTCCGCTTAACTGCCTACCTCGTCTCTAGAACACGCTTCAGCAGCCTCAGCCTCAGCGTGCTATTCTGGCCCGATCTTGGGAATATTGCCAAACGCTGACACTTTCGAGAGTGTTTGACCCCTCCGCTATTTCACGATGGGGTCGTCGGATCGAAGATTCTTGACCATCTCCCTAAAAAGTAGGCCGCAGAGGCCCCTTAAGTTTAATGGAAGAACTTCAGAACGGTTTTGAACTCGGTGCTGATGTTTCGGATACAAGATTCTACATCTGGCTTACGCATGTACAAGTTTGATGGTTCTGACCTTGGCGGATCATGTTCTGTGACTTTCCAGGGCCGGTGTCCGTACTTTTATGCTCAAATGTGAAAAATAACGCAAATTTTCCCAGTAAAGGCACTCCAGAGAGGTTTTCCAGCTTTGTGAATGAGATTTTTGCAAGGTTAGGTCGCCCAATTTAAGTTTCATCAGACCTTGACCTTTGTGGTATGGTCTTCAGGAGTATGATAAGACTTAAAAACGTAATTGCACATGTCTTACATATTTTTAAGGCCTTTCGGACACTGTCTTTCCCTTGATGTGACTCGTTTTGCTCCTGGTATAGTCGGACAGGTCGACGCAACCCTTCGCCCTCATTGGCTTTTCTTCGTATTCACCCGCATTGTGGTCTTGTCCTATGGTTGTGATTTTATGCTGTATGGTTTTACCTCATCCATTTTTGTCTTCGCCCCTTCCTATCACATGACATGTGATAGGTCAGCCATACTAATTTTGACCTCTGTTTCCCTCTGATCTGTTTCCCTCTGTTTTCCAAGAGCTATCCAACGCCGTTTTTCTGTCGTAGCATCCTTGTTTCCTAAGATGACGGATATGTTAGGTGCACAAGCTGCTAAGTTGACTACTTTGCTCTGGTTGTTCTGGTAAAACGTCATGTTGACCAATATTCAGTTACATTTGTTCGGTGCATTTTACAATAATGTAGCATTCTTGTTTTCTCGTGGTTCTAGTTTGCTCAGTTTTCGAGAGCTGGGGGGCCTCTAAACCTTCTGGTGGACAATGAGGAAAAATGGTTTGTAGGTCGTGGGTTGAACTGCAATCGGGTTTAGGTCATGGGCTGAAATGCGAACACTTTGAGGTCGCGGGTTGAATAGCAGTCGTTTTGTGGTCTCAGGTTGAATAACAATCGGGTATAGATTACGGGTTGAACGGCAATCACTTATAAGTCGTGAATTCTTTAGGTCGCGAGCTGAATGACAATTGAAAACTTTCGTCCTTTTCCTCCCGAAATCACTCATTTTCCATCATTTAAGTGACTGGATATGTCATACTTCTGCTTGACCTGCGCTTAGGTAGCAAGTTGAAAGCGCAGCGTTGCCCACTGGGCTGGGATGAGTGTCAATTTTACTCCCTGATATATCAAAAAACATTATTCGTGACACCCGAAGTTGATATCATAGGTAAAAATATATATGTAGCCATCTGTGTTCAACTTTTACTTTTCTAGGTCGTTATCTTCCTATGGAATAAGGCCAAATTGTGTCAAACCATATCTTGTTGGAATCGTGCTGGAAACGGCAATAAATCTTTTCACGCAACCAAATGGAACGTACATATTCTCAAAGCAAAAGGTGAGACAAGGCCATTTTGGTCCAGTGGCCTTATCTACAGTTTAGGACGTTAAAACAGCAATACAGCATCGATATCATTTGATACCTGAATTCATATTTATCGTCAAGAACTACGCAAGTAGCAAGATTTTCCAGGGAAGGGGTTGATAATTTTCCTGATAGGTCAGTGACCTCTGATCTTGTTTCAGTTAACACGAGCCCGATGGTCGGTTGAATGTCATGCGCTCAAAGGGGGGGGGGGGGGGATTTGACGTCTTGAGACCATAGGACTAAGAGAGCTGGAGACATGATTTAGAGGCTTGGCAAAAGTTAATTTAAACTCACTCATGGCATGCTTTCAAGATCTTAGGTTGTGTTCCTCGAGTCAAATAAGGTAAAATACGGTCAAATTCAAAATTAGTATCAGATGTTTCTTGGACCTCAGGCTCAGCCAGCTAACCTAGAAAGCTTTTATAAGAGAAATATCACTTGTTGACATGAGGTCAATGACCTTATTGAACCTTAGCCAGTGCCCGGCCGGGGGCGGGGGGGAAGGTGACTTCACCCTACGATTTTTCGATCACAGGTGAAAAATGAACGCTGGCAGCGACACAAAATCTTCAGTATCTGTTAACTCGATCAATTCAACGTCCTTTGTGCGATTTTCAAGCATTGGTCTAATAACACCAGTGACCTGAGTCAGGTCCAAGAGACACATCTGGAAACATCTGGAAACATTAGACGCACCTAAAAAAAACTATGACCACACCTAACATTTGTCTGGGTCCTTTGCCATTATATAAACTTGGTATAGTTATAGAACATGACAATAACTGCAATTTTTTATTCCGGATTTTTTGGAAATGTGAGGTCATTGACCTGAAGCTAGGTCAGTTTTTGCTAGTTGTTCGTAAATAATGCAAGTTTGTACGCATTTTTATGTAGGTTTGGTGCTGCATATTAGGAAAAGAGTATTAAGTTACGAGCGGAATCGTCATATGGCCAAAGAGGACATGACCTTCGCCCAGGTCATGACCTATTTCTTTGGATGCTTTCTGCAAAGCACATGCTGAGCTCAAAATAGGCAGTTTTATTAGCTAGTTTCGGACGTGGAATTCGAATAAACAACTGAACACATTTTAAACCTACATATAATGCATGATGAGGTCACAGAAGATCATGCAAGGCCATATGAGGTCATCCAGGTTCAATGACCTATGTCGCCAATAGCGGAGAGGCTAGATGAACAAGTGCAAAACGTATAACCACCTCCATGCCGCATTTGTGAAGCTGACGACGTCTCATTTCATGTACCAACGTACCTGTTCTCAGTTTGTTACAAATGCGTGCCAAGCGTCAGAGAGACTATGCATAATGTGGGCAACAGCTATAGGATCTTCAGTTCCTCTAGATGTCAAATACACTATCTGTGACCACTCTGTAAAGATATGGCCCTGGTCACATAGACGCGGCACGCACTTCAATTTCTTCACTTGGATGGATTATAAATTTGTGCTAAGTTGACCTCAGATGACCTCTAGGTCAACTTGTAATGGTAAGTTTGTATCTAGAATACTTTTTTCCAACAGCGACACGTAATAAGATAGACTCAGGCGGAGGCAAATTATGAAGAAAAGTATCGCTTTTGTAGGATCCGGATAGATCAACTTTGAACGATGACCTGATCTGACCTGACCCATGTGGGGAAACAGGAATATCCGAAATGGACTTCCCACAGTCTAAGCGCTGATTGTTGTGCCCTCAATATGTGTATTCACGTGTTAACACAAGTTTTAAGTGCATCCATCAAAATGACCGGTTTTTACCTTCCGTGGCCTCTGGTGACCTCATCTTTGACCTAAGGCCAACAATTTGCAGTTTTTTCTTCATTATTTGATTTGACCTTCAAAACAGTATTTTTTTCTCAAAATGCGTATGAAAGTTGGAGATTCCAGAGGGAACTCAACTTCCCCTTGTCGGCCGCGGTTGTCAGACCCTCGGCCGGGTGCGGGTTAGCAGGTGAATATGATATAAAACCTTTGAGATTGTTTTTATTTTTGAACTTGACATAAGCGTCAAGAACTACGCTAGGCAGCATGCTCCTGAAAGTATAAGGTGAATTTGGGTCGTAGATAAATAACCCTCCCTAGTCTCCATGTAGTCAAATGGAATGTAAGTGGACGCCTCTGTCGTTAATATATTGACAATGTACGTCAAGAACTATGGCCCTTAAAGCAAGTATTCCTGTAATAAAGCGGTTTGGTTTTGACCTTGATCTATCTGTTTAATTGACTTGCAAATGAAAGCGCGCCAGAAGTGATGAGTTACCATGTTAACGTGACCAAGATCATTTTGTTGAATTATGTAATGTAGCGCATTGATTGGTCAGGACGTGGAAAATGAAGACAGAACCAAAGCTTGTAGATTAAAAGGCTTCGCAGAAGTGTCTTCACCATGAAACTTGAGTTTGGTAGCCCACAATACGTTTTTGGTTGGTACTATGAAAAGGTTGGTAGATACTAGTCACATGATCAAAAACGGAGATTTCGCCACTGAACTGGATGACAATCCTGTTCTACATCTTAATCTTAACATTATGTAAATAGATATTGCGATTTTGCGTATCGAACGTTTTTAAGACCAATCAATACTAGGATGCGATTCCAAAAATTTGTCTTACCAAACCAAGTTTTCGAGTTCCAGCACCCGCGCCACGTTCGTCGAGGCTAGCGCGCCTGCATATTTAAAACTTGCGTATATGCAAAAAAGTAAATAGGATATGTCATGTTTGCATTGAATTCATTAATGGGCAATGATTGCCCACATATCTTCGTACTGCAATGTCGTTTTGCAGTGAAATGTAAAAACAAGGTAATGTGAAGAGGGCAGGTGCCAAGAATTTCGCTGTTGCTGTGCTATAACCTCCCTGGGTTTGGGTTGACTTGCAGATCTGTAATGTTGGGTGGATTGCATAAAAATGGTGTGCGGAGAATATACCCCCACAGCCCTGATATATCCCTATTAAACTATTTCGGAGCTGAGATATGGGCCACGACTCTTTGACTGGCAGAAATTGCAAACCGTGCTAGAAATCTGCCCATCTGGGAGGAAAATCTGCTATCTTGAACTGGAGTGGCGCGCGCTGTATTTAAGCCTCCCGGGGTTCACCACTCACTACCTCCCAAACGGGCGGGCCAACCCTGCATCCACCCTGATAACGCTCCCCCTAAGGCTACAGGATGTTCATCGCAGCTTCTCAATGCGCGTCCCAGAGTCCTGCCAGCCCGTCTGGCCCGCCGCTATCTCATCCTCACCCCCCTTGTTGTTGTTGCCTGCTGTACTCTTTCACACAGGCCGTTTCTAAGCACTTTCGGCTAGAGGTCTTCGGGATAAATCACTGATCAATGGGTTACCCTAGGAGTTTTTTCGGGGACCAGGCCGGAGGAGTTGGTCCCCAAAGTATGTTAGTGGTGGTGGTGAGTAAGGGCTCTAGCGGGGAGTACGCATCAATTTTTTAATGAAACGCATGCCGCTTGATACTTGCCCGGGTGGCCGGCTGGGTACCCTTGGCCGGGTGGGGGGTCAGTTTGACCCCCCCCCGGAGATCTCGACAACTATGAGAGCTAGAGACACCAAATTCACGTAGTACGTTGACCTCTACGTGAACTCACCTAGGTCAAAAAGTCTAAAGTTTCTAGGCCATGACCTTCGGGTCAAATAAGATGAAACAAGGTCAAATTCCAGGTTGGTCTCCAAAGTGCCCCCAGAACCTAGATAACTGGTTCGAAGCGAAAGGTGGCATACACATTTTAGGTCAGTGACCTTTGTTGACTTTTTGAAGGTCATGGTGACCAATATCATACAAGACTGCTCCGAGTTTTCCATTTGAATAATCGATAAAGTTAACGCTGGACAGCATGCTCCTAAAAATCAAATGTTGACCTGGGTCATTTTGGGTCAATGACCGATTCTGACCTCTAAGAAGTCCATGTAGGATGTAGAATGTGATTCCTGCTATCAATAAATTCAAAGTTGAGCACCAGAAACCATATCATACAGCAAGCCCTAGAGTAATAAAACAGGTTGGTTTTGGCCTTGTTCTGACTTTCATACCTGACCTTACGTCAATGCAATTTGCTCGCTCATTCAATTGTTGTGTTGTCTAAGAAAGCATTTCAGAGATGTATGGTTTCGTCTAACACTCCGTTGTTGCATCAGATTGAACGATTCCCTAGAAACTGACTTTGCTTAAACCATGGCCTGATTTTGACCTGTCATAGATCAGCGATCTTAGAAGGTTCATCTAAATTGTTCACCAAACGATCCGTTGTTCATTGTCTATAGCAAAGCAAAACTTGGTGCGGCTACGCCGCGCCGATCGGAAACCATTCTGGAAAACCTTGTGCGGGGGTCAATTCGGCACACCCACCCGATCGCGCGTTAATGATCACCAAAGCTATTTCGGCTTTTAACGACGGCGATGGAGGTCATCGCGTCTAAATCTCAATTCTCCAGGTTTTTCTGCGGGAATTAGGTTATTACTACTGCCTTATTTATGATATTAATATTCATCGCAAGTGCACTTAACAAATTACTAGTGACAGCAATTTTGACATGTTATTTTGACACGACAAAAATGACAGCTATGAAAATACCCCGCCTAGTGCATGTGGAGAGGAAACAGCAAGAGGAGAGGACGAAAATGTGCATCAGCCAAGTTCTGAGGACGTAACGTCAGCAGAGAGGGATGTTGTCGGAGCTGCCGGTGATGACGTAACCGGATTAAGTGCAACAAGCACTGCTTGGAGGCGAGGTAGTCAGAGGCCCCAGCCTCAAACTTTCGTGATCTGGATCATCTTGTTGAAATATGTAATGTAATGTGCTGACATGTCAGATCGGGTAAAATAAGGAAAAAAGTTTGCGGTTTTGTTTTGTTATTAATACGAGTTGTATTCTCTTTGATGAGTTTGACGTTTCACAACAAAATCTTTAAAATCGTTGTGATCACGAAGGTTGAAATGAGTCCCAAAACTGTCCTACAAAACAAGTTTCCCAGTCCAAAACCTAATTCGTTTTGACCTTGATGTCATTTTCATAACTAACTCAGGGTTACATCAATTAGTCATAATCCTAATTTGTGTTTTACTATTATGCACGGAACCATACTCAAGTGTGTGTAGCTGTTTCAGACTGCAATCACATTAATGTAGAAGCTGATCTAAATAGTATCGTCACTGACAATCATGGCTTTATTTTGACACGTTACATGTAAATGACCTTGCAAGACAAGTCTGTATTATTTTTTGCACCACAAGATCTGCTGTCCATTTGTGTACAGCTATGCAAGCTTTGGCGCTACGCCGTACAGTTAGGAAATTAACTGGAAAAAACTGTAAGAAATTCAGATTGTCCCGCACACGGAGCGTGTTGATAAATTGTCTTAAAATTGCATCATTCCAATGTTATATAAACCGCAAATATCAACATTCGCATCGAAAAATTTGCAGTACTCCACCACAGGTTGCATCACATTCATTGCCAGTCACGGCTGCATGTGGCGTGAATTGCTCTCTTGTTACACCAGGGCATGATACCTTGATAGGTGTGAGGTGAGGGAAATCCATGCGCTCGGTCGTGCGGATCCGCAGAGAAGAAACGTGGCGTACGTCACGTGATAGATGAGACGGAACGTCCGTTCAATGGCTCGTCATTTTTCAAAACTAACGGAGGACTTCCGAGCTGTCTGGCATCCACCATAATGGCTTCGTAGCCTAGCAACTTGAGACCAAACGGAAGATTGTCTTGTTCAATGTCATACAAGTGTCATTGCACACTACTTTTGAAAAGGTCACGGATCAACGTCTTGTCAGACCGGCGTATACAGTTTGTTCTGCTTCCCGGGGTCACATGACTTATCTTGAGGTATATACGACTATTTGTGTTTCGCTCCCGACCGATTCATCACATCGAGTGGGCCATCTCGTATGAACACTGATGCTACTCTGATTTGATCTCGAACCTTACAGCTACTCCTGACTGACCATCACATCAAGTGGGACATCTCGCATGAATACTGGTGCTAATCTGATTTGACCTCGAATCTTACAGCTACTCCTGACCAGCATAACAACGTGCGCAGTACACGGGTCAAGCTACTGCATCAAAGCAAGGCGGAAATTTCGAAATGCATTATTTGTGGGAGATCAAGTCTTGCATCACAAAAGAAGGGGAGCCCTAAATTAATGCTGGCAGAAACAGCAAAGTTATGCAGAGCCAGCAAAGCCTTCACCAATGGTTTCATAACTACGTAACCTGACATAGCACCAAAATAGGCGTTTTAGATTTTTCTGACTGATCTCTTGACAGCTACAGAAAGTGAAGTAGTTATACATGGAAAGAGTTCCAAAGTCTTTGAAAACAAAGTAACATTACATTTAACCATAAACTGGGCAGCGGCTGGTGCATCCCCAGCGCTTTTGGGCCATTTTTGGAATTGCTCAGCGCATCTTGACGAAGCTTTGGCTGAGTGAAATTTCGACCTGTCCTCACTCACTTTTAAGTTAAGAGTTCCACCCATTTAAGAATCCTGACCAATGACATCGTTTACAACCGCTTAACCTTGAAAATATAAAAAATCAGCGTTCCAAAACATATTCGTACATAACCTTAGTCCTTAAGATATCATATTTTCTTTTCCAGCAGTTGTGGAAGTGTTAAGTGCTTATCATGGATATAATTTGTCCTCGCAATCTTTCAGAGTAATTCAGAGTCAAGGCCAGATAAGGCCAAATTTGGAAAGTACTATGGAATTCGTCTTTAAGCAAGCGACATCATAGACCAAAGTGACCTAGGTTAGCTAATGATACTTAAAGTGTAATGCGGTCAAGCTCACGCTGGCTCAAGTATTCAAACCACCAAAGACGGTAAATTGATTGGAGGCATTCATCGGCGTACTGATAGCATCGGCGTACGTCAAGACCGGTATGGTAGGGTCATCCAAGGTCCATGTCATGGAAGCTGCTGCAATTTCTGCAGATGTCCTGGTGGATGTCCTGGTATAACTTCTTCGAAATCAGCGGCGCGTCTGGGTAATCCGTCGCACGGGATTCAAATGGCCGCGGTTCCAGCCACTCCTGCCAGTGTGCGAGGCAAACGGCGCCCAGCGGCTTTAGCAGCTGGTATCGTGGCAAAGCCCCAATGGCGACAAGCCAGCAATCGTGCCAAACTGAGGAAACACTACAAACGAAACTCTCTGAGAGTCAACTTCAAATGCTGGAGGGCGTTCAGAGGCTCCTTGGCTCACCGAACTGGGGTCTCGCAAGGGGTTAGATGGGCCATTTTGCCCAACGTGCGCGCAAAGCATTTCGTGTATCACAAAAGTAGGATGCTAGTGCTAAACTGCACGACAACTGCTTTTCCATCGGTGGCTCCCAACACCCGCATAGGTGATGATTTTGGAGGTGCTGCGGCTAGCTTGTCTTAGACACACAGCAGTGAAACGTCCCATGCTTGTGCAAAAATGGGCCCTCGTAAATTCAGGTCTAGGCCTACCACGGTCTAGACCTACCACCTACCAACACCAGAAAGCCCAGATTCTAGCCCATGGAATACCTCAGCAGAGGTACTTCCCTGCTCAACGATGCCTATTGTTGAAATATGTGACGCATTATTTTGGAGGCTCGAAGAAGGGGATCGCCAGAAGACATCTTCGCTTGAGGCACAGCTTGACACAGCAAGCTTACACCAAAAATAATCTTTAAAAAACATTGACCCAAAAAGCCGACCGCAGAACCTGTGTTGAGATTTGGTAACTGTGCCGGACACCCTGGCATCAAAACTTATGATATCTCATAGGGCATAAGTTATCGCTGCTCTCCGTACCAGCCACGAATGTGAACGATTTGGCAGCGTGACATCTCTCGATCTGGGGTCAGCAAGCGGATTCCCGGTACGTCTCCCTTCCGGATAACGTGTTGTACAGCAACTGAATGCTTCATTCGTCGGCAGCTGCAGCAGGTACAGTCACGAAGTGAGCACGCAGCCGGCACGTGGCCCAAGGAGAAGCATCACCGCTGCTCTGGCAGGCCTCCTGCGCCAGCTTTTGAAAACTGGTGCAAAGGCGTCCCTAGACTGTCGAGCAGCGAAGCGTATCTGTCGATGCCTGACATAGTTGTCTAGGTTACTTCGTCTCTTGAATGAAGCTTTGAGAAGAGACGTCACCGGTAGATGCGCAACACACCGATTTATTTAGTCGAGCGTGATGTTATCAGTCAAGAGTCTGGTAGTAAAACACCATGGCGTGAGCTGAGAGGCTGCGCAAGAAAAGCATACCCATCACAAGCAGGCCAGATGCGAAAGGACAAAACGGAGCAGGCCACACAAATAGTAAATAAATTATGGTACATCACGCTATATGTGAAAGAAATAACCCTGATCTAACGGAGTCATTTCTACATCCTCCCCCAATGCATGGGTGGGGGAGGGGTTGCATGAGTGTGGCAGGCCAGCAGGTATACACGTCGCAGTCCTGCACGAATATATGTCAGAGCCCAACAGGCAGGAGCGTCACAGGGTGGCAGGCAGGAGCGTCACAATCCACAGGGAGGAGCGTCACAGTCTAGCAGGGAGGAGCGTCACAGACAGCTAGCAGCTAGCCGTATCTGACTCCATCAGGCGTACAGATCGGGAGCCGGTAAAAACGTTCAAGAGAGCAGCAACCAACAGCCAATAGCTCATGATCCAGAATAATACATGACCTATGACGGCCGACACTGACCGGGCGAGAGATCAGAGTGCGTGCCAGACCGACCGCGCCTCCGTAAACTGGCAACACCAGCTCGTGCTGGCAAGCATACGGCTGAATGCAAACCATGCCCCTTAACGTGTGCAAAGCGGTCGCTTGCCCGGAAGACAAATGCCTCCAATAAATCTTAAGAATTTGGAAGACTCAAGGCGTACATAGATGTGTCAGGTCTAGCCTTGGACAGAGGAAAAGGTGCGAGGGGATGGATAGGCCAGCATTGCAGCCGGACTGGTAGTATCTGCCCTGACATAGACCTATCATAGCAGCGAAAACCATAAATTACTTGGGAGGATCCTCGCATGTTGCTAACAGCAACATGCGAGGATCTAAGCGATCTTGACTACGAACGACTGCAAAAAAATGAACCCATGGTACGGACAGAGTCTTCCGGTCTATGGAAAGGTGCACGTGATAAAGTTGGAGGCCCTTTCGCAACTGATATATCTCATGACAGTATTAGAAAGGCCTACCAGGCTGATTTGAAAGAAAATAGAAAAGATGCTTTATCAGTTCATGTGCAACAGACCGCGAGACAAAATCAAGCGAGCTATATTCAGAAGCTGTCTTCACATGGAAGGTTTCAAGGTCCCAAATCCGTCAGTTCAAGCCAATAGCCTCAAAATTACCTGGATTTATAAGATATTTGACCTTGACTACAAAGCTAAGTGGAAGGAACTTGTGCAACATTGACTTAAAATAAAGGAAAAAATATCACTGCTGCGCTTTGACATCGACCCAAAGAAGTCGCTGAATTCCTTAGATGGGTATGTATTTTGGTCAGAGGTAGCAAGCGCTTGAACGTGAACCGTACGATCATCACAGCCCAAGCTAACGGGATGAAATGTTTTAGCCAAAGTTCTATGGAATAACTCTGCCATGAATTTAGAGGAGAATAAGTCTATGAACAAGCACCAGCTGATACACCATTCGTTTGTTCACATAAGTGACCTCGATGACAACCGGAACCGAAAGCTTCTGAATTCTAAACAACTGCACACACTACTCGGGCGCGGACGTTTTGACCAGGCGGTCCGCACTGCATGGAATTTCTTGACCATGGAAAGAGGTTCAGGCGCAGAAAAGTCTTCTGCTATCGGCCGCCCTTGTGCATATGGCCAATTAAGCATATGCATGGGCACAGTAAGGTGGTGCTACAATGCGCTTTTATTACCAGCACACGCTGCCCTACTCACACGCTTGCAAGCGAAAGCACAAATTAGGGGCCATAAGTAAATAACGATGGACACAGACAGATAGAACCCTGTACACCACAATCGATGCCTCTAAAGTGAGGTGGCTGCAACTCAAGATTTTGCACAGGATTTTACAGACTAGCCGCATGCTGCCCCTTTACGGGATTAGACATTCAGATCATTGGCAGCGCTGTCAGGCTCACACAGAGAATACCGTACACGTTTTCTGGTTCTGTTCTGGGTCGTTGGCATTCTGGGCCGACCTAAGTGCACGTATGTCGCTTGGCAGGCAATTCACAGTGCAGCAGGTCATCACCAACCTATACCCTTCTGTTGCGTCTGACGTGACTGTGTCTGTGCTCGCTATCCGCATACGTGTGCTGTTGGGTGAGCAGTATGTGTGGCAATGCCATAATGCACCGCGCGACCCATCCATTTCTGGTTGCATCCGATTTGTTCGTAAATGCTCTGACGTGGAGAGATGTGTGGCAGTCAGTATAAACACAACTGGTAAGTTCAACGAGTTGTGTTCAGTAACTCTAGACAGGTTGGTGCTGAATCTGCCAAACTGAGAGCCATGCCAACGGAATGTATTGCTATCATGTGGTACCTACTGAAGCACGGGTGCTGCCGATGGGTGTGACTACGTGTGTATATAAATAAACCGTCGGTGGAATCCGGACAAGTGAAAAAGAGGCTCGTACCGGCCTAGCCCGACTTCTCCACGTGATGTATAATGTTTGTCCGTGGAAGCGCTGACTAGAAAATGTCTATTTCTAACTCTAGGCAGAAAAACAGCGCTTTCCTGCCAAATGGTGGGTGAAAAACCCTTTGTGAATGAGGAATGTCTGCGCGCTGACAGGGGAAACCTCGCAACATTGTTAGATATTGATCTACATATGTGGTACGCGACCTTCCGAGAGGAATGAAAAAAGTCAGGATACGAGGGGCCGAGCAGGGTTACCAATGTGGGTGGATTCTGGTGCATGTTTGTGTGTTCAGTCAGTGGCTGCCTTGCGGGTCAATATGTGAGGCAAGTGGACAGAAAGTGATCGGTGGTTTATGGAGTGCGACAGGAGTGAGAGAGTGGGGGCTGCGTGCTTGAGGAGTGAGACGTGCATTAGTTGGGTGCGGCCGATGCGGGCCCTTGCCAGTGTATGAGATGCAACAGTAATGACAGAGTGGAGAGAGACGCTTGAGAAGGGAGATGCACGCTAGTTGGGCGTGGCTGATGCGGAGCCTTGCCGGTGCATGGAACTCAACAATAATGACAGAGTGGGGAGGGACGTTTGAGAAGGGCGATGTACGTTAGTTGGACGTGGCTGATGCGGAGCCTTGCCGGTGTATGGAACACAACAAGAGTGGCAGAGTGTGAGGGGGGGGGGGGGGCGTTTAAGGGGAATGTGTGCGTTAGTTGGGTGTGGCTAATGCGGAGCCTTGCCGGTGTATGGAACACAACAAGAGTGACAGAATGTGTGTGTGTGGAGGGGGGGGGGGGACGCTCAAGGGGAAGGTGTGCGTTAGTTGGGTGTGGCTGATGCGGAACCGTGCTAGTCGTACCTACTCGAGGTGAGCGTACTAACTTGTGGGAAGTCAACGTTGGGGCAGTTGTTCGATGTGGTACGTGTGGTGTGACGCGCACTGAACCCTTTCGCACTGAGAGACCATTAGTTTGGCAGCGTCGATAAGATCATTTCTTGGAAACCAGCGTAGCCTGATATCCAGAGGAAGATGGTACTGTCGTCAGGCGGTAATGATAATATGTTTGCGGTGATGATGATGATTGGAATCCTGGACAGACCGATGTTCGCCGTAGATTACGTCGTTTGATGTATCGCGGGAAATGGATTGCTGTCAGCCTGTGTCGTTGGCCGTGCTACCCTCATCACGAGAAGCACCGTGACTGTCTCACGGTCAAAGGTCACGGGTGTCCGGGGGTCGCAGACCTGGGGACGATTGGCTGGCAGCATGTTGCCAGCCAATGTTGCCGCTGGGTGACATGCGGACCCTACCGTAACCGCCAGGCAACTCAGCTTGTGATCCCGGCCCGGCGCGGGAGCATCTGCGTGTGCGCGTGTGGTGTGCGCTAGCATACGCCCAGAGATTGTGACACTGACGAGATTGCAACGGCAGCAGCAGTACAGTCGAACCTCGTTTCGCCATGAAGCTATGGAAGGCGATCGTCTCGCCTGCAAATACTTCCGGGCAAGCGACCGCTCTGCACACGTTAAGGGGCGTGTTTTGCGTTCCTTATGCTTGCCAGCACGAGCTGGTGTTGCCAGTTTACGGAGGCGCGGTCGGTCTGACATGCACTCTGATCTCTCGCCCGGTCAGTGCCACCCGTCACAGGTCATGTCCTGCTCTGAATCATGAGCTATTAGCTGTGGGTTGCTGCTCTCTTGAACATTTTTGCCAGCTCCCGGTCTGTCCGCCTGCTGGAGTCAGATACGGCTAGCTGTTCGCTGTCTGACGCTTCTCTCTGCCAGCCTGTGACGCTCTTCCCTGTGGATTGTGACGCTCCTGCCTGGCACCCTGTGACGCTCCTGTCCGCTGGGCTGTGACATATCTTCCCGCTGGACCTTGACATGTCTACCTACTGGCCTGTGACACTCATGCAACCCCTCCCCCCACCCGTGCATTGGGAGGATGTAGAAATGACTCCGTTAGGTCAGGGTTATTTCGTTCACATGAAGTGTAATGTGCCATCATTTATGTACTATTTGTGTGGCTTGCTCCGTTTTGGCCTTTCGCAGCTGGCATGCTTGTGATGGGTATGTTTTTCTTGCGTAGCCTTTCAGCTCACGCCATGATGTTTTACTACCAGATTCTTGGCTGATAACATCACGCTCGGCTAAATAAATCTGTGTTTCATATCTGCTGGTCACGTCTCGTCTCAACGCTTCATTTAAGAGACCAGGTAACTATGTGAGGCACCGCAAGATGCGTTTCGCTGTTCGGCAGTCTAGGGACGCTTTTGCATCAGCTTTTAAAAACTGGCGCGGCAAGTCTGCCAGAGCAGCGGTGGTGTTTCTTCTTAAACCCCACACCGGCTGCGTGCTGACTTCGCGCCTGTACCTGCTGCAGCTGCCGACGAATGGAGCATTCAGCTGTTGCACAACACGTCATCCGGAAGGGAGACGTACCGGGAATCCGCTTGCTGACCCCAGATCGAGAGATGCCACGCTTCCAAATCGTTCACATTCGTGGCTGGTGAGGACAGCAGCGACAACAACCATACCAGATTTTCTAAGTTTTTATGCCAGGGTGTTCGGTACAATGACCAAATCTCAACACAGGCTTTGCGATCAGCTTTTTGTGTCAATGCTTTTTTAAGATTATTTTTGGTGTAGGCTGGCTGTGTCAGGCTGTTTATCAAGCGAAGATGTCTTCTGGAGATCAGCTTCTTCTATCCTCCACGAACATGGGCCAGTTATTTCAACAACAGGCCTCGTCGTGCCGGGAAATAACCTTGCTTAGGTATTCGACGGGCTAGAATCCGGACTTTCTGGTGTCACCGTGGTAGGCCTTACCCTGAATTTCCGAGGGCCCATTTTTTTCACAAGCATGAGATGTTTCACTGCTATGTGTCTGAGACAAGCTAGTCGTAGCATCTCTAAAAATCATCACCCACGCGGGTGTTGGGAGTCCCGACTGAAACGCAGCTGTCGAACACTTAAGCACTGGCATCCCTTTGTGATATACGAAATGCCTGCGCGTACATGAGACAAAATGGTTCATCAAACCTCTTGCGACACTGCACTTCAGTGAACCAAGGAGGCTCGCAATGTCTTTCAGCATTTGAAATGTGCTCCCAGAGAATTTCGTTTGTAGTGTTTCTTCGCTTTGATGAGATTGCTGGCCTGTCGCCACTGAGGCTTCGCGACGAGCCCAGCTGCTAAAGCCGCCGGCCCCATTTGCGTCGCACACTGGCAGGAGCGGCGGGCATCCCGGCCATTTGAGCCCCGCACAATGGGTTACCCAGATGCGCAGCTTAACCGGTGCACCACCGGTACTAAAAAATGCCGGCTTGCGTACGCTGAAGAGTGACGTAGGTGGTGACGGTATCGCCGCCGTGCTTCTTCAAAGACAGGACTGGATAGAGCGTGCTATCGCCTTTGAGGTCGTTGCTTGTTCATCTTCAAACAAAGAGCTCCTTGCTTGTATGACTCTACATCCAGAAGTTTGTGCGCTGCTTGCAAGGTCTGAGTTCCAAGAGGTATCACCTGTACACTGGATGTCGATTTGTATTCTTTTCGGTGGGTCATTGCCCCCCGATGTCCGATTTGTCCCCAAAGGTACGTTCCCCGCCCGCAACCTTCTGGAACAAAAGTGCATAAAGGGCATTGCAAATGGGAGATCAACGTCATACCCATCTTATAGAAAGTTTCTAAGAAATGTTTCACAGATCAAAGGAATAAAGAAAGTGAAAACTGGGAAGTGATAATCAGTTCAGTTCAGCTGCCTAAACTAGGCACATTGTTGACGCTCCACGTTCGCACCGTGTTTTCTCGAATGCTTTCTCCTTGTTGTGTTGCATCACGCTGCTGTCCCCGCCATCAAAATTTGTTTAAATCTGATATAGTTCTGTGCTATGTTGTGAGCCTTTTCGCATTATTTGGTGATGTTTCAAGATTGACAGACCGCCGCAAGTTGCGTTATTTTGCCACGATGCAATTTGATGCCATGTTGGAAATTGAAAACAAACCTGTCAAAACCTAGCACCCAAAAGCGTGAACAAACTTTTAGCTCCAACGTTCAAAAGGATTCTTGATATGCGCAGACCTCCAATTCGACGTGAATATTTGATGGGACTATTGCGAAACCCTGACGATCGACACCAGTTGACTACACCGAGAGTGGCAGTCGACCGTCAATGACCACCAGAGCATGACTGTCCGTGTCGAACATGTTTTATGCGAGTGCTGTGTTGCAGCTTTCGGTTCGCGTTACAGCTGCTAGCTGTGGGTTTCCCTGACGACCTTTAACCAATAAACTCACAGCGGGTCATTTTGTCCCCAGACTTTGAAAGCCTGCAGATGTAATAGAAGAGGAATTTAGTCGATCTTGGTGGTCTGCTCATACGGTCCAAAGTCTGGGGGATCTCCCGAGCCCCACAGGAATTTCTCAGAACTTCTTGGAACTAATGCAACTGAACTTAGATTTGCGACATTGTCGACCCTATGGTGGGAGGCAACAGGTTGTTCTGGTAATTATGTGTGTAGAGTTGATCTCAATCCGTCCTATGTATTGAATGACAGGACACCCAGGAATGTCTCGCCAATGAAAGCTTGGTACAAGAGATGATCTTACTGAGACCAATGACGAAGTTATTGGGGTCGCCAGAGTTACTGATTTACCTAGCACTGTGGAAATGCATGTGGGCGAAGAAGCCGAAGAAGAGGTGCCAACGGAACCTGATAAGAAAAGAAGGAGTGACAGGACCGCACCCATTTGGCGGTCCGCAGAGCTGACATTTTCGACGTTCTAAATTTAGAACATGGGCATGGGCGGAATACACCTATGCGGCTGGCATCTGGCTCAGGGCAGTATTGCCATCTGCGACAATAAGTGGGATTAGTGCCGGCCGACTCCAATGACTGACATGTCTGTCGTCAACAGCTGGGTCCGACACAGGTTCTGTGTCTCCAACGTCAACAGTCAGCTGTCACAGTTTGAGTTTCGGCATGAGATCGTCATCCCTTATCTGCAGTGTGGCAGCCGCACGACCGCCTGTGTATCCTCCTCGCCCGCTTTCGTTCCATATAGCATACGCTCGCCTCCATTGGTGGCTCCCAAGGCGTCGACCCGGCGGTAGCTGGTAGTGCATCCTCCGAGGTGGCTGGTGGGGTGTCGTCCTCGTCAGGAGCGAAGGCTTCCACGCCTGGGAGGCGCGTTGAGTCGTCCCTTTTTCCGTCCCGAATGGGTACCCGGCACCCTCCCCCCCCCTCCCTCTTCCACTTTCCACTGCGCCTGCTTAGTACATGCCACCTTCGGCGACTCTGCCGTCGTCTTCGAGGCGGTTTGATCCTCGTTCCACCCCGGGCCGTCCTAGTAGGCGCGGGCTGCCGTGGAGGGGCTCGCCGACAGACGGAGGAAGTTCGTGAGCGTGGTCAAAGTTTCAGTCAGGCTCTAATGAAGGTTGTTCAAGTTCTGCGGACGGGAGGCTGCGCCGATGTGGAGGTGTGCACCCCCGCGTGCACTTCAGGGAATTAGGTGCTGCGTGTGTTGCAGCCGAACGCGTCTGGGCAGTCAAGTCATCTTTTTCATCTGTCTCAGTTTATGTCACTTTTTCCTGCAGCCCATGTTTCTCTCACCATCGTGGTTTTAAGCTTTGCCTTTGAAACAGATAGTATGCAGGTCATTCTTCAGTGGAATTGTAGGGGATTACGAACCTGTACCCTGGGTATATACGCCATCGAACTCTCACCGCGCCATCCACGGCTTCTCGGTATTTAGAAAAGATACGTGAGCACACACTTTGGCACACGGTGGCGTGCTGTTAGCGGTACACCACAGTGCACCTGTGCAGCAGTGGATACTGCGAACCTCGCTCCAAGTTGTTGCTGCACGTGTACATTTTAGTCATGGTCTTGTAGCCTTGCGCTCAGTGTACTTGTCGCCGGGGCTCAGCTTTCCATTGATGCAGCTCAAGCAGCTGATGGCAGAGCTCCCTCTGCCTTTGGTTGGCATGGGAGACTTAAAAGAGGACGTTCCACATTTGAAGATATTGAGAATGGCATCAGATATGATGGGAAAGCTTACTTGTTTCTACTGGTAAGCTTTCAATGTTTCAAAACGACGCTAAGAAGAAAATTTCAAAATTTGCAAAAAAGCGCCCCATTACGTCATTGTTTGATGGCCCCATGGAATGGTTCTATGATGACAGCAATACCTGGCAGCATCTGGCAGCAAGACTTAAAGAATATCTCGAAACACACGAAAGCTGACGCAAGCTGGCCATTCTCGTCGCGGGGACTGTGTTGAGTGGCGGATTAGTGGGCGGTTTGTTTGTGGATTTTTTGTCTTGGTGCTGGCCGCAAGAAAAGCTTTGGTGAAGTGTCTGGCATACGCAAAGTAGCGATCGCCAGCTTTTATGGCAGATTATCAATATCAAAGCACGATATTCTGTACTGCTGCTGTTGCTGCTGTGTTGTTGATGATTTTGTCAGTACTTTATTGTCGACCCATTGTTGCCTGCCGTGCTGTAGTCCTGACATTTATATCATGTGGTATGCACAGCAATTACTTTCTTTATTGTTTTTACCTGGAAATGCGGTGTCATGCGAAAATTAATAAAGTTGTAAGATTGCTATGAATTGATTGCCAAAGAATTGCTATTGCTATGGTAAAGGTGGTACGGTTGGGAAACCAATATTTTTGTTTTGCTTAGGATTATTTATGCAATTAATAGTTGACCCTGATATAACCATTGTGGCCAATGATATTCTTGTGATTGATAGTCATTTGGTATTGTTGAATCAGCTGTTACCAGTCGGTCATAAATCATGAGTTGCTGTTTCATAGGCTTGACAGAGTAGTCAACCAATCTGGTGCATTGTGTAATGGCAAGGATCAACAGCTGTGGCACTACCTTAGTGCTGAACTGTGGCATGACATAGTGAACAATGATATGGTTTTTGTACTGCAATCCATGCTGCTTTCTTAATAAATTCCATCATGAAAAGATGGGTCAAGTGTTCTCTCTTGTATTGACTCCCCATCTGACATACGACTGACCAAAAATGCATAACACAATATGCAAATCACTTTCAGCAAAGCAGACAACAATTAGTTGCATCACTTGCTCAGCCTGATCCAGGAATCCAAAAAATGTAGGTGAGAAAAATGCAAACACATCTTCCGCTTCCGCAGTCATGCAACATTCTGCAGCCATCAGGCTGTTTTGATAGAAAATAACAGGAAAATTTTACATGTGGTGAAACGGCACTGCAAACATGATGACCTTGTACAAGGCTGGAACCATGACAAGTGCACGTAGTCATGGTTGGATGGGCAAAATGTAAGGAAGTGATGTGGCTGCCAGTGCCCTTAAGGCTCATGATAAACATATCATTAAGTGCTATCCAAGACACCAACAGCAATACTTTTCAACCTTTCTCAGTACCCAGCATCTCACGCAAGCGGCAGTGGCTATGACATTGATGACTCACGAGCAATTCTCGCCTGGATACAAAATTTGTGAAGACATCACAATGTGCATCAGTAATAATACAGCTCCATATTTTCAAAATTATTCGGGGAAAGATAATTTTGCAAAGCCATATAATGTGAGCCTATACTGAGCATGTACATTAACGAGCTGTAAGCACTAGCCCCCCTTGCCAAAATGAATTGCTGATAAAATGACACGTCACAGACTAATTACATGATGTAATGCCTCTATAGGTTCAAAACGTTGGCAAGATCATAATGAGGTACCAGCTTGCCTTTGTATACCCCTGCAACATAAGTGGTAGTGCTTCTCTCGGTTCACCAGTGTTCCTTTGTCGTGTTTAAAGAGATGGAGGTAGGTCATAATAGGTCATAAATAGGTCATAAAGGTGGAGGTAGGTGTCAGTGTATCACATTTTATTGGGAGTCAGTAGACTTAAAGAATACCAAAACAATGTTCTCTCTCAGAAGTACAAACCTCGCGCGCACAGTCCCCATCACACCAAAATCAATACAAGCCACTAGCAGACACCACCAGTGATCACACACATTCCAAACCCCCGATTCACACTCTCGACTCACTTGTCAAATAAGTGTGATCTGACACTTGCATAACTCGCGGAACTATCAAGTTGCCGGTTTTCTCGCAATTTCCGCACAGATTTTCAGTCATAACACCGCATTTCACCATGATCTCCCTGGTTCACCATGATGAAGTCCCGAGGGGGGTTCATGGTAACGCGGGTCAAGATGTTTCTTCAAGAAAAGAAAAAAACCCAGCACAGGAAAAACGGCATATTTGCCGCCGCGTCTTCTTTTTATAGCTTTCGGGAGAGTGCCCGTTTTTTGGGGTGCCGTACTTTTTTGCAGACAGTGGTGTTCTTTTTTTATAACATTGACCTGTGGCCTAGAAATAACGAAAAAAAGAACCGTTCATGACGAGTGCCGCACAACTCGAAAGTGGTCACGCTTACGTTCGCGACATACGTTTAGCAGCGAAATCTTGATAACAGCCAATCATCTTCCGCGCATTGTATCGCACGCACCGTATCATCGCTTTTACAAACGTACCAGCGGCCATGCTGTTTTGACCATAAGCGGAAAACAGCCTGTAGTATGACCGCGATCGCATGACGTTTCTATGGCGTCATCAATGCCGAGGCAACTTTGAAATAGGCTCCAAATAAGCCTTTTTGCACTTTTGCGGACGTGTAACTCAGGAACCAGATCGTTTTGGGTCTTAAAAAGGTCATGACCGTGAACTGCATCAAAAGGTTCTCAAGATGGCTATTTCAATTCAAAATGCCATACAAATGTAGAACATTCCCTTTAACGCCCACCACACTGTTTTGGGGATGTGATGACAGCGAGATGCGGGGACGTAATTTTGAACATTTTATTTACAAGCAGTGAATCTGTATTTTAAATGCGGGATACCGCACGCGTTTTACCCTTCCTTGGGGTTAGGCGTCGGTTTTGGACGTAAGCCTGGTGAGCCCGCAGCTCGCGCAGCTTTTTGCGTGGACTGTAGCCGAACACCCCATGGGAAGTGATCTCTTCCCAGTGTGAATGGAGTGCCACGGCGGGACGGCCCTTGGCCCTCGACCACGACGGTGGGTCCTTAAAAACCAGGTTAGAATGAGTCTGAGTCCTACCTCGAGATGGAATTTGGTGCACAGTACGCGGGTGGTGCAAACGACTCGATCGGACATTTAACGTCCGCGCTTTCACATGCAGCGAACGCAAGCATCCCAAAAACATCGGGGACGTTTGACAGGGCTTTCAGGTTTTTGATCATCACACCACAACCGAGAATTTAACTGCATTTAGGAAACCTAGAGCCTTTGCTCGGCGTACCATCCGAGAGGTAAAGCGCGTCTCCTGGCCAGAGCGCGTGGGACGTCTGAATCGTTTCACTCCGGTGTCGCAAGTATGATCACAGGTCAAGCGTATCTTGGCCCAGTTTTCCGTGGCTCTGCTACCGGTTCTTCGGTTGGTGGACGGGACATTTTACACTCCTGACGTCGCCAGCGAGATCGGTCGTGCGCTTGCGGAACGGTGTGGAGACGGTAGCATAAATCTTCAGTTCGTGGGCAATAAGACCCGTTGTGAGGCCGGCCCAATCGACTTCTCCACCATGGTGCAGCTTGCTTACAACGAACCATTTACAATGGTGGAACTGCGGGCTGCTGCCAATAGCGTTCGGAGTGCATCAGAGTCCGGACGAAATGCTGAACGACATGATCCGATATCTACCCATCTGTGTACTGTACGTTTTCTTAGCCATTTATAATCGTCTTTAAGATCGAGGCAAATTTCCATACGCTCAGCGAGAAGCTGTTGTGGTGCCCCTTTTAAAACCAGGGATGAGTGGCAAAGATCTGTTTTACTAGAGGCCCACCCCTCTCACATCTTCACCGTGCAGACTGATGGAGAGGCTCGTCAATGGTCGTCTTTCCTGTTCTTTAGAGAAACGTTCCATTTTTACTAAATCTTACTGTGTTCTAAGAGACAGAGTAGCACGTTAGACCATCTTCTTACCTTGGACACTGTTGTTCGTGCTTCTTTTAACTTATTTTGTTGTTCATTCGTGGCTGGTTGGATGCTCTTCGCTCGGGTGGGGGGTCGATTTGACCCCTGAGATCCCATGAATTAAGAGACCTAGAGACATCAAAGTCACAGGGTGTGTTGCCCTATATATGGACTCACTTGAGCCAAACTTTGAGATTCCTAGGTCGTGACTTTTGGGTAAAATAAGGTCATACAAGGTCAAACACCGGGCTGGTCTCCCGATGGTGCCCCGATAACCTAGATACATATTCTAAGTAAAAAGGTCACACGCTCACCTAAAGTCAGTGACCTCGTTTGGCCTTTCGAAGATAATGATGATCAAAATCATACAAGACTGCTTTGAGTTTTGCATTTGAATTAGCCACAAAGATTACGCTTGGCAGTATGTTCCTAAAAACCAAATCTTGACGTGGATCATTTTAGGTCAGTAGTCTATTCTGACCTTAAAAAAGCTCATGGCAGATGTATAATACGGTTCCTGTCATCAATGAATTCAAAATGACCATCAGAAACCACCCCATACAGCAAGCCCCAGGGTAATGGAGCAGGCTGGTTTTGACATTGGTCTGACCTTTATACCTGACCCTAGGCCAATGTGATTTGTTCATTTGTTGTGTTGCTTAAGAAAGTATCTCAGATATGTGTGGGTTCATCTAACACTCCATTGTTGAAGCAGAGCGAACGATTCCCCAGAAATTGTATTCGTTGAATCCATACCCTGATCTCACCTCCCGTAGGCCAGCGACCTTAGAAGGTACATTTGAACTGTGGATAATATACGATTCGCTATTCGATCGTCTACAGATATACGGAATTTGGGGCGGCTACACCGCGCTGTTCGGAAACCATTCCGGAAAAAAACCTTCTGGGGGTCGAATTGACTCACCCCCCACCCGTGCGCGTGTTAAACAGCATCGCCATGCGTGGGCCGTCTGCTTTGACATAGAGGGCGCTCACGACACCACATGGCACCGTGGTATCTTAATGAAGGCTTTTGATCACTGTTTCGTAGTGACATGAGCCGTGTTTTACATTACTTTTTAGCAGTGTTTTTTTCGCGTCTGTGTTGGTCATCAGTTCTATAATCGTGTCATACAACGGAGTGGTGCGCTCCAGGGTGGCGTTTTAAGTGTCCCACTTATGACGCTTATGATCAATGACATCGGAGATGTATTGCCTCAGTCCACCGGTCGCTCGTTGTTTGTCGACAATCTGGTGCAGCTTTTCTCTCATTTCAGCGCTGGAGAGTCAGCTGCAACTGTCCGTAACACGTTTGCAGAGATGGGTCGCGCTCAATGGTTTTCGTTTCTCCACTGTTGAAAACAGTAGGTGCGCACCTTTGTCACCGTGGTGGTCGCTGCCAAGATGTAGCGATTCGACTATATGGCGAAATGATACCATCTGATCTCGTGGTCCCTTTCATAGGTGTGCGATTTGATTGCTGCCTAATTTACAAATACCATAGGAAGGGTTTGCGAGCCAGGTGTTTTAAAACCCTGCGCGTCTCGAGGCGTATTGCACGCACGTCACATGGTGCGGAGAGTAAAACGCATTTGCCATTCTATCGTTCCCTTATTAGGTCCAGGCTCGATTGTGCTTCTTTTGCTCATGACTGGGTTGGTGAGTCAGTGAAGCGCTCTTTGGACGCGATACACCATACTGTCTTGCGCGGCACGACAGGGACCTTCAGGACCTCTCCGGCGGCGAGGCTCCTTGTTGACGCCCGCGACCCCGATTTGTCCACGAGATATACTTGGAATGAGATACGCCTGTAAGTTGGCACAGTTCCCCGACCACCAAGCATATAAGTGGGTGCTTTCATGCAGAACAATAGGCGTGTTTCTGACTGGGAGAGCTCATCAGATTGCACCTTTTTGCGTGAGCATATTCGTATTCTTACAGGAATGTGGTACTCACCGGCAGTGGATATCTCACTTTCACAGCTTGGAAAGAGGCAGGGGTGCCAGACCAGTCGGGCTACGATCATTGAAATTGATCGCATCTAACCCGGATCATAAGAAGGCATACACGGACGGATGGCAAGAGGATGCCGGTGTTGAATGTGCTTTTGTGCAGCGTCATGTCACAAGGTCATTCATTTGCTTTGCCTGGTCATGCATCACTCTACACATCCGAACCAGTAGCCATTCTTAAAGCGCTTCATTTCATAGACGTTGACAGTGACGATCAACGCTTAGACTTGTCGGACTCTCTGAGTAGCCTTACGGCACTGCGGGATTTTGACTCATCACGTCCCATCGTTCAGAACATTTTAGCTCTCTTTACTTCACTCTCCCGATCCGGGAAACAGGTGGTATTTTGCCAGATACCGAGACACGTTGGCATATTAAGTGATGAAGTAGCTGATGGCGCAGCGAAGCGTGCCACACACGCAACTCGCATCCCTACGATGAGAGTCTCTGCTAACGACTTATAGTAGTAACCTATAGTATAATAGTAATAACTGCATCCATGCACGAGCAGTGACGAACGAATTGGGATGTGCACACTGCCAACAAACTGATAGGGATAAGGCCCCGGTTAGAACCATCGGCGTCCAGCTATCGTAAGGTGAGGCGGAATAAAGTTATACTCTGCCGCCTGAGAATAGGGCATTCATACGCGACTCACTGATGCCCGTTATGTGCGCAAGACCAATCGCGATGTCCTCGCTGTAGGGAGCGTTACCCCGCTCGGCATTGGTCGATTGTGCCCACCTCGTTTTGCAGCACATGCGTCATTTTGGGACCATGGTCCGTGCACCAGACGCCTTCCGGCATCTTGGGAAATAGCTCGAGGCTGGAAAACGACTGTGATATTTTTATATTTCTTGGTTGCATAAAATCTCGTTTCATACCTTGAACGTAAAGGTGTCTCCTTGTCGTTTTCAGGCGCCTGTTAACTAAAAAGTAAGTTATGGGCGCCATAACTTACTTTTTAGTTAACAGACGCCTGAAAACGACAAGGAGACACCCATTGTAATCCGCATGTCCCAAAGCTCAAATCATCATAATCATCATCTTCGGATACCTGATCCGTCGCATGGACGGACTGGGGCGGCGTCGACTCCAGTCCTGCACTCTCAAGATTGCTACGTGGTGCAAGAAGTGCAAAACTCTCCTGTGTCTCAAGTGCCTTTCCACATATCATTTGCACATAAACGTTTCAGTGCGAAAGTGTATCTCATGTAATTGCACACGCTGAATGCACACCAGGTCGCTATGTTACCATAAGTGACGCGAAAGGTGCAAAATATCAATGCGTCTTAAGAACATATCCGTATATAATCTCAGTGAAGAATTTCATTGTCAAGGCATGGTTACCGCTTGTGATTTCACACTGAATTATTTGAAATGGTGTGAGGACTGTGAAATGAGAGGAGATGAGCCTGTGCATGACAGCAATCACGAATGCGCGTCATACATACCTGTTAACATTTCAGGGCTGTTCGAAAAGCTTTCGGACGTGATTTTGCCAGGTAGCTCGCATAATTTGCGGTTATCTCTCTCGGGTATTGCATGATATCGGATACGGGTATCGTTTTGTGGAGAACCAACACTGAAGCACAGCGAGGGGAGCAATAGAGCAGTGCTACAGTTTCCTATTCAATTTGTTGGAAGTCAGACTCCATTACGTCGAGAAGAAAGTGAGTAAAGTCCGGGAGGAAACCTAGTTTTGTGTATTTCAAACTAGGGTTTCCCTGATCATCCCCTAGCCTATTTACAAAAAGTACGCCACCAGGTTATTCCAGCGTCTGTATTGGGACTCAGGGCCCATTCCCCAAGTAGGTACAAGCAATTTCCATCGCGCAGAGCTTCTGAGACAATGAAAGGGGCCCTGTGCCGATCTGGGGACCACAGTGCATAGCAAGGGTCCTGTATGGCAAGGAATCCAGAATCGGCCAGGGGCAGTGTTCGAGGCGGGCTGCAGAGGAGCCCGAAGGTCCCTGGGGATCGACGATAAAGTGCCTGATCAGGAGGTACGAAGGGCTGGCTGTAAGTTACATTAAGGACCCCGGTCTGCAGGGCAGGGCCCTCAAATTCTAGTCGGTGATTTCCATTTTGGTCAGAGGCCATCAACAACGAACAGTTAGTTCCGTGTCTGTCTGAACCCTGGAAGCCCATTCCCCAAGCATGGAAAAGGCTGGAACCCGCGATTTGCATTTGTCGTGACCCCTAAAACAATGACACCTCTGTGTTGGTCAGGGGCACAAGTGTCTAACAAAGCGTCCTGTGTCGGCAAGGAGCCCCAAGTCGGCCAGGGCCACATTTGCTGAACAGGGTCATAGACTGGACCCAGGATGTTAGAGGGCTGCTTGCGTTGGCTGGGGACCTCTGACAATGAAGATGGATGTGATCATTTAGGATGACAGTCCGCAATGGGACAATGGAAGGCCACGTGTCTGCCAGGGATTCCATTACAAACAAAACTCTCCATTCCATTTTAGCCAGGGGCCCGTTACATGCTTAACTGAAGTATCTGTGTCATTTCACATACTCCTGCGTCGACAAGAGATCTGTTTTGCGTCATTGAGGACCCCTGCGTCAATTCGATTACAAATTTCCGGATTAGGGGGGTTCCGGCGTTAGACAGGCGGCCAATGTACATACAGGCATACTTCTGTTTCGCCAGAAAGGCAGCCGGTAGGCGCCTCGGGCTTGGACGAAACGACCGTTCAGCCCCTGACTGGGAAACATAACATGCCCCTGGCGTTCTTCCCATTGGGCCCCTTTCTTGGGTACAGGGGTAAGGTGTCTGCGTAATGTTAAATAGAGCGGATCAAAGTGAGGTAGGCCAACAGATATCCTACATCCTACAATTCTACAGAAAATTAGGTAGGATTTGGAAGACACACCGACGCAAACGAGGACGTCCATCCAGAGGCGTGACTTTGTATGCTTCCGGAGTGTCTGCCCCCCCCCCATCCCCACCCCCACACTTCACCCCCCCCCCCTCCCAATCATGCCTCCTCCAAGCAAATGTTCCATATTTGAAGATATTGAAGAAAACATCCGGTACCATGAACTGAAGTGAAGAAACCGGCACACTTATAACAAATGGCACACTTTTAAGTGGAAAAGATTGCTCTACACAACAGAACTTCTCGATTAGTAAATACACTTCTCAATACGTCACTGTTCAATTGCGCCATGGAACATCTGCATGATGTTGAGGTGCTGCCAAACTAGCCGTGCGAAATTGCCACCCAAGCACTCATATCCAGTACCTCAACTCGCCGAAACATGGAAGTGGCGGTGCTTGAAGTGTTTGCCGGGCCAAATATCCTCATGTGCTCATGTCTTGTCCTTTTTCCTTAGCGTTCTTGCACGCTTACGCGTGAGCTTAAGAAAATTACTCGCATTCACATATTCGGTTATGGTGCTGCTCGGAAGTTATTCGATTACAAGTCTCATTCCTGTAATAACTAGCAACCATGTCCAGCTTTGTAAACCATGTAGCGAAAAATATAATTCATAAGTGACGCGTTCTGTACATATGATCCTCCATCTTGCTTCATTCCGCATCTTCGCGACACCCCGCTTGTCCGAGGCAGGTTGCACGCGTCAGCCGTAAGTGGGCAGAGCCCCGTGGGAAGGGGGACCCGACCGGGTACCCAGCGCGCATGCGCGGGTTAAAACTCGACGGTTGGCTCCCCAGGTGCATGCAAGTCTGCTCCACCGCTAACTATTTTCCACCATCCCCATATCCCTAAAAAAGTCATTTCTGGTCGGAAGGGCTCAACAAACAGCAATTGTGATTGAAGCTTGCACTTTTTGCTCAATGTTGAGAGAGAACCAATTGACGCCCATTAGAGTTGGAAACCGTGCTCACCGACGCCACATCTAAAGGACTCGAAATATTTTCAGTGGTCAGGAGCGCCGCACAGCCTACGGCTGGCTGGATTTGAATTACGTCACCATCGAGTCGTGCATGCCTGAGTTACCTTGAAATATACGGTACAAAATGGACTTCACATCTTCGCAAGCGTGTACCAGTACCAGGGCGTCTAAGATCTTATGAAGGCCGGGGCTGTTAACTGCACGGAGCTATGTCCTAAATGGTTATTTAGAGGAAACTCGGGCCAGTCAAATGCAGCTAGTGTCTAAACTCCTGGTACAGTAGGTCCTGAACGCATTACTATCTTTATCATCATCTTCACGTATTGCTGCCACATGGGCGTCAAGAGGGAAGTCAATCCTCAGCATGAAAACAATTTTAGGGCCAGCCAAAAGGTTTTGTGATTTCAAATTTGATACCAGAGGCGTGACTAAAAAACGCTGAGATCCGGAAAAAATCAGAACTCTTGGGTGGGATAGGTAACCTTAATTGGTCCAGTCCATTTTAAAAACAACATTAATCCCAGACCCAATTAGAAAGGAATACTCCTGTGCCCATCTCTGTTCCGGCGCAACGTGTAAAACAAATTACGCAAGGAAAACTTTGACACCGTGCGGTTGCAAGGTCAGAAGCAAGAGCACTGATGGCGGGGTTGCAGTTCCCATCAAACCCAGCGTTGGCGGGTCAACACCGGGTGGCGGGTGCCTGATGCACTGATGGCGGGGTTGCAGTTCACATCAAACCTAGTGCTGGCGGGCCAACACCGGGTGGAGGGTACCTGATGCAAGAATAGCCCTCGTAAAATAACGACTCTGAAAGTCTTTCAAAGGAGTTCGTACCGTTCAGAAATTAGACTGGGGTGTAAATTTTGCGACATAAGTTTTGAGGATGTCTTCTGAACAGATGAAAAGCATCAGCAACAAGAAAATGGTTCTGATGTGTATTTTTCTAGTGCTACACCACTCTCCGGCACCGGTTCGCAGTGCTGTAAATGCTAATCCACTACTAGCATAAATACGCAGTGGCGCAAGTGAAACATGCTCCCAGGCTTCCTTCAAAGCGTGCGAATTAACATCATGGGCAAGTGTTTATAGGCATCTCTTTCATGAACGTTGCCTTTGTCGTCTGCTCACCGGCCACCGCCTAACGCCTGCAAGGGGGCCGATGCCGCGCGGCCTACGGAGACTCCAATGCCGGGCATCAGGGTTGTATGTCTGAAGACCTCGCGTGGTCAAAACTATGCCTTGTAATTCCTTCACTACTCGGTTCAGAACAAAGGACGAACCTTTCCAGAAGAACATGGTGACTGAGGAGCCAGCTCAACTAGCAACACTTTAACATTAAAGCTACGTTGCGCGAGACAATGACATTACGGAGCTTCATTTTCCATGCATTGGAACTGGAGCGGGTTATGGTCGCTTGGCTTTCAGAAGCACAACAGCTTGGAACAGTGTCGCAAAGAATTGCAGCTGGCCCACCTTGCGTGTTTGATGACGTGAATGGGGAAAGACGTTATCGAGGGAGTGGTATGTGCCTAAGCGCTTTAGGGAAAGCTTGAGAACCATTTTCCGGAATGATGAAGTGGATGAGTGCGTATGCTTTGATTTACTTCAACTGAAAACCATATAATTAATAGTTATGATTTTCTTATGTCGAGAAGTGTCATGTAAACGGGATGCAACACCATTAATTATAGTGTGGACACTTCTTGTGAAGTCATATATATATATATATATATATATATATATATATATATATATATGAACAATCACAGAAGAACAGAACGATAACTAACTTGTGCGCATATTTCACTTCTCTGTATGCCAAAGAGAGGCGTAACCGCCACTTTGAGCTCCACGAAACAAGCGCGCTTATACGAAACTGATGCAAACTATCAGGCTCCCACATCTGAGAAGGGTAGCATGTACACACAAACACACACACACACACTATATATATATATATATATATATATATATATATATATACATACATATGCATATATACATATATATATATATATATACATATATATATATATATATATATATTTATATGTATGTATGCAGTGGATGGTCAGAGACCAGAGCATAGGGAAACTATATCCGATACCTGTAAAATATTTCGCACCCGTCCACTTACCACGACTTCCAGACTCTGCTTCCAATTATTTTAAGAAATCGACACCCATGCATTTGTACACGAACCACAGCAGTCTTCAATGGCTACCTAGGCTCAACCCCCCCCCCCCCCTCCCCTTCTGCATCAAGGCCTGCCCGGTTGGTGGACACGCGCGGCGACTTTTACTTCGAACTTATTTCTAGACTAAGTGCGCAGAATGCAGCTGCGGCCCTTGGAGTCGCCGCTTCGCTGAGCTCAGGGTGTGCGGGCCGGCTGGGTCAACCGCTAGATCAGCTGAGCTTAAAGTGTGCACGCCGGACTGGGTCAGCCGCCAGATGTCGGCATGCGATCAGTGAGGACTGGCCCATGAGTTTTATTGCGCTCCAGCGGAGCCATTAGCGGCCCACTGCCGAGATTGGCCGTCATTGGTCCTCAGAGAGAATGACCTCAGAAACGCCACCCGTCGTCAGTGGCGCGCCGCCTGTCGCGGCAGTGAGGCCGGCCTCGCTTGTCGAAGGGTGTGCCACTCCGAGCGTGAGAGCGCATCCTCGCGGCTCAGCGCAGTGTGAGGTGCTTGATCCCGGATTACTGATCCCTGCGATGGCATCGCTGCATCGGATCGCGCAGGTGGCCACCCAGGCTCTGAGATGGTGTTGACACAGGCACGCCTTTGTTTGCGGTACTCTCCCATGCTCGCTGACATAAAACAATTTAGGATTGTATCTCATAAGTTGAGTTAACATCGGCCACCTGTGCTACAGCCCCGTGTATAGTGAGGATAATAGTATCCGCCGGAATAGTAGGACACCGTTCATTGGTTTGCGAACAGACATCGCACTACTGTCACCACTTCGCACCTCTCGGAGCTGGAAACAAGCACATGCCAGTGTGCTGCGATCATTGCACAATGTTAGTGGATATATTCCATCTACCAAATGTAGCTTCTAGGTTGGTTGCGCAAGTTCCCACTTGCAGGAACTGTTATCTCGGTTCAGATGCCCTACAAATTTGCCCTCAGAGTGTGCACTAGCCTTCCAGGGTAACCTGAAGCAGCGGCATGCCGGCTCGTAGGAAGTCGCTGCCCCAACCTTCCAGGGTAACCTGAAGCAACGGTATACCGGCTCGTAGGAAGTCGCTGCTCCAACCTTCCAGGGTAACCTGAAGCAGCGGCATGCCGGCTCATGGGGAGGCGCAAACCGAGCACAAGTGACCTCCACCCACCTGGTAAGGCTGCCGTGAACTGACGACGACAGCTGTGCTCAGCACGCTGTTCAAGCATCCCGGGGGGGGGGGGGGGGAGCAGCCGCAGCTGATGGGACTTTCCACTGATCATGATTTAGCACCGATTACAGATGCACACAAACTGGAATAATCTTTCGGCGTGGATATTCCAACTCCTGATACCACCCTTGCAAAGACGCAAAGACTGAAAAAGGAAAATGGCGTATTGCTTATTACTTACATAGGCATATTGCTCGCGCACAAGTAGGCATCGCACTGATAAAGCAATGGATGTAAAGTCAACAAACGTACAGATATAGAGTACTTAGTACCGTAATGACAGTTTCCCATCGCGTAAAACGGTCAAGACTATGCTCTGTTTATCGTAAGAACGAACGGAATTAAAGCTGGTCAATCAATTTGTCACGAGCATCACGCTGAATTTTTTTCAAACTCAACAAAATTGGTCGGAAGGCCCGCAGGACAGCATTGCGGATCTCTCGAAGCAAGAGCAGTTTTGGTTTTGGTTAGTTGCATTGCTTGCAACAACTTCATGTTCATATGGTTGGTCGAAATATATATATATATATATATATATATATATATATATATATATATTGGCACTAATGCTATTTCGTTGGCAATTATTTTTTAACGTTCTAAATTCAATGCCTACCTTTGAAGCAAGTTATGCTATACTTTCATTCGGTAACTGCTCCAAACTGGTGCTGTTTCATGAATAACATGGAAAAGTCGCAAACAGAAAATTAATTCGCTCAGTTTTATTGAAGATATTCAACAAAACGCTGAACATTCAGCTGCAGATATATGTACAACGCATCCAACTCAAACACCCCACACGCCACTACATGCCACATCCATAACTACATGCCACATCCACGTAAACGCTACGAAGTCAGTTGAAAAGAACGAAACGGAAACACTTCTCATGATCGATGTGTCATACTATTCTCATTCATCGTTGTCGCTGCCGGAGTCGGTGCCGGAGTCGCTGCTATCATCGGTTGTTACGACAACCGGTGGGAGATCTTTTAGCAGCCCGTCATTCGTCCAGTACTGCTGCTCCAGCCTTTTGACGTGCTCACAGCACTTACTCTAGTCATCTGTAGAGACAGCTGCGACACCTGCCTCCACCAGCAGTTCCACCTCCTCCATCCGCCCCGTCAAGTTCCCCCATCTTATCATGCGCTTCATCTGTGCCCACACTAACTCTATGGGGTTCAAATCGCAGTGATACGGCGCCAGGCGAACGATCCGATGACCATGATCGCTAGCAAGGTTGTCCAGAAAATACTCCTTCTTCCGGTTCTGGGACTTAACTAGCTCCAGCAGCTCCACCTTCCGCATGTCCTCGTCGATGGTCACACCTGCCTGCTGCAACCACTCCTGGATTTCCGCTTTACGCCAGCTAGAATTGGGCACTTTTTGGCACAAACGGGAATGATATGAGAAATTATCTATGCTGATCACAGAGTGCTCTGGCACGTTCGGAAGCAGGCACTCGGTGAACCACTTCTCGTAGCAGTCGGCGTTCATCGACGTTTGGTAGTCGGCGTTCTTGCCACCGGTCCTGAGGTGGAGAAGTGCGCCCGGTATAAATCCTTCTCAAGAGCCGGTATGGACTATGATAAAACGTTTTCCTTTTCCAAAAGCGTTCTTCCGTCCGTTGATTTTACTACCGTCCAGCCACGCCAAGTCCTCCATATCGTACTGATTATACCATGTCTCGTCGGTACGAATGATTTCGCTATCGGGAACTTCTTTACGCAGCCTCCTCATCTCCCTCAAGAACTGGCAGCTCGTTGCTGCAATGTGAGGTTTCTCGATCAGGATCTTGCGCTTGTCGATCCTTCGGTACTTAAATCCGTTCGCGAGTAGGTGTTTTCTTGCGGTGGGTCTAGACATGGTGATGCCAAGCTGTTCGGGAAGAGCATTCGTGATGGTGTCCAGAGTAACATGTTTTCCGTCGATGTACATTTGGTGTACCATTCTCCTCATTGCGCAAACATCGAACGGATCTAGATCCACCCTTGGTCTTGCTGCAGCTGGTCGGGATCGGCTTGGCGACTTCAGTCTGGCACCATTCTGGGCTTCACGTTGTATGCGGTAGACTGTAGCCTTCCCAACGCCCGTTACAGCTGCTGTTCTTAATAATGGACTCCCCGGACGGCGTCGTCGTCTCCCGCATTCAACTTAATGTCCCGGTCTTCGACAAAATGTTGATACACATTATATACAATTCTCCTACTTTGTGCCCTAAAAATCCTTCCAGACGCTAGATTAGATTTTCCATTCATCGGTAAGTAGGCGCTAAAACATATAAAAGATATAAAAAGACAGTGAAATGTACAAGTAAAACAATATAAAAACTTTTCACTGCATAAAATATTACCGCAACACCAAAGTCAAAAAAGTGCAAAACCGTTGGCAGCACATTAAATCCGTTCTTTCTTACGATAAACAGAGCATAGTTTAATTCATAGAACCATGAAACGTGACGCGCAGAACATACTTGTAGGATAGTACTGACGCAGTTAGTAGGATTTAACCCGGTATGACATATATCCATGTCATATCCCGGTATGCTATGGATATATCCCGGCAAATCAGTTCGGTTTTCAGAAGAACAAAAGTACCTACATGCCAATTATTCTTCTCCAGGAAACTATCACTCGGGCTTTTGAAAGCGGAGGATATGTGCTAGGTTTGTACTTAGATTTGTAAAATTTAGATTTGGAAAAGCATTTGACGCTGTCAACATAAACTTTCTCCTATGTTAACTTACTAAATGTGGTATTCGACGAAAATCTCATGAAATCAGTTCTCTTTTTATCTGTCTGACAGAACCCAATGTGCAAAAATTAGGACTTATCTATCACTGTTCAAAAACGTAGCAATGGGTGTACCCTAAGGATCAAATATAGGCCCAATTTCTTTCTTAATGTACATAAACGACTCGCCTAGATAAATCAGTAACATGATATGCTTCTCTTACGCTGATGATGCTGCGATTGTTTTAAAAAAAAGTGTTGTGGAACTTCAAAACAATGTCAATACGCCTTTGCTTCTAATGACTTCCTGGTTTAGTGCTAATTTTCTCTCACCGAACGTATCAAAAACATTTACACAGCATTCACTCTCTTTTCTTTGCATTTCCAACTAAATGTGCAAATTAAAAATGCACCCATTGAAGAGAAAAAAGAAATCGAATATCTTGGTGTGTTCATTGACAAATCTCTTAAATTTACGCGCCACCTTAATTTTGTTGCTAGCATATAACTAAAAATATTGTAATAATAAGTAGGGTTAGGTACTTCATTGATAAAACATCATATCTACTCTATAACACTCTATAACACTTATAACACATATCTATAACTCTATGCTTCCTTTTCTAAATTACTGCTGCTTGATTTGAGGCGTAAATTATGCTTCTCAACTAGATCGGTTAGTAATTTTACAGAAAAGGGCTGTACGCCTGATGTCAAATGTGCATCCTCCACAGAGCTCCAAGTCCATCTTTAAACGATACAAAAATGTTAAATTATCGGATATGGCTAAATCCCACGTGTTAATTGTGATGCACAAATATATAACTTCACAGCTTCCTGCGTCATTCGATTTTATATACAAGCGCTACGAATCAAATCAAATGAATATGAGGCGTGTAAAACATTTAGACCAACCTTTCTCTAATCGTAATTATAGACTGTTAACAACATTTTGCCTTCACCCTAAGCTGTGGAACGACATTATAGTTTTGTATTTTCCAAGAATTACTGATCTCTGCATCAAAAAACATGGTTAAGAACATCATCTGCAAGCATTTCGTGAATACACATCAAGATAACCAAGATATTTGAAGACATTGCAATCTTTTGCGCTAACATATGTAACTCACTTCATATTTGGCCTTCTTCATGCTTTATAATCACGTTCTGACATAGTTATAATCATGCACATGTACCCAAATTCATGGCGCTGGCTCCGGGAGTTCTCCTAGTAACAGGCTCCACTTAGTTGGGTGGACTCCCTGGACATTCAGCTCAAAACCCAGCACGAAAATGACCAGGTAATTGCGCCTCCGACTTGTGTGACTGTGCAACTCTTACAAACACTGTGAATGAGTGGTTGTAGCTTATTGGGTGGTTGTAGCGGGCTAGCATTAGTTGACCTTGGCTAATAACTACTTAAAAGGGAATGTTCCACCTTTATATGGGGTTTTGAACTGAAATAGCCATCTTGAGGACTTTTTGATGCAGTGCACGGACATGCCCTTTTTAAGATAAAAAACCCTCTGGTTCCTGAGTTACACGCTCGCAAAACTGGCAAAAGGCTTATTGAGGGAGCATTTGAAAGCCACCTCCGCAACGATGACGTCTTAGTAACGTCATACGATCGCCGTGATATTACTGGCTGTTCGGGTTGCGCGGCACTCCTCGTCAATGTTTTTGCCTTATATCTAGGCCATTGGCCAAAGTTGCGCTTATGGTCAAAAGCACCATGGCCACTGAAACAATCGCAGAAGCGATGATGCGGCACATATGATGCAGTCCGCGGAAGGTGATTGGCTGTTAGTAAGATTTCACTGCTGAATGCGTTTCGCGAACGTAAGCGTGAGCACTGTCGGGTTGCGCGGCACTCCTTGTCAATGGGACGTTTTACCTTATATTTAGGCAATTGGCCAAAGTTATTAAACAGAACGCCACTGTCTGCAACACCAAAAAAATAATGGCGCTCTCCCGAATGTTTTTAAAGGAAGACGCAACGGCAACTCTGTCTTTTTTCTCCTCCTGGTGCTTTTTCTTTTCCTACTCACGTATTCCTTACGGACAGCTCGGTTGGTCCCGTGTGCACCGGAGCAAAGAACCTTGCCCGGGTTTGTGGGTTAGCTAGGCACTATAAAATGAGGGAAACATTACAGTGATATTATGCATATGCTTTGCTAAATATTTAGCACATATTGCACGACAAATCTGAATCTTGTACCAAAAAAATTGTCCTTCAAGTACAAGCTCTTGAGCTGCATTACCATGAACCCCCGTTGGGACTTTGTTTGGAAGGAACCTTACGGTGAAATGCGGTGTTGCGACCAGAAACCTGTGCGGGAATTGTGAGAAAACATGGAATTTCATAGCCCCGCGAACTGCGCGAGTGAGGAATAAAAACTTATTTTACAAAAGAGTGAATCAGGGGCTTGAAATGGGTGTGATAACTGATGGTGCGTGGCAGTGGCTTGTATTGATATTGTTGTGATGGGCAGCGTGCGTCCGAGGTTTGTATTTTTGAGAGAGAGCATTGTCCTGGCATTCTTTAAGTCTACCGACTCCCAATAAAAGGTGATATATCGATACCTGCCTCTAGCTCTGCGTTCGAGTTTGAACAGGACAAGGTGGTGATGCTCGTAAACTGAAAGAAACACTAGTACCTATGTTGCGGGGGTGTGCAAAGACGATTTGCTACCTCATTATGATCTTGCCAACATCTGGAACCTATTGAAGAATTACAGCATATCAATTGCATGCCATTGCATTCGCAATTCATTTTGGCAGTAGGGGCTAGTCTGCGCAGGTCATTAATGCGCATGCTTGGTATAAGCTCACAAAATACACCTTTGCAGAATTGTATTTCCCTTAATAATTTCATATTTGTATATAGGCAAACAGTACCTGAAATTGGGTTTTGGCTCATGGGGGAGAGAACAAAAACATGAAACTCACGGCTCGTAGTGAGAACAAGATAAGCCAAGTGAATTTGCACTGCATTCACAGCTGGCACTAGAGGACATTATTTGGCAGCTGGTGACCATAAACACCACGATCTAGCTGGTCTCAGTGATTGCCAAAGACCATTAGAAATTGGCTGCTTGCAATTCTTACATTTTTTAGCTTCCTAAGTAAGTGCTTCCTTTTATGTCTCTGCTTGCGCCTAATGTATTTGTTATGCTATGGAGCTGATAGAAAGTTGCTGATGTTGATAATTATATTGTAAAGGTGCCGGTCGCAATAAAGGCTGATAGAAGCAAATGCTTAAAACGTTGTGCATCTGTTGCACTTTTCCCCCGAGCACATAATGCTAAGTTTGTGATTGAAATGTCATGGATGCCACAAAATAAATAGGAGCATCTGGGGCATGGTAGTTAGTGCAGCTACATTCTAGCCAAGGTGCAATCTTTCTCACCCAGAGGAAAGATTCTGGGGCAATGTGATACCCGCCTAGGCTTTTACTGACCTAGACGTACTTAATTTGGGAACAAGTGTGTAACTCCCTCTTCATTTAGATACGAGAAAACAACTTGGTCAAAATCAGGGAGAACATGGTTTCACCATTTGTTTGGGATAAAAGGTTTCTCTGCTCACTCGCTCCACAAAGTTATGTACAAAACCACACCGTCTGGGAGGTCAGACTGCCGCGTGATCGGGGCTCGGAGGCCAACGCAGCAGGGGCGGAGGAATTAATTCCTCCTCACAGAGCAATCCAGCTGCATAAAGTTGGCATCATACATCTTCTCACCGGCGTCGAGTCTGATGCAATACTTTTCTCAGTGTATGACACTGAGCTTAAGTTATATTTTGCCTTTACACTACCAACCAGTCGTGCTTCCACCGCTCCTCGCGCGGGTCCTGCAAAACAAGGTCGGTAGGCTACATAAATGGCGCACACACAATAGCTGTCTTCAACGACAGAGCTGCTGTAGGTTATTTGTCGGTTTTGATGTTGCCTTTTGGGACCTTATTGGTTTCGTTAAAAAAACATTGGTAAGCAAAACCCGACTAAAACAAAGGGCAGATCTCAAAAACGTAAATAGTCATATAAATACACCAGTAAAAGTTATGTTCAACGGAGAACAAGAAAGCCTGCTTTAGCTTTATGCTCAGATCAGAATTCTGTGGCGACACTCTGTAGATCGATGGAAAAGTTTCATGTTTTTGTTCAATGACCCAGTAATGCATTTTCATCACATGTCCAGCTCAGCTTTTTTGGTGGAGAATATGCCTTTCCTCCAATGCTAAATCCTCCCCAAGAGCTGGCGACTCGCGGAGCCGTGGTTTTCCGCGTGCCCAAGTGAGTGTTTGTGATGTTGTTTGACGTCACCATTATACGTTCGATACAATACCCATTTTTTATAGTTTCAAATGTGACTTCAATAAAAGTGATGCTTAAAAGAAATGAAAAAAATAATTTATTGATCAATATATGATTAATTCACCCTATATTTAGAGGTTCATGTAAGTGCGACATTATATACTTTCGTATCATTTTTTCGTGTTACAATGATTTCTACGTCCAATCCAGAAACGTTGAGTCTTGCGTGTACGAGACATTTTCTGCGCTTCTCCCTGGTCCGTCAAGAGACGCCGTTGTTGTTTTGAGTGCAAGCTCGGGCCCGGTGTATGAGCGCGTCGATGTTGTTGTTGGACGGTAGGTGGGTTACACATGTTCTGGTGAGCAGCACAGACCTGGGCACTGAACCCATTGCAAGGAAAGTGTCCCTGCTTCAGTCGTGAGTGTAGCGCGCGATGCTGTCGAATTTGCAGGGGCCTCCATCTGACGTCGCTCACAGAGAACACTTTCTTACATTATTGTCAACCTATACTTGTGGAGAATAAAATGTCTTGGGGCCAAAAAAAACCCAAAACATCCAAGTTTCAGACACTGCAGGCAAGCATTACTCGTGTCATCAATGTCATGGTTACTGCAGCTTGTGAGATGTTGCGTGCTGAGAAAGGTGGAGAAGTATCGCTGTTGGTTTCGTGGATAGCCCTTAACAATATTGTTATCATGAGCCTTCTGTGCATCAGCAGCTTCACCGCTTCATTGCATTTGGCCGATCTTACCATAACTACATGCACTCGTCATGCCTCCAAAGCTGTGCAAGGTCAGCAGGTTTTCAGTGTCATTTCACATATAACACTTTCTTGTTACACACGTGTTATTACTTGCACAACCAACATTTTTGGGTGAAGCAGCCTGATGGCTGCAGTATTTTGCATGGCCGTAGAAGCAGAAGGCGTGTTTTCATCTTAGTCACCTATGTCTTGTGGATTTCCAAAGCAGGCTGAGCATGTGATGTCACTTATACGTTGTGTGCTTTGCTGAAAGTGGTTTTTATATTGTATCATGTGTTTATGGTCAGTAATGTCAAATGCGGAGTTAACACAATAATACATGCTTGACACATCTTTTCATGAAGTGATTTATTGTAAAAGCAGTAGGGATTGCAATACAAAAGCCAAATCATTGTTCATTGTGCCACGCCACAGTACAGCGCTGAGGTAGTGCCACGATGGCATTGTTGACCCGTGCCATTACACAATGTATCACATTGGTTAACTACTCTATGAAGCCTATGAGATAACATCTGTGAATGACTGGTAACAGCTGATTTAACAACGCCAAAGGACTATCAGCAGTGCGAGTGCTGTCGCACCACAACGATCATATCAGGGTTCACTAGTAATTGCATAAACAATCCTAAGCAAAACAAACATTTTTTGTTTTGTAATTAAACCCTGCCATCTGTATCATAGAAATGGCAATGTTTTGACAATCAGTTCATAGCAATGTTACAGATTTTTCGTTCTTGCATGCAACTGCATTTCCAGTTACAAATAATAAAGTAACTACTGTGCACATCGCATGATATCAATGTCAGGACTACACCACTGCAGGCAGGGATAAGTCGACAATACAGTATTCAGATTCTCAACAGCACTTGGCAGGTTTCGGTACGAGATTCATGACAGTTTTCACAGCATATCGTGCCTTGACATTAATAATCTGCCCTAAAAGCTGGCGATCGCTACGTTGCGTATGTCAGCTAGCCCACCAAAGCTTCTGTTACGACCAGTACCAAGACAAAAAGATCCACAAACAAGCCATTCACTAATCCGCCGCCCATCACACCGGCCGCGACGGGAATAGCTTGCCGGCATCAGATTTCGTGCATTTCGAGACATTTCTTAGGTCCGGCTGCCAGCTGCTGCCAGGTATTGCTGTCGTGACAAAACCATTCCATGACGCCATCAAACAATGACGTAATGGGGTGCATTTTTACAAACCATGAAATTTTGCTATTTAAGGTGGTTTTTAAAGCTTGAAAGCTTACTAATAGTTACAAGTAAGCTTTTCCGGTCATATCTGACGCTTATCGCAATATCTTCAAAAGTGGAACACTCCCTTAAAGCTTTCAAATATGTGATTTGTCCTTGCCTAATGCATGACACAACTTCTTCTGGACTGCACCATCTCTTCGCCTGCTTCTTTATGTTTGTTTCCTCTTCCTAGCTGGGAGTGCTGTGACTTGATTTCATGCCTTCTGGTGTCAATGCACGGTTTATTGAGTAGCCGGGATAGAGCGAGGGGCACTCCTGGTTACGTGTTCTCGGGTAACGGTATGTGAAAATATGACAGACTATGTGTTCGTGAGATATGAAAATGGTGACGAGATGAAAAAGCAAAATGACGCACTTTAGGTAATCAGCATGATATTTACGACCTGTGTAAGGAAAACCAGGGCAAACCACAAGTAAGTTTTTTCGCTGGTCTCCGCTCGAGACGCTGTGTCCTGATGGGCAGCAGCGACACTCTTGCGGTTGGCGTGTGCTGCTGTTACCAAAACGCGAAGCTTGTAGGGTCTCTTAGCCTGCGATATGTAACTTATGAGGACTTGCTGAGTCACGCCGTGTGCGATGTTCTTGGGGGGTCCTGCATGATGTGGGAGTGCGAGAACTGTCCAGGTCAGGATGGCGTGCGATCGTTTTTTTTTACTGACGCAATCCACGCGCAAGCAGGTAAAATTTTGACTTCAGTCGATGAAATCAGATTTAAGTAGTGAAAGAGCATCGGCCGCTGTGCTTGCATTGCACCTATTGGTTTTTACCAAATTGTCCTAAATAATTGTTGCACTGACCAGACGTCATTTTGCGGCCCAGCACCAGGGTAAATTTGTCGATGCGCTGAAAAACGACCACCCAAGAAGAGAGCTTCCATCCTCAGAAGACTACACTTTGGTCGTCCAAGACAAAGTTTGATATTTTCATTGGGATGCACCGCAATGCACGCACAAAAAAATCATTGGGCCCCATAAGGCGCGATGAAACATAACATTTTTTGCGGTCCATACACTTCTGCATCACCTTTTACCGGAAGTGAAAACTTCGCCTCAAATCTGGGAAAAAGTTCATTACTTTTCGGATGGATTAGTTGCGCAATACAGGTACAGATTTAAATTTTTAAACCATTGCTTTCGTGCGGAGGACTTTTGCGCGAAGTGCGAGCGTCATTACTTCGCTAAATCACATGGGAAGAACTCTTGCGACGGGACTGGGGAACCTTGAAAAGTGTTGCTGCTAATGCCACGCTCTCGCGCCTCCACTCCGATCATTTTCTCCCTGCTGAGAAGGTACGCCAGTTCTTGTAGGGTGTGTGTAATTGGAGCTTTACGTCGCACTCAGCTGCTGAGGCTATATGGCGTCGCCTGCCTCTCACCCTGGCAGGAAGGGCGGGCACCGCGGGGAATCGAACCCCGTACCTCTGATTTCCCACACGCGCAGTGGTTAACGCAGACGCATTAACCACAGCACCACCGGCACCCCCAGTTCTTGTAGGGCGAAGCTAATGCGCAAAAGGTATGCTTCGTCGTTCCAAAAGAAGGAATTCTACGGGCTGAGGATGAGCTCAGCACCAGATTTGGTACGCCTAAGGCCGTCAAGGGCACACTTACTGTTCAGAGTAAACCCCGTGAGTGCTCAGACTGTCAATGTCCGAAACTTAGCGTCAGGCGCTCTGGAGCAAGAAGTGGTCGCTTGATTTCAAGAGTTTTGATGAGTTAGAGTGAGTTGGACGGTGTCGCGGCCGTCCGTGAACGGACCCAACCACGCGCCAGGTGCCATTGACCAAACTTGCAGAAGCCAATCGGCCTCGCCCCCTCATCGCCGATCCCAGTGCCTCGGGTCATCATGCGACGCATTAGAGATCAGGGGTCAGCAGTGGCGGACACAGCCAGCCGCAAAGGAGGTTCCGACATTTTCCCCCTCGTGCAACAGTGTTAGTATAGCCCTTACGAAGACTTAACCATTCAACACAATAAAAGCACAATGTAACGCAACAGGTTGCCTCTGAGACGCAGCATAGCAGCAATTGGAGAAGGTTGCTCATTTCCCAGGACAAAACCTGGAAAGAGAGGGAGGAGGAAAAAAACTGGGAGATGAACTCTTCTGGAAAAAGAAGGCAGGTGAGCTCAACCTGCTGATCAGGCAGGGCAAGATTATCAAGCAGAGTGCTCCGACATTATAACTAGCTGATAGACCCAGAGATACCAGTGTAGTTCACCTCACTATATCACTGACAGCTCCAGCTATCCTACAAAGTGATGGAACATCAACAACTCCAGCGGCCTACCCAGCTAATGGTCACAGAGGCAACAGATTGGTTCTTCCACTTGCACCTGGACCAACTTCAACAAGCCCAAGTTGGGACTCCAGAGGCACCCAAGTAAGATGCCCCCTTTATTGGGCCCTGCTGGTGAGGGTTTATGGGTCACCCTACTCAGGACCCTGGGGGGCTCCGGGGGCCCCGACAGGACTGATAGCACCACAGCGATCAGTCACTCAGGATGGATCCATAGATCACCATACTCCGGCTGAGGATGATGCTGGCTCCCTAATTCTACAATGACTGGATAATGCTGCACAGTGCAGGAAGAGGCAAGGTCTGAAGGTTTTCCACACCAAGGCAGACCATTCCCTTAGTAAAGGGGATTATTTGTGTATGCTGATTTCTGACTGCAAGCCAGATATCATGCTGTTAACCGAGGCCCTCGCCAAAGCCCAAAAGCTTCCTATTGCATCATATCTCCCATCGATATCTGGGTACATCCTGTACATAAACTTTCATCCATCTCTGGCCAACCTCGGATCTAGTGGTAGGAGGGGCATATGTGTCTATGTGTCCAACCTACTAAATGCAGCCTAACAACCATTCGGGCTAAGTTCTCTGGAGCAACTGTGGCTGAAGATGGCCACGAGTGAGAAGGACGCTTTGATACTTGGCTGCATATGTAAAAGTCCATCAGGCAGCATCCAAGACAGTGTGTGCCAATTGGAAGACCTTATTCAGCGAGCGCGCAGAGCCCAGTTTTCTCGCTTGATGGATGTAGGCGACTTTAACTTGCCTCAGACTGACTGGGGAGCAGAGCGGTCATCAGCTCCAGAGTCATCCAACCCACTCACTGATAAACACCATCCAGGGCTTTTCTGGTTCCAGCATGTCCAACAGCCAGCATGCTACCAGATGGGTGAAGCTTCAAGCGTTCTGGACCTTATTTTAACAAAGGAGGAGTGGATGGCGAGCCAAATCGAATACCTGTCTTGGCTGGGCAAGATCGACCATGTGGTCATCAGGTACACATTGATCCGCTTTTCTTGGCTGCAAACTCCTGGTCCAGGACAGCTGACACACAAATTCGAAGCGCATCTGGTGGACGCCCTCAGGCTAATGCGCTGGTCTCTGATGGAGACCCTTTGCCTCGAAGGGGCTTACAAGTTCTGCAAGGAAATAATCGCCAAGACTACTGAGGTTTGCTCCGTCAAGAGAAAGATTAAACCTAAGAAACACTTGTACATGAACCCATGGGCCATGCAGCTTAAGATGACTAAAGAAAGACTACGACGTACGTACACGCGGACACAGGATGTTCTGGACCATGCCGGTTTTGTGCGGTGTCGCAATGACTTTCGGAAGTTGACCAGAAACCTTCGGAAAGACTACAAGATGAAATTAGCAGCGGACCTCAAAAGAAACCCTAAGGCCTTTTGGAGGTACGCCAACTCAAAACTACGCACAATATGCGGAATAAAGACCTTTCTGTCTGTGATGGAGTGTTGACTACCAGCAACAAAGAAAAGGTCAATGTCTTATGTAAATTTTTCGCCAGTGTTTTCACGGACGAATGGGCTAGTGCCAGGCCTGTGATACATCGCATTGCAACTTTACTAGACCGTTTCTGGATAATGTGGACATTTCTATCCAGGCAGCGACAAAGAAATCGGCTGCTCTGAAGACCTCGAACGCTCCTGGGGCAGACGATGTCCACCCAAGGTTTCTTCGTGAGTCTGCAGACGTCCTGGCAGCACCGCTCAGCATGCTTGTCCGAAAATCTTTAACATCCGGAAGGCTCCCCCAGGAGTGGAAGCTTGGCGAGGTGGCCCCGATCTTTAAGAAAGGTAATCGACAGTGCCCAGTGAACTACTGCCCAGCGAGTCTTACTGCCGTTTCCTCAAAACTACCCGAATGTTTAGTCTGAGATGTCCTATTTAATCACTTCCCGTAGTCTGGGCTTCTCCATGTAGCCCAGCATAGGTTTCTCCCAAAGAGGTCCTGTATCACGCAGTTGTTAGAAGTCATGGAAGGTTGGAGCGCCGCAGGGGGGGGGGGGGGTGGAGAGCCGGTGGACTTGGCGTACCAGGAATTCAGCTAAGCCTTTGATTCTGTGCCTCATAACCGTCTGCTCTCCAAGCTCCATGCTTACGGTGTGAGAGAAAACCAGCTACCCTGGAGCAGAACTTTCCTTACCTATCAAATGCAGAGAGTGCTGGTTCAGGGCTCGAAGTCAGACTGGATCGACGTCGTCAGCGGCATCCCGAGTGCGAAGCGTGGCCAAGATGCCCGCGGATGACACCAAGATCTTCTGTCGTGTCCCGAGGTCCCAAACTGACTCACCTCTACAGGCTGACCTCGACGCCCTGACGCCCTGAAGTGGTCAAAGGAGTGGCTGCTCCCCTTAAGTGCAGCAAAGTACAAAGGAATGCTTATCGGAAACTGCAACCCGAGACTGACCTAATTCTTGGACGGTGTCGACATCGCGGTTGAGTCCACCGAGCAGGGCCTCGGGATCTGCGTGGATTATAGGCCCAAGTTGCACGTGCAGACGGTGGAGGCGATCCCGAAGGCCAACCAGATGCAGGCGGCCGTGAGGTGGTCTGTTGCCAACATCGATATTCACACATTGCCACTTTAAGACCGTAGTAAGTCCGTACTTGGATTATGTCGGCGTCATCTGGGGCCCGTTTGGCAAGCTGGAGCAGAAGCGGATGGAGCGGGTCCAGTGAAGAGCTACCAGTCTTGTCTATGGAGTAAGGCACTGGCCATACCCCGGGAGGCTCAGACTCCTCCATTTGCCCTCGTTGTACTACCACCGTCGACGGGGAGACATGGTTACAGTGTACCAGCTGTTTCCCGGAGGTATGTCGCCGTCGGAAGAGGAGCTCCTGACAAGACACACCTCGGAAGTGACAAGATGATACTAATGAAAGCTGATAAAACCTCGAGCTAGGACTCTCGCCTGCCGTAATTCGTTCAGCACGCGGCCCGGTCATGTAGTCAATATCAGTTGAACAGTTCAAGTCTAGGCTTGACATGCACGGGGCTGACATGTATGACATCCTACACTGAATACACTAATGATTTAGGGTGCCGGTCGTATAGTGGTCGACGCGCCTGCGTTAACCACTGCGCGTCTGGGAAACCAGAAGTACGAGGTTCGATTCCCCGCGGTGCCCGCCCTTCCTGCCAGGGTGAGAGGCAGGTGACGCCATATAGCCTCAGCAGCCGAGTGTGTCGTTAAGCCCCAATGACACACACACAGCCCATAATTTGAGGTTGTTTGGTTACCGGACCGGAAGCCTAACGAGACCGGAACCGACAGGCCTAGTGGCCTTTTATAATTTATGATCACTGTAAGGTAAGGTAAGGAAAGGAGAGCTTTTCAAAAACATCATCTGCACTGCCAGGATTGAGTGGAGGGCAAACTCGAAAATTTGTCAACACGTGTCAGAACCAGGGCTAGTCCGGACACAGTACCTCTCAGCATGCTCCAAATATCGATGACAAGCGTCTGATTGGGCCGATGAGCCTGCTGGGGTAAGAGGGGAGGACTGCGCACCCGGGTGCCCCTTTGACTGTGCAGTGTGCAAAAACGCACGTAGTCCTCACAGTCCTCTTTGGTGCCCGGATACCAGGCACGTCTGCTAAGCAGCGCGTACATTTTCCCATAACCGCCATGGGCGTGATACGAGGTGTCATGATGAGCGTAGAATAACTTCAAGCGCTATGTTAATGGCCAAACGGCCTGTTTATTGCACTCCGAGCCAGTAGGAGTCTGGAAGACTATTCCATCTCTTAGTCTGAAGCTGTCGACAGGCTCGCGTTTCGGGTGGGGCGGAGCAAAACGTGGCCATTTACCGGAATTCAAACGATGGGGATCGGCAATTTGTATCGTGCCGCTGATACCACCGCAAGGATTCTGGCTCCAGAGGTAAGTACAAGAAACGATCAGCGGTCGTTACGTAAACCTCCTGAGCTCCCTCGGTGATACTCCCACAGGTTACGTTCTTCGAGACTGGAAAGATAATCCCCGCCTCCGATGGATGCCATCAGGCTCAGAGCTGCGGGTGCAACGCGCATCCCCAGCCCGAGTGGCCTGCGTACCGCGCGCCTCCCCTGACCTTGACTGAGCAGGGCAGAGCTTCTGCGTCCGACCGTCAGGGGTGTGAGCGGACGCCGCATGCACCCGCTCTCGGCGACCACCGTGTTGCGCCCGCCCGCCAGGAGTGATGGTTGCCGCCGGATGTGCCTGCTCAGATGCTGGCACACACCGTTTGCTCTCGGAGCTGCCGCCTCGAGCGAGCAGGTTAAGAGAAGCTGCACCGGTTTGGGTTCGAGTCAAAGCACCACCCAGACTCTCGTCGTCCCCATGCAGACGAGTTGCACAACAACACCAGAGGCTCGGAGATAGTACTTAACGAAGGAATGAACTTTCTGAACCAAGAAAAAATTCAGATTCTTCTGGCCTCCCTGGCTGATTGGGGGGGGGGAGGGAGGGGCGACAGGCTTTTAATTATACCGATCCTTTCGGGGTCGATAGCAACGGCATCAGGTGTAAAGTGGTGACCAAGGTATGTCAATTCTGTCTGGAACAGGTGACAATTGCCTGACGCCACCCTGAGGCCGGCAGCACGTAGCCTTTCAAGCACTGTGCGAAGTAGTTGGAAATGTTCGTCCACGCTGAAGCTGGTGCAGAGAACGTCATCGGCGTACACTCACACCCCTGGCAGATCACCCAAAACCTTTCTCATCCCTACATATACAACATATGTTGACTGTGTGCGTCCCATTGGTATCCTACACGGACAATGTGTTTTCCCCAAGGCATGAAAGGCACATGTTTGACTAGGGCTCTCTGACTGACGTAAATTTCAAAATGCATGCCTAGTGCCCAAAATAGATGCGATCTTCCAGCCACCGAGCGAGAAAATAAAGTCATCTATGTTCGGAAATACAAGTGTCTTTGGAATCAATAACTTGTCGAGAGCACGTATATCTTGGGTAATCCTTATTTCACCTGGGCCCTTTTCAACAAAAATCATGGGAGAGTTCCGCTCTAACGACTCCCCTTCTTCGATAACTCCACAGCTCTGTAACTCATCCAATTGCGCGTTCAGCTGGGCCTCGCGCTTCCATGGGATGGGATAGGGCTTAGTAAATACGGAGCGCGCCCCTGGTTTTAATTCAAGATCGATATCCTCCCACGATGCAGGCCAATGTCTGAATATCCCCCTGATAACGCTTTAGGGAACGCAGCTGGTAGGGTAGCCAACTTGTGTGCGCCGAGCACCAGTGACGGAATCTCCCACCTCGAGATCAGAAAGAACTTCATCAGTTGTCTTTCCTACGCACCGCCCGTCGTCTGGAGGCACAGCCTCTACCTGGGCTGCCGTGCTGTTGGCACCGCCCGACGCAAGCTGGGGTTCGCAGGACAGAACATTCATGATCAGTTCAGCATACCCGATAACATGGATGATGGATGACGGTGGTGCGGTCAGAGCGACTGCGAACATTCAAAAGGAATCACAGCTTCGAAGAATGGCTTGAGCGTTGTCCGACCAACCAACAAATACACTAAATCACGTGCCAGCCACTGGTCGAACTTCCGACAGCCAGGCAAACGGCAGTATGTGGCAGCACCGACACAGGCTTCTTCATTCCAAGTTTGAGTTTGATTTCACGGTCTTGAGAACAGTTAAGCAAGACTTTGTTTGACGATAGAAAGTCCCAGCCCAAGACTGCATCATGCATCAAATTATCAACCGCCACCAAGTCCGTCTCGCAGGCCACTGCATCAGCCCTTATCATCTCCACTTGAAGCTTACAAGTACCCAGAGCGTTTAGAGTGTGCCCAGAGGCGGAAATTAGACGAGCAGGCGGCTCCAAAGACGGGCTTGGAGAAGTGACCCCGAAAACACGGCTGTCTATCAAACTGCCAGAGTCGATAAAGGCGTCACTCACCATGAACCCGCCAATGGTTACTTGAGCTGCCGAATGGTCCGCCACCCGACAGTCAGCCCGCCCGCCAGCCCGTCTGGGCAATGTCTTTTGAGATAGCCGAAGCCGCGGTAAGACCAGCGTTGGACGGCCCGCCGCCCGAGTGACGGCTCCTCTTCATCTGATGGCGTGTCATTGGTCGCCTCCCCCGCGACGTCAAGGCGCCACGATCGCCGGCCGCCGGGAGAACCGCCACGCTGACCCGGACACCAGGCTCACCGGTCTCCAGCGGTGCGCGGCTCGGGTCGGCCAGCGTGACGGCCTTGCCGCTGCCCAGCGGCGCGCGGCTCGGGTCGGCGCGCGCGGTCCGGCGACGGAGCCGGCGATCCGCCACGCCGCTGACGTACCCGGTCAGCGCTCGGGCGCCTCGGCGACCAGCTGGCGCGATGACCGGCTGCTTCTCCTGCCGGAGGATCCAGAGAGTACGAGCTATGTCCGTCTTGATAGAAGTCTGCTTCATCCCCGTCTTGCACCCCGCGGAAGCGGGACGCACACGTCGGAAACGGTCGGGAAGAACCAGCGGTTACCGCGCCAAACTCCGCCCACTGAACCGCTTTTTGATGACGTTTGCTGTGAGAAGGCTCAGGACTGAACTAAGCGCTCCTCTCGAGTCAGCTCACGGACTGCTGCCTCCTATGATGCCACGCCGCTCGCGGACGGCCGTGACACATGTGAGAGCAGGCATTTCTCGTCCAGTGAGAGACTGACGAGAAAATGACGATGGAGCGCTGCTCGGTAGGACGGCAATCACGCGTTTTTTATACCTCCCACCGCGTCAAAAAGTTGCGGGCAAACTTCGTTTAGCAGCCTCTTGATAAAAAGGGAAAAGCCCAGCACCGACATTGTCCTTTTTTGTAAGGCGCTCAGCTGTGCGGCTGCCGTCTCGGGCGTCGCAGACCCGAAAGCTTCAGTGATAAGTGACCCCACGTGGTCCGGCTCGCCAGCACTGTCCACAGCCTCCATCGCGAGCCCTCGGCATCTCGTTACCATGATGCCGGCGAGCTGGTCGGCAGGGATTATCGACTCCCAGTTCCGGCAAGCGCCGACATTGCCGAATGAACGCGTCTGGTGATGTTGCACCGTCGAAAATCGGGAAATCTGTTCTTACCGTTGGCGTGGGGTCTGGGACGTCCTCCGGCATCTTGACACCGCTACCGTTGGCCGAGATCACCGACGAGATGACACTCCCGCCGCTGTCATCGTTTCGCGGCCGTCCGCGAGCGGCCCCAACCACACGCCGGGTGTTGCGTGACCAAATTCGCATTAGCCAACCGGCCCCACCCTCATCGCCAATCTCCGTGCCTTGGGTCGTCACGTGACATATAGAGACCAGGGGTCAGCACTGGCGGACGCAGCCAGCCGGAAGGTGGGTCCGACAGGCTGAGTAACTTGCGCACTGAGTAGACTTCCACGTGCATGCGAGCCATTGTATTGTTAAGCTAGTGTTGTCTCACAATGCGCTCCGTTTCCTTTCAATAAAAATAATGATATTTCGCCGTGCTTTTTTGCCTCCAATTTTAAAGAAGATCATGGACAAACCACGGAGACTTTCGCCCTGGTTTCCGACAGCAGAAGACGACAACATGATGGGCCTGTGCTTGAGCCGACATGGCGGGATTGATTGATCGTTAAGTAACTACAGATCATAAGCGCCCCGCCGGCGCAGTCAGCCGCCTATGAGCAGAGATCCCTGGGAGATGCTGGGCCGGCAACCGACCAAAGACGGGGCGTGAAGAAAACGTAGGCGTAATTCTTTCCATGCCGATAACTACCTTTTCATTTGGGGGTAATGGGATTCAAGTTCTGCCCTTTCACATGCTAATGAGAAGAGATTCCAAATCGAATAGGAAGATGGTTCTGCATGCATTAGAAATGTTCATAATGTCACAATCAGAAAAGTTTTTCTCACCATTTCGAAAAGATCTGTACGGTTTGCTTTCATCGCATTGAAAAATCGTTACCAAACATAGCCGTTCAACCACACAACACGAGAACGTCGAAGGCTGTATCTACGAAACCGCTCAACGGACCTGAAAATTTCACGGGCGCTAAACTTTGTAAGTGTATGGCGCTATTATGGCGCTAAACTTTGTAAGTAAGTGGCGCTAATAACTTTGCTTAATGCGAGAGATGGGGTGCAAATTGGACTCACTTCCTGTCCTTTACTTGTGGAATGCTACAGCGGGAGTGAGTTGATGCGATCCCCGTATGGTTTTTTTAATACGTGCCCGGGTGGCCGGCTAGATACCGTTCGCTCGGGTGCGGGGGTCAATTTGACACCACCCCCCCCCCCTGAGATCTCGGAAACTAAGCAAGCTAGGAGCACCAAATTTACAGGGTGTGTTAACCGGTACGCGAACTCACTTAGGTCAAATTTCAGGTTCCTAGGTCATGATCTTTGGGTCAAAAAAGGTTAAACGAGGTCAAGTTTCAGATTGGTCTCCAGAGTGCCCCCAGAACCTAGATAACCGTTTCTGAGCAAAAGGTAACATTATCATTCAAGGTCAGTAACCTTGTTTGACCTTTTGAAGGTCAAGGTGACCAGAATCGTACAAGATTCCTTTGACTTTTGCATTTGACTGGGCGACAAAGATTACGCTATGCAGTATGTTCCTAACACAAATTGTTGACCTGCGTCATTTTAGGTCAATTACCTATTCTGACCTCTAAGATGTCCATGGAAGATGTATAATGCGGTTCCTGCTATCAATTAACTCGAAATGAGCACCACAAACTCACCACATGAATGCCCCACGACTGTCGGCGCGCTTAACAAATCAGATCGGAGTGATTTTTCGGCTGCAAAAAGTCGGTTGAGGTAGAACTCTGTAGAAAATGTTTGCAAGCAAAGGGCAGACGTGCGAAAAGCATTTTTAACAGTGTTGGCCATCGCAAATAGCTCGTAGAAAAGGCCGGTATGCCGAGAGCGCCTGACGGGCATAGCCAGGCCAAGCAGCGATGTCAGGTGAGCGCAGTCAAGCCTGTGGTGACATACGTTGCATTGAATTTAGATGTCAGACGGAGTAAAGTGTGCCCTGATAGATGCTGGAAGATATTCATAATCTAGTACAGGACACGTGGACTGAGTACTCGAACCTAAGCACAAAAAACCGGTGTTGTTCGAGCCTGGCGAGATTGGAAACGGCGGCACAGCTCCAAGAGCGTTCAGAGTGTGCCCAGACGCGGAAACTAGACGAGCAGGCGGCTCCAAAGACGAGCTTGGACCCCGAAAACACCGCTGTCTATCAAAGACACTTGACTGCCAGAGTCGATAAAGGCGTCACTCACCATGAACCCGCCAATGGTTACTTGAGCTGCCGAAGTGTTCACCCCCCGACCGTCACTCATTAATGATCACCCCCCGACCACTGCACTCATTAATGATCTCACTTGAGCGTTGAAGGCCGACAGTAAAGCCCTATAACTGAAGCGCGCTTGACGAGAACGCAGCGGCATTTGTAAGCGGCGCATGAGAAGGCCCAGCATCCTATTTGCTTTTGAGACAGTCGAATCTATGTGACTGGCAAAGGTGACTTTGGTATTTAAGAGGACGAGAATTTGCTCACAGCTATTTAAGCGGTGACCGTTTAGCACATGTGTACATGGGTAGATGTACATTAGGTACATGAGTAGATGTGTGACGAGGTGTGTGGCGGAGCAGCTGACGTGTGGACAGTGAACGAGTGGCACTGCACTTAGCTGGGCTCAATTTCAGTCCCCAACTTTTGGACCGGTATGTCCGGCGGTCAGTAGAGTGACAGTTCGGCCGGAGCGAGTGTGTGACGGTGCATGATGTGTGGCGGTCAATAGAGCGGCAGGTGGGCCCGGACCGCGTTTGTGTCGGTGCGTGGTGTGTGGCAGTCAATAGAATGGCAGCTTGGCCCGGAGCGGGTGTGTGTCGGTGCGTGACATGTGGCGGTCAACAGAACGACAGTTCGGCCCGGAGCGGGTGTGTCGGTGTGTGGTGTGTGGCGGTCAATAGAGCGACGGTTAGGCCCGGAGCGGGTGTGTGTCGGTGCGTGACATGTGGCGGTCAATAGAGCGACAGTTGGGCTCGGAGCGGGTTTGTGTCACTGTGTGGTGTGTGGCGGTCAATAGAGCAACAGTTCGGCCCGGAGCGGGTGTGTCGGTGTGTGGTGTGTGGCGGTCAATAGAGCGACAGTTGGGCCCGGAGCGGGTGTGTGTCGGTGCGTGGTGTGTAGGGGTCAATAGAGTGCCAGTTTGGCTGGAGCGTATGTGTCGGCGCGTGGTGTGTGGCGGTCAACAGTGACATTGGGCCCGGAGCGGTTGCGTCGGTGCGTGGTGTGTAGCGGTCAATACCTTCCGCCCAGTCGCGACACCCGACCAACGACTGCTCAATGATCATCCTTGCAACCCAAACGTTCCATTTAAAATAGATACGGTACTGAGCGAAACGAAATCGGGAGGAAAGCAGACAACATTTACGATTTAGCCACAGCAACTAAGTGTTTGAAGGCAGACGAGCGGTTGTGAGATAAGTTGAATGCAAAATAATTTGACCGTGCTAAATAGATCTTCAAAGTGATTAAGAGTACTACCATGCTTTTCTTTTCCCGCTGAATTCATTTCAGCGTCCTCACAAGAACACACCGCCGTTAAATAAATATTTTCTACGCAACACAAATAACATCAATTGCTGGTCTCTCTAAAAATGCACACAGTATAGGCTCTTGCTTATCCCTTTGTGTACTTCCAGAAACTTATCATGCTTTTAAAGAGATAAGAGAGGACATGAAGGCTGCCTGACGCCAGGAGGAGACAATGCCATGAATCATGCTAAGTAAAAGTTAAGGAAGTGTTTTTAATCGTGTTCAACCCTCACCCTGATTGGCCGTTTTTCATAATGCAGACTGATAGAGAGGGGAGGGGTGAGGAGAGGCGATGAAATCCCGACCGTTTTCAAAAAGGAAAGAACTAGCATTTCAGAACAAAAGCAGTGCACTGGTTTCGACAAGATGATGAGATTGGTAAACATTTGCGTATAGCTATATCATTAATTGACGGCATCATGCCAGGTCGAAGGTTATCCATCCATCCCCCCACTGTCACCCTACAAAACTGTACGCACCCCGAATCGACAGTCAAGAATTAATCAATTTTAAGGCATCTGTACGCAAATTGATTGCTTATTCGTGTTACCCCTCAGCATTGCTTTGCTAACAACGTATGGCCTTTTCCATTCCACTAGCCCTGCGAAAGTGATCGCGGTAATGGGGTAGCAGAGAAATAGCTGCACAAATCAGGTGAGAACACAGCCCTGATATCGACGGCATGGCGTGCGGTGGCATGATCTGCATAAAAACACGGCGCATTTCCCCTTCGTAGCTTGTTAGTCTTTACTTCTTAACCACTTACGTCATCACCTAAAAAGATGCTTCGCAGAGATTCCAAACATGTTAAAAATGACGCATATTTTGATAAAATTGTGGTTTGCTTGCTATAAGCAAAATCATATTTTTGTGGACAGGCTTGGTATCAGATCTCTTCCCATTAACTCTTTTCAAAACTTCTTAAAACATTCCGTGGCATCTCTAACCTAGACGTGATAAAGCAAAGCCGTGTATCCTTCTAGCGTCCCTGTTCATAGGTATTGAGTACTTACCGAGCTTGCTTACCGAGCTTGCTTGCTGTGCTTACAGAGCTCTCAGGGCTAACATACCTTAACGTGATCCGGGATGAATGATCCTTGAATGAAATGATCCTCAAGGTTCGCCTTGCTCCACACAGCACCGTTGTGTACATAATAGTGGGACAGTTGTCATCAAGCACTCTCGACCGACGCACTACTGATTGCCAATCCTAGTATTTTCCTATAATTCGGGTGAACTAAAGGCATGGGCTGAAGGAAGGTCTATCAAGGGTCTCGTTTCATTCAGCAAACCTACTCTTAGTTGAACACATGTGGTTTACTTATTGCATGTTAATGAATTTGCAAGAAAGCAGTTTTTCCTTGTTAGGGTGCCTCGTATATACTAAGACTTCCCACAAGCATTTCCATCTTTTAAAGTCTTCAGAACATAACTATATCGTGAAAACGGTTTTAGATGAATGTGACGACAAAAGCGCGGGTCGAAGCGTGACCGACTGCATGCTTTCAAGCACTTGTCGTTCATCTCACTGTTTGGGGAACGTCTTGAAAACCTAACGTCAGATCTCGGCAGTAAGACGAGAGAGCAATCTGAGACCTAATGCATTGTTAAGCTGAAATGTGTATCCTAAAATAAAGCTTGAACGCTGTCGGCCCCATAGGCGCGCCAGCAAGTGAACAGAAGGCGGGTTTCGAAAACAGAAAGCCGTACTCTGGTAGGTCAAAACCGGCTTCGGGTAATAGAATGCGCTCTAACCACAGCGGAGATTCAAATGTGTCTCAAGACTACGCAAGCTTGCAGCGCATTCCACAGCGAGCAACATGCACTCAAACTGCTGTGGTTTGGTCTCAGTCACCAAAACCGTAAATGTTGACAAGTTATTCGCTTTCGACGACCGCACTGGCAAGGCTTGCCTAGCCTGGCTCAATCAGCCGATTTTCAAGCAATGTGATCTGTGAGTACGGCGCGCGGACGTTAATTGCTAAATTCTTATTAACTATGAACTTTCCAATGCATTGATCGAGCCCATTTGTGTGGAATCAGCTCTTAAACACATTAGCTTTTCCATTAGCCTGCGCTTTGATGCCAGCCACATGATGACGATCAATAACAATTTCGCATGTTATCGCCTTGTCCACTCCACTCGGTATAATGCGTCGTGCTGGTTAAAAGAGATTTCATCGCGAGTTTACCAATAGCCTGGAAATTTTTTGTTCCGGCCTGGTCAATTTGGCTGAAAATGAGTTTGTAATGTGATTGATTTTCCATCGCCAATGCGTAGTTCTTGACAATCAAAACAACAATGTCCTTGCCAATTTTGGGACAACGTTTGCTGATTGGTTTCTGTTGGTCGATTTCAGATCGCAGGAGAAGCATTGCAACTTACAAGTTTATCCACAATTCAATTGGCAATGAGCCATGCGTGACGCTGAACAACTTAATTTGATGTGAATGTTTTGCACCCTCTTGCTAAGTGATTTTTTGTCAGACTGGAAGCAATTTCTAGGGTTGTAACAATTCAAGGACAAAGCAAATAGGGACGGTTATCTTTTCAAATTGTTGATCTTAATGCAATCCAATCAATATTGCCAACCTCTCAGAAAACGTAACTAGAGTAACTAGATAGCAACGGAGGAAGTTTATCGCAAGCTACAAATCGCACTTATTTAGTGCGTTTATCTAACGTTAGGTCGCCTCAGAGCACTCAAGGCCAAAGTTCGAAAGATCAAAAGTGAAACATTTCACACGTGGCAATAATATGAAGGATCACCACGTGTAAAAAATTTGCAACTTTTTAATGTTCTGGTATAATTAAACATGCTTAAGACTAACAAAGCTCGCTACCTGCTCAGCGTGTGGCTTCCTTAAATTGTCCAATGCTTCGCCATCGCTGGCTTGTTCGCGTGGAAAACTGCAGTGTGGTTTTGGGCAGCAGGTTACCCTACAAGGAACGTTTATCCATTCAAGAGTGGATATGAACGCCATGTTGTCCTTTCTTCGATATGCTGGTGATGAAATATCTTGAAGCACGTCGCAATCGTGCCTAACTATTTGCTAAACTATTACATTTAGCGTACATCGCTTACTGGAACATCGACGTAAAGCTAAGTTTGCAACGTCAACTTTTTCGTGGCATTGCTGATTTTGTCGGTTACGAACACCGAGGGCTGCGAATTCATCCGAGCCGAGCAGTGCGCGCCGCTGCTGGCTTCGCGGCGGCGCGTAGCGAAACGCCTTGGTACTTATGGTATGGTTCCATGGCAAGTCTAGCTGTCACTTAACTGCACTGGTTTCATTGCTTGCGCTTCAAACAAAGCCCATCAAAAGGAGCCATTAAGCGTGACGCAATAATCTAGACAAGGCTCGGCCACCTGTCGTGATGGAGCGGAAAAAATATGGAGCTAGTTTCTCAGCGTCAGAAAAACTTAGAAACCTCTTTTCTCCAAAATTGGACAGGTGCAGGTGCTAAACCTCCATTTTCACAGCCGACTTTAAGTAACTGACTAGTCGTGGACTGCCCACGGCAGTGACATCCATAGCCGTACCGCTGTTACACCACAGCGATCAGCCCATGACGCAGAGCGGAGTCCGGACGTCCACTCGAACGCTTCCTGACACACATCGTCCAACTGCGCCGTCTGCGACCGCAGCAGACACGCTGTGGTCTCGCCTCCAGCGCCTGAGCCGGCCGACTGTCGCGTCGTTGTCGGCGCCGCTCTCAGAGCTATTGGGGCCAGTCGTCGCCGGCGTAGACACGGCCGGCAATGATGCGTGGCGGCTGACCGGACAGGCGGTCCCGCCCACTCACGGTGACACCACCCGATTGCGTGGCGTCAGCAAAGCACCGCCAGCTCATATCGAGCGGCTCGATTGTCACGGGATCTCTGCCCGAGTGATGAGGCGCGGCCACACTGGACCCAGACCGTTTTGGAAGTTGTCTTACCGCTTATTTATTGGTAGTCGGAAAATACCTCGTCCGTCGGAAGCCCGGTTCACACTGCGTATGTCCTGACCGCTACCTAGAATCAACAATGCAATACAACAGTGCTAATAATGGCAAGTAACAAAAGCAATACGAAGCAATGGTATGACAATAAGAAGTAATAAGCAATAACACGGCCGTCAAACTTATAGTTTTTGCCACAAATGGCGCCAGTAACGGACGACCATTCCAACGGCTATGTGAGCACCAGGAAGACAGCGGGACAACGGCCGGCAGCTCGTGGGGTAAGAGGGTGGGGTTGGGGGTGGGGACAGCGGCTATGTGAACACCAGGAAGACAGCGAGGCAGCAGCCGGCTGCCCACGGGGTGGGGGGGGAGGCTATGTGAGCATCGAGGAGACAGCGGGGCAACAGCCGGCAGCCCTCGGGGTGAGGAGGGTGACGGCAATGTGAACGCCAGAAGGAATATCCTGCCAGCGCAGCACATTATGATTAGGAACGCAATTCTAAGGTACAAATTTTCGATTACTTTAATTTGGTCCACTTCGCTGACTTTATAGGTAAAGTGCGCGACAAACTCGCTCATCGTGCTCGCTGCACTCGCTCATCAAACTCGCCGCACTCGTTCATCAAAACCGCCGAGCGCGGCTCGAGCTGGTGGTCAATTTTGTCAGGGAAATCTGTCGGGCCACTTTCCGTCTTCCTTACCATGTCCAGACTATATGAGTATAGCCCTTTGGCATACTCGTGGGCCGGTGGCCGTTCAAGTACAACACGTTTAGGTATGCCATTCCCTACATGTATCGGACGTTATACAGAGGGCTAACATTCAGTCCTGTTGAGGCTATATGGAGTTTTGTACTAAACCAAATAACTTTTCGGCGCGTTTATGTGCATTGGCCGAAAGAAGTGAGCCAGATCCCAGAAGAGACACTTTGTTGGCGTATTCTGGGGCAAGTCTAACCATTCCCCCTGCTCAGCCCCCAGCTTATATTGCGACATTACGTCTTTAATCAGGCCCTGATCCTGGATTTTGTCAAGGCCGGGGCAACGCTTCATTATGGTGCCCCCTGGAACTTGTTGCCCCCATCCCAAACAAAGAAGTCCCTGGAATTCGGATACTTTATTCTTATATTGTTTAGCCGTGAAATTACCTTCCACCGTAATGGTTCACCGGATTCAGTCCCCTTGGTGTCTGGAGGTCAATGTTCTCTTTTTTGTATATTAAGCTTTAAGATGTGAGCCGTTTGCGGGGCACATAAACTTTGGTGTGTTTTGAAGATGAAGGTTATGGGGACTCAAAAAGAGAGTTTCGCTGCCCTTTCACCACATGATTTTAGTGCCTCTCTGGTCCAAGGAAGTGTTGGAGGGTATGGTCCCATGCCCTCCTCCCCCCCCCCCCCCCGCCCCCGCCCTCTGGATCCACCATCGCCCATCGCCATCCATTACTACCCTTGGCTCACTGAGCTCCTATGGCAACTGGATCACAGCCCACAGAACCTCCTGCTAATCAAATTAAACCTCTTGGTAAAGGCAGAGATGACAATGGAACCCACACTCATCCCCTTCCTCTTCATCGCCATACATTCGCTACAACGCCCAACTCCACACTTTTCATTGCCATCTCACCGCCTGCATTACTGGCTGTCAGGTAGAATTCCAGCAACCAAAATTGGTACCAGCAGAAAGTCGGACTTTTGAAAATTGGTGTTAAATACGAACACAATACCGATTAAATGATTGCATTTCAACCAGGGGCATGGTTTTGGAAGCTACGTTGGGGAGCAGCGTAAAATTGTTCATCTACCACCAAAATATGGTTGCATCCCAAATAAGCACATTTCTTCACGCACTTCGGGGTGGGGGGGAGGCTGGATCCCTGAACTGAATGGGAACTCAGGTACACATCTGATTTGTGGATCTAGGCGACTGGTTAACACTCTCAAATAGGATGAAAGCAAAAATGACGTAAGTTGGCACTTACGAACCATTCTCACCTCCTGGTACTCTTCTTCATGAGGAGCGCCAGCAGCCTTCAACATCAAACCTACGGTCCTTTTCAAAGAAAGGGAGGCTGGTCAGCTTTGACTGCCACACATAGTCAACAGCGCTTTCGGTGTGTAGAAAACACGGTCTGGGTAAATCACAGGTCAATTTCTACTTAATCGGATCATCTCGCCAACTTACCCTGAACTGTCAATACCTCTCGTCGGTGAAGACATGACGCTGAATTGCGGCACCGCAAACGAGGGGAACTAGGCCCAAAAATAATACCCTGGTCAGGTCTTCATGACACTTCAATGCGAATAACGCTTGCAAAGTCGCAGTGCTTTGAAAGCCATCGCTCAGATCAGTCATATCGGCCTCATCACAATTGAAACACGCCCTCGCGGTCAGATGAGTTATTCTGGCTGCATCGCTATCAGCATATTATACTGCCTAGTTTGATACAGTGAGAGTCGGCTGGCAAATATAGCAAATCGGCCAAACGCCTGGGCCCCGGGAAACACACTGATTTGTTGTCGATCTGTCATCGAGCCGAAAGATCAACTAAAAATCATAGCACGAACTATGACATTTTGTCGTCTGGTTGGCATAAAACCTATAAAAGATATCATGGCGCCGTAGTGAAAGTTAGAGTCATTACGGAAAGGTTTTGTTTGTGTTGTGTGACGAAATGTGTTACCACGGAGGTATGACATATCTGCATGGATGTCTTGTGTTTGGTTGTGCGATGTATACTGCATTATTTTGTCGTGGCCGTCACGAAAGTTGTTTGTCAAAAGCATTTTTGGCACCAAGGTTCGCGTGAAAATATACCTTCACGTCATCGGCCGTATCCATCAAGTCGGCGTGTTTTAACACCCCTGAAGTGCGCAACAAAAAGAGATGTGGTTTCAAGAACGTCTAATGAAAGGGTTGGATTCTGATGCGGCACTGTCCACGACTTGATGTCTGTTATGTGATAAGCAATTTTCACCAAAAAAAATGTTAGACCGACCGGTCTCCCCCAAGTGACCTCCCCCCCTCGTTTCCAACACCCTGAGCACGCTGTACCACTCGCACTGCTTCCACAGCTTCAAGTCATCTGTCACGACACCCGTCACCGTTTTTCGGCTGCATCAAACATTTTATTGCGGTAATGAACGGATATATGACAGCTTCTCTTGTTATTGTTGCCCGCCGAAATACCCTTCAGAGTGCCTGTGACGAAATGTACACTCTAGCATTTATAATAACATGGTAATATAACCTCATTGAACGGTGAATCCGTATTGGCAAACAAAGGGCAATGCAGAATTGAACCCAATGCTTAACCCATTGTGACATATGGGAATGTGGCTTGTCATATACAGTAAATAGCGCAAAACTCCACGTGACGTCTTTGTCTCTCTGTCTGTCCACTTTGCGCTGAGTGCATATGACTGTGATGTTATAGTTTTTTTTAATAACTAGCAGTTACAGCACGAGAACAGTGTCTATTAAACCAAGTTAACTGCATGAGTATGCCGTTCTCTATGTGGCATGGGTAAGAGCAATGAGAGCGCAATTTCAAACGATTCGAAGCTGTTTTTAATTAGGTAGCAAACAATACGAGAAATCGACTGTCGTTTCTCAGGAGAAATTGGAGCAGTGGTTCTCGAGACATCAGAGGTGGGTCTGAATCCCCCTCTTCCTGCACGTTAGAGCACTGGATGGTATCGCGCGCGGAATGCCTGGCTGAGACATCCCCGGACGCTTGTAGGTCTATTATGGCCAGCTAACGATAATGGATGCACCCGGCCCCATGGCCAGGACTCCTCTCTCTCTCTCTCTCCTCTCCTCTCTCTCTCTCTCTCTCTCTCTCTCTCTCTCTCTCTCTTCTCTCTCTCTTCTCTCTTCTCTCTCTCTCTCTCTCTCTCTCTCTCTCTCTCTCTCTCTCTCTCTCTCTCTCTCCTTCTCTCTCTCTCTCTCTCTCCTCTCTCTCTCTCTCTCTCTCTTCTCTCTTCTCTCCTCTCTCTCTTCTCTCTCTCTCCTCTCTCTCTCTCCTCCTCTCTCTCTCTGCTCTCTCTCTCTCTCTCTCTCTCTCTCTCTCTCTCCCGCACGCCTTCACGCCTATCGAAGTACCGGACGGCCGCCGATGGTCAGCCACAGCCGTCAAGGCGCGCTATACCAAGCCCGCGTTGGCTGGATTCCTTCCGTGCCTCTTTCGTCCTCTGGGCGCGAGTTGTGTCCCACGTGTCACTAGTGTATTGTCCATGTATCCCACGTGTCACTAGTGTATTGTCCATGTATCGCCCGTGTCATCCAACGCGTGGTTTACCGTGTCAATTGCCGCGCTGTTGCAGCATCCAGCATTGTTTTACCTTCGCGAACTTTGCCATCTACTTAAATTAACATCCACTGCCAGCGATACCACCGGGACTGCGCCCTGTCGCAGGTGTCTCACAACAGGCTTGATTGGTGCCAGCTGTCACTCCCACGGGGCCAACTCGGATGGCGCGTGTCTCCACCCAGCTTCAATGTGGAGCGTCTATGGGTTTCAGCGTGCTCGTCTCGACCAGCCTCGACAGCGTTCCCCATCGGGCTTGTCTGCATCGCCATCGCTCGATTTTGTTTGTGCCGTCCATCGGTGCCTAATGCCTGACCGGTGACGCTCACGGCCCATGGCGTGGTCGGTCTACCGGAACCACCAACGGCTTCCTCTGCGTCTAGCACTGTCCTCTACGGCACCACAAGGCTGGTGACTCCACTGCAGTGCTTGCTCTGATCGAGCCAGCCATGGTAGCAGGCGTGGAGCACCTCGCTGGAGGTCCACGCAGCCAAATCCCACCGCAACAGACCACAACACCGCCGCGCAACGTCACGGAGCCGCCACCGGTGGGTGTCAAGGGGGAAAGTGTTGAGACCCTAACCCATGCCCCGCCAGCGAGACTAGCGGTGTCCCGGCGCTAGACTCGGGGAACAGCATCACAATACCGGATGACATAGCCAGTCTCTTTTACAACCTCCATGACAGCCCTTCTCCGCGGAGCACTCACTAGCCTGGAACCTGAAGGCTGCCGGGATGGAAGGTCGGCGCATGCGTCCTCCGCCCGTGAGCTTCGTTCCCACTCTTTTCATCAAGGCTCACAAAATGCCTCGAGCTCTACACCATCGGTGCCCTCATGCTTTAGCGGCTAGTCAATCAACCGGCTTTCAGCTGTTTCACTTCCATATTTTTTTTTATTTCGTCTCCGATTCACGAGCTTCCAAAGCTGGTAACTGTGAATGAAGTCACCCAGCCCACATCGTGCCGAACGCGTCCCGTCATGGCTAGATCAACCGCTGCCCATCCGTTGCTTAGGGGTGTATCTTCGGAACGTCACCACCATCGGTGCTCCTCAGGGGGCGTATGTTCGGGACCACACCACAACCGTTGCTGATCAGGGGACGTACCTCCGGGACCTCACCACAACCGCTACTGCTCGGGGAGTGATCTCCGGGACATCACCTCCACCGCTGCCGTTCGGGGAGGTGATCTCCGGGACGTCACCACCACCGCTGCTGCTCAGGGGGCGTACCTCCGGGACGTCACCACCACTGCTGCTGTTCGGGGGGCGTACCTCCGGGACCTCACCTCCACCGCTGCTGCTCAGGGAGCGTACCTCCGGGACCTCACCACAACCGTTGCTGCTCGGGGAGTGATGTCCGGGACATCACCTCCGCCGCTGCTGCTCAGGGGGTGTATGTTCGGGACCTCACCACAACCGCTGCTGCTCAGGGGGCGTACCTCCGGGACCTCACCACAACCGCTGCTGTTAGGGGAGTGATGTCCGGGACATCACCTCCACCGCTGCTGCTCAGGGGGCTGTATGTTCGGGACCTCACCACAACCGCTGCTGCTCGGGGGACGTACCTCCGGGACGTCACCACAACCGCTGCTGCTCAGGGGACGTACCTCCGGGACCTCACCACAACCGCTGCTGCTCAGGGGACGTACCTCCGGGACCTCACCACAACCGCTGCTGCTCAGGGGACGTACCTCCGGGACCTCACCACAACCGCTGCTGCTCAGGGGACGTACCTCCGGGACCTCACCACAACCGCTGCTGCTCAGGAGACGTACCTCCGGGACGTCACCACAACCGCTGCTGTTAGGGAAGTGATGTCCGGGACGTCACCACCATCGCTGCTGCTCAGGGGGGTGATCTCCGGGACATCACCTCCACCGCTGCTTTCCTCACTCACTGTTACCCGTACACAACATTCTAGTGAGCTGTATGGCTCCTTTGGCTGCTGACCGAGATTGACAGGTCTGCAGCCAGCGCCTCGCGCAACATGTACGCCTGCACAAGAGCCTACCCTGTCCGCCATCTCTATTGCCACACTACAACGCTCGGTTCCTTACGGGCCGTCTCGGGCACTTGAGCCTCCCCGCGTTGGTAGTAAAGCGGGAACCACCCCTGTGCCTCTCTAGATGTCGACCGAGACGAAGCTGTCCCGATCAAACCCCTACAAAGACCCAGGCGGATGTTACTGGTGAAGAGGCCACGCCTGTTTGGTCTGCAGGAACTTTCCTCTCGTTTAACTCCGCCCGTCGGCTGCAAGCCTGTCACCCAGCTCTGCTACAGCGGCTCATCACACCCCTCGGTCGGCTCCCGTCAGTCCGCACTGTGGGCTTGTCACTCAGCTCTGTTACAGCGGCTCATCACACCCCTCGGTCTGCTCCCGTCAGCCTGCACTGTGGGCTTGTCACCCAGCCCCAGCTCTGTTACAGCAGCTCACCTCATCCATCGGTCGGCTCCCGTCAGCCTGCACTGTGGGCCTGTCACCCAGCCCCAGCTCTGTTACAGCGGCTCATCACACCCCTCGGTCTGCTCCCGTCAGCCTGCACTGTGGGCCTGTCACCCAGCCCCAGCTCTGTTACAGAGCTCACCTCATCCATCGGTCGGCTCCCGTCAGCCTGCACTGTGGGCCTGTCACCCAGCCCCAGCTCTGTTACAGCGGCTCACCTCATCCATCGGTCGGCTCCCGTCAGCCTGCACTGTGGGACTGTCACCCAGCCCCAGCTCTGTTACAGAGGCTCACCACACCCCTCGGTCGGCTCCCGTCAGCCTGCACTGTGGGCCTATCACCCAGCCCCAGCTCTGTTACAGCAGCTCACCACACCCATTGGTCGGCTCCCGTCAGCCTGCTCTGTGGGTCTGTCACTCAGCTCTGTTACAGCGACTCATCACACCCCTCGGTTTGCTCCTGTCTACAGCAGCCCGCACCGCCGTCGCTTAGGCTCTGGCAGGCCTGGCCACAGAGTCCACTGAGGTACGTGCGACATCTCAAAACCGTCCGCATTTTTCTCTCCGGCTCGTGGGGCCCCGTCTGAGGCTCCGGCCACCAACGCACGAGTTATAGCAGTCTATTAACACCTCCACCACCACTTTGACGCTGAATTTTCCCCGGATTCCGCCGCAAGGGTTCAAGCTTACACTACGTTCCACGCCCCGCGCAGGTTAGACCCCGCTGTCCTCCACGATGTGCCTTCCTCGCTGCGATCGCATGGAGGGACTGGGTAGCCTGTTGGACACCATTGTCGTTACTATGTCAACGTCACACGGGCAAAAGTGAGACCTGGTCACGCATCTCCTGGAGATCGATCGCGCATGCACTGGCCAGAGTCGCCTCCTCAGCCTAATCAGGAAGGCGGCCCGGCCCGTGCATAATTGTCGGAGTCGCCTGTGTCAGGCTGATCAGGAAGGCAGTCCGTGCATAACTGTCAGGGTCGCCTCTTCAGGCTGATCAGGAAGGCAGTCCGTGCATAATTGTCAGAGTCGCCTCCGCAGGCTGATCAGGAAGGTGGCCCGTACATTGGTGCCAGAGCCTCCTCAGGCTAATCAGGAAGGCGCCCCGCGAATAACTGCTGAGCGCAGCTTTTTCGTCCTTCTCCGTGCGCTCGGAATCTGTTTCCGTCTTGTGCTTGGTGCGATGCAGAACAAACGTCATCCCCGCCTTTGGTCATCAAAAACCTATTTGTTGATAGTTTGCTGTTTCACCAAAGCGCAGGTATTCTTGGCGACAGACCTGCTGCAGCCATTTTAGCTCGGGGACAGGCGAATCGGCGATAGCGCTAGTAGACGCGCGCTGTTTTGTCAATAAAAGCATGGTGAGTTTGATGCAGTGGTTAAATGTGGAGTGTGATGTGATTTGATGATTTGCTAGAGTTAGAATACCCGCTCCCCCTCCCCCCCCCCCCCCTGTGACTTGCGATCGCGATGATAATTCCGAGTCTGTCCTAAATGGTGCGGAGTGGGGTCCTGAGCGCGCACAGATATCCCTACTGTCTGCCTGGGCTGCAGCTTGGCAAGGAGATTACAGCAGTCAACGTGCTGAATGAGGCCTTCGGCAGCTTTGCGGTCGCAATCCTCTGCTGAGAAGTGCCTCTACTTACCGAACGGGTGTTGATGCGCAGCACCACAGCTTCTCAGAGGATCCCCTAAAAGGATTTGTGCGGAGGAGCGATCGTGAGTCCCAGGGATATTCCTAAGCTTGAGAAGCCCTCGAGAAAACTGATCGTCATTCATGTTTGCTCCAGAGGTGGTCCTCGTAACTGAGGATTTGGTGGCGTAGAGAGAGCGCCTTTGGTGTGACCATTGAGTGTCGGAAAGTGGCTCATGAATTGGACATGGTGCGCACCCCATGAGTGAAGAAGGCACAGAAGTTATGGCCCAAACATCGTGGCAGTTGTTTGTCTTGCGTGGTTAAAAGCTCCTGAACTGTTCATGACCATTGGCCAGCCCCCTGCCAATAAGGCATGCTGAGGACGATGGTAATGTGCGAAGGCCGCAACAGCTTCCCATGGCTTTGCACTTCCTGAAAGAGTTCAGGACATCGTTCAATTCCGGGATGGATCCCTCCACCTCCTCCTTAACCTTGTCCACGTCCATGTGGATCTCGGTCGACTCCCGGGAAGACTCCATGTTGACGAAAAGCCTGTGGTAGACCTCACATTTGTGCATCTAAGTTCTTGTCATGCAAACACTTAAAGCAGTGAGCATTATCTTGCATCTATTCGGTATTTTGCGTTTGTGTTATTTAATTATTTAGTCCCATAGGATCGCATACACGAACTAAAATGTCCAATTGGTGCACGATGACGAAACAAAAAGCGCTTCCAAAGTAAGGTTTACCGGCTGTGTTGACGGACATCACGGAAGACGATGTGCTTCACTCCACGTTGATGATACTGTCCGTGCATTTCAGAAATAGGTGCCTACGAAATGCGGCGTGAGCAAATAAGGTACCAATCGAAAAAAAACCCTAGTGAAAAAGGAGGCTTTTAACATGCGCCCGGGCGGCCGGCTAGATACCCTTCGCTCGGGTGGGGGGTCAATTCTCCCCCCAAAAATCTCAAAAATAAGAAAGCTAGAGACGCTAAATTTATAGGGCGTGTTAACCTGTACGTGAACTCACTTAGGTCAAGGTTTCAGGTTCCTAGGTTATGTTCTTCGGGTGAAAAAGGTCAAACAAGGTCAAGTTCCCGGCTGGTCTCCAAAGTGCCCCCAGAGCCTAGATGACCGTTTCCAAGCAAAAGGCCACATACTCATCTAAGGTCAGTAACCTTGTTCGATCTTTTGAAGGTCAAGGTGACCAGAATCATACAAGATTGCTTTGAGTTTTGCATTTGATTGAGCGACAAAGATTACGCTAGGCAGTATGGTCCCAAAACAAAATGCTGATCTGGGTCATTTTAGGTCAGTTACTTATTCTGACCAAAAAGAGGTCCATGGAAGATGCATAATTCGGTTCCTGCTATCAATAAATTCGAAATGAGCACCAGGAACTATCCCATACAGCAAGCCCTAGAGTAACAAAACAGTTTAGTTTTGGCCTTGGTGTGGCTTTCATATCTGACCTTAGGTAAATTAGATTTGCTCATTCAACTGTTGTGTTACCTCAGAAATCATCTCAGAGATGTATGGCTTCGTCTAACACTCCGTTCTTGGATCAGACTGAAGGATTCCCTAGAAATTGCCCCCGCTGAAACCATGCTGTGACTTTGACCTGCCATAGATCAGCAACCTTGCAAGATACATCTAAATGTTTGATGCCAACGATCCGCTATGTAATTGTCTACAGCTAAGCAAAATTTGCACGGCTACGTCGTGCCGTTCCGAAATAATTCTGAAAAAACTTTGGAGGGGTCGATTTGACCCCCACTCGAGAGCGCGTTAAGAAACAACTGTGGCAGGTAACCAATGGGGTACCAAAGGTCTGCTCAGTGCCAGGGCATCCTCGGTGCTTTATTGGACTCCGTGTTACCACTGCCTGGCAACCTTCAACTGCGCACGATCTACCGACACTCCATTCAAACATGATGTCACCACCCGGTGACAGTGCAGGTGTCAAATTGACGGAAACTTTTAAGCCGTCTGTCCAGCACCGGCAGTGGTTGGCGCATGATAGGCGTGTCACCTCCCTTTCCAACTTTTTTCCTTTTTCCTTCCCTCCCTACCCACTTGATAATGACCAACGCCGGAAAATTGTTGCCTCAAATGGTTCTCTTTTCTCATCCACCATCTCACCACATTTCCTAAACAGCAAACAGGTCAGCATTATCAGGGCCCGGCGCAATGTATCTGCTTTCACGTGGCATGCGCTACGTCGATGTGGCGACCTGAAAAGTTCACGATGTGTAAAAATTTTGAAAATCATTGATACTTGAACATACGTAGGCGTAGGAACGGCTCAAGACGTGAGTGTCAGGGCTGGGGGACGCTCCACCGGGAAGTAAGCTCGATGACGGGGGGGGGGGGGGTGGGGGGGTAGAGATAGGTGTCATTTTTCGCTCTTAATGCATGCAACACATTTCGAAAGTGATTTGATATCATTGTTGCTAGTCGAAATATATATACAGTTGTTTCCCACTGGTGCACAATTTCGCCTATTCGACTCATCCATGTCATTGGGCAAATAAGACCAGCCAGCTTCCTGTTATTGATGGTCCATTTTAACATTGTTTTCCTTGAAGAGGCTAAGTTCCATTAGCGGATAGACATTTTGGGTCATTGGAGAGGCACTTGACTGCATAGAGTAAATGTCAAAATATGATCTGGCCACATGCTGGTCAGAATTTGAAAAACGAACCTATGGTCCATAATGTGCCAGGTTTTTCATGCGCCTATACTTCGCCGGCCACTTTTCAATATATTACATTTTTGCAGCATTTTGGGCGGAAACAGATTGGGAACCTTCAAATGCAACCGTCAAAAATGACGTCCAAAAACGCTTGAATCAAAGTTTCCACTGTAAAAACTGGTGAAATAATGAAGGCTCTCCTGTCATGTACTCCTTATCTGAGCCCTGCTCCCATCCGCCATCGGCAGCCACTGCCCTGGCCCAGCTGTCCTTCGTGTGACTGACTAAGAAATGCGGTCTAACGGGCATCCATTTGCCCCTGCCCCCCCCCCCCCCCCCCCTCCCATTCAACGTAGCCGACTTGCTCTGCTTTTGTACATAGGTAGGAATGTAGGCAGAGCCTTGTCATGGGGAGGAGGGTTACGGGGTTGACAAGGCCCTCTTGATTGTAGTCCCCCCCCCTCCGCCCAAACGAAAATTGCTAATGTCCATGTAGGTTGCAGCCGTGGTTGGTTTTTCTTTCACACGATTACAGGGAATGCTCCGCAGTTGAAGATATTACAGCAATAATCATGCATGATGGAGCAAGACCACTTCTAACTATTCGTATACTTTTAAGAGGTGTAGACCACTCTAGAAAACATAACTTCTCCGTTAAGTAAATATGCTCTTAAATGAGTCATTCTTTGTTTACATCACCATACTTGTACAGCCTTGATTGCGAGCCAGTTGACGGCCATGATATTTGGAAAGCATGCTCACGAACGCCAGATATGAGCGGCTCAACAATTGTATTTTTCTTGGCCTTGATCGCCTTGATTTCTTGGCATGGCTTATGGAATGGCAGGATCTGAATGATGTTATTATGGCGACATGGATGTCCTGGTGACTTTGAAATAGCTTCCCGGGGCAGCCTGCATATTTTCGCGGGTGTGTAGCTCAGAAACTAGGGGGTTTAGGTCTAAAGAAGGGCAGGGCTATGACACGCACAGAATGATCTTCGAGATGGCTATTTCAGTTCAATACCCGATACAAATATGGAACACGTCCTTCAACTGGTGAAGGGCAGACTGCATCAGCTTGATGACCGATCGAGGCAGCCAGGAATCTGATATCCACCGGTGGAAGGCTGTAAAGTAAGGTCTCACCAGCTTCAAGATTCCCGTTGAGACTCTTGGTCCAGTCATGACCTGTGGAGCCGCCAAAAGCTAACAGTCATGACCTGTGGAGCCGCCAAAAGCTGATCGCAACCCACCGCTGGAATAAATGACTCTTTTGTGCAGGAAAAAAACACGCAGCGATTGTACAGGTGCTCTCTGTAGACTCAATGGCACGACCCGAGGGAACCAGAACTACTACCGCAACAGGTAGCGGTCATAAAAGCACTAATGTTGTGGCCGAAGAATTAGCCATTACGAAGTGATTATCACGAATAAAGCGGTGAGGCGAACACCCATAATCACAGCCGCCTCTTTGTTTCAATCCCTGTCAATAGCCGTGTGTAACACCCAGGCTTGTTGCAGAATGAACGTCAGTTGAATGTGCTGTTTGCATGCTATCCACACCAATGTTTGCCGTCTTTTATCGATTGACCTATTCTCATGACCTGACGCAGGTAACTGCAAAGGGATGGAAGATATGCATGCATCTAAGCGTAAGTGTTGGGTATGTAAATCAAGTTGGATAATTATCATGTATGCATGAGCGTTTGAACTAACCCAATCGCTATCGTCTACACATTCCAGAACGCCCATTAAAAAGTGAAATCGTGACACCTTAAAGTCATTTGAGGAAACCAGGGTTGTCCTTTTAAGTACTAGCATGAATACGTTTCACAGTGCAACCGCCATTCTCACATTTACGGTTCGCGCAAAGTTCAGATATGGAAAGGGCCATGTCTTGAAATGCTTTGTCTTTTGGTTTCGTCGGACGACATTGTCATCAAACACGCCTTGCAGGCATTCTTGTTTGAACGACACATGAAGACATTCGGGGTGAGTTTTCCGTAAATTGTAGCTATAAAAGGATAAGCTTTGACGAAAAGTGATTATTGTCTGCCAAATGTCGTATGTGTTTAAACAAGAAATCGGGCGCGCGTCATTTGCACTTCAACGGGCATTCTGAATGGTCTGTAAAAACATTTAAGCATATCATAACTAACGCCAGGCAACGCACTTCCACAAACACTTTTAGTTGCATTCTTTGAAAGTGCCATTAGTTTTTGCAGATTACTAAGGGGACACAATCCTAACGGTGAGGTGTGTATATATTTTTTCCCTGGTAACTCACCGTTGTGCATGAGCGAGCGAAGCGATCCCACGATTGTAGCCATGCAGGCGAAGCCAGGTCCGAGTCTGTCGGGTTTCCTGCAGGAGAAACCAGATCTAGAGCAGTCATGTTTGCTCTTTTGCGCGAAATTCGTGGATTTCTCACGAGAGGGTAGAGGTAATGTGTCTAGCGTTGTAATTAAAGAAACGGTACTTTTGTCATTTTGGCCTATAGGCCAAATCAGTCATCCGGAGATTGTGTATTGCCCACGCCATCTTGCGGTTCACAGACTTTTCAGATATGTTTGCCACCTTAAAACATACATAAAAAGTAGCATTGAATATTAAGGGTGCAAGGTCACACGGCAAACACACGTGCCATTGTCTGGAGAGATCATCCAACGCGAGAGCCTTCGGATTGTACCATAAAAGCTAAGGGTGAATACTCAATGTGATGGATTGTTCATTTATATTCACAAAGGTTTAAACAAAGGCGAAGTATTTCTGTGAGTCCTCAGAGTCCAAGCAGTGCATAGTCCCTCAACGGTTAATATGAAACGAAAACCACACAGCGCCTTCTTGGCTCGTAAGCGACCGACAAATGGTAAATGACAAAGCTGTGACTTATAAGGCTGGTCTCTCTTATACATGTAATAGGAACGCTACCTATATTTTGCGGCAAATGTGATGCCTTGATATACGAGAATAAAAAGAGATAGACCGACAAAGTAATGTGGACATTAATTGCATAAAAGCTGTGTTTAGTGGCCTTGGTCATAGTGGGCTTTAAATAAATGAATAACAATTGGAAAATAATGGAGATTGAATGATACTGGGAGAGGGGATGCATAGACACGGAGGACATGGAACAGTGAAGTATAGCGAGGGAAGAGAGAGAGAGAGAAGAGAGAGAGAGAGAGATAGAGAGAGGAGAGAGAGAGAGAGAGAGAGAGAGAGATAGAGAGAGAGAGAGAGAGAGAGAGAGAGAGAGAGAGAGAGAGAGAGAGAGAGAGAGAGAGAGAGAGAGAGAGAGAGAGTAGAGAGAGAGAGAGAAGAGATAGAGAGATAGAGTAGAGAGAGAGAGAGAGAGAGAGAGAGAGAGGAGAGAGAGAGAGAGAGAGAGAGAGAGAAGGAGAGAGAGAAGGGAGAGAGAGAGAGAGAGAGGGAGAGAGATATTCTTGCTCATAATTTGAAAAAACCTAATGTTTGGTTGGAGAAACACACGGTATCTTTGGAAGTGCGGAAACAAATTGTGACCTAATGGTTCATGCATGGCTGATGATCACAAGGATCACCTATGCTTGTATCACAAAAGATCCTGGATTTCACACCAACTTTTGACGACGAACCGAGATCCGATACTCATGGATCTGGTTCGAATATTGGATATAACGCAACACTGAGATGTCAGCAATCTAAAGTTTTGCTTCGCTCTTCTATCCTCTTGCAGATCAAAGCAAAAAACGGCCATTCGAAGCGCGTTAGACCATATACAGCGCTCGGAGTAAATGGGTTGTTTTGACTGTGTAAAAGCTGAGCCAATTTTGACGAGGTGCCAGCATTAACTGCTTGGTTATTTACTCTGACTCCTGTCCTGATCTGATCTTAATCAAAAACACAAACCCGACAATTTTCAGTGCACTGACTTGAACACATCTGAAATTGAACAACAATTTCAGTGCCCGCCGCATTTCAGAAAAAAACCTCAGAATGAATTGCCGAAGCGGCGAAAAATACACTTCCCAACGCGCAGGTTTCAAATTTACTGGCCAGCAAAAGACGTGACACCGGTTTCACAAAACCTTTGACCCGATAAATCGAGTGGGGCGCGACGAACTGTGTCCTAGTTGTTTGGATAAAAGGCGAACAAGTGTAGAGCAAGACCTCGACAGCTGGACATGTTACTTGGCGGTTAGTTTAAGTGTTATCTGTCCTTTGTGTTCCAAGTTGTGAAGAATACGTAAATTGATCACGGCTCATCGAATATCTCTTATAGTTGAGAGCTCAGGTGTAAAGGAGATAGACTGTAACTTGTAACCGTAACTGCCCGTTTTTACACGCTTGTACCGATAGATCAGAGGCTACATGGTATCAACAACACAATGACATATCGTCTTGGGGCAAAATCAATTGGGCATGGCTCGTCGAGCAGCCTGCTCTGTGGTGTCGAAACCAGTTTATTAGGAGAGCACCAAAAACGCTTCCCTGTTAACACAAATGCTGAGCGCTTTAGCACCGCTCGTCTGGGGATGCGCCCATTCGTGTACATCTAGGCGCAAAAGTTTATGATGCATTCGTTTATTTTTGGAGCACTGATGGTACTTTGACGCCCGGCAAAGTTACGATGCTGTTTTCGGGCTTTTCCACGTATCGTGCTGCGCCAGCACGTGCTCACACCACCAATCACGTACTGAGTGGTGCATGACGTGCATAATGCATGTCACGTGCAGAATCACGTGCAGAAGCCACATGCGGCTACATTCCCAAGACTCCCGCCGGGGCGGCGGAGGCGGTGGAGCGGCTCCAATAAACGCCCCGATCCGCCCAGGGCATAGCCATCCATCATCCCCGTCAAATAGAGATCTCATCCATCTCCGGCAAAAATGACTTGCATTACCGCGTCGTGTCGGAAGGCGCGCGGTCGTATCCATCATTAGTCAAGTGCTGCACGCGCCGCGCTCCGGATAATTGGGCGAAAGTGGTGGCCGCGACTTCCGGAGGATTTCGTGGGAACGCCTGGCAGATCTGACGACTTTTTGCGCACACTATGTTGATTGCTATTTGCCGAACCTCGAGTGTTCCTGCGGCTGGTCAAATAAAATATATCTATGTGGTGTTATCAGGGGCATAGTTTCGGAGAGTTCACGTAGTGGGGGGGGGGGGGGGGTGCTAAGCCGTGCAAAATTGTGAGATCTACCCTCGAAAGTTGCAAAAAGTGGATTTCCCCGGATTTGGTCCACTTTTCCCTCAAAGTTGGGGACTGAAGCTCAAAGTAGCGGGGCGCGGGGATGCTGAAGCCTCCAACTGTATAGGATTCTACGCTCCTGGGTATTTTAGACGACATATTCATCTATACCGCCTGAAGGCATGTCAGGGATAAGGACAAATGTGTTTATCAAAGTCTGGGAAAATATTTTCATTTTCGTCCGGGCTCTGCACATTTTTACTCATCGCACCAAATACGTGTCAAACAATATGTTCCATCACCCTTGCTACCAGAGATGGATGTCGGCTCGCAGTTAGAATCGGCACAGTTAAAAACTTGCGAATGGACAGAGTCATTTGACTAATCTTCTCTATTCTAAGTGGCTGGTAACATGCATATCAATGTCTGCCAGCATTTCAAAAAATAGCGGCATGTGCTCCCGGTACCCCCTTCAACACTCTCATTAACACAACCGCGCTTCGAGATATTTTCAGGCATATGGCCCATATTGCAGCCATTTTGGGCCAAGGATGTTTTTTGCTCTCCCTTGGATGTCACCTCTCCTCACCTCTCCCCTGCTCACTTGTGGGGCGTACGCCTGCGTTACACTTGAACTGAAAGGCACTTATTTGGTTATGAACTATAGTCGTTGGCAGCAGCCGACAGATCGAAGTATGGGTCTCTTCATTGATCGTTTTGGCAATCCACACTGATAAAGGAACGGCTTCGTCATGGCAGTGGGAACACGCAAAAGAGCCTCTAATGGAGATTCATTGTATGCATCGGGGGGGGGGGGGGGGGGGGAAGGGAGTCCGAAGTGAATTATTTTTGTAAATGAAGGTGGTGGTCTGTGTTTTGATAGTTAAATATGGGAGCGAGGTCGGGGGCGATTTGGGCAGGCGGTGAAAGGCCACTCGCAGCAAACGTGGGCATGAATGGTGACCGAGGCTGGTGACGCGCGCCTCAGTGCGGCGGCTCGCTCATTAGCCTATGCTGGAACTATCTTGGTTTAGCCTTTTCCGGCGGCCGTGAGGACTCGGGTAGTTTCGTTGTGACCCTCACTGGTCATGCCTCGAGGTTGATTCGACGCACGAACCGCGATCGCACATCCAAGGCGGCTTTCTTTGGCTAGCACGTTAGTCCAGCTCCTTGTGTTGCCTGCTTCTCGTTTCCTTAGTTTTTCCCAGTGATTGGGAACGGTAGACCCTCAGATAAACCTCGTCCAGCTCACGTGTACGAATTTTGCCTGCAATTATACTTCTTCCCCATTAATTTGTTGCTTGATGTAGTTTGTAAGGCTCCAACCAGACCGCAATATTTCTTTATCAATGCGCATCCGGCTGCTCCTTTAGCGAGGGGTGAGTCGCGCAGCATCGGTAATGGCCGCGAAGAAGAATGAGTCTCTAGAGCGCACCGTCCGAGGAGACCGTAACGCGTGAACGCAGGTCACACCGGGCGCTCGCTGTCTGCCGAGGGGCTCCACCGGCCCATCAGGCGCGCTGTCTACCTCCAGGCCTCTGAGGGACGGGTCGAGGAGCAGTGCTTTGCAAAACTCTCTCCGGCAGGCGGAAGGCGAGGGTGCAAAAGCCTTCGTGCTGGACGCGGCGCTGCCGAAGGCTCGCGTGCGGCAGCGGAAAGTTGCGAGGGTTGGACGTGACCCGAAAGAATGGTGGGCCGTGCACCGTGGACGAGACGCGGGGGTCGTCGTCCGAGTAAGAAGCCGTCACCCTGGAGGTCAGGCGAGGGACGAGTCGCCGTCCAGCTCCGGACTCTTGATGCCGGCCCAGTAGCTGCATCAGTGCCAAGGTGACAAATAAATCTGATGTTTTAAGCAGGGCATGCGTGTGGTTTCACTGGGAATTTTAATGCGTTAATTAACGCATTACAATGTCTTAAAGAGGACTCACGCAGATTAACGACCTTAACGAGGACTCATGCACGTGCGAATTGTGTTGCCAAGGCGCTGGACAAAACAGGGGAGAGGGTTCCACCCGCATGCGAGCCAAGAATGTGTGGGGTGACGTGGGCGCCAGCGGTTGCGTATGCTTGGAGTGGGTGTGGTGGGATGTCGAATGCACGAAGTCGGTGTGGGTTAGTTAAGGCCGAGGGCGGCTCTCGGGCTGTTATTCAGCGAGCCACTGCCAACGCAATTCGCCAGTTGCGTGGTATCCTTGCCACTTTGGACGCATTTTTAATGCAGCGTGCTCCGTTTTTGCCCCGTTCAAATATTATCATAACCGAAAAGGTGGAGGTGGGGTACCGTAGTTAAGGGTGCACAGCCATGTACTGGGCGACAAGCGTTCATGGTGCCTGACCGGACATACCATCCTGCCAGTGCCCCGGTCACCCGCTTAATTTTAGCTCTGTGGCTCACACGAGTGTGTGTTGATGTCGGGTGTACCGGGGTCACAGCGTGCCGAGTCGTGCGCTAACATCATCTGGCTCGTGTGTTGGCCAATGGGCTCCTCACCATAAGTTCGCTATTGTGGATGGGTGTGACAGCGGCAGCCGGTGGTGCACAAACATCCAGCGGCGGCCCGGCAGCAGCGCACAGTACGTCCCCCCACCCCCAACCCAGGACCCCCTGCCCCCACATTTTACACTTTGTGACCACAAGTAACTTCATGGAGGATGTGAGGACAAGTTAGGCAGGCTTAAATATTTGTGACTAAATTCGACCTTTTAAAGGTTGTAAGATTTAAACCTTAGTGGCATCTACCTCACAACTTTCGGAAGCGTTTCTAACGTAGTTTCTGCACTGGTGTGGCTTTTCGAGCATCACTGAACTAGTGTGGCTTGTTGAGTAGAGTATTGAGGGCTTAGTTCAGCACCAGGGGAGCTCGGTTCCCGTCCCCCCGCCCTGGAAGAACACAGAGCGATTTCCTGCCGCAGCTTGCTTAGTTTCCGGGGCCCCACAATGAGGCTTTGAGTGAGGCCACAGCACCACGGATGGGTGCAGAAGTCTCCCTTTCTAAAATCGGTTGGGGAAACTAAATCAATAACGTTAGCCTAGCTGACCCAGAAATCTGATTTCTTTCCGGATCTCAGCTGGCCTAGTTTGCGGCTCCGATGTCAAGATTTATGTTATTTTTAATCTGTCGATAGAAGAGGCTTTACTTAAACATGACACCTCAGTTCGGTCCCGTGTGAAACTGCAATATTGGAAAGATGCATTGCATGCAAGATGCAGATGCATGCATTGGGTTCAATTTCCAGCAAAAAGACCTTCTAAACTTGTTTTTGCCTCACAAGCCCCACCGGGGCTTTTCTTATTGAGAGAGAACAAGTGAAAAATGAGGTTAAACTGAGGCTTAAGTAGAAAACTGAGACGAAGCCATATAAGCAAAAGACGCCCAACAGGACAAACACGACGGCCGGATAAAATCACCGATAATAAACAGTGTTTGTCATTATTAAAAGGTGATCCGAGACGCAAAACTCATATTTCCATGTGGAGCGATGTGGCCTGACATGCGTGGACCACAGAAAGGTTTTCACTGGATGCATTCTCCGTTGAGGCTACAGCAGATAGATTATCGGACCTCCCGGGACGTGTCTTCACCCAAAAGTTAGCTTCCACTTGCAGGACCTGAACAGACATGTCGATAGCTGGAAGGCCACAGAAAACGGGTGAAAAAGGTGGCGAGGAGTCGAAGGATGGATGTGATCGGTGAAAAATAGTCACTTCTTCAAGCTATTTGGTGACAAGATCGCAAAAAATGAGAATTATTTGCAGCAAGACATCCCAGCCAGATGACGCACAAAGCACGCCCAAATGCTTTGAGTGTTCGTGTAGACCATGTGTTGGAGCATGGGCGTTTTGCTGCATGAGCAGATTACGCCACCAAATGCCTCCAAATGTAGTAGTTTGCATCCGGATAATTTCTAGCAGGTCACATAGATAAACTAAAAGTAAACAATTTGACAAAATAGCCGTATCGAGTGACTTTTTGTGGGTGGCTTAAACTCTGCGAGACCTTTTTCTCCAGAATTGATATTGCCGCAGGATGTTGCTCAACAGTTTATGGGGCTCGCTATGCACCACTCATGGTCGTGGTGCGGTCGCTGATGACGCCTGCTCTCGCGCTTCTTCGTGCATGCGAGTCCTAGCCTTGAACCAAACCAACGTGCTTATCGGCTTTTAGCCCGCCCGCTGCGCCGGCCACTTGTTCACTGACCCCAGCGTCCTAATCACCGTGACATTTGACATGGTCGGCAAATCAGACCTTGTTGCAAATGAAGCTTCTGAAACGAGTATATTCTCAATTTTAGCCTTCATGGTTTTTAGGATTCGTGGCTTCATGCTATTTGAAATCTCCTCGGTGATACAAAAAGCACTTTTTCAAACGTGACAATGGATAGACGCTGTGACCGGACAGGTCACAGAGTCAAAAAGATGCGGCCAGCACTTTGACACAAGTAGAAAGCTGATATCAACATTGCAAACATTACGCACGTGATATTTCGCATTACGGGTCGAAAATAATCGCTAAATATAAAATAAAATAATCGAAAGTTCGCTGAAAATAATCAACCTTCAGTACACCAGGAATTACTGGTCAAAGACGACATCCAGCAAGCATTTTTCCCTTTTGCTGCATTTGTCCGACGCCAATCAGATGAGAAAGCTCTGCCGGTTGGGCTTCCACGGGCCAGACGGGGGTCATCACGGTCATCACATCATGGTCATCACCACATGAGTGCCATGTGGTTGCGAGTTAGGGTCACACGCCTGGCAGGTCACATTACCATGGGATTATGCTATTAGGATTACCGCAAAGGGAGTCATATTACGACACGAGTGACATGTTCAGATGTGTTAATGTGGATTAGATGCTGATACATCAGGCTGGTGGGCGAGCCGTGATTTTAATGCAGAAAGAGGGGAATGCCAGCGAGGAATGAACGTGATGAAAGCAAACTATAATCAAATCACGTGTCCATCCCATGATGCCATGCCATGTCATCCATGCCATGGTGTATCATTTGATTTCGTAGCCCGCACGAGTCTTCACGCGGAACGTGGTCGAAAAGATGGAGCCTTGCGAGCTGGAAACGCAAGTCTATTTGTATCGTACACAGTCCTTTATGTAAATATGCTGTAAAAGTATACATTTCTATTCATAAGTAGTTGCGTGGCTGGTAAAAGTCTTTACAGACAACTGAGATGAGAACCACGGACTTCATTGATTGGACACATAGTTGTTCACATGCGACGCGCAACGTTTTTGATGTAAATTTTATGAACAAATAGCGTAACTCTCGGCTCACACTTTATCACGGGTCAGTTAGTCTAGAAACTAGCACGAGTCTCTATAAAACTGGAATAAGAAATTGCTGACGGTGAGGTGTGACACGTAGCTGCTTGTTTGCGACGCGCATTCTTTTTAATGAAATTTTGGAACAGCTAATGTGCATCAAGATTCATTTTATATCAACGGCTTAACATGACGCATCGCATTGAAGTCAGAAGACCGGCTCAAAAGCCCGGTTAGTCATATGAGTAGAGCATGAAAATGCTCGTTTTGTTTGCTTTCAAACTTGTCCAGTTGCTAATGAATCAGTCGGATCACAACCATTGTGCACTTCGGCAGGAATTGCCAACTATTGAGCGGGTTTTCTGATAACCCACCTTTAAGTTGACTGCTTCAGTCCGCATTTTAACAGCCCGCATTTTAATCACGTAGGCTTGAAGGCTTGACCGTTTTTGATTGCACTTAACGGGGAGAGAGTGGACATGTTTTGCAGTGGACAAGCGTATTATTCGCCTGGATTTACGTTGCATAATTTTGGTAAATTGACTAACGAGGCTATATGGTAGGACGTCAGTGAGCCAATCGCCAGCTCTGCGTGAATACAACGACATGCATTTGCATAGGTTCTTTGCCATGTGTCTGATTCAGTATGGGCTCCTGGGCCAGTGGCTTAGTGCTGCCTAATTTTTGGAGATGGTTTCAACGCATCAGCCGGTCAGAGTCAAGGAGCTGCTCCAGGAAGCTCTTATTTGTAAATTCTACAGTTGGCTGGGCTTCTTGGTTTGTTAATTACAACAGAGCACCCTGAGCAAGATGGCTATATTTAAGGGTGGTTAAGTGTGGTAAGGGTAGATAATGGGTGACGATTAAATGACCCTTAGCATCCAGCGACCGTTTAAGGCTTAATGCCCAAGATAGTCTGAGCAGCGCAATGATTTCGGAAACATGTGGTTGAGCTTTTACTTGAACGGGATTTTTTAGGCAGCAATAGAGGAGGGTTTCACCGACCTCAACATAGATCTTCGCTGCCGTTGGGTTTTTCACAATCACCGCATTAAAATGGAAAGGAATGCAAGGGATCTAGATTCACCTTAGGCAAACAGTTGAGATTTGTGCTCTGGATTTCGCCATTCATGCCTTGCACTATTTTGCTCAAATAATAAGGTAATGCTGACTAAAAGCCATCGTTTCAGAACTTCCCCGTTATGTTTGTTTAGATAAATGGCAAGTCATTAGAAGGACCAAATTTGCTTGCACCGGGCCTTGAGATAAAACTCACCGCGTGAAAAGCAAATTAAGTCTTAGCCTACACGCTCATGTCTTCTGGGACTGCATCCCCAGAAAACAGTCCACGCATTCACTAGATGTAAGACAATGTGTTACTGTCCTGTAGCATCACCTATGGTCTTTGCCATTTTGCCCACGCATCAAACAACGTCATCCCGACACGTAAGCCACGTCCCAGAGTTTGGCGGGGGCATATCAGGAATAGAGGGCCATACTGCAATCGGGGGAACAACACAATCAGAGAATGGCATTTTCAATAAGAAACGTGTGTACTTTGGAAAAAATTGGAGGGAAAAATTCGACCTTTGTGAAAATCAAAAGACACGTGCCTCAGCCGAGTACTTACACCCCTCACGGACCCGGCTAAGCGCGCCCCTGCCCCAGCAGTCACGTGACCTGCCCGGGGCAGCCGCGGTCAGGCGGCCGACCGGCGGGCCCGGGGCGCCCGCACTGGTAGTGCGGTCGTCGCAGCGGAGGCTGGGGCGCGATGAAGGTGAGCGAACGATGTGCGAGCGCACTGAGCGCCGCCCACTCACTCAGAGCAGGCTGACGCGGATGGTGTTGACTTAAAGTTTGCTGCGGGAATGATGGCGGGCTTCAAAGCTGTTTAGTGTTTGAAAGTAATGGATCGTTGCGGAAGCTGGACCGTTTAATTGCCTGCCGGTGGCAGTGGGGCTTTTTATTTCTTTGAAGTGGATCTACCCGTACCCTCCCTCCGTTTTGCTTTTATTCCATCCACATTTGGCCAAAGTCGCAAACAAGTCGTTAAAATTACGAGAAAAACAACGGAACCTTTAGCCTAGGAATTGCACTTGATCTATGGCGACGAGTTTTGCGAACGCCTTTTTGCGTATGTTGATCGAGGGCATGCATAATAGCATTTTCAATTTGGCTAATTGTCTCCACCACAGGGGACAGCCAGGCACAAATTTTTGCAGAAGTTGACCTCACTTGTATGATGTTTCATGTACTGAAACCCCATACAAAGTTGGCGTCTCCAGCTTTGATCGGTGCCGGAGCGACTGCCCAGGCCTATAGTAGTGCTAGAGAGCTCAGACATGTGATGCTGGTGGCAAAATGTGGCAGCAGGTTAAATTTGAAGTTGAAGCAGAATGGTCCAGGTTGAAGGCGAAGGCGTTCCGAAATCAGGGTAGCATGACCCACGGTCCAGTTCCCCATTCGCGAAGTATGCACATATCTATCTTAGCCCCGATCTTCATAAGGTAATAGAAGCCTGTAGACGGTCTTGTATGTCCGGCAAACAGACAGGTTTCGGTCTCTTGTGGAAAGTGTGATTGATAATGGCGTTTTTAGCGACAGACCCCTTGCCAATGGCTGTTAATAGAACAAGGTTAAAGTGCGCCATTCCTGCGCCCTCTATGCCTTCAGGGGTTTTGATCAGCTGATTCTACTTATGCTCGAATTTGGAGCTTAAGGCGTTTCCCATTGGCGTGCATTTATGACGTCACCTGGGTGGGCGGAGCTCTGAACGTAACTCAGTGATGAACTGGGCCTTTGAGATCACTATGACGTCACAAGTACTTACGTCACACAAGCGATTTTACTCGGGGTGCAGGAACTGTTGTAGCGCGCTTCCCTGTGACGTCATCGACTGCAACCTACGGATAGCGTTAGTCAATGGAGAACGGGGTCAGGAGTCAGAAGTTTATCTTAAGAGGGTAGAACGATTGAATTAGAACGTGGGTCGCCTCCAACACTCATTCACAATCCCAAAGGATGCCACACTCCGCACGCGGAGTTTTCGCCAGCTCCTTCACTGGCCGACATCCGGCATTGGGACCCCACCTGTCTGGGCCCAATATCCGCGGTTCGTTCGAGTCGCAATAGGATCTCACCCGTCGGACCCGGTCTCCACAGGGCATTCTGATCACAAAAAGGTCTTATCCGACGTTCAAAGATCTGATCCCCCTCCATCCGGGGCACTCTGATCGCAATAGGATCTCATCCGTCCGCTCCCGGCATCCGGGGGGCACTCTGACCGCAATGGGGTCTCACCTGTCGGCTCCCCGGTCTCCGCAGGGCCCTCTGGTCGTCACAGGATCTCATCCGTCAGCTCCCCGGTCTGTACAGGGCGCTCTGGTCGCCACAGGATCTCATCCGTCGGCTCCCCGGTCTGCACAGGGCGCTCTGGCCGCAACAGGATCTCATCCGTCGGCTCCCCGGTCTGTACAGGGCGCTCTGATGGCCACAGGATCTCATCCGTCGGCTCCCCGGTCTCCGCAGGGCGCTTTGGTCGCCACAGGATCTCATCCGTCGGCTCCCCGGTCTGTACAGGGGGCTCTGGCCGCAACAGGGTCTCATCCGTCGGCTCCCCGGTCTCCGCAGGGCATTCTGGTCGCATGCTGGTTGGCTGCCGCGCTGTGGGCGGCTGCGGCGCGGACCGCCGACGCCAGTAGGAGGACCTGCTTCTGCGAGATGCGCCTGGGCCCGCTGACCTTTTCCACCCTCCTGCTGGACGTGGAGGACCCTGTGCTGACGGGCTACATCGTCACCTGCCGGCGGGCCCGCCTCTGGTGCCGCTCCGCGTGCTATAACGCGGCGCGTGCCCGACTCCTCAATGGTGAGCAATTGGCCTGGGCGTGCGGTGCCATGTCGCCGCGCCCTATACCCGCCGTGCCCGGCACCCCGGACAGGCTGAGGCCGCCCGAACACGCTTCGTCGTGCGTGCAGCAGCAGTGTCTGCACTCAACGTTTGTGCTTGGGAGCGAAAACGTCTCGGCCCAGACTTCATCCAGAACAAACCAGTTAACGCTGTGCCTGTTATCTCGACGTGGAAGGGTTTGTCCGGCTCAGTTACCTGATCGGATTTGGCCGCATTCTTGAACTGGTCCCCTCTGTAAACTACCTTTCTCAACACGTTTTGTTCAGCTTCTACAGGAACAAGTGCACGCAGTGGTGCTCACCTGGCGTTCTTATCTAGGAAGGCATCTCGAAGATATTGTACATATTTTTGCGAGAGGACAATTTCATGTAAATATGTCATAGTTGTCGCACGGAGATCAGCGGTCTCCGCGTCTTACATAACGCATCATCTAAATGGTGACCTTGCCACCATGGCGTACCGTGTCACTCATGTGACCTTTCAGTTTCATAGGTAACCGCTAATGGGTCGAAGATTGTTCACATCTGTGCATTCCATTTCTTTTTCCATTTGCAGCATATGCAGTTAAAATGCAGGGTATGGTGAAAGTATGTGAATGTTTGTACTTCCGTGCGTGGCCTTCTTAAGCGACGGAGCTTACTCCTTGAAAAGGCATTCCAAAGCAATGGCGTTTATGGAAGACACATGACGGGAACCGGGTGTGATATGCTGACCACCAAGAACGTATGTGTTTGATGGGAAATGGGGAAAAAGGCAAGCAGGGATGGTGTTAGCTGTAGCCCGAGTTGCAGCGTTGTAACAGCGCTTGCTGATTTGGAATGACATGTGGTCATGCGTCGATGTTGGAGAGGCACGCCAACGCCGCGAAGAAAAATGAACTGGGCTTATCAGTCGAGGCACTCGGCTGGAAGAAGCCCACGATCTGTTTACTTATGCAAAACCGACGATTGTTCAGCTTCCAGATCTGGCTCTCCAGATTTCCGCTGCAGTTGGAGTGTTGTTTCGTATGCCAAAACTTAGCAAATGGTCTTGCCATTGCAAACGCCAGATTTCGCCGCAGTCCCTTTTTAAAGTTGCAATGTTTTTATGTTAGACTCTGCGGTGACCCCACAACACAACTCGCAAAGCCATTGGGAGTGCTGGTTCGGTGTCTCAGTCGGCCTTGCGAGAGAAAAATTGCTACATCTCTTGGGCCTACTCATCGCACCCGTTGTAAACTATTCTTCATTCCATACGTGTGTTCTTTGACATTTTGTCAAAGCAACAGGCTCGAGAAGGGCATTCAATCGTCAGTGAACAGGCTCGAGAAGGGTATTCGATTGTCATTATGGCTCACCCTTTTCCACCGCAACGAATGAATAAAATGAGGGTTACCAGTACGGGTCGCCAGTAACGTCCAGCGCATGCGCCGGGCGTGGTAAGTCATTTTACTTAAAACAACCATCGGCAGCGACTGCAAGCGATCAGCTGGTGACGTTCTGACATGACAGGACATGTGGCATTGCAACATTTTATGTTCGGACGGGACAGTAACAAATATGGACAATGAACATGTGTATGCGTCGGTGTAAATTTCGCCCAAGGACATGCCCACAGTTCCGATAGCAGCGTGTTGTATTCGGTAGTTTAATCGAAATGTTGGCATTTCAGCTTGCCCGACCATCATTAGTTTAGACCGTGCGTCGGCGCGCGCCACACCTGAACCCCGGACCGCTGCGGCTCGGGAGCTACACATGACAAATACCCTCGTGCGCTCGCGCATAGTGGCGAAATTTTACCATTCAGTAACCCGCCATTCGGCTCTGGCTCGACACAACGCCAAATGGAACCGATAGGCGAACAGACGTACGCCGAGTAAATAGCATGTAAATGACCAGGAAGCATACTTTTAGGCATTTTTCTGTAAATAGCTTGCGACATGATTACAAGACAATTGTTCAAAAGCATTGTTCAGCTACTAAACATTGGCTCTCCAAATTTCCACTGCGGCGGGAGTGATGCTGTGCATTTTAAAGGCTATCAGTAAACGATGATTGCTGCCACTGCAAGTGCCGAATCTCCCTGTAACGAGTCCTGCTACTTCAATGTTTCTGTGTTTTCTGCTTTGTCATATTCTACAGCACTGGCGCGTCCAAGGTCTTGGTAGGGGGCACAGGGCTGTTAATGCCTCTGATGGTCAACCCACGCCCTTCCCCCCCCCCCCACCTCAAAGAAATAGTCAGATATGGCGCACTGACATTTTAGGGACACGATTTTCTACCTTTTATTATCCTGTTTTCACTTCTAAGCAGAAACCAGAAGCCACCGAAAGATGGCTGTTTTGTCATTTGAAGTCAATAAACTGTTGAGGCCGAATGTTACATCGCTGCATGGTATACAACGCCGACGCTGTTCATTTTATGATGGCTCATTGGACTCTTCCCAAGCCGATAGCACTCGGGGGCCTCACCGGAACTTTCATGGGCTCTGGAGAGATATTGAGGACCGCGTAGGAACACAATGCAGATTCAAATTGAGCCAAAATTTTGCATCAGCTTGGTCAACCCATGATCGTCCAGGGATGTTCATTCTACATTCAGGATTAGTGACCAAAAAGACACAGTTATGAACACGTGCACTCGCAAGTCTTAGAAACAAAAACCGTTGCTCGTCTGTAGTCTCTGCAAGTTGCGCGGTGTTAACCCGTGGCTGACGCGTTCCTGGGTGGCCGGTTAAATACCCGTCGGTCAGGTGAAGGAGCCCAATTTGACCACCTAAGAGATGAATACACCAAATTTAGAGGGTGGGTTCGCCTGTATGTGAGCTCACTTCCCAAACCAAGGTCAAACTCCAGCTTGGTGTTTAAAGTGACCTTGAGCTTAGTGACATTGTTTATTTTTCATTGTTGATCAAGTGGCATTGTTTATTCATTGTTAAGTCTTTAGAAAGTCAAGGGGACAAACAAAAAACACGAGGCTGCTATTGTTTTGTCATTTGAATAAGCGTTATGGACCACGCTAGATGGTATCTTCCCAAAAACAAACATCAACCTGGGTCATTTTAGGTCGGTGTCTTTTACTAAAACTTAAGAAGTCCGTGGAACATTTTTTCGTGTTTCCTGTTGTTAATATATTTGAAGTAAGTACCAGAAACTACTTCATAGAGCCAGTCCTCTAATACGAAAGCCGGTTAGTTTTGACCTCGGTTTTACGCCGCTACGTGACCCGAGGTCACTAGAAATTGTTTTAATCATAAAATCGATTTTCTTGCAATGTCTATGAAACTATTTCGGAGATCTTGATATTGTACAACACTCCGTTATCGTAGCAGATTGAATGATCCGCTAGAAATGGTTTTCGCCAACAGCCACGGCCTGGCTTCGGCCTGCCATAAGTCAGCGATCTTGAAAGACACATCATCTTTATATCAAGAGATTCGCTATTTAATTGCCTATAGCTATGCAAATTCTGGCGCGGCTATGCATTCCAAAGGCTGCGAAACCACCCCCTTCGAAACTAAGTCTGGAAAAAAACATAAAGCGTGTGCAAATTACCCCCCCCCCCCCTCTTCCTCCACCCGAGCGCGAGTTAGCACTAGGTGACGCCAACGGATATACAAAACCTGTGATACATCTAAAAAAAAACTACATTTGAATGTATTAGGGCATCGGTAAAAGTGTTCAAAGCGCGGTTCCGGTGTTTGCTTCACCTGTGCAATCTTTGTATTGATAATAGGAACGGATCTAGCATTTGCAGAAATTATTAGCATCCACAGCACTGTGATCTGGTGATGGAAGCTGGTGGTGAAAGTGGAAAAGTAAATATAAATATGTACTGTTCATGCCGCTCCTCAGAGGGTACCCTTCAATTCATACGAGCGCCCCAGTCTAGTATTTGAACGGTGTGACCTGATTCCGAAAAGCAGTTATTTCACGCCGGTCATCGCCTGGAGTCAATTCGTAATGGTTTGGCGTACACTGAAAGCCCGTCCAACAGTGTACTCCCCCTGAGATTTCGAGTGCGTAGGCTCAAAACCGTTTCGGATCATTCGGTTTACTAGCTGATTTGCGTTATTACGCTCGCTCTAAGGAAAACACGAGTTATACTTTTCACTTTTGTGCCATAATACGATGCGCTCTATTGAAAGCTGAGAAGACCCCTCCCGGTGGTGGATCCAGGATTTCGTCAAGGGGGATACGCAGCATTGTGGGCCCCTAGAATTTGAGACCCTCCTAAAAAATGTTGCACTCCGTTCATTGCATTCTAAGACAAGTCGAATGTAGCATGTATATACACATACATATATACATAAAGACAAGAAGGATTCAAGTATTCAGTAAGCCCATGGGAAAATAAAGGTATATTTAGATCTTTAGATAACTATTGTATGTATATATATATATGCACGTTTATTAATTTGTTCGTTTAATCAATATGGAAACCTATCTTACTGTGCCTAGCCCTATAAAACTAGGCGTGTTACACATGCATATACATATAGGTCACTCATTTTCTACTGATCATGCTGTATCCTGTGATTTTGAGGCCAAGTGTTTCGGAACAACAAGCGAAACAAACTTGCGTTGGCTGATAACAGCCATAGAAACGAAGAATGGACTTGATTCCTGGCTTATTTACGGCTAGCCGGCTGGGCGATGTAATCAGTTGATGGCTGATGACTAACGCATAATTTCTCCTTTCTTATAAGGGAGTACAACACATCCTACCATTCAAAATATGCTGAGAGCGTGATGCGCCAGTATCATAAGTGTCACACACTCAACAGCCAAGGGAAATGACACATGCAGCGTCGGCGGCAAGTAAAATTGTGTTCGGCAATTGCGCGTATACAATTCATCGGTGCATATCCGACTGCTGCTCTAAAGTTAGGGCACGATGGCCAATAGGGACGGAACCTGAGCCATCATGGGTGCCGCGGAAGGCCGACAAAGAGGCTCCCGTCAACAAGTACAGGGTCTTCGGAGTAAGCAAAAAGAACCCAAGACCAACGTGGTAGGCCCCTAAACAATCGGTGGTGCCTTGGCAGGCCTATATATAAGGCCCCGACCAGGGCACAGGACGCTCCGAGCAGAGGAGCATTATCCGAGGCCATGAATTTAATAGCATATTTGTGCGATTAAACATATTTTGCACATGGCACAATATACAGATGCCCTTGTGCGATCAAGAGTGCATGGGCAGACTAACACAAAGATCCTCGATAGGAGTGGCGAGCCTTCGGCAAATGAGATCAAAGGGAAAGAACCCTCGATCAAAGTAGGAACCCCTGAGCAAAGAGCGTTTCTGTGTCTTGCCATATAAGAGCCCCAGAAACAGCACAAGGCCCTCCAAGCAAGTCGAAAAAACCGAGACTTATATGAATGGCCCCTGAGCAGCTGAGTGTACCCTGGCATGCGGGGCCCAGGAAAAAAAACACATAGCGCCTTTCGTGAGAAGGAAAGAATACGTGGAGGAAAACCTGCCCGATCAACAGTGCCCAGGCATAGAGGCAAATACCGTCCCAACAGCACGTTAGGAACAACGAAAAATGCAAAGACATCAAGGGCAACGGGGAGAGCTCCTTAGCGATCAGCTTGACCCGACAGGTAAACGCATAGGGCCATGCAACCAACAGCGCAATGCCTCTAGGCAGCGTGATGAACCTGAAAAAATGAAGTACCCGAGACCCAGTGTGAAGGGTCCCCGAACGACTGAGTGCGCCCAAGCAGGCCATTAGATGGACCCCCGACAAAAGCGTAAGGCCCTAAGCGAGTGGTAGAGAATTAGAGGCGCCCTAGACCAATGCAGAAGGCCCATGAGCATATCGCGAGCATGCCGTTAGGTCAACCGAGACCCACGTAAAGACCCCTGAGCAACCGCCAATACCCCGGCAGTTTAAGATGTGGCAACCCGGCTATTATAGCCCACAGAGCCTTTCTGGCATGTAGAAAGAATCCGTGGAAGAGCCTGTGATTGACAGGAGTGCCCCGGCACGCTAACAGGAAGGGTCCCAACAAGAGCATAGGACCCTCCGAGCTAATGCAAAGAAATCAGTTGCAACGTGGAATGCTCCTTTTTTCTTTGACTTCTCATGGGTCTTTTGCTTTTGCTTTCAACTGTTCTTGGTCGCCTAAAAGTCCAGAGATATCCAGTTTTGTCGCGTTTTGTGTTAAAAAAAATGCACCTGTTCGGCGGCTATTGGCCACTCAGAGCCAATGGGCCCCTTCGGGACCCAAGAGAGGCCATGGCCCGCGTCCCCCCCCCCCCAACTGGGCCGCCCCTGTCCCTGGCCTTTCCCAGGGTAGAACATTGCGGGGGACTATCTCTCCCGGTCAGGGGTTTGGGGGTATTCCATCCCAGCGAGCGGTGCCTACAGAGGTCGACAACCATTCTGTCGACACGGGGGCTGGATTCGTGGTTGATCCGGAGACTCTTTTAGGGATGCATCATAAACTGGTTTCTTTCCTGGCGCCGTGGCCTTGTGATCCGGGAAGTTGGCGCCGTAACAATGCTGGAGCCTTCATTGAAAGCTCCCTCATCGTCGCAAGGGGTCCAATAATCGGCGGGGACTTCAGCTCGACTTCAGCAGATTATCTGGCTGAAGTAGAGTAAAGGTCATTGATTCGGTCCTGGGGTCCTGGCTGACGTAGCGCTTCTCCATCGTCTCATTGTTAACCTTTACTGTGAGTCCTTATATCCCTTTTCATTGTTAGTGGACCATGACCAACGCTATAGGCCCTCTGGCATTTGGGGTCCAGTCCATGTCCCTGTTCAGCAAATGTTCTATTGATTGACTTTAGGCATCTTGCAGACACAGGAATCCCTGTCAGGCACCGTGGGCCTTGAAGGACACAGGCGCTCCTCATTGTTCAGGTCCCGACCAACGCAAATATCGGGATCCGGTGTCGTCCTTACTTGGCAAATGGGTCGCCAAGACGCAGACCGACCCGGGGCCGACTGTTCGGTACTGGTGGTGCCTGAACCACAAAGAGACCCTTGTCGACTCAGGGCCCACGATCGGCGCCAAGGGGCCTCTGGACGAGAGTGGACTGGCATTTGAGGGCCGGTGCTGCCACCGGGGCTCCCCTACACCTCCAGTCAGTCCAATACTTAAATGCATGCTATACAGTTAAAATCACGCTGGCAGCTTTTGAATGACACGGTGGCTCTGCTTTTGCACAGTATCTAGTTTCCGCTCATTGGCCTTTGAATTATACCTTGCAGCTTAAACGAGACGGCAGGACTTTTTACAGAGGTTAGTTTATTCGTGAACAAATCATGATTAAAAAAATCCGAAATTGACCGGCAACTGTTGGGTTATGTGAATTTTTCCCTCATTTGGGTTTGAATTTGATCTTGGGTGGCACAAGAAATTGAAAAAAACAGCAGTCGTAAGTGATGTTTGAGATCCGTAATACACCATCTAACGTGTTTTGTACTGGACCCGGCCTTGTCGCTAAGTAAATCGCTACCTTCACGGACGTGTCTGGCCAGGGCCTATATGATCAGTGTGCAAACCCAACATGACTATTTGTCTTTGTGAAGACCGCTGAATGTTTCCGAGATTAGATTGTCTGCTTGAAAACAATGAACATCTTTGTCTATTCCGGAAGACATAGTTGGGATTTCCGGAATGGTGGCTGTGGTACGGTTTTCCCGGACATGTTTCAGTGATAAGACTATTCGTGTACATGGACCATTATAAATACTACACCGACAAGGAAAATTTCAATATTTCAGCAGCCTGTCGACTGAGAAGCAGCCGTAAATATAAGTTGGGAACCATATGTTTCCGGCCGCGTAGCCGCGTTTTGACGGTTAATCAAATTTAAATGATTGAATTTATTACAATCAAATCACTGAACGGCTTTATTTTATCCTTTGACTTCTACGAAACACTTGCCGTCAAATCTGGAACGAACGCAATCGTTTACATGGGGAATTTTCCAGGCTGTAAAGGCTCAACGTAAACCAGCGAGCGACTTCGTTCTGCGTTTGGCTTGAAGGCGTTCCGCCGTTGGCTGGCAGGCGGGGGTGTGGCGTCTAACCGCCGTTTGCTGGCAAGAAGGTGTGTGGCGTTTAGCCACCGTTGGCTGGCAGGAGGGCGTGTGACGTCTAACCATCGTTGGCTGGCAGGCGAACGTGTGGCGTCTAACCACCGTTGGCTGGCAGGCAGGTGTGTGGCGTCTAACTGTCGTTGGCTGGCAGGCAGGGCGCGTGGCGTCCAACCACCGTTGGACGGCAGGAGGGCGTGTGGCGTCTACCACCGTTGGCTGGCAGCAGGTGTGTGGCGTCTAACTGTCGTTGGCTGGCAGGCAGGCGCGTGGCGGTCCAACCACCGTTGGCTGTTAGGCAGGTGTGAGGCGTTTAGCCACCGTTGGCTGGCAGGAAGGCGTGTGGCGTCTAACCACCGTTGGCTGTCAGGCGGGTCCGGTAACGTGTCGCCGCTGACGGGTGCCGCCGGCGTGACGGCCTGTAAACACCGCACGCACCAACATCAACGGCCGACACCACGCCCACGGTACACGTGTACGCCACGTACCGCGTCAGCAACTGTCACGACAGCGGCAGCCACGTGAGTCGCGTCGCCGGTCGCTGGGTACTGCGTGCCGGCCGCGCTCTGATAATCGCTGATGAGCTAACCCTCCGTACATCGATGGCGGGTTGACCCTCTGGACATCGATAACGGGCTGACCCTCTGGACATCCCTGATGGTCTGACCCTCTGGATAATCGATGACGGGCAGACCCCCTGGGCATCGATGGCGGGCAGACCCCCTGGACATCGATGGCGGGCTGACCTCTGGACATCGATAACGGGCTGACCCTCTGGACATCGCTGGGGGGTTGGACCCCCTGGACATCCCTGATGGGCTGACCCTCTGGACATCGCTGATGGGCTGGCCCCCTGGACATCGCTGAGGGGTTGACCCCCTAGAGCAGAAAACGGTCCTGATGTGGGTCTCCAGCTTCAAATGGCTGAATCAGCCAGCGAGCTTGCTTTAGGGAGTCGTCGGCGATACGCCAGTGATGTCGATGTCGGCGATACGGGGACTTTTCTGGGACGGATATAAAAAACAAACAACGCCCTGATCACATGTTTCCGTTTTTTACAATTCTTCCCTGCCCACTTGATAGATGCCGCCTGCTCATCTTGTTGTTAAAGCATAGAAAATCAGCGCGTTTCGTACGAGCCAGCCCCTCTCGGGATACTGTTTTCAAATATACGACAGTAGTCATGCGCAGTGTGTACAAAAGCGGTAGGTCGACATTTTACTCGCAAATTGGCAGGGTCTAAGGTCAAAGCTCATCGAAACATTGGCCCTTGACCATACAATCCACAGTATTTCAGACTCTGGTCATCCACGGACCGCGCCTCTGGGTCATTTCTGGTTGCCTAATGTCAATACGATTGTGTCGTCTCGTCAGTATTTGGTCGGCTCTGCTGCTGGGAGTACCAGATCGGCGGCGACGCTGTGTAACAAGTTAACGAGAATTGCGCGTGTGGGCCGCCGCCGCCCTGCGACGACGGTACGCCGGACTCCACAACGGGCTCTTCAACGGGTTCAACGGACTCCTCAACTGACTCCTCAACGGACTCCTCAACGGACTCCTCAACGGACTCCTCAACGGACTCCACAACGGACCGCAAACGACACCGCAACGGACACCGCAACGGACACCGCAACGGACGACACAACGGACTACTCAACGGACCCCCCACTGTAAATGATAAACTAAACGGGCCTTTAACGGGCGCCAATTCATAGCACAGCCTCACCCACAGAAGACCCGGTTCAGGTGAGTGCGCGCGCTGGAAAGAGAACCTTAGGTTCATATGTTTGTACAATGGTATGGTCTAGGCAGTTCATAGTCGTCGTCACTCCGTACGCCTGAAGAGGAGAGGGGCCTCGAACCGTGAACCCGCAACCTGTGCATCAGGAGCGCGTGGGTCGGAACCTGTACGTCAGGAGCGCGTGTGGGCCCGCGGCCTGTGCGTCAGGAGCGTGTGATCCGGAACCTGTGCGCCAGGAGCACGTGTGACCTGGAACCTGTGTGTCGGGAGCGCGTGCGTGCCCACACATGGCGGCAAAACCGCTTCATAATAAAGGGAGAGAGGAAGTGATGTCTCGTCGCGTCGACTGCGAAATTTCGATGTGATGTCTGGCAGACCAGCCAGCTAGCGCAGGCCAGTTGACCCACGTGACAGAAGATCGGTCACGGAACTTGCCAGCGTTGACAGGTTAGCAGCCAACGATGGCGACCCTGGCGCAGCAGTCACAGTGAGACGAGCCAGCGATCCGGTAAAAGCATTGAGCACGTCGCGTGAGGGTCCGCACCGCACCACGGTTGCGAGCAATGCAGTGGCAGCAGCACGAGAAATTTTGGCACCGGCAATCAGGGCATGTTTTATCACGCACTTGGGTGCGGGTCGATTTCCCCCTCCCCCGAAGATTCTTCCAGCATGATTTCCGAACGGCGTGGGCAGCTGCGTTAAACTATGCGTAGCTACAGGCAACTGAACAGCAAATCTTTGTATTATACAAGGGTCGTTGACCTATGGCAGGTCAAAGTCAGGCATTGGCTGTCAGTGAAGGCTATTTATAGGGTATCGTCTAATCTGATGCGATAGCAGAGGGTTCGACGACGCTACACATCTCTGAGATAGTTTCTTAGGCAGTACACCAGGCGAATTCAGAATTACAGTGAATTCCATTGGCTTGGAATCAGATATGAAGATAAGACAGAGGTCGACACTAACTTGCTTCTGTTGGGCACAAAATGACCACTGCAGTCGACGCGCCCGAAAACTACAATGAACAGCAACTTGCTTTTGTGTTCGAGAGCTTGCTTTGTGTGTTAGCTTAGAAAATACAAGGAGAATCACGTTCTTATTTATAGTGCTCATATTAAATTTAGTCACGACAGGGACAGCAATAGATATCTTTAACTTTTTAGGTGCCTGACTAGATCACTGACCTAAAATCGTACAGGCCAACATTGTTTTCAGAAACATATGACGTAGCGTAATCCATGACGTTAACTTGCATGAAAAAGTAGCTAATTCGTAGTTTCTGGTAGCGTAATCCATGACGTTAATTTGAATGATAAAGTAGCTAGTTCGTCGTTTCTGGTCACCTCAAAATTTTTAATGTCGAGCAAAGCCACTGACCTTGAGCGAACGCCAGTGACATTTTACTTAGAACAGGTATCTAGATTCACCGTGGTTGCGTGCGTTCTGAGAGCACCGATTCCAATCAAGAGTTTAGCCTTAAGACCCCAAGGCCGTGACCTATCATAGTGCAGGTACAGAGGGTAATGCAGGCCAGTACAGGTGAGCCGACCCTATGAATTTTGTGTCTCTTGCTGTCATGGTTTCCGAAATCTCTGAGCGGAAGGGCTAAATTGAGCCCCCCCCAAGCAAAGGGGGCTCAATAACGGGCCAGCCAGGCGTCTCTTCCTCAGGAGATAATCCTGGTGACCGGGGGGGGGTGGGAGGGGGAGCAGTTATACACGATATTTTGACGGGGGTGTGCTTATGGTTCCGTGGCACCATATTGGTACTTTAAGGTACCGTGCTTTGCTCCTATATGGTTTTATTGAAACTGGAACGCAATATCTCCACTGCGGGGTTCTCGTTAGGCCCGTATTTGCCTTTTTCGCCAAGAATGGCTCCGACAGGCTTTATGCGGCGTGAACATTCTTACCGAGCGTTGACTCCCCCCCCCCCCCCCACCACACACACACACACACACACTCACACCCGGTGTGAGAAAATCCTGGCTGTGTCCCTGCTCTGCACCATGGTTGGAACCTTCACAGAAAAATTGCCAAATTTGCTCGGATTTCTTGAACGGGTGACGAGTCTACCGCTCGCATCAACTGTCATCACATCATCTACGTTCATCTATGTTCCAGCCCGGGCCTTAGCTAAGGTCCATGGGTCTTCCGAATTGACAGTACACCTTACGAATACAGTTTATGAACAAGTCTACTGCTCCACTCGATCGATCTTTGAGTTGCATGGGTCCGCTTCGAGTTCGAATCCGGTTCTCTGTAAACGGCGACAGCGGCCGTACGTGAAACGGAAAGACGCGTACGCGCCGACGCCGAGGTGACAACCACGGAAGAACGCGACCTTGCCCTGATTGCGGTGGGCGACTGAGGTACCGCGCTCTGACGGGACTGGTGGTCTGGTGTTAGCTGGGGGTGGGGCGGTGGGGG
>NW_023596545.1:14274731-14315872 GCF_011947565.3 Pollicipes pollicipes | reverse complement strand
TCAGCCTGCACTGTGGGCTTGTCAACCCAAGCCCCAGCTCTGTTACAGCAGCTCAACACCTCATCCATCGGTCGGCTCCCGTCAGCCTGCACTGTGGGACTGTCACCCAGCCCCAGCTCTGTTACAGCTCACCACACCCCTCGGTCGGCTCCCGTCAGCCTGCACTGTGGGCCTATCACCCAGCCCCAGCTCTGTTACAAGCGCTCACCACACCCATTGTCGGCTCCCGTCTCCGCTCTTGGGTCTGTCACTCAGCTCTGTTACAGCGACTCATCACACCACTCGGTTTGCTCCCGTCTACAGCAGCCCGCACCGCCGTCGCTTAGGCTCTGGCAGGCCTGGCCACAGAGTCCATGAGGTACGTGCGACATCTCAAACCGTCCCATTTTTCTCTCCGGCTCGTGGGGCCCCGTCTGAGGCTCCGGCCACCAACGCACGAGTTATAGCAGTCTATTACACCTCCACCACCACTTGACGTGAATTTTCCCCGGATTCCGCCGCAGGGTTCAAGCTTACACTGCGTTCCACGCCCCGCGCAGGTTAGACCCCGCTGTCCTCCACGATGTGCCTTCCTCGCTGCGATCGCATGGAGGGACTGGGTAGCCTGTGGGACACCATTGTCGTTACTATGTCAACGTCACACGGGCAAAAGCGAGACCTGGTCACGCATCTCCTGGAGATCGATCGCGCATGCACTGGCCAGAGTCGCCTCCTCAGCCTAATCAGGAAGGCGGCCCGGCCCGTGCATAATTGTCGGAGTCGCCTGTGTCAGGCTGATCAGGAAGGCGGTCCGTGCATAACTGCCAGGGTCGCCTCTTCGGACGGATCAGGAAGGCATTCCGTGCATAATTGTCAGAGTCGCCTACGCAGGCTGATCAGGAAGGTGGCCCGTACATTGCTGCCAGAGCCTCCTCAGGCTAATCAGGAAGGCGCCCCGCGAATAACTGCTGAGCGCAGCTTTTTCGTCCTTCTCCGTGCGCTCGGAATCTGTTTCCGTCGTGTGCTTGGTGCGATGCAGAACAAACGTCATCCCCGCCTTTGGTCATCAAAAACCTATTTGTTGATAGTTTGCTGTTTCACCAAAGCGCAGGTATTCTTGGCGACAGACCTACTGCAGCCATTTTAGCTCGGGGACAGGCGAATCGGCGATAGCGCTAGCAGACGCGCGCTGTTTTGTCAATAAAAGCGTGGTGAGTTTGATGCAGTGGTTAAATGTGGAGTGTGATGTGATTTGATGATTTGCTAGAGTTAGAATACCCCCTCCCCCCCCCCCCCCTGTGACTTGCGATCGCGATGATAATTCCGAGTCGTCCTAAATGGTGCGGAGTGGGGTCCTGAGCGCGCACAGATATCCCTACTGTCTGCCTGGGCTGCAGCTTGGCAAGGAGATTACAGCAGTCAACGTGCTGAATGAGGCTTCGGCAGCTTTGCGTCGCAATCCTCTGCTGAGAAGTGCCTCTACTTACCGAACGGGTGTTGATGCGCAGCACCACAGCTTCTCAGAGGATCCCCTAAAAGGATTTGTGCGGAGGAGCGATCGTGAGTCCCAGGGATATTCCTAAGCTTGAGAAGCCCTCGAGAAAACTGATCGTCATTCATGTTTGCTCCAGAGGTGGTCCTCGTAACTGAGGATTTGGTGGCGTGGAGAGAGCGCCTTTGGTGTGACCATTGAGTGTCGGAAAGTGGCTCATGAATTGGACATGGTGCGCACCCCGATGAGTAAAGAAGGCACAGAAGTTATGGCCCAAACATCGTGGCAGTTGTTTGTCTTGCGTGGTCAAAAGCCCCTGAACTGTTCATGACCATTGGCCAGCCCCCTGCCAATAAGGCATGCAGAGGACGATGGTAATGTGCGAAGGCCGCAACAGCTTCCCATGGCTTTGCACTTCCTGAAAGAGTTCAGGACATCGTTCAATTCCGGGATGGATCCCTCCACCTCCTCCTTAACCTTGTCCACGTCCATGTGGATCTCGGTCGGCTCCCGGGAAGACTCCATGTTGACGAAAAGCCTGTGGTAGACCTCGCATTTGTGCATCTAAGTTCTTGTCATGCAAACACTTAAAGCAGTGAGCATTATCTTGCATCTATTTGGTATTTTGCGTTTGTGTTATTTAGTTATTTAGTCCCATAGGATCGCATACGCGAACTAAAATGTCCAACTGGTGCACGATGACGAAACAAAGGGCGCTTCCAAAGTAAGGTTTACCGGCTGTGTTGACGGACATCACGGAAGACGATGTGCTTCACTCCACGTTGATAATACTGTCCGTGCATTTCAGAAATAGGTGCCTACGAAATGCGGCGTGAGCAAATAAGGTACCAATCGAAAAAACCCTAGTGAGAAGGAGGCTTTTAAACATGCGCCCGGGCGGCCGGCTAGATACCCTTCGCTCGGGTGGGGGGTCAATTCTTCCCCCAAACATCTCAAAAATAAGAAAGCTAGAGGCGCAAAATTTATAGGGGCGTGTTAACCTGTACGTGAACTCACTTAGGTCAAGGTTTTAGGTTCCTAGGTTATGTTCTTCGGGTGAAAAAAGGTCAAACAAGGTCAAGTTCCCGGCTGGTCTCCAAAGTGCCCCCAGAGCCCAGATGACCGTTTCCAAGCAAAAGGCCACATGCTCATCTAAGGTCAGTAACCTTGTTCGATCTTTTGAAGGTCAAGGTGACCAGAGTCATACAAGATTGCTTTGAGTTTTGCATTTGATTGAGCGACAAAGATTACGCTAGGCAGTATGGTCCCAAAACAAAATGCTGATCTGGGTCATTTTAGGTCAGTTACCTATTCTGACCTTAAAGAAGTCCATGGAGGATGTATAATGCGGTTCCTGCTATCAATAAATTCAAAATGAGCACCAGGAACTATCCCATACAGCAAGCCCTAGAGTAACAAAACAGTTTGGTTTTGGCCTTGGTGTGGCTTTCATATCTGACCTTAGGTAAATTAGATTTGCTCATTCAACTGTTGTGTTACCTCAGAAATCATCTCAGAGATGTATGGCTTCGTCTAACACTCCGTTCTTGGATCAGATGAAGGATTCCCTAGAAATTGCCCCCGCTGAAACCATGCTGTGACTTTGACCTGCCATAGATCAGCAACCTTGCAAGATACATCTAATGTTTGATGCCAACGATCCGCTATGTAATTGTCTACAGCTAAGCAAAATTTGCACGGCTACTCGTGCCGTTCCGAAATAATTCTGAAAAAACTTTGGAGGGGTCGATTGACCCCACTCGAGAGCGCGTTAAGAAACAACTGTGGCAGGTAACCAATGGGGTACCAAAGGTCTGCTCAGTGCCAAAGCATCCTCGGTGCTTTATTGGACTCCGTGTTACCACTGCCTGGCAACCTTCAACTGCGCACGATCAACCGACACTCCATTCAAACATGATGTCACCACTCGGTGACAGTGCAGGTGTCAAATTGACGGAAACTTTTAAGCCGTCTGTCCAGCACCGGCAGTGGCTGGCGCATGATAGGCGTTTCACCTCCCTTTCCAACTTTTTTCCTTTTTCCTCCCCTCCCTACCCACTTGATAATGACCAACGCCGGAAAATTGTTGCCTCAAATGGTTCTCTTTTCTCATCCACCACCTCACCACATTTCCTAAACAGCAAACAGGTCAGCATTATCAGGGCCCGGCGCAATGTATCTGCTTTCACGTGGCATGCGCTACGTCGATGTGGCGACCTGAAAAGTTCACGATGTGTAAAAATTTTGAAAATCATTGATACTTGAACATACGTAGGCGTAGGAACGGCTCAAGACGTGAGTGTCAGGGCTGGGGGACGCTCCACCGGGAAGTAAGCTCGATGACGGGGGGGGGGGGGGGGTAGAGATAGGTGTCATTTTTCGCTCTTAATGCATGCAACACATTTCGAAAGTGATTTGATATCATTGTTGCTAGTCGAAATATATATATACAGTTGTTTTCCACTGGTGCACAATTTCGCCTATTTGACTCATCCATGTCATTGGGCAAATAAGACCAGCCAGCTTCCTGTTATTGATGGTCCATTTTAACATTGTTTTCCTTGAAGAGGCTAAGTTCCATTAGCGGATAGACATTTTGGGTCATTGGAGAGGCATTTGACTGCATAGAGTAAATGTCAAAATATGACTTGGCCACATGCTGGTCAGAATTTGAAAAACGAACCTATGGTCCATAATGCGCCAGGTTTTTCCTGCGCCTATACTTCGCCGGCCACTTTTCAATATATTACATTTTTTGCAGCATTTTGGGCGGAAACAGATTGGGAACCTTCAAATGCAACTGTCAAAAATGACGTCCAAAAACGCTTGAATCAAAGTTTCTACTGTAAAAACTGGTGAAATAATGAAGGCTCTCCTGTCATGTACTCCTGATCTGAGCCCTGCTCCCATCCGCCATCGGCAGCCACTGCCCTGGCCCAGCTGTCCTTCGTGTGACTGACTAGGAAATGCGGTCTAACGGGCATCCATTTGCCCCTGCCCCCCCCCCCCCCTCCCATTCCAACGTACCACTTGCTCTGCTTTGTACATAGTAGGAATGTAGCAGAGCCTGTCCAGGGGGGAGGTTACGGGGGTTGACAAGGCCCTCTTGATTGTAGTCCCCCCCCCTTCGCCCAAAAGAAATTGCTAATGTCCATGTAGTTGCAGCCGTGGTTGGTTTTTTCTTTCACACATTACAGGGAATGCTCCGCAGTTGAAGGCATTACAGCAATAATCATGCATGATGAGCAAGATCACCTTCTAACTATTCGTATACTTTTTAAGAGGTGTAGACTACTCTAGAAAACATAAACTTCTCCGTTAGTAAATATGCTCTTAATGAGTCATTCTTTGTTTACATCACCATACTTGTACACCTTGATTGCGAGCCAGTTGACGGCCATGATATTTGGAAAACCTGCTCCCGAACGCCAGATATGGCGGCTCAACAATTGGTATTTTTCTGGCCTGATCGCCTTGATTTCTTGGCATGGCTTATGGAATGGGCAGGATCTGAATGATGTTATTATGGCGACATGGATGTCTTGGTGACTTTGAAATAGCTTCCCGGGGGCAGCCTGTATATTTTCGCGGGTGTGTACTCAGAAACTAGGGGGTTTGGTCTCAGAAGAAGCAGGACTGTGACCCGTACAGGAACTGATCTGGCGATCTTCGATGGCTATTTCAGTTCAATACCCGATACAAATATGGAACACGTCCTTTAACTGGTGAAGGGCAGACTGCATCAGCTTGATGACCGATCGAGGCAGCCAGGAATCTGATATCCGCCGGCGGAAGGCTGTAAAGTGAGGTCTCACCAGCTTCAAGATTCCCGTTGAGACTCTTGGTCCAGTCATGACCTGTGGATCCGCCAAAAGCTAACAGTCATACCTGTGAGAGCCGCCAAAGCTGATCGCAAACCCACCGCTGGAATAAATGACTCTTTTGTGCAGGAAAAAAACACGCAGCGATGTACAGGTGCTCTCTGTAGACTCAATGGCACGACCGAGGGAACCAGAACTACTACCGCAACAGTACGGTCATAAAGCACTAATGTTGTGGCCGAAGAATTAGCATTACGAAGTGATTACACGAATAAAGCGGGGAGGCGAACCCCATATCACAGCCGCCTCTTCGTTTGAATCCCTGTCAATAGCCGTGTCAACACCCAGGCTTGTTGCAGAATGAACGTCAGTTGAATGTGCTGTTTGCATGCTATCCACACCAATGTTTGCCCGTCTTTTATCGATTGACCTATGCTCATGAACCTGACGCAGGTAACTGCAAAGGGATGGAAGATATGCATGCATCTAAGCGTAAGTGTTGGGTAGGTAAATCAGTTGGATAATTATCACGTATGCATGAGCGTTTGAACTAACCCAATCGCTATCGTCCCACACATTCCAGAACGACCCATTAAAAAGTGAAATCGTGACACCTCAAAGTCATTTGAGGAAACCAGGGTTGTCCTTTTAAGTACTAGCGTGAATACGTTTCACAGTGCAACCGCCATTCTCACATTTACGGTTCGCGCGAAGCTCAGACATGGAAAGGGCCATGTCTTGAAATGCTTTGTCTTTTGGTTTCGTCGGACGACATTGTCATCAAACACGCCTTGCAAGCATTCTTGTTTGAACGACACATGAAGACATTCGGGGTGAGTTTTTCCGTAAATTGTAGCTATAGAAGGATAAGTTTTGACGAAAAGTGATTATTGTCTGCCAAATGTCGTATGTGTTTAAACAAGAAATCGGGCGCGCGTCATTTGCACTTCAACGGGCATTCTGAATGGTCTGTAAAAACATTTAAGCATATCATAATTAACGCCAGGCAACGCACTTCCACAAACACTTTTAGTTGCATTCTTTGAAAGTGCCATTAGTTTTTGCAGATTACTAGGGGGACACAATCCTAACGGTGAGGTGTGTATATATTTTTTCTCTGATAACTCACCGTTGTGCATGAGCGAGCGAAGCGATCCCACGATTGTAGCCATGCAGGCGAAGACAGGTCTGAGTCTGTCGGGTTTCCTGCAGGAGAAACCAGATCTAGAGCAGTCATGTTTGCTCTTTTGCGCGAAATTCGTGGATTTCTCACAAGAGGGTAAAGGTTATGTGTCTAGCGTTGTAATTAAAGAAACGGTACTTTTGTCATTTTGGCCTATAGGCCAAATCAGTCATCCGGAGATTGTGTATTGCCCACGCCATCTTGCGGTTCACAGACTTTTCAGATATGTTTGCCACCTTAAAACATACATAAAAAGTAGCATTGAATATTAAGGGTGCAAGGTCACACGGCAAACACACGTGCCATTGTCTGGAGAGATCATCCAACGCGAGAGCTTTCGGATTGTACCACAAAAGCTAAGGGTGAATACTCAATGTGATGGATTGTTCATTTATATTCATAAAGGTTTAAACAAAGGCGAAGTATTTCTGTGAGTCCTCAGAGTCCAAGCAGTGCATAGTCCCTCAACGATTAAAATAAAACGAAAACCACATGGCGCATTCTTGGCTCGTAAGCGACCGACAAATGGTAAATGACAAAGCTGTGACTTATAAGGCTGGTCTCTCTTATGCATATAATAGGAACGCTACCTATATTTTGCAGCAAATGTGATGCCTTGATATACGAGAATAAAAAGAGATAGACCGACAAAGCAATGTGGACATTAATCGCATAAAAGCTGTGTTTAGTGGCCTTGGTCATTGTGGGATTTAAATAAATGAATAATAATTGGAAAATAATGGAGGTTGAATGATACTGGGAGAGGGGATGCATAGACACGGAGGACATGGAACAGTGAAGTATAGGCGAGGGAAGAGAGAGAGAGAGAGAGAGAGAGAGGAGAGAGAAGAGAGAGAGAGAGAGATAGAGAGATAGAGAGAGGATGAGAGAGAGAGAGTAGATAGAAGAGGAGGAGAGGAAGAGAAGAGAGAAGAGAGAGAGCAGATAGAAGGAGAGAGAGAGAGAGAGAGAGAGAGAGAGAGGAGAGAGAGAGAGAGAAGAGCAGGAGAGAGAGGAGAGAGAGAGAGAGAGAGAGAGAGAGAGAGAGAGGAGAAGAGAGAGAGAGAGAGAGAGAGAGGAGAGAGAGAGAGAGAGAGTAGAGAAGGAGAAGAGATGAGAAGAGAGAGAAGGAGAGAGAGACGAGAGAGGAGAGAGATATTCTTGCTCATATTTGAAAAGCCTAATGTTTGTTGGAGAAACACAACGGTAGCTTTGGAAGTGCGGAGAAACAATTGTGACCTAATGGTTCATGCATGGCTGATGACCACAAGGATCACCTATGCTTGTATCACAAAAGATCCTGGATTTCACACCAACTTTTGACGACGAACCGAGATCCGATACCCATGGATCTGGTTCGAATATTGGATATAGCGCAACACTGAGATGTCAGCAATCTAAAGTTTTGCTTCGCTCTTCTATCCTCTTGCAGATCAAAGCAAAAAACGGCCATTCGAAGCGCGTTAGGCCATATACAGCACCCGGAGCAAATGGGTTGTTTTGACTGTGTAAAAGCTGAGCCAATTTTGAAGAGGTGCCAGCATTAACTGCTTGGTTATTTACTCTGACTCCTGTCCTGATCTGATCTTAATCAAAAACACAAACCCGACAATTTTCAGTGCACTGACTTGAACACATCTGAAATAGAACAACAATTTTAGTACCCGCCACATTTCAGAAACAAACCTCAGAATGAATTGCCAAAGCGGCGAAAGATACACTTCCCAACGCGCAGGTTTCAAATTTACTGGCCAGCAAAAGACGTGACACCGGTTTCACAAAACCTTTGACCCAATAAATCGAGCGGGGCGCGACGAACTGTGTCCTAGTTGTTTGGATAAAAGGCGAACAAGTGTAGAGCAAGACCTCGACAGCTGAACATGTTACTTGGCGGTTAGTTTAAGTGTTATCTGTCCTTTGTGTTCCAAGTCGTGAAGAATACGTAACTTGATTACGGCTCATCGAATATCTCTTATAGTTGAGAGCTCAGGTGTAAAGGAGATAGACTGTAGCTCGTAACCGTAACTGCCCGTTTTTACACGCTTGTACCGATAGATCAGAGGCTACATGGTATCAACAACACAATGACATACCGTCTTGTGGCAAAATCAATTGGGCATGGCTCGTCGAGCAGCCTGCTCTGTGGTGTCGAAACCAGTTTATTAGAGAGCACCAAAAACGCTTCCCTGTTAACACAAATGCTGAGCGTTTTAGCACCGCTCGTCTGGGGGTGCGCTCATTCGTGTACATCTAGGCGCAAAAGTTAATGATGCATTCGTTTATTTTTGGAGCACGGATGGTACTTTGACGCCCGGCAAAGCTACGATGCTGTTTTCGGGCTTTTCCACGTATCGTGCTGCGCCAGCACGTGCTCACACCACCAATCACGTACTGAGTGGTGCATGACGTGCATAATGCATATCACGTGCAGAATCACGTGCAGAAGCCACATGCGGCTACATTCCCAAGACTCCCGCCGGGGCGGCGGAGGCGGTGGAGCGGCTCCAATAAACGCCCCGATCCGCCCAGGGCATAGCCATCCATCATCCCCGTCAAATAGAGATCTCATCCATCTCCGGCAAAAATGACTTGCATTACCGCGTCGTGTCGGAAGGCGCGCGGTCGTATCCATCATTAGTCAAGTGCTGCACGCGCCGCGCTCCGGATAATTGGGCGCAAGTGGTGGCCGCGACTTCCGGATAATTTCGTGGGAACGCCTGGCAGATCTGACGACTTTTTGCGCACACTATGTTGATTGCTATTTGCCGAACCTCGAGTGTTCCTGCGGCTGGTCAAATAAAATATATCTATGTGGGGTTATCAGGGGCATAGTTTCGGAGAGTTCACGTAGGGGGGGGGGGGGGGGCTACGCCGTGCAAAATTGTGAGATCTACCCTCGAAAGTTCCCAAAAGTGGATTTCCCCGGATTTGGTCCACTTCCCCTCAAAGTTGGGGGCTGAAGCTCAAAGTAGCGGGGCGCGGGGATGCTGAAGCCTCCATCTGTATAGGGTTCTACGCTCCTGGGTATTTTAGACGACATATTCATCTATACCGCTTGAAAGCATGTCAGGGATAAGGACAAATGTGTTTATCAAAGTCTGGGAAAATATTTTCATTTTCGTCCGGGCTCTGCACATTTTTACTCATCGCACCAAATACGTGTCAAACAATATGTTCCATCACCCTTGCTACCAGAGATGGATGTAGGCTTTTTTAAATGAGGAGACATATTATTACGTTATATTATCATCTTCCCGGTTCTTCAGGATTTCGCAGTTAGAATCGGCACAGTTAAAAACTTGCGAATGGAAAGAGCCATTTGACTAATCTTCTCTATTCTAAGTGGCTGGTAACATGCATATCAATGTCTGCCAGCATTTCAAAAAATAGCGGCATGTGCTCCCGGTACCCCCTTCAACACTCTCATTCACACAACCGCGCTTCGAGATATTTTCAGGCATATGGCCCATATTGCAGCCATTTTGGGCCAAGGATGTTTTTTGCTCTCCCTTGGATGTCACCTCTCCTCACCTCTCCCCTGCTCACTTGTGGGGCGTACGCCTGCGTTACAATTGAACTGAAAGGCACTTATTTGGTTATGAACTATAGTCGTTGGCAGCAGCCGACAGATCGAAGTATGGGTCTCTTCATTTATCGTTTTGGCAATCCACACTGATAAAGGAACGGCTTCGTCATGGCAGTGGGAACACGCAAAAGAGCCTCTAATGAAGATTCATTGTATACATCGGGGGGGGGGGGGGGAGGGAGTCCGAAGTGAATTATTTTTGTAACTGAAGGTGGTGGTCTGTGTTTTGATAGTTAAATATGGGAGCGAGGTCGGGGGCGATTTGGCCAGGCGGTGAAAGGCCACTCGCAGCAAACGTGGGCATGAATGGTGACCGAGGCTGGTAACGCGCGCCTCAGTGCGGCGGCTCGCTCATTAGCCTGTGCTGGAACTATCTTGGTTTAGCCTTTTCCGGCGGCCGTGAGGATTCGGGTAGTTTCGTTGTGACCCTCACTGGTCATGCCTCGAAGTTGATTCGGCGCACGAACCGCGATCGCACATCCAAGGCGGTTTTCTTTGGCTAGCACGTTAGTCCAGCTCGTTGTGTTGCCTGCTTCTCGTTTCCTTAGTTTTTCCCAGTGGTTGGGAACGGTAGACCCTCAGATAAACCTTGGCCAGCTCACGTGTACGAATTTTGCCCGCAATTATACTTCTTGTCCCTTAATTTGTTGCTTGATGTAGTTTGTAAGGCTCCAACCAGACCGCACTATTTCTTTATCAATGCGCATCCGGCTGCTCCTTTAGCGAGGGATGAGTCGCGCAGCATCGGTAATGGCCGCGAAGAAGAATGAGTCTCTAGAGCGCGCCGGCCGAGGAGACCGTAAGGCGTGAACGCAGGTCACGCCGGGCGCTCGCTGTCTGCCGAGGGGCTCCACCGTCCCATCGGGCGCGCTGTCTACCTCCAGGCCTCTGAGGGACGGGTCGAGGGGCAGTGCTTTGCAAAACTCACTCCGGCAGGCGGAAGGCGAGGGCGCAAAAGCCTCCGTGCTGGACGCGGCGCCGCCGAAGGCTCGCGTGCGGCAGCGGAAAGCTGCGAGGGCTGGGCGCGACCAAAATAACGGTGGGCCGTGCACCGTGGACGAGACGCGGGGGTCGTCGTCCGAATTGGAAGCCGTCACCCTGGAGGTCAGGCGAGGGGCGAGTCGTCGTCCAGCTCCGGGTACTTGATGCCGGCCCAGTAGCTGCATCAGTGCCAAGGTGACAAAGTAATCTGATGTTTCAAAGAGGGCAGGCGTGTGGTTTCACTGGGAATTTCAATACGTTAATTAACGCTTTAAGATGCCTTAAAGTGGACTTACGCAGGTTAGAGAACTTAACGAGGACTCACGCACGTGCCAATTATGTTGCCAAGGCACTGGACAACACAGGGGGAAAGGGTTTCACCCGCATGCGCACCAAGAATGTGTGGGGTGACGTGGGCGCCAGCGGTTGCGTATGCTTGGAGTGGGTGTGGTGGGATGTCGAATGCACGAAGTCGGTGTGGGTTAGTTATGGCCGAGGGCGGCTCTCGGGGTTGCTATTCAGCGGGCCACTGCCAATGCAAATCGCCAGGTGCGCAGTATCTTTGTCATTTTGGACACACTTTTAATGCAGCTTGCTCCGTTTTTGCCCCGTTCGAATATTATCATAACCGAAAAGGTGGAGGTGGGATACCGTAGTTAAGGGCGCACAGCCATGTACTGGGAGACAAGTATTCATGGTGCCTGACCGGACATACCATCCTGCCAGTGCCCCGGTCACCCGCTTCATCTTAGCTCTGTGGCTCACGCGAGTGTGTGTTGATGTCGGGTGTACCGGGGTCACAACGTGCCGAGTCGTGCGCTAACATCATCTGGCTCGTGTGTTGACCAATGGGCTCCTCACCATAAGTTCGCTATTGTGGATGGGTGTGACAGCGGCAGCCGGTGGTGCACAAACATCCAGCGGCGGCCCGGCAGCAGCGCACAGTACGTCCCCCCCCCCCCACCCCCAACCCAGGACCCCCTGCCCCCACATTTTACACTTTGTGACCACAAGTAACTTCATGGAGACTTCTAATGTGAGGACAAGTTAGGCAGGCTTAAATATTTGTGACTAAATTCGACCTTTTAAGGGTTGTAAGACTTAAACCTTAGTGGCATCTACCTCACAACTTTCGAAAGCGTTTCTAACGTAGTTTCTGCACTGGTGTGGCTTTTCGAGCATCACTGAACTAGTGTGGCTTGTTGAGTAGAGTATTGAGGGCTTAGTTCAGCACCAGGGGAGCTCGGTTCCCGTCCCCCGCCCTGGAAGAACACAGAGCGATTTCCTGCCGCAGCTTGCTTAGTTTCCGGGGCCCCACAATGAGGCTTTGAGTGAGGCCGCAGCACCACGGATGGGTGCAGAAGTCTCCCTTTCTAAAATCGGGTTGGGAAACTAAATCAATAACGTTAGCCTAGCTGACCCAGAAATATGATTTCTTTCCGGATTTCAGCTGGCCTAGTTTGCGGCTCCGATGTCAAGATTTATGTTGTTTTTTAATCTGTCGATAGAAGAGGTTTTACTTAAACATGACACCTCAGTTCGGTTCCGTGTGAAACTGCAATATTGGAAAGATGCGTTGCATGCAAGATGCAGATGCATGCATTGGGTTCAATTTCCAGCCAAAAGACCTTCTAAACATGTTTTTGCCTCACAAGCCCCACCGGGGCTTTTCTTATTGAGAGAGAACAAGTGAAAAATGAGGTTAAACTGAGGCTTAAGTAGAAAACTGAGACGAAACCATATAAGCAAAAGACGCCCAACAGGACAAACACGACGGCCGGATAAAATCACCGATAATAAACAGTGCTTGTCATTATCAAAAGGTGATCCGAGACGCAAAACTCATATTTCCATGTGGAGCGATGTGGCCTGACATGCGTGGACCACAGACAGGTTTTCACTTGATGCATTCGCCGTTGAGGCTACAGCAGATAGATTATCGGACCTCCCGGGACGTGTCTTCACCCAAAAGTTAACTTCCACTTGCAGGACCTGAACAGACATGTCGATAGCTGGAAGGACACAGAAAACGGGTGAAAAAAGGTGGCGAGGAGTCGAAGGATGGATGTGATCGGTGAAAAATAGTCACGTCTTCAGGCTATTTGGTGACAAGATCGCAAAAATGAGAATTATTTGCAGCAAGACATCCCAGCCAGATGACGCACAAAGCACGCCCAAATGCTTCGAGTGTGAGTTCGTATAGACCATGTGTTGGAGCATGGGCGTTTTGCTGTATGAGCAGATTACGCCATCAAATGCCTCCAAATGTAGTAGTTTGCATCCGGATAATTTCTAGCAGGTCACATAGATAAACTAAAAGTAAAAAATTTGACAAAATAGCCGTATCGAGCGACTTTTTGTGGGTGGATTAAACTCTGCAAGACCTTTTTCTCCAGAACTGATATTGCTGCAGGATGTTGCTCAATAGTTTATGGGGTTCGCTATGCACCACTCATGGTCGTGGTGCGGTCGCTGATGACGCCTGCTCTCGCGCTTCTTCGTGCATGCGAGTCCTAGCCTTGAACCAAACCAACGTGCTTATCGGCTTTTGGCCCGCCCGCTGCGCCGGCCACTTGTTCACTGGCCCCAGCGTCCTAAACACCGTGACATTTGACATGGTCGGCAAATCAGACCTTGTTGCAAATGAAGCTTCTGAAACGAGCATATTCTCAATTTTAGCCTTCATGGTTTTCAGGATTCGTGGCTTCATGCTGTTCGAAACCTCCTCGGTGATACAAAAAGCACTTTTTCAAACGTGACAATGGATAGACGCTGTGACCGGACAGGTCACCAGAGTCAAAAAGATGCGGCCAGCACTTTGACACAAGTAGAAAGCTGATATCAACATTGCAAACATTACGCACGTGATATTTCGCATTAGGGGTCGAAAATAATCGCTAAATATAAAATAAAATAATCGAAAGTTCGCTGAAAATAATCAACCTTCAGTACACCAGGAATTGCTGGTCAAAGGCGACATCCAGCAAGCATTTTTCCCTTTTGCTGCATTTGTCCGACGCCAATCAGATGAGAAAGCCCTGCCGGTTGGGCTTCCACGGGCCAGACGGAGGTCATCACGTGCCATGTGGCTGCGAGTTAGGGTCACACGCCTGGCAGGTCACATTACCATGGGATTATGCTATTAGGATTACCGCAAAGGGAGTCATATTACGACACGAGTGACATGTTCAGATGTGTTAATGTGGATTAGATGCTGATACATCAGGCTGGTGGGCAAGCCGTGATTTTAATGCAGGAAGAGGGGAATGCCAGCGAGGAATGAACGTGATGAAAGCAAACTATAATCAAATCACGCATCCATTCCATAATGCCATGCCATGTCATCCATGCCATGGTGTATCATTTAATTTCGTAGCCTGCACGAGTCTTCACGCGGAACATGGTCGAAAAGATGGAGCCTTGCGAGCTGGAAACGCAAGTCTATTTGTATCGTACACAGTCCTTTATGTAAATATGCTGTGAAAGTATACATTTCTATTCATAAGTAGTTGCGTGGCTGGTAAAAGTCTTCACAGACAACTGAGATGAGAACCACGGACTTCATTGATTGGACACATAGTTGTTCATATGCGACGCGCAACGTTTTTGATGTATATTTTATGAACAAATAACGTAACTCTCGGCTCACACTTTGTCACGGTTCAGTTAGTTTAGAAACTAGCACGAGTCTTTATAAAACTGGAATAAGAAATTGCTGACGGTGAGGTGTGACACGCAGCTGCTTGTTTGCGACGCGCATTCTTTTTGATGAAATTTTGGAACAGCTAATGTGCATCAAGCTTCATTTTATACCAACGGCTTAACATGACGCATCGCATTGAAGTCAGAAAACCGGCTCAGAAGCCCGGTTAGTCATATGATGCATGAAAATAGCATGAAAATGCTCAGTTTGCTTGCATTCAAACTCGTCCAGTTGCTAATGAATCAGTCGGATCACGACCATTGTGAACTTCGGCAGGAATTGCCAGCTATTGAGCGGGTTTTCTGATAACCCACCTTTAAGTTGACTGCTTCAGTTCGCATTTTAACAGCCCGCATTTTAATCACGCAGGCTTGAAGGCTTGACTGTTTTCGATTGCACTTAATGGGGAGAGAGCGAACATGTTTTGCAGTGGACAAGCGTATTATTCGCCTGGATTTACGTTGCATAATTTTGGTAAATTGGCTAACGAGGCTGTGATAGGACGTCAGTGAGCCATTCGCCAGCTCTGCGTGAATACAACGACATGCATTTGTATAGGTTCTGTGCCATGTGTCTGATTCAGTATGGACTCCTGGGCCAGTGGCTTAGTGCTGCCCAATTTTTGGAGATGGTTTCAACGCATCAGGTGGTCAGAGTCAAGGAGCTGCTCTCGGAAGCTCTTATTTGTAAATTCTACAGTCGGCTGGGCTTCTTGGTTTCTTAATTACAACAGGGCACCCTGAGCAAGATGGCTATATTTAAGGGTGTTTAAGTGTGGTAAGGGTGGATTATGGATGACGATTAAATGACCCATAGCATCCAGCGACCGTTTAAGGCCTAATGCCCAAGATTTTCTGAGCAGCGCAATGATTTCGGAAACATGAGGTTGAGCTTTTACTTGAATGGAATTTTCTAGGCAGCAATAGAGGAGGGTTTCATCGACCTCAACATGGATCTTCGCTGCCGTTGGGCTTTTCACAGTCACCGCATTAAAATGAAAAGGAATGCAAGGGATCTAGATTCACCTTAGGCAAACAGTTGAGATTTGTGCTCTGGATTCCGCCATTCATGCCTTGCACTATTTTGCTCAAATAAAAAGGTAATGCTGACTAAAAGCCATCGTTTGAGAACTTGCCCGTAATGATTGTTTGGATAAACGGCAAGTCATTAGGAGGGCCAAATTTGCCTGCACCGGGCCTTGAGATAAAACTCACCGCGTGAAAAGCAAATTAAGTTTTAGCCTACACGCTCATGTCTCGTTGGACTGCATCCCCAGAAAATATTCCACGCATTCACTAGATGTAAGACAATGTGTTAGTGTCCTATAGCATCACCTATGGTCTTTGCCATTTTGCCCATGCCTCAAGCAACGTCATCCCGACACGTAAACCACGTCCCAGAGTTTGGCGGGGACATATCAGGAATAGAGGGCCATACTGCAATCGGGGGAACAACCCGATCAGAGAGTGGCATTTTCAATAAGAAGCATGTGTACTTTGGAAAAATTGGAGGGAAAAATTCGACCTTTGTGAAAATTAAAAGACACGTGCCTCAGCCGAGTACTTACACCCCTTACGGACCCGGCTAAGCGCGCCCCTGCCCTAGCAGTCACGTGACGTGCCCGGGGCAGCCGCCGATCAGGCGGCCGACCGGCGGGCCCGGGGCGCCCGCACTGGTAGTGCGATCGTCACAGCGGAGGCTGGGGCGCGATGAAGGTGAGCGAACGATGTGCGAACGCACTGAGCGCCGCCCACTCACTCAGACCAGGCTGACGCGGATGGTGTTGACTTAAAGTTTGCTGCGGGAATGATGGCGGGTTACAAAGCCGTTTAGCGTTTGAAAGTAATGGATCGTTGCGGAAGCTGGACCGTTTAATTGCCTGCCGGTGGCAGTGAGGCTTTTTATTTCTTTGAAGTGGATCTACCCGTGCCCTCCCTCCGTTTTGTTTTCATTCCATCCACATTTGGCCGAAGTCGCAAATAAGTCGTTAAAATTACGAGAAAAACAGCGGAACCTTTAGCCTAGGAATTGCACTTGATCTATGGCGACAAGTTTTGCGAACGCCTTTTTGCGTACGTTGATCGAGGGCATGCATGATAGCGTTTTCAATTTGGCTAATTGCCTCCACCACAGGGGACAGCCAGCACAAATTTTTGCAGAAGTTGACCTCAATTGTATGATGTTTCATGTTTCATGAAACCCCATACAAAGTTGGCGTCTCCAGCTTTGATCGGTGCCAGGGCGACTACCCGGGCCTATAGTAGTGCTAGAGAGCTCAGACATGTGATGCTGGCGGCAAAATGTGGCAGCAGGTTAAATTTGAAGTTGAAGCAGAATGGTCCGGGTTAAAGGCGAAGGCGTTCCGTAATCAGGGCAGCATGACCCACGGTCCAGTTCCCCATTCGCGGAGTATGTACATATCTACCTTAGCCCCGATCTTTATAAGGTAATAGAAGCCTGTAGACGGTCTTGTATGTCCGGCAAACAGACAGGTTTCGGTCTCTTGTGTAAAGTGTGATTGATAATGATGTTTTTAGCGACAGACCCCTTGCCAATGGCTGTTAATAGAACAAGATTAAAGTGCGCCATTCCTGCGCCCTCTATGCCTTCAGGGGTTTTGATCAGCTGATTCTACTTATGCTCGAATTTGGAGCTTAAGGAGCTTCCCATTGGCGTGCATTTATGACGTCACCTAGGTGGGCGGAGCTCTGAACGTAACTCAGTGATGAACTGGGCTCTTGAGATCACTATCTATGACGTCACAAGTACTTACGTCACAAGTGACTTTACTCGAGGTGCAGGAACTGTTGTAGCGCGCTTCCCTGTGACGTCATCGACTGCAACCTACGGATAGCGTTAGTCAATGGAGAACGGGGTCAGGAGTCAGAAATTTATCTTAAGAGGATAGAACGATTGAATTGGAACGTGGGTCGCCTCCAACACTCATTCACAATCCCAAAGGATGCCACACTCCGCACGCGGAGTTTTCGCCAGCTCCTTCACTGGCCGACATCCGGCATTGGGATCCCACCTGTCTGGGCCCAATATCCGCGGTTCGTTCGAGTCGCAGTAGGATCTCACCCGTCGGACCCGGTCTCCACAGGGCATTCTGATCACGAAAAGGTCTTATCCGACGTTCAAAGATCTGATCCCCTCCATCCGGGGCACTCTGATCGCAATAGGATCTCATCCGTCAGCTCCCGGCATCCGGAGGGCACTCTGATGGGGTCTCACCTGTCGGCTCCCCGGTCTCCGCAGGGCGCTCTGGTCGCCACAGGATCTCATCCGTAGGCTCCCCGGTCTGTACAGGGCGCTCTGGTCGCCACAGGATCTCATCCGTCGGCTCCCCGGTCTGTACAGGGCGCTCTGGTCGCCACATGGTCTCATCCGTCGGCTCCCCGGTCTGTACAGGGGGCTCTGGCCGCAACAGGATCTCATCCGTAGGCTCCCCGGTCTGTACAGGGCGCTCTGGTCGCCACAGGATCTCATCCGTAGGCTCCCCGGTCTGTACAGGGCGCTCTGGTCGCCACAGGATCTCATCCGTAGGCTCCCCGGTCTGTACAGGGCGCTCTGGTCGCCACAGGATCTCATCCGTCAGCTCCCCGGTCTGTACAGGGCGCTCTGATGGCCACAGGATCTCATCCGTCAGCTCCCCGGTCTGTACAGGGCGCTCTGATGGCCACAGGATCTCATCCGTCAGCTCCCCGGTCTGTACAGGGCGCTCTGGTCGCCACAGGATCTCATCCGTAGGCTTCCCGGTCTGTACAGGGCGCTCTGGTCGCCACAGGATCTCATCCGTAGGCTCCCCGGTCTGTACAGGGCGCTCTGGTCGCCACAGGATCTCATCCGTAGGCTCCCCGGTCTGTACAGGGCGCTCTGGTCGCCACAGGATCTCATCCGTCGGCTCCCCGGTCTGTACAGGGCGCTCTGATGGCCACAGGATCTCATCCGTCAGCTCCCCGGTCTGTACAGGGCGCTCTGATGGCCACAGGATCTCATCCGTCGGCTCCCCGGTCTGTACAGGGCGCTCTGATGGCCACAGGATCTCATCCGTCGGCTCCCCGGTCTGTACAGGGCGCTCTGATCGCCACAGGATCTCATCCGTCGGCTCCCCGGTCTGTACAGGGCGCTCTGATGGCCACAGGATCTCATCCGTCAGCTCCCCGGTCTGTACAGGGCGCTCTGATGGCCACAGGATCTCATCCGTCGGCTCCCCGGTCTGTACAGGGCGCTCTGATCGCCACAGGATCTCATCCGTCAGCTCCCCGGTCTGTACAGGGGGCTCTGGCCGCAACAGGGTCTCATCCGTCGGCTCCCCGGTCTCCGCAGGGCATTCTGGTCGCATGCTGGTTGGCTGCCGCGCTGTGGGCGGCTGCGGCGCGGACCGCCGACGCCAGTAGGAGGACCTGCTTCTGCGAGATGCGCCTGGGCCCGCTGACCTTTTCCACCCTCCTGCTGGACGTGGAGGACCCCGTGCTGACGGGCTACATCGTCACCTGCCGGCGGGCCCGCCTCTGGTGCCGCTCCGCGTGCTATAACGCGGCGCGTGCCCGACTCCTCAATGGTGAGCAATTGGCCTGGGCGTGCGGTGCCATGTCGCCGCGCCCTATACCCGCCGTGCCCGGCACCCCGGACAGGCTGAGGCCGCCCGAACACGCTTCGTCGTGCGTGCAGCAGCAGTGTCTGCACTCAACGTTTGTGCTTGGGAGCGAAAACGTCTCGGCCCAGACTTCATCCAGAACAAACCAGTTAACGCTGTGCCTGTTATCTCGACGTGGAAGGGTTTGTCCGGCTCAGTTACCTGATCGGATTTGGCCGCATTCTTGAACTGGTCCCCTCTGTAAACTACCTTTCTCAACACGCTTTGTTCAGCTTCTACAGGAACAAGTGCACGCAGTGGTGCTCACCTGGCGTTCTTATCTAGGAAGGCATCTCGAAGATATTGTACATATTTTTGCGAGTGGACAATGTCATGTAAATATGTCATAGTTGTCGCACGGAGATCAGCGGTCTCCGCGTCTTACATAACGCATCATCTAAATGGTGACCTTGCCACCATGGCGTACCGCGTCACTCATGTGACCTTTCAGTTTCATAGGTAACCGCTAATGGGTCGAAGATTGTTCACATCTGTGCATTCCATTTCTTTTTCCATTTGCAGCATATGCAGTTAAAATGCAGGGTATGGTGAAAGTATGTGAATGTTTGTACTTCCGTGCGTGGCCTTCTTAAGCGACGGAGCTTACTCCTTGAAAAGGCATTCCAAAGCAATGGCGTTTATGAAAGACACATGACGGGAACCGGGTGTGATATGCTGACCACCAAGAACGTATGTGTTTGATGGGAAATGGGGAAAAAGGCAAGCAGGGATGGTGTTAGCTGTAGCCCGAGTTGCAGCGTTGTAACAGCGCTTGCTGATTTGGAATGACATGTGGTCATGCGTCGATGTTGGAGAGGCACGCCAACGCCGCGAAGAAAAATGAACTGGGCTTATCAGTCGAGGCACTCGGCTGGAAGAAGCCCACGATCTGTTTACTTATGCAAGACCGACGATTGTTCAGCTTCCAGATCTGGCTCTCTAGATTTCCGCTGCAGTTGGAGTGTTGTTTCGTATGCCAAAACTTAGCAAATGGTCTTGCCATTGCAAACGCCAGATTTCGCCGCAGTCCCTTTTTAAAGTTGCAATGTTTTTATGTTAGACTCTGCGGTGACCCCACAACACAACTCGCAAAGCCATTGGGAGTGCTGGTTCGGTGTCTCAGTCGGCCTTGCGAGAGAAAAAATTGCTACATCTCTTGGGCCTACTCATCGCACCCGTTGTAAACTATTCTTCATTCCATACGTGTGTTCTTTGACATTTTGTCAAAGCAACAGGCTCGAGAAGGGCATTCAATCGTCAGTGAACAGGCTCGAGAAGGGTATTCGATTGTCATTATGGCTCACCCTTTTCCACCGCAACGAATGAATAAAATGAGGGTTACCAGTACGGGTCGCCAGTAACGTCCAGCGCATGCGCCGGGAGTGGTAAGTCATTTTACTTAAAACAACCATCGGCAGCGACTGCAAGCGATCAGCTGGTGACGTTCTGACATGACAGGACATGTGGCATTGCAACATTTTATGTTCGGACGGGACAGTAACAAATATGGACAATGAACATGCGTATGCGTCGGTGTAAATTTCGCCCAAGGACATGCCCACAGTTCCGATAGCAGCGTGTTGTATTCGGTAGTTTAATCGAAATGTTGGCATTTCAGCTTGCCCGACCATCATTAGTTTAGACCGTGCGTCGGCGCGCGCCACACCTGAACCCCGGACCGCTGCGGCTCGGGAGCTACACATGACAAATACCCTCGTGCGCTCGCGCATAGTGGCGAAATTTTACCATTCAGTAACCCGCCATTCGGCTCTGGCTCAACACAACGCCAAATGGAACCGATAGGCGAACAGACGTACGCCGAGTAAATAGCATGTAAATGACCAGGAAGCATACTTTTAGGCATTTTTCTGTAAATAGCTTGCGACATGATTACAAGACAATTGTTCAAAAGCATTGTTCAGCTACTAAACATTGGCTCTCCAAATTTCCACTGCGGCGGGAGTGATGCTGTGCATTTTAAAGGCTATCAGTAAACGATGATTGCTGCCACTGCAAGTGCCGAAACACTTGCAGTGGCACCTCAAGAAATAGTCAGATATGGCGCACTGACATTTTGGGGACACGATTTTCTACCTTTTATTATCCTGTTTTCACTTCTAAGCAGAAACCAGAAGCCACCGAAAGATGGCTGTTTTGTCATTTGAAGTCAATAAACTGTTGAGGCCGAATGTTACATCGCTGCATGGTATACAACGCCGACGCTGTTCATTTTATGATGGCTCATTGGACTCTTCCCAAGCCGATAGCACTCGGGGGCCTCACCGGAACTTTCATGGGCTCTGGAGAGATATTGAGGACCGCGTGGGAACACAATGCAGATTCAAATTGAGTCAAAATTTTGCATCAGCTTGGTCAACCCATGATCGTCCAGGGATGTTCATTCTACATTCAGGATTAGTGACCAAAAAGACAGTTATGAACACGTGCACTCGCAAGTCTTAGAAACAAAAACCGTTGCTCGTCTGTAGTCTCTGCAAGTTGCGCGGTGTTAACCCGTGGCTGACGCGTTCCTGGGTGGCCGGTTAAATACCCGTCGGTCAGGTGAAGGAGCCCAATTTGACCACCTAAGAGATGAATACACCAAATTTAGAGGGTGGGTTCGCCTGTATGTGAGCTCACTTCCCAAACCAAGGTCAAACTCTAGCTTGGTGTTTAAAGTGACCTTGAGCTTAGTGACATTGTTTATTTTTCATTGTTGATCAAGTGGCATTGTTTATTTATTGTTAAGTCTTTAGAAAGTCAAGGGGACAAACAAAAAACACGAGGCTGCTATTGTTTTGTCATTTGAATAAGCGTTATGGACCACGCTAGATGGTATCTTCCCAAAAACAAACATCAACCTGGGTCATTTTAGGTCGATGTCTTTTACTAAAACTTGAGAAGTCCGTGGAACATTTTTTCGTGTTTCCTGTTGTTAATATATTTGAAGTAAGTACCAGAAACTACTTCATAGAGCCAGTCCTCTAATACGAAAGCCGGTTAGTTTTGACCTCGGTTTTACGCCGCTACGTGACCCGAGGTCACTAGAAATTGTTTTAATCATAAAATCGATTTTCTTGCAATGTCTATGAAACTATTTCGGAGATCTTGATATTGTACAACACTCCGTTATCGTAGCAGATTGAATGATCCGCTAGAAATGGTTTTCGCGAACAGCCACGGCCTGGCTTCGGCCTGCCATAAGTCAGCGATCTTGAAAGACACATCATCTTTATATCAAGAGATTCGCTATTTAATTGCCTATAGCTATGCAAATTCTGGCGCGGCTATGCATTCCAAAGGCTGCGAAACCACCCCCTTCGAAACTAAGTCTGGAAAAAAACATAAAGCGTGTCAAATTAACCCCCCCCCCTCTTCCTCCACCCGAGCGCGAGTTAGCACTAGGTGACGCCAACGGATATACAAAACCTGTGATACATCTAAAAAAAAAACTACATTTGAATGTATTAGGGCATCGGTAAAAGTGTTCAAAGCGCGGTTCCGGTGTTTGCTTCACCTGTGCAATCTTTGTATTGATAATAGGAACGGATCTAGCATTTGCAGAAATTATTAGCATCCACAGCACTGTGATCTGGTGATGGAAGCTGGTGGTGAAAGTGGAAAAGTAAATATAAATATGTACTGTTCATGCCGCTCCTCAGAGGGTACCCTTCAATTCATACGAGCGCCCCAGTCTAGTATTTGAACGGTGTGACCTGATTCCGAAAGCAGTTATTTCACGCCGGTCATCGCCTGGAGTCAATCGTAATGGTTTGGCGTACACTGAAAGCCCGTCCAACAGTGTACTCCTCCTGAGATTTCGAGTGCGTAGGCTCAAAACCGTTTCGGATCATTCGGTTTACTAGCTGATTTGCGTTATTACGCTCGCTCTAAGGAAAACACGAGTTATACTTTTCACTTTTGTGCCATAATACGATGCGCTCTATTGAAAGCTGAGAAGACCCCTTCCCGGGGGTGGATCCAGGATTTCGTCAAGGGGGATACGCAGCATTGTGGGCCCCTAGAATTTGAGACCCTCCTAAAAAATGTTGCACTCCGTTCATTGCATTCTAAGACAAGTCGAATGTAGCATGTATATACACATACATATATACATAAAGACAAGAAGGATTCAAGTATTCAGTAAGCCCATGGGAAAATAAAGGTATATTTAGATCTTTAGATAACTATTGTATGTATATATATATGCACGTTTATTAATTTGTTCGTTTAATCAATATGGAAACCTATCTTACTGTGCTTAGCCCTATAAAACTAGGCGTGTTACACATGCATATACATATAGGTCACTCATTTTCTACTGATCATGCTGTATCCTGTGATTTTGAGGCCAAGTGTTTCGGAACAACAAGCGAAACAAACTTGCGTTGGCTGATAACAGCCATAGAAACGAAGAATGGACTTGATTCCTGGCTTATTTACGGCTAGCCGGCTGGGCGATGTAATCAGTTGATGGCTGGTGACTAACGCATAATTTCTCCTTTCTTATAAGGGAGTACAACACATCCTACCATTCAAAATATGCTGAGAGCGTGATGCGCCAGTATCATAAGTGTCACACACTCAACAGCCAAGGGAAATGACACATGCAGCGTCGGCGGCAAGTAAAATTGTGTTCGGCAATTGCGCGTATACAATTCATCGGTGCATATCCGACTGCTGCTCTAAAGTTAGGGCACGATGGCCAATAGGGACGGAACCTGAGCCATCATGGGTGCCGCGGAAGGCCAACAAAGAGGCTCCCGTCAACAAGTATAGGGTCCTCAGAGCAAGCAAAAAGAACCCAAGACCAACGTGGTAGGCCCCTAAACAATCGGTGGTGCCTTGGCAGGCCTATATATAAGGTCCCGACCAGAGCACAGGACGCTCCGAGCAGAGGAGCGTTATCCGAGGCCATGAATTTAATAGCATATTTGTGCGATTAAACATATTTTGCACATGACACAATATGCAGATACCCTTGTGCGATCAAGAGTGCATGGGCAGACTAACACAAAGATCCTCGATAGGAGTGGCGAGCCTTCGGCAAATGAGATCAAAGGGAAAGAGCCCTCGATCAAAGTAGGAACCCCTGAGCAAAGAGCGTTTCTGTGTCTTGCCATATAAGAGCCCCAGCAACAGCACAAGGCCCTCCAAGCAAGTCGAAAAAACCGAGACTTATATGAATGGCCCCTGAGCAGCTGAGTGTACCCTGGCATGCGGGGCCCAGGAAAAAAAACACATAGCGCCTTTCGTGAGAAGGAAAGAATACGTGGAGGAAAACCTGCCCGATCAACAGTGCCCAGGCATAGAGGCAAATACCGTCCCAACAGCACGTTAGGAACAACGAAAAAATGCAAAGACATCAAGGGCAACGGGGAGAGCTCCTTAGCGATCAGCTTGACCCGACAGGTAAACGCATAGGGCCATGCAACCAACAGCGCAATGCCTCTAGGCAGCGTGATGAACCTGAAAAAATGAAGTACCCGAGACCCAGTGTGAAGGGTCCCCGAACGACTGAGTGCGCCCAAGCAGGCCATTAGATGGACCCCCGACAAAAGCGTAAGGCCCTAAGCGAGTGGTAGAGAATTAGAGGCGCCCTAGACCAATGCAGAAGGCCCATGAGCATATCGCGAGCATGCCGTTAGGTCAACCGAGACCCACGTAAAGATCCCTGAGCAACCGCCAATACCCCGGCAGTTTAAGATGTGGCAACCCGGCTATTATAGCCCACAGAGCCTTTCTGGCATATAGAAAGAATCCGTGGAAGAGCCTGTGATTGACAGGAGTGCCCCGGCACGCTAACAGGAAGGGTCCCAACAAGAGCATAGGACCCTCCGAGCTAATGCAAAGAAATCAGTTGCAACGTGGAATGCTCCTTTTTTCTTTGACTTCTCATGGGTCTTTTGCTTTTGCTTTCAACTGTTCTTGGTCGCCTAAAAGTCCAGAGATATCCAGTTTTGTCGCGTTTTGTGTTAAAAAAATGCACCTGTTCGGCGGCTATTGGCCACTCAGAACCAATGGGCCCCTTCGGGACCCAAGAGAGGCCATGGCCCGCGTCCCCCCCCCCCCCCCCCCAACTGGGCCGCCCCTGTCCCTGGCCTTTCCCAGGGTAGAACATTGCGGGGGACTATCTCTCCCGGTCAGGGGTTTGGGGGTATTCCATCCCAGCGAGCGGTGCCTACAGAGGTCGACAACCATTCTGTCGACACGGGGGCTGGATTCGTGGTTGATCCGGAGACTCTTTTAGGGATGCATCATAAACTGGTTTCTTTCCTGGCGCCGTGGCCTTGTGATCCGGGAAGTTGGCGCCGTAACAATGCTGGAGCCTTCATTGAAAGCTCCCTCATCGTCGCAAGGGGTCCAATAATCGGCGGGGACTTCAGCTCGACTTCAGCAGATTATCTGGCTGAAGTAGAGTAAAGGTCATTGATTCGGTCCTGGGGTCCTGGCTGACGTAGCGCTTCTCCATCGTCTCATTGTTAACCTTTACTGTGAGTCCTTATATCCCTTTTCATTGTTAGTGGACCATGACCAACGCTATAGGCCCTCTGGCATTTGGGGTCCAGTCCATGTCCCTGTTCAGCAAATGTTCTATTGATTGACTTTAGGCATCTTGCAGACACAGGAATCCCTGTCAGGCACCGTGGGCCTTGAAGGACACAGGCGCTCCTCATTGTTTCAGGTCCCGACCAACGCAAATATCGGGATCCGGTGTCGTCCTTACTTGGCAAATGGGTCGCCAAGACGCAGACCGACCCGGGGCCGACTGTTCGGTACTGGTGGTGCCTGAACCACAAAGAGACCCTTGTCGACTCAGGGCCCACGATCGGCGCCAAGGGGCCTCTGGACGAGAGTGGACTGGCATTTGAGGGCCGGTGCTGCCACCGGGGCTCCCCTACACCTCCAGTCAGTCCAATACTTAAATGCATGCTATACAGTTAAAATTACGCTGGCAGCTTTTGAATGACACGGTGGCTCTGCTTTTGCACAGTATCTAGTTTCCGCTCATTGGCCTTTGAATTATACCTTGCAGCTTAAACGAGACGGCAGGACTTTTTACAGAGGTTAGTTTATTCGTGAACAAATCATGATTTTAAAAATCCGGAATTGACCGGCAACTATTGGGTTATGTGAATTTTTCCCTCATTTGGGTTTGAATTTGATCTTGGGTGGCACAAGAAATTGAAAAAACAGCAGTCGTAAGTGATGTTTGAGATCCGTAATACACCATCTAACGTGTTTTGTACTGGACCCGGCCTTGTCGCTAAGTAAATCGCTACCTTCACGGATGTGTCTGGCCAGGGCCTATATGATCAGTGTGCAAACCCAACATGACTATTTGTCTTTGTGAAGACCGCTGAATGTTTCCGAGATTAGATTGTCTGCTTGAAAACAATGAACATCTTTGTCTATTCCGGAAGACATAGTTGGGATTTCCGGAATGGTGCCTGTGGTACGGTTTTCCCGGACATGTTTCAGTGATAAGACTATTCGTGTACATGGACCATTATAAATACTACACCGACAAGGAAAATTTCAATATTTCAGCAGCCTGTCGACTGAGAAGCAGCCGTAAATATAAGTTGGGAACCATATGTTTCCGGCCGCGTAGCCGCGTTTTGACGGTTAATCAAATTTAAATGATTGAATTTATTACAATCAAATCACTGAACGGCTTTATTTTATCCTTTGACTTCTACGAAACACTTGCCGTCAAATCTGGAACGAACGCAATCGTTTACATGGGAAATTTTCCAGGCTGTAAAGGCTCAACGTAAACCAGCGAGCGACTTCGTTCTGCGTTTGGCTTGAAGGCGTTCCGCCGTTGGCTGGCAGGCGGGGGTGTGGCGTCTAACCGCCGTTTGCTGGCAAGAAGGTGTGTGGCGTTTAGCCACCGTTGGCTGGCAGGAGGGCGTGTGACGTCTAACCATCGTTGGCTGGCAGGCGAACGTGTGGCGTCTAACCACCGTTGGCTGGCAGGCAGGTGTGTGGCGTCTAACTGTCGTTGGCTGGCAGGCAGGCACGTGGCGTCCAACCACCGTTGGACGGCAGGCGGGCGTGTGGCGTCTAACCACCGTTGGCTGGCAGGCAGGTGTGTGGCGTCTAACTGTCGTTGGCTGGCAGGCAGGCGCGTGGCGTCCAACCACCGTTGGACGGCAGGCGGGCGTGTGGCGTCTAACCACCGTTGGCTGGCAGGCAGGTGTGTGGCGTCTCACCGCCGTTGGCTGGCAGGCAGGCGCGTGGCGTCCAACCACCGTTGGCTGTTAGGCAGGTGTGAGGCGTTTAGCCACCGTTGGCTGGCAGGAAGGCGTGTGGCGTCTAACCACCGTTGGCTGTCAGGCGGGTCCGGTAACGTGTCGCCGCTGACGGGTGCCGCCGGCGTGACGGCCTGTAACACCGCACGCACCAACATCACGGCCGACACCACGCCCACGGTACACGTGTACGCCACGTACCGCGTCAGCAACTGTCACGACAGCGGCAGCCACGTGAGTCGCGTCGCCGGTCGCTGGGTACTGCGTGCCGGCCGCGCTCTGACAATCGCTGATGAGCTAACCCTCCGTACATCGATGGCGGGTTGACCCTCTGGACATCGATAACGGGCTGACCCTCTGGACATCCCTGATGGTCTGACCCTCTGGATATCGATGACGGGCAGACCCCCTGGACATCGATGGCGGGCAGACCCCCTGGACATCGATGGCGGGCTGACCCTCTGGACATCGATAACGGGCTGACCCTCTGGACATCGCTGGGGGGTTGACCCCCTGGACATCCCTGATGGGCTGACCCTCTGGACATCGCTGATGGGCTGGCCCCCTGGACATCGCTGAGGGGTTGACCCCCTAGAGCAGAAACGGTCCTGATGTGGGTCTCCAGCTTCAAATGGCTGAATCAGCCAGCGAGCTTGCTTTAGGGAGTCGTCGGCGATACGCCAGTGATGTCGATGTCGGCGATACGGGGACTTTTCTGGGACGGATATAAAAAACAAACAACGCCTGATCACATGTTTCCGTTTTTTCACAATTCTTCCTGCCCACTTGATAGATGCCGCCTGCTCATCTTGTTGTTAAAGCATAGAAAATCAGCGCGTTTCGTACGAGCCAAGCCCCTCTCGGGATACTGTTTTCAAATATACGACAGTAGTCATGCGCAGTGTGTACAAAAGCGGTAGGTCGACATTTTACTCGCAAATTGCAGGGTCTAAGGTCAAAGCTCATCGAAACATTGGCCCTTGACCATCCATCCACAGTATTTCAGACTCTGGTCATCCACGGACCGCGCCTCTGGGTCATTTCTGGTTGCCTAATGTCAATACGATTGTGTCGTCTCGTCAGTATTTTGGTCGGCTCTGCTGCTGGGAGTACCAGATCGGCGGCGACGCTGTGTACAAGTTTAACGAGAATTGCGCGTGTGGGCCGCCGCCGCCCTGCGACGACGGTACGCCGGACTCCACAACGGGCTCTTCAACGGGTTCAACGGACTCCTCAACTGACTCCTCAACGGATTCCTCAACGGACTCCTCAACGGACTCCTCAACGGACTCCTCAACGGACTCCACAACGGACACCGCAACGGACACCGCAACGGACACCGCAACGGACACCGCAACGGACGTCACAACGGACTACTCAACGGACCCCCCACTGTAAATGATAAACTAAACGGGCCTTTAACGGGCGCCAATTCATAGCACAGCCTCACCCACAGAAGACCCGGTTCAGGTGAGTGCGCGCGCTGGAAAGAGAACCTTAGGTTCATATGTTTGTACAATGGTATGGTCTAGGCAGTTCATAGTCGTCGTCACTCCGTACGCCTGAAGAGGAGAGGGGCCTCGAACCGTGAACCCGCAACCTGTGCATCAGGAGCGCGTGTGAGCCCAGAACCTGTACGTCAGGAGCGCGTGTGGGCCCGCAGCCTGTGCGTCAGGAGCGCGTGTGGGCCCGCGGCCTGTGCGTCAGGAGCGCGTGTGATCCGGAACCTGTGCGCCAGGAGCACGTGTGACCTGGAACCTGTGTGTCGGGAGCGCGTGCGTGCCCACACATGGCGGCAAAACCGCTTCATAATAAAGTGGGAGAGGCAGTGATGTCTCGTCGCGTCGACTGCGAAATTTCGATGTGATGTCTGGCAGACCAGCCAGCTAGCGCAGGCCAGTTGACCCACGTGACAGAAGATCGGTCACGGAACTTGCCAGCGTTGACAGGTTAGCAGCCAACGATGGCGACCCTGGCGCAGTCACAGTGAGACGAGCCAGCGATCCGGTAAAAGCATTGAGCACGTCGCGTGAGGGTCCGCACCGCACCACGGTTGCGAGCAATGCAGTGGCAGCAGCACGAGAAATTTTGGCACCGGCAATCAGGGCATGTTTTATCACGCACTTGGGTGCGGGTCGATTTCCCCCTCCCCCGAAGATTCTTCCAGCATGATTTCCGAACGGCGTGGTGCAGCTGCGTTAAACTATGCGTAGCTACAGGCAACTGAACAGCAAATCTTTGTATTATACACAAGGGTCGTTGACCTATGGCAGGTCAAAGTCAGGCATTGGCTGTCAGTGAAGGCTATTTATAGGGTATCGTCTAATCTGATGCGATAGCAGAGGGTTCGACGACGCTACACATCTCTGAGATAGTTTCTTAGGCAGTACACCAGGCGAATTCAGAATTACAGTGAATTCCATTGGCTTGGAATCAGATACGAAGATAAGACAGAGGTCGACACTAACTTGCTTCTGTTGGGCACAAAATGACCACTGCAGTCGACGCGCCCGAAAACTCCAATGAACAGCAACTTGCTTTTGTGTTCGAGAGCCTGCTTTGTGTGTTAGCTTAGAAAATACAAGGAGAATCACGTTCTTATTTATAGTGCTCATATTAAATTTAGTCACGACAGGGACAGCAATAGATATCTTTAATTAACTTTTTAGGTGCCTGACTAGATCACTGACCTAAAATCGTACAGGCCAACATTGTTTTCAGAAACATATGACGTAGCGTAATCCATGACGTTAACTTGCATGAAAAAGTAGCTAATTCGTAGTTTCTGGTAGCGTAATCCATGACGTTAATTTGAATGATAAAGTAGCTAGTTCGTCGTTTCTGGTCACCTCAAAATTTTTAATGTCAAGCAAAGCCACTGACCTTGAGCGAACGCCAGTGACATTTTACTTAGAACAGGTATCTAGATTCACCGTGGTTGCGTGAGTTCTGAGAGCACCGACACCAATCAAGAGTTTAGCCTTAAGACCCCAAGGCCGTGACCTATCATAGTGCAGGTACAGAGGGTAATGCAGGCCAGTACAGGTGAGCCGACCCTATGAATTTTGTGTCTCTTGCTGTCATGGTTTCCGAAATCTCTGAGCGGAAGGGCTAAATTGAGCCCCCCCCCAAGCAAAGGGGCTCAATAACGGGCCAGCCAGGCGTCTCTTCCTCAGGAGATAATCCTGGTGACCGGGGTGGGGTGGGAGGGGGAGCAGTTTATATATATATATATATATATATATATATATATATATATATAATGTACACGATTTAAGGGGTGTGCTTATGGTTCCGTGGCACCATATTGGTACTTTAAGGTACCGTGCTTTGCTCCTATATGGTTTTATTGAAACTGGAACGCAATATCTCCACTGCGGGGTTCTCGTTAGGCCCGTATTTGCCTTTTTCGCCAAGAATGGCTCCGACAGGCTTTTATGCGGCGTGAACATTCTTACCGAGCGTTGACTCCCCCCCCCCCCCCCCCACCACACACACACACACACACACTCACACCCGGTGTGAGAAAATCCTGGCTGTGTCCCTGCTCTGCACCATGGTTGGAACCTTCACAGAAAAAATTGCCAAATTTGCTCGGATTTCTTGAACGGGTGACGAGTCTACCGCTCGCATCAACTGTCATCACATTCATCTACGTTCATCTATGTTCCAGCCCGGGCCTTAGCTAAGGTCCATGGGTCTTCCGAATTGACAGTACACCTTACGAATACAGTTTATGAACAAAGTCTACTGCTCCACTCGATCGATCTTTGAGTTGCATGGGTCCGCTTCGAGTTCGAATCCGGTTCTCTGTAAAACGGCGACAGCGGCCGTACGTGAAACGGAAAGACGCGTACGCGCCGACAGCCGAGTGACAACCACGTGGAGAACGCGGACCTTGCCCTGATTGCGGTGGGCGACTGAGGTATCTGCGCTCTGACGGGACTGGTGGTCTGGTGTAGCTGGGGGGGGGGGGGGGGGGGGGGGGGCGCTATACACTGCATCGCGAGTCGCGCCTTCGGGTGGTCTTCTGCCTGACACGGCTGATCAAATCAGGGTCGCCACGAGCCGAACGGGAAAATGGACGCACGCTCCACACCCGCCCGCGCATGACAGCAGGCCTGAGTAACCCGTACTGGACGGCGGAAGACTTCCACATTCCCCAATGATCTGTCCGCAATATTGCGCGGCGTAACGCTCACGGAGATACTTAATTTTCTGGCCAACTCGTAACGGCCGAGCGCAGCGTGGCCGTAGCTCGGTACCTGGGCTAAATTCGTAGCGTTCGGTTCCAGTTCACGAGTCATGCGGGCGTCTAGGCTCGGCCGCTACCCCGGTGTGAACGTCACGGCAGGGCCGGGTCACATGACCTCACCCCTCCCCTCCTGCACAACGGCAGCCGGCGAAAGCACGGAATCTGACCCGGGAAGGCTGGCGCAGGGGGACTGAAGGCCAGGTGCCCGGTGCACATTTTGACACACAGCTGTCGGCGGCGAATCGACAGTCCACTGCGATGGACCAGACCAGTACGAGCCACCGAAGCACCTGTGGCGGACCAGCTCCGCAGAAACATACCTTCTCCACCATAATGTATTTCGAATGCATCTTTTTCACCAACACACAAAACACGCGCGTGCTTTCCCTTACCACCTTTCTGACGTACTGGTTTGTATGGATCTCCAAAATCTAGTCGCTATGAGATGTAAGCTCATTCTTTAACATTTAAAGTTGAAGGATGCTGTCTAACAAGCCTTGGCTATACTGTCAACTGGACACCATTCGACGCTCCAAGCAGTACTCACGGTCACCAATCATCACGAGAGTCCTCTTGTGACCATCACCACAGCTCGAAACAAAATATTGAGCGTGAAAAGACTCATGGCCACACTGGCGCTGCTTGAGGCACCGAACATCGGCAACATAATGTCTGCTCGACAGCGCCTTTTAACCAGTACCTCCTGAGATATTAGCAGCCGACAACCGCAAGTTAAGACATCGATGAATATGAAGGATATTTGTGGAACGCTTAAAATCAACAGTGACAGCACCAAAGCCGCCAGTTTCTATGACGCTCTGAGAATTAGATGATGAAGTGCAAGGAATAGCACAAAAGAAGGTGCATCACTGAATTTCTAGCCCACCTCAGCTGGATGTCATCTTTTCTTTTTGTGGTTTCGCTCCAGGTCCTGTTTCTCAGACCGTCGCTCTCCCCTGCGCACGTCCACCCTGGCAAAGTTCGATCGCCCACCCTTATCCACTCGCGATGCACTCGCCGCCTCCTCCAGCGCCCCGCGGGCCTCGCCAACTGCTCGAGCCGTCGCTGGCGGCTCCGGGGCGCTCACGCCGCGCCTCTTGGCTGGCAAAGATACCTCGCCGCCACCAGCCGACCGGACCCGTGCCGAGGCGCACTCGCCGCTGCTCCGGGGGGACAGCCGATGCTCGGGCCGCTGACGGCGCCCGGCGGCGCGGTCCCCCGTCCGCAGCACCACCGAGCGGTTCGGGACAGCGGCGGCGCTGGCCAGCGCACTACCCCGGCCGTGAAGCCGGTTGGCGGCGAGCGTGTGGCGCAGCGTGTTCGCCAGGAAGCGCTTGTCGGTGCTGGGGATGGTGCCCGGCAGCCATGCCATTGAACCGGCCATCTCCGCCCGTGCCACTCCACGCTTCGCCTCCTTCAGCAGCTCCTCAGCCGCCCTCCTGGTGGACAGAAAGAGAGGTGGGGAAGGGTGGATGGCGTGCTAGTGGGGTGAATTGAGAATGCTCCAAGTCATGGATGTGCAGTAATTTGGTGTACTTCAAGTTTTATATACAACAAGTCAAACCAATCACATTTTCTGGGAGAAAAGAGGAACACTTGATTGTCCTCATGGATTTACACCAAAAATCTGCTGTTTGCAGTTCATGCTGGTTTATGTTGTGCATAAGCACTGTCCTGGCATGCCAGTTTTATCATGTAGGGTAACAGGCAGCATACAGAAACTGCCCTCGTCAGCATGCAGTATGCATGCTGTGAAACAATTTGAGGCACCAAACAAGCCAAGACTTAAGACATTGGCTAGTATGCACTGAGGGCTATTTAATCCCCCTTCTCAATTTTGGTGGTGTTTATGGCCAGCAAACCTGTAAAAAATTGCTGCTTCAAGGAAGAGTCCCAAGTGCACAAGGTAATAATAAGTTAATAATGCAATAATGCAATAGTAACATCAAATTGCCTACAGCAGTTTTCAATCAAAGGCATACAAGTAGCTGCAAGGGAGTGTTTTTCTTCACATCTTGTGCTTGCCTCAATAGCCTCAAATATGGAACATTCTCCCACAACTTCTTCTCACTGCTAAAACAGAAATAATTCAGCATTACTTTGAACATTAGCACAAGTAGCTAAGAACCAATCAAAGGCCATGTACATGTTTTTACCACACTTGGATGGTGGCAGCTGTGCTAAGGGTGAGCGACGGTAGTCTGGCCTGTGTGTATGTGAGGTTTACTGTGCATAATTCATACCTACTGCCTACCTACCAACCATGCTCCAATCTTCTTTTCAAAGACATGACACAAATGCCAGATCTTTGATGTGGTTGTTGGTCATTACTAACCATTCCAGCCTGGTCACATGCCCACTGATCAATTGGGTTTGCATATGTGATCATATGCTATGTGAAATATTTTATGTTGTTATAATTATTACTATGATTGCTCAACCTGGTGCAATGAATCCACTTGCCATGCTAGATGTCTCTAGAACATATCCTGGACCAGAGTGTGCTGAACCTCAAACCAATGTATGCAAAACTGAGACCAGCCCAAATTGCTCTAAATTTTCAAGCTGATTTTGCCACAATAATGCCTTCTGGCATGTCTGCATGAAGTGACCTTTACAGCTATGCAGGTCATCGAAAAATGGCTCTGTAAGTGCTCGAATTGCTTATAAAAATGCACCAAATTCCGAGTGTTCTGATGTACAGTGTGCAAATGCTTAAATCGGCATTATGATGTTGCTGACCACTGGCCCACCTGACCTGCCTGAACGGACCAGACATGTTCTGCATACCGTTTTTTGCATTCTGGCACATATCCAGACACTCACAAAAAAGACTGCTTGACAGCGTGCATCAAACACCCATTTAACTAATAGAAGGAAAACCAGGAACTAAATCAAACCAACTACTGACCTTTCAAGCTCTTCGTCGTCCATGATAAGCAGGAGACGCTAACAGCACGCGGCGCCAACTTATTCGTCCGAAAGCATGGCCGCTGGTCATGCATCTAAAGTTATGCTCAATGGTTAAAACGAATTCGTTCAAGGGGCGTCTGATGTACGGAACACTCTCCACACGGCCACCCACCGCCAGGGTGATCGCCACGATCCTCTGCAAGAAGTTTACCCAAGGCCGTATAAGACGGCGATTTTTGCGCCCCGCCCGCTCAACATAAGCGTGACGTCATGCAGCCTTCCCCCTGCAGGTGCAGGCCGTGGACTCGCTCGTGATCTTCCGAAGGGAATTATCGCTCCTCTGTCGGTTTTAGTCACCCCAGCTATGCATGTTAACTTTGGAGTAAATGGCTATTGTATCAATGCTGGCGTTGACAAATGCTACCTAACTCAGGTCAGGTAATGACAGGCTCACTATTCTCGCGTCTCTGCCGTCGCCGGTTCCTGTGTCATCCACCCGCGGGTGCTAACGACCCTGGAGGCCAGGCCAGGCCAGCCTGGAGGCCATACCGTTCCGGATCCCGGATTTGGAAACTTCGGCTGAGCTTGGTCGGACACGGTGAATCTCATGATGCCGCAGGGTTCGACAAGAGGCCGCAGACATAGACACTGACCTAGACACTTTCTACTCTTTTTTAAGCACCTTGGTATGTGACGTTGAGTTGCAAAAAGACGCCAAATCATTTGTACTGTGTTCTCATGCCACACCTCCCCACGATCCACTGCACCACCGCGTTTTACAACGGACTTAGTGGCTTTACTTCGTGTCTTTTCATACACTGACATAAGACTCATGCAAAAATATGCCTGAGTTGTGGCGGGAAGGGAAGCTACACCCGCCTGACTTTCATTCATTTGTAGACTGAAGCTGTACATTGCAGGCGTGTCGCTATACTGCTGCATAAACGAAACATTAAACGCAACCGCACTCATCATGCTATTTTATACATCTGAGTATAAAATAAGCGGTTAGCACGATTCACCGTACTTAATCCTAAGTTTTCGCTTCATTTGAACTGAGCGCCGATTGCGAGGACAATCAGCTGCAACCTAAGTAAATGACGGACTCATCGGCGTTCCTGAGTTGTATAGGTGGCGCTACCATCGCAACTAACCGCTACTGAAAAAGGGGTCGTGGTACGCAATTATGCTTGGGCATCAGGCTCATCGACTCATGGGGTGACATCGCCAAGCAGCCACAACCAAAACCAGACATAGCTGGGATGCACTCGTGAGACTGCAATGAATACGACACCTACAGAACGTCCGAGGTGCCGTGCCGCTCGCTACTCCCTGGGCGCTGTGCGTCTCATCTATCGCTCACTTCATTGGCCGCTTCAGTCATATCGCCTCGCCGCGGATGCCACGCACGCATGCACACGCACCCACACACGCACGCACGTACGCGAGCACGCACATGCACATGCACACGCACAAGCTTGTAAGACCTAGCATACCTTGTAAGACTTAGCTTCATCGCGTAGCCTTCCGATACGATGCAAGGCAAAATGAAACCGTAAAGTAACATGACAGCCCAAATCACGCGCACCTTAACATAGCAAGTCATCGGCGACAAGCCTTATCTGGTCAAGATGACGGACAGTTGTGTGCTCCACGGTAATTCCCCCTGAGAAGCTACTAACTTGACTGAAATCCAGGTTTTACCTGCCAGGAAGTTACGCCCCCTCCGGCCTCCACTTTTGGCGCGCTCGGGATTTAATTGATTACAACGCTATGCCACCTTTCAGTTCCTTTTTTCTTTTCATTCCAATACATCGCTGCGCAACGAAATGTGCACTGTGTTGGGCGGTCACTAAGGCCGCCCCATGCTGGCCACTTTGGTACGTTGCTGTTTCACTTTGTCACAAGTTTTTGTCTGCTGCCTTCGGCATACTTCAGGAAATGCGATGAGCCAGTCAAGTCTTGCGACCGCGACCTGGGGCGTCTCTGGCGCGGTCGCCGAGGCGGAGTCTCGTGACCGTGACCATGATATTGTCTCGTGGCCGGGATGATGCCAGTGAGCCCGTCCCACCACGTGATCATCGATGGCTGGCCGTAATAGTTCCATCTGACTCGGCCGCGCTGGCGCTAGCAGCTGCTGACCACGGACACCGGCCGGGTGGCGCTACAGCTGCTGACCACGGACACCGGCCGTGCGGTGCTGCAGGTGCTGACCACGGACACCGGCCGGGTGGTGCTGCAGGTGCTGACCACGGGCACCGGCCGCGCGGTGCTGCAGGTGCTGACCACGGGTACCGGCCGCGAGGCGCTACAGCTGCTGACCACGGGTACCGGCCGCGCGGCGCTACAGCTGCTGACCACGGACACCGGCCGTGCGGTGCTGCAGGTGCTGACCACGGGCACCGGCCGCGCGGTGCTGCAGGTGCTGACCACGGGTACCGGCCGCGCGGCGCTACAGCTGCTGACCACGGACACCGGCCGTGCGGTGCCGCAGGTGCTGACCACGGACACCGGCCGCGCGGTCATCGGGCGACCCCCCCAACTGTTGCCACCCCCACGTTAATAAACAGGGCTTACAACATGGCATTGGGAACTTATGCACGGGCAAGGACAGCAACTGAATTACAAAGGTGCAGATGTGTTTCAACACAGCCAGGCACTTTAATTTATTCATGGACGCCAATAGGTCATGTAGCGCAAGTTCGCTGTTGGCATATTCTCGTAAATGTTTTTGAACAGATTTTTGTAAAATGGCCTCCCAACTCCTGCCATACTACATCCGGTTCCGTCTTATTCCGACCGGTTTCCATCCTGCCCCTTCCGAACGCGTCCTGTTCTATCCAGTCCGGCCTGGTCCCGTTCTGCCCCGTCCCATGTCTCCATCACTTCTGTCCTCATTTGACTCTCCACCTATTCATGCCCGAGCCCATTTGAACCCAGCAGTTCATGAATGGTCCCATCTGGTACCATCCAGTCCTTACGGTCCGTCTGGTTCTATCCGGTCTCGTCCGGTTTTATCCAGTGCTGTCCTGTCCCATCCCATATCGCCCGATGCCATCATGTCTCATCAAATCCCGCCGGGTTGCGCCCGGTCTCGTCTGGCTCCGTCTGGACGCTGGCGAGCCGGCCCAGGAGATGATTTATAAAGTTACCTCGTCCAATTTACAGTACATTTTGTTTGCGTACCGGGTACCGCCACGTGCACACGTCGTCACTGTGGGAGGACTGTCGGCCGCCAATGTAATCCGCTCATCGAACAACATGGCCTTTTTTAATGAAATTACCGCCGGGGGCATATTGCCAACTGGAGTCGGCAGGCCCGTAGCGGCCTGGCCTGCACACGGCGGCCAGGAAAAATACTTATAGTCGTGCACGGAGATTACTACTGTGTGCATTCCATAGCGCATGTGCGTGTGCATTCCATAGGGCTTCAGCTGCCATTAGAAGACACTTGTCCGATGGAGGAATCCATTTTGTTTTAAGTCAACACCTCTCGGTGCCTCACTGAAAGCTGGTTGGCCGGTCGCAGCGGCGATTTACAAAAGTACAGCGTCAAGCTCGAGGTACTTTATTCGTGCACAGCGGGTGTGTCCAAGTGCACACGGTGTAATCGTGGAAGCACTATCGGCCGGCAATGTAAGCGCCCTGTAAGTGGCGCCTATCGGCAAACGCGGCCATTTTTGTTCAAATCACCCAGTGGAAACGCATTGTTAACTGCGGCAGGTGGGTCATTGGCCTGGTGGCCAGGCTACGGAGGTCCCTGAAAGGACCTCATGCTGAAAATCAAGAGCGCACCTGTTTGCATCCGCTAGTGCTGCTCTCGGGCTTTCAGCTGCCAGAACAAGATACATGACTGATTACAGAATCCACTTTATTCGGTTTACCCCGCCCCTACACAGTTTTTCACTTCACTCTGATGACCAGGCGCAACGACGATTTCCAACGAAACGTCGTCGAATAATAATATCTTTATTCGTCCGCGGCGGCTGCGACCTCCCTTGTTCATATAGCCTCCTGACGGTTAAGTGCAAACTACGGCCGAGAGGCCAGTCACGTGATGGCCAACAGGCGACGACCCGGGAGAACATACCGATAATCGCGTGTGGAGAGAGCGACTGTAGCCATTCCATGGCGCTCCTGGAGGGCTTTCGGCCGCCAGTAAAACACACTTGCCCGTAGCGATGATGGTGTGAGACACGTGCACATGAGTTTATTTGGGCAGGATTATTGGCCGGAAATGTGAATTGCTCATCGGGTAACATGAACTTTTTTGTTAGTATCACACCTTGAAAGTTCATTGCTAACTGCGGTAGCATGGACCGCTGGCGTGATGTATGGCATAAAACAGCTTATAAACACGCACGACGAGTGCGACTGTGTCTATTGGACATCACTGCCGCAAGGGTATCAACCACCAGCACAAGACGCTTGTCCCATTAGGGCATCCATTTTTTGGCAAATCCAATACATGCATCACTCAACGCTTGTGAGCATTACGAAGCGGCAATTTGCAAATCTGTATAAAAACTTTAAAATATTTTTGGTCGTGCGCGAGGGGTGCAATCATGTGCACCCATAGCCACTGCGGGAACGCTATCGGCCAGCAACAAAAATCTATGATCCGCTGGTATGGCATTTCTTGTTTGAACGACGCCTTGAAAGCGCATGGTGTAAGGAAGATGAAGTGATTTGCGTTGCACGATACCAGCATGCCGATGTTGTGAAGCACTCATCAGGTGATTTTTTTATTGTTCAACCCACTCTTTCATAGCGCATCTCTAACTGGGGCCAGCCCGTCCACATCGTGATGGCCAGCATACGTTGGTCAGAAAATTTAAGTATAATTTCACGCACAGATTGCGACTGCGCATTACTATAGCACCATAGCTAGCACTACTATAGGCTTCCCTGTTGGTATTACAATACCTTGTTCGATAAGAGCATCCATTTCGCTCGGAAAACTACAGAAGCACTCTTCAAGGTCAACAAAAACATGATCATCGAATTACCCGTGTATGGCGTGCCACAGCGCGGTTCGCAACATCAACAGACGGCAGTTGGCCTCTGACTAATTAAATGTGTTGAGTGTAGCTTTCGAACACGACTGGCAACTGGTTATAGGATATATCAGATGAGGGCCCTCTCAGCCAGTACTGACCGCTTTACGCCTGTGGGATGACGGGGAGTGGATGACGGTGGAGCAGGACCACATACACCTGGGGGCCTAACTGCCGGGACTAAGTCCACACAGGGATTCCTCTGCGGTGTATGCGCCTGGCACTCAGATGGGACCGCTAACAGGGGATTTTAGCCCACCCTTGACTGGCGCACGCAGCCAGCCCCGAACAACCAGGGCCTCGCGATGATGTAGGACGAAGCGAGAAAGAGTGTTATAGGGGTGGATGCCTCGAGTATAAAAAACGTGACACGTTTTGTGCTGCGTAATGCGTGAATGTGGGCAGTGGTACTAGTTATGACGGAAAGGAGACAATGAAAAGATTAACTTAAGAATCGCGCCGCAAGAAGGCATGCCAATGAAAGTAAGTCATTTAGACCCAGCGTCAAACATACAAGAACACCATGAGCACCAGCACACTACAATATACGGGTTCAACAAACACATGCCAACTAGCATGCCACCTCTCGGCAATCTGAATTACTACAAGTGAGCAAGCACGCACGCTACAGTGCCAACTCTGACACGGCCAGTCGAGTAGAATATTTGCTGCAGTAAAACTTTGTTGTCTATAGCAGTATTTTAGACTTAAAAGCAAAGCTATAGTTAGAAGTGGGCGTATTTCACCATACCTAATGCTTGTCTCAAAACCTTTAAAAGTGGAAAACTAAAATTTAAAACACACGGCGTTCCCTTTGAAATGTCTTCCATGGACTTGTTAAACGCCAGATTAGGTCGTTGGCGTATGCACGTACTGCCCGGCGTAATCTTTAAAGCTTATTCAAAAGGTAAAAATAAAAGTTATTTGGTGTCATTTTGGTCGGCATGACCTTCGACAGGTCAAAGACGGTCACCGACCTTAAACGAGCACCAGCGAATTTTCTCTTAGAGCGGGCATCTAAGTGCAAGGTGATTGCATGAGGAGGTGTGCGGCACTTTGGACACCCCTCTGGAATTAAACGTTGTTTGAGCTGTTTTAACGCAAAGGTCATGACCTAGGGACCTCAAGTTTTGACACAAGGGAGTTCACGCACAGGCCAACAGATACTGTGAATTTGGTGTCTACAGCCCTCTTAGTTTCTGAGATTTCAAGCATGAAGATTTATGGGACATGCTGTATAAGGTACATGCATGATTCCTTCATCTATCTTGATC
>NW_023596545.1:14262231-14272231 GCF_011947565.3 Pollicipes pollicipes | reverse complement strand
CTGCGGATGGTCTCGGGCGCGGCTGTCCGGCTCCCAGCAGAAGCCGGCCATGCTGCAGATGGTCTCGGGCGCGGCTGTCCGGCTCCCAGCAGAAGCCGGCCATGCTGCGGATGGTCTCGGGCGCGGCTGTCCGGCACCCGGCCGAAGGCGGCCATGCTGCGGATGGTCTCGGGCGCGGTTGCCCGGCTCCCGGCCGAAGGCGACCATGCTGCGGATGGTTTTGGACGCGGCTGTCCGGCGCCCGGCCGAAGGCGGCCCCGGCCGCTGGCTGCCACCCATGTGCAGAGGCGACGCTAGAGAATTCCGGCCGCGAACAGGCATTAAAGGTCAAAATCCCACACGTCATAGTCCACAACCAGCACTATGAGGTATCTTTTGAGGCCGCCGCGCAAATTGCGCACACTGCGCACGCGTGTCATCCGCAGATCAATGCTCACAACAGCTCACTAACGCACTCAATGCCACCCTCCACGCACTCGACTTCACATCAAACAACACTGAAACCTTATAACACGCCTCCATATGAACTGAGGCTGGCTCTCAGCATGAGTGGAAACACCTCGGTCCTCCTCGACCACCTACCCCTTTTTCCAAAATCTTACCGAGTCGGAGCTAGATCCCAATACTAAAACCTAGGAGGCCTGTATCTGACCCTTCGAGCCACCGCCCTGTCTCTCTCCACGCCACCAACGCGCACCACGCATGTATCACATCAAACCACGGGTGTAACATTGGAGCAGCACGCAACAAAACACAGCCTGAAGGTAGGCTCTACTCACAAGGCTCCGGATAGACTACAACAACACGCATGTATGTTCAAAGGGACGTCGCCTCCTCCTCCATGTCACTCCTACCACACTCCTTGTACATCGAACATTTCTACCTGCACATCCCACACACCGACGCGCACAACAACTCGTACACTACACAAATACACATAAGCTCCCACTCACACTCAAGATCATCCTAGGCAACTCATATCTGGATAGTTTCGACCCTCCCCCCCCCCTTTGAACTTCTACGCAACACAAACCACGATAATTATATCTCAATGCTGCGAGGTTTTCCCTGTACAATTGCAAACGTTCAGGTTTTCCTCCTCGACGAGGGTTCTCCACGCACTATCCTGCCAAAACGTGGCGTTTTCCCGGTTGGCATAGGAGTTAGTTTTTTTTTTTAGTTAGGACTGCCCCGGACTATCATAACCCATCACAGGACAAGGTCACGTCGGGCCGCTGAGCTGGCTCCTTGGTCGCAACCAGGGCCACAGAGCCAGGAGACTCCCTTTTACGGCAGTAATGTCGCCTTGATCCACTGGCTCAGCCAAGGGAGAACCGGTTGTGGCAATGAAGTGGTCCTGGCTTCCGCACTGTACTGTGCTGTATTGCGTATCCTGTATGCATGTCCCTGTTTGTGCTGAATGCACGGGCATGTGAACTCGCTGTGTTTCTATTGACTTGCCCTTGCCTACGGACAAAATTAGCCGTTCAACGCAACGTAGCTTCTCCTTTCGCTCACTCTGCGCCAGATGGCATAAGCCGACTTGACGTAGCTCTTTCACTGACCTTCAGCCTGAGGTAAGTTCCCCAGCCCGGCTGTGACTGCAGGTTGTCGGGGCAAGAAGGTCAGCCGGACCGGCTGTCAGTGGGGTCGATTGCAAACCGGGTCATGGTCGATATGTCTGGAAATCGTGCTCACCAACGCCAGATATAAATGACTAGATAATGATATTTTCCTTGGTTTTGATCGCCGCATGGTCAATGCAATGCCAAGATTTGAATGACGTTATTATCCCGTCACGTACGCCTGGGTGACCTTGAAGTAGTCTCCCCGAAATAGTCTGCACATCTTCGCGGGCGTGTAGCCCAGAAACTAGAGAGGTCTATATCTTAAGAAGGGCAGGGCCGTGTCCTGCACCGAATGACTTTCAGAATGACTGTGGTGACAAGAAAACTTCCTTTAAGGGCTATTGTCAACCCAACGCTTAGAGTAAGAAGTCGTGACTGTATGCTGCAGTTTAATGAGTTCACAATATAATGCTGTTACATGACTGTCGTAAAAAGGAACGTCTCTAATTACAAATGACAGCTGCCATGGGTGAACACCATGCTGACACATAGGATACTCTTGCTGTTCTATGGACACTGGGAGGACAGGGAGCGAACCTAAGCTTGTCTGTCGATATTCCCTCCGAATGGTCAAACGCACGTCCTCCGGACCCTTCTTGGTTCTACCTACAGTCCGCAAGCATGCCTCAGGAAACACACATTTATTTCCGGCACCGGGCATGACGTTCGTCCGATGTATAAGTAGCTTTATGATGTCATGTACAAAGCATGTCACAGTAAAATCTTGCGTTATAACCATCGCCAAAACCTGACTTTTCCCATTTCAAAGAGACAGCTACATGCCCAAATACATTTTGACGTGTGGAACATCGCTGCTTTTCTGTGGAGAATATCATCAAACGAAGAGGGAAGGGGGGCTCAGATGTAACGCTCCTGTCGATATTTCCTTCCAGAGGAGCGAGCCTTTCCCTCCTTGGATCTTTTTGTAATCGGTAATACATACCGCGGAAAGCATGCCGAACTGCTCTGGCACCGACCATATGACACACGCCGGATCCCTGCTATGAGGCAGGCACCAACTCCAAAGTCTTCTGAAGGCAGGCAGTCACGCTCCTCATGCCATTAGGCGTCCACTTGTAGTACACACATGGAATGTATACGAGCACACCGAAAAGCAGGAAGACTATGACGTAGAAGTACCCGAACTGCGGCTTGTCCACCATCGGTCCCACCACCAGGTAGCAGGACATGAGCAGCACCAGCCATGGGATCCAGATGGGCACGCGGAACGCCCGCTCTGCGGCCGGACGGGTCTTTCTCAGGATGATCAGCGTCAGCACCACCAGACCGTAGAAGATCCAGGCGCAGAAGCTGAAGAGGTCGATGAGACTACCGATGTTGCCGACGGTGATCATAATGACGGCGATGCCACAGTTGAACATGGCCGCCGGGGTCGGTGTCAGCCGACGCACGTGGATGAAGCTCAACACATCGACCAAGTGGCCCTGGCGAGCGGAGGCGAAGCAGCGGCGGGCCGTGCTGAGGATGGTGCCATTGAGGGCGCCGCACACAGACAGCGCCACGCCCACTGGAATCAGGAAGGCGGCTGGACCCAGCACACGCTCGGCGAAGGAGACAGCCACGGCCGACGAGTCCAGCAACTGCTGCGGCGACAGCACTGTCAGGTAGGCCACGTTCGTCAGGATGTAGCAGACGGTGACGAGCGGCACTGCGATGAGGATGGCCAGCGGCAGGTTTCGAGCCGGCTTCACGATCTCCTCGGTGAGGCAGTTGAGATTATTCCAGCCGTCATACGCAAAAAGCCCACTGTAGAACGCCGTGGCGACGTCGCCCACAGAAGATGTGCTGCCCTGGAAGCCGGTGGCCAGATACTGGCTGTTGCCTTGAACCAGAGAATACGTGCCGGCTGCCACAATGAGACCGATGGTAGCGAGCTTCGACACTGTAAAAATTTTCTGCGCCCGTGTGGCCCAAGTGACGCTGTAGCAGTTGATGAACGTCAACAGGCAGCATGTGATCACGGCCAGCAGCGGGACCGCCATCGGCGGCGGCGCGCACGGTCTGGCGTAGAACGGCTGGACGCAGTACTCTGCGAACGCCAGGCTGAGAACGGCCGTGGACGCCGGCATAGTGATGAAGTTGGTCGTCCACGTCTGTAAGAAGGCGGGGAGCGGGCCGAAAAAGCGGTGCAGTGGGCCGAGCCCGTGGAACAGGTAGGCGAACTCGCCGCCCGACTCCGGGATCAGCAGGCCCAGCTCGATGTAGCAGAGCGCGCCGAGCGCGGAGAGTACGCCGCAGGACATCCACACCAGCAGCGAGAGCGCCACCGAGCCGGTCCGCTCCAGCACTCCCTGCGGCGACACGAAGATGCCGGAGCCGATCATGGTGCCGACGATGATGGCCGTGCCGGAGGCGGCGCCGACCGTGCGCGGCATGCGCACAGCCGCCCGGGCGCCGTCACTGCCCCCGAACGTCACTCCGCTCTCGCTGGCTATGAGCGCCCGGCTGGCCATGCTGTCCTGTGAACGCGATGAGCGGGGCGGCACGGCGGCGTCGGCGTCGGTGGCCGGATGCTGCACGCGCTGGAACGCCGGGTGCTGCACGCGATCGAACATGTGAGTAGCGGCTGCCGGTGACCGCTCCGACTGCGGTCAGCCTGAGGAGTGGCCGTCGATAGGCCGCGCTCAACACGGCGGGCACCGCTGCAGGCGTTTTGTCACGGCTGGTGAGTCAACTGCGCAGGGCACCGCGCATCGCATCAGCCGGTCATAAGGCTGACTAAGCAGGCGAATGATGATAAGTTCAACAGGGCTATGGTAATTTTCCCGCTGTTTCAATGTATCGCAACATCTTGATTATGCACTTGAAATTTGCATTTGCCGTTGGCATCACTTAACGTTATTCCAGGTAGAGGAGATGGATCCCCTCAGGTTTTTCGCTGGTTTCTCTGAAACTGCTCGCTTCCTTTTGTACTTCTTTTTGTTTACTTATTCTGAATGTCATTTCTACGTACGACATTAAGCTTTCGGGTACTTGCGATGTGCCGGGGCGGCTCCAGGACCCGATATTTGGACGGAACTCCAGTAAAATTTGACCATTATGCGAGGCTGTCGATTTTTCCGGAATTGTATGCACTGTTTTCCATTTACAAAAGTTGATGATATCTCTAGTGAACAAGGCAGTCGTAACGTGAGTGTGGCCATTGCATTATAGCACAATTAGCATATCAAAGGAAGGCGCTTACAGGGTCCGAGGGCTGCGAGCTTCCCATTAGAAGTCGCCAATGTATGTATGAGGGGAACTTTAGGTATATCGATGGACAGGTTTGCTCTTCAAAGAATTTTGACACGAACAGTTGAGAAATAAGGTGAGCAAATCGTGGTAAGATTTCGGGAAGGGATCACAGGAACATAGCCTCATACCTGTGCTCGCAATACGGTACTATGCGCTGATAATGTAGAAACATACTTGCAACCGGAAGGTTAATGTGGTACCTCTGTCTTCAAACGCATAACAAATGTACTGCACTGGGTAACACAGCTGCCAACTTGACGCTACACGGTCTCTGCTGCCCACGCTACGGTAAATATCGACTTATGCGCTTATCCTAGTAGCCCAGCACCTAAACACAATAGTGCCTCCTGACCAATAAACACATGCATATCGAAATATTGAATGCATAGAGAGGAAAGTTACTAAGGAAGGCAGCTCGCAAAAAGATAAACTATCCAGGGAAACAGTCGAGGAAAAAAGGGACACTTAAACACAGATGTGTGGCCATGGATCTGCTGTACTCCATCTTTCAGATCTGCGTCGTAAACAGCATCATAGAAAATTATGGCATAGGCTAGTCAAGGAGCGACAAAAATGGCCGGTCCTGTAAGAGTGTCATGAAATTGTAACACCCAGCATTCTAATTGGTTTTACTTTAGTTCATTAGATCGACTGATCACATGTACAGTATAAAAAACAGTAATTTATGTTTTATATAATTCAAGCTCTCATGAAAGATCCCTGGGCTAAAAATACCGCTAGTTTTTTTTTATTTCTTTCATTTGGTCATGAGCGCTAACTTCAAGAAATGGACGCTTGGATAACTAACTCGTGCAAATGCTTCCTGTAACTTAAACCGCTTTCAGACCAATCCCCCAGCAGTGTTGGGCTACATCTGACCTTGAAAGACGAACATCTCTTTGCTATAGCTAATGTGGTGATTTGATTTTCTTTTGTGTTTTGGATAGACAAAGGGGTATTACGCACAATACAGTCATCAGGAAAAAATGTTTTGCGGTGTTTTTGTTAAAGACCAATATCTCGTTTTCGAGACTGGGAGAAAACTCCTGGAGAACGGCGTTCACGTTACCGAGCGACTGCCGGTGGGCTTGCAAAAAGCAGAAGACCTTCAGACGCTCTGAGGTCATCGTCAACCTGATCGACGTCACCACGAGGTTGACGTGGCTGAACAGCCGCTCGGGCCTGGCCGTTGACATTGGCAGTGCGGTAGCACCCGAGTGAGCCTGCAAATGTTCGGAAGCAGGATGTCCGGACATTTATCTAGTGTCTAGTAGTTTATCGTGTTTATCTATCTTTATCTAGTTTATCTTGTGTCACATATATTGCCAACTCCTTCTTTCCTTTCCACACTTCCAGCCAGGTGTTGCGCTCAGCCTCAACGACTGGAACGGGGCCAGGAACCGTGCATACCGCGTCACGGTCGGCTTCATGGCTTCATACTTGCCGGAAGCAAGCCACAGAGTTTGAGTGACTGCTGCTGCGGCTGCCCGAAGCGGGCGTGGAGCTGGATGAGGACGCCAACCAGCAGAGGAATGAAGCAGCTCACCCTGAAGTAGTCTACGGCGGTCCGGCAGTCACTCGCGTTGGACCGGTGCACCGGTCTTGGCGCACGGCTGGGGAGGATCGATATCGATCTCAAGGACTCGAGCTGCCTCACCTGCCTTGTCCATCACGAACTCAAGCATCTCCTCTGGCTTCTCTCTCCATCCCTGCAGCAGCTTGTTGCAAACATTGATGTGTTTTGCAGCACTAAAACGTGCAAGCCCTTCGCCTGGAGTGCACGGGCGACTGGCTGCACCACAGAGGCCACGGCTTCAAGCGCATGCAGTGTCACCAGAAGCTCTGAAGAGGCGATTGTGCGCATCAGACTCTTGGCGTTCTTCCACGATTCTGAAAAAAACGCACGCTCATTTTCGTCAGACAGTGGGCCACTGCTGGCACCAGCTGGCAGATGCACGTCACTGCCTCGAGACGCTCCAGACAGCGCGTAGTGCAGAGCGTGATAAGCCTCTTTCGGCTTTCTTTGGGTACCATCTTCTTGATGGCCTTCTTCACGGCTCTGGCGCGCTTTCTGTGAATGCAAAAGTGGTTATATCTCTTACGGTATCAAGACATTCTCGAACGTCTCGCTACTTGCAGGGGCCGTTGACGTACAAATTATGTGTGCACATCGAACAGCAAAAAAAAAAAACGCCCTGCGGTTGTTGCCGCTTTTGAGCACAGCTGCTGCTCCCATATTCTCACTAGCCGCTGCTGGAGCTACGTCGAACCAGCAGCCCGTCATCCCTATACCGTCAAATGAGCGAGGTCTGCAACTTTTTCAGGATGACTGCCGATGTTTACTCCACTCATCTTTGTCTCCTACACATCGTCGTCCTTTTCTCCTCATTACTCCCCCCCCCCCCCCCTCGTCGTCGGTGCCGTTGTGTTTGGAGCACCCAGCCTCCATCTCTGCTCGAGCAGATACACGATGCGAACAGAATCTCTGTGAACACCTCACACCTAATCCTGCTGGGATGCGCACCAAAGGACAACTGCCATCTGTTCGCGTCTGCTCGGTCAGTTGTTTCATCCACCAGTGCGCTGAAGAGGCTACCCCCCCCCCCCCCCCCCGCTCGTCTGATGTATTTTGTGATTCAAGAGTCAGTGCGGTCAAGCAGCTCGCTTTGAGCAGTAAGCGAGTGCTAGGAATTTGTTCGCCAGCACCGGACGGTGTCAGCAGTGTAATACAAATAATCATGACATTCGCAGTTGGATTTTTTACGAGCTATTACACGCGTCGAACAGACAGCGTAGGCAACTTAATATGGGTACCTGTGGTATGTAAGCATGTTCGATCAGAGCCTGTTCAAAAGAATATGGACTTAAAATCGCATTACCCACCGTGATTTGGGCCCTGTTTGTGACGCGGTGATCTAGCGTTGTCTGGGGCCTCTTCGCGGTGTCGTGTACCGCCACCTCCGGCGACTGTCGCTTCACGACGAGCTCGGGCGCGCGGGAGCCACCTGAGGCGCTCTTGTTCGTCAGCTTAACACGGCTGACGCAGCCATCGGGCCCACTCGCCTTGTGTTGCCACGCGGGCGACCTTGCCTTCCCCCCTCCCCCCCCTCCCACGATCGCTTTTCATGAGAGGGCTTTGAGACGGAGTGGTACTGTGGCACTTCAGTTCAGTTGCATGGTGTCAATTCATCATTCATTAATGTGTAATGCCTTCGCGTGGAGCGGGTATCCTATCATTCTACAGGATGCACCGCCAGCTCCTGGGGTGCCAATATCTACACATGGTAGAAGTGACTAGTGAAGCTCTAAAAATTGCTATAATTTATTTGTTTCTCTTTTCGCATTCTAAGGTGCAACGATTGCACGGAAAGATGGCCCCGCTTGACCCGGGCTGGCAAGTAGCCTGTTACTTTCTATCATTGCGCTGTCCCTGAGATGCCATTTTAGCCCCAGGGCACCTGATACTACCGTTTCGGGGCGGAATCTCACACACTGGACTACCGGAATGCGAGACTGGGTTGTGACATGCGTGAGCGAATTGTTGTTATGAGCGTGGCTTGCGACGGTGCTTAAGTGCAGGTAGCACACAGACGGGAATACCCCCCCCCCCCCCCACGTATTTCATCTCCTTTGCCGCACTAGGCGCTACAGGTTCCCTTATACCGCGTGGGCGCCTATGAAATGGCAATGTCTTGTATTGATGCTTGTGTGTCTTGTGTCTTGCATGTCGTGAGACTTGAATGTCCTGAAGGTGATGCGTGTGTATGCTTTAAACACCATGGGCGTCGATTCAAAATAACCTCTTTATCGCCCTAGTGAGTTATGCAGGCCTTAGGAGCGTCCTTTCAGCGCCCCGGGGAACCGCTGCAGAATTGAGAGCACCAGTTTATTTTTAGAGCGTTCTAGTCCAATGGACCATTTTCAGACATGAGGGTGACTCATCCGGATTTTGCGCATCTGTTTCAGACTTGGGAATATCTTTTGACCGCAGAAGCATCTTTTCAGCCCTCGGGACTGCCCCAAACTACTTTTGTCATTCTGTTTGGACGTCCGGCTGTTCTTTGGACCGTCAGGATATGTTTTCAAACATCAGGGAAGCTGTTGAAGTCTTAAGGGTAACCCTCCTGAGATCTGGACGCCCTTGTGTTTTTAAATATGTTACTTCACCCTCGAGGCATGTTTTCAGATGTCCGGGGCGCCCTATTGGTCATATAAGGCGCCTCTCCAGGTTGTGGGGCACTCAGACTCTTTAACGCATTCTTTTAAACCTCGATACATTTTCTAAACCGCAAGGACGTCTTTTGGATCCTCGGAGATGCCCTTTTTAAAGAATAAATAAAAAGGCATCTTCAAGACTTTGGGACATAATTTTAAATCACCAGGACCGCCCTTTCAGGCCTCTGGGAACCATAAGGGTATGACACGCTATTTTGCGGTTTTAGAATGACTTAAACCTGTTCTTGAGACATATCTCGAACGTTAGCGGCGCCCTTCGAGCCCTCAAGGCGCCTCTCCAGGATTTGAGGCGCCTTGTTGTTCTCAAGGGTGTTCTTCTCTCTCTGGAGACGCATCTTCTTCACTTCAAAGACGGCCTTTGAGCCATCGAGGAAGGTTCCCCAGTGCTTGGGGCACCATTTTATTCTCGAGGTCTTCTTCTTGCCCTCCGGACATAGGCTACGGAGGAGCCCGGATATGTTTTCAGAGGGCACCCTTCCAGTACTGAACGTTCGATGCCCTTTTTTCTTCAAGAGACCTTTCTAGACTCAGGGACACATTTTCCGAACACAAGGGCACCCTTGCACCATTCCGGGTAGCGCCTGTGCCCCTTTAGGAGCGTCACGATAGAAAGGCGCCTTCGGCACTCTAGAGCGGCCACTGGAGGGGCACCGTTACTTTTCGATCGGGGGGGGGGGGGGGGGGGAGCGTGTGACCCCAATGCCCGTGTCTGGATCCGTCCCTGTCATATGTGATATCACTGTCACATCGGATCAAATGAAGTGACAATCTCACTATCGAAATAATTCTTATTCCGATTTTTTCAATTATTTTTAACATTGGGGCGCAACGCAAATCAAGCTGGCCGAAATCCAAAGATAAATTAGCATGTCGGACCTGGG
>NW_023596545.1:14218275-14261231 GCF_011947565.3 Pollicipes pollicipes | reverse complement strand
CAGCGCTCCACCGGCGCCGCGGCCGCCCGCCGGCACCGCCCGGCCGTGTGCTGGCGACGGCGCCTCGTCGGTGGCGACGCGGCCGAGCCGGCGCGGCGCCGGCGCCGACGGCCGGCCGTCGGAGCGGCGCCGGCCGCTGGCCGCGCGGTCCGGGCCGTCACCTGGCGCCGGGTCGAGGTCTGGGGAGCAGGCTCGCAACGGGCTCCGGGGAGCTCGGGTGGCTCGAGGCAGCGGGGCGTGGTGGTAACTGGCGGTGCGGAACCTCGAGGGCGGGAGCCAGGGAGCGGTGAGGGAGTTGCCGCGAATGGATCGCACAGTCAGCCTGATTGGTCTAGCTCCCACGGGTTCAGGTGGAGTTGTGCTACGTGACAGTGTGCTTGTTTCAGCGAAGGCTAGGAAATGAATTGGTCTCTCCCCACTCTGCTGGGGATCTGGGGTATCACGTGCCGCATTGACATATCTAGTAGAGAAGATTGGGTTCGAGCCAAGCTGCTGGTCTCGTGTTTCGTTGTCCCGGCGATAGTCGACGTAAACGTTGTCGACGGTAAATAAGTGCGGAGTTGGTGCGCGTCGTTACATAACCTGATGCTTAGTATTATAGACAGGGCGGGGTCAAACAAAATTGGTTTGAGGGACGGCATTGACATCTTAAGTACGGTTGTCAGGGTCTGGTCGTCGACCTGTGTAATGTAAGCGGTGATTTAGCGCTGAGGAGGGATCGAGCGCGTGATTTGTATTCACACCCTGTAAGTGTGCAGGTGGGCTCAAAGGACAGCCGACACTGTGCTATCAGTGTCAACAGGCCAACCAGGAGTCTGTTTCCGGCGCATCTGCCCAATTCCATGTGGTCCGGATCACTGGGATCCCGAGATCCGAGGGCGGTGCCGTCATCTGTCATACGGACTCCCCAGATCGCCCGGTTTTACCGGCAAGCCAGCCTAGCCGCCTCCCTCCCAGCCGGCGCTACAAGCCGCCCCCTCCTAGCTGGCGTTCCGAGCCGCCTCCCTCCCAGCCGGCGCTACAAGCCGCTCCCCCTCCCAGCTGGCGCTACGAGCCGCCCCCCTCCTAGCTGGCGTTCCGAGCCGCCTCTCTCCAACGGGCGCTACAAGCCGCCCCGCTCCTAGCTGGCGTTCCGAGCCGCCTTTCTCCCAACGGGCGCTACAAGCCGCCCCCCTCCCAGCCGGCGCTACGAGCCGCCTTCCTCCCAACGGACCGACGCCTGTCGCCGCTCAGCTGGGCGCCGGCCGGCTCGACGGCAAGCCGGCGTCCTGACGTGGCCCGTGCTGGAGCGCCCGGCGCAGGGGCGTGGTCGCTGGACGCGACGGCGGCCGCCGCCCCAATGACGGCCGGCCTGATTGGGCCGAACACGGAAGGCCGGCCAGCGCGGACGACTCGGCTGAGGGGGCCGTGAGCTGGAGGGAAAGTGGCGCCGTGTCCGTCCCGACGCCAGCAAACAATCACAGAGAGCTGAGAGGCGCGCTGGTGGATTTTCCCAACTTGCGTTTGGCTTGATTGGACTGAGATGTAGGATTCGCTACAAGTCAGATATCGGGGAGGAACAGTCGTCGTAAAAGGTGTGATCATATTGAATGATTGAGAATTCGTTCATTGATTATATTTTCAGAACCAAATCGCCGAACAAACTCACTGCAGGGAAGTAAGACCCACAATTTCAGCCCGCTCGCCGGAAATGAAATTCATTGCCGAAAATTATGTGCTATGCGGCCATGCTCGTGGGGCCTGTATGTCGCCATCAGTATGGTCCCACGCCGGCGCCGAGACGGCGCTCTCCCCGTGCGGGGCAATCTCGCGACACACGGCGAGCGCCGCGTGCGGACCCGACCAGCTGTGCGCAGTGTGCCAACTGTCGCGGCCGCGCCCGCGTGTGATTATGTGCCTCATCATTTGTCACGTGTGTGTGTGTGAAGAAACGCGCCGTGATGGGCTCCGACATGGCTAACGCCGCTGGCAGAGGCCGCGTATGTGGCCTCTGTGCTGGCGGGCGTGGAGGGTGGACTGCGTTGGAGGGTGCTCTTTCTTTGTTGACAGTTCAGTCCATCCGCTCCTTCGTCCACTAGTAATTTTTTTCACGTCGGCGAATTTATTGATATTTAATCACGTCGGCGAAGACACCTCGTGGTGTCGATATGATGTTCGTTCGACAGTACAGTGCATTTCTTTGGTGTGGTGCACAGCTACGCTACGCTGTCGAGTAATCACTTTGGGTTAAAGTTTTTGTTTACTGAAAAGGTGATAGTGGTGGTGGGGAAATATCAAATCAACGTTCGAAATATCCACAAGATCCACACGTCTAAGGAAAGAAAATGTGGCATAATTTCTTGTAGGGCCAATAGGGGCAAAAATACAAATGTTTTGAGGTATTTTGCGTTCGACACAATGTCATGTTTGTCAACCGATTTGACGCAACCAACGCAGATTCCATGGGCAATAATTTCGGAGTTGTTTTTTTATGATTCATGGGCGTCTCCGGTACGTGTACAGCATGGTGATAACAATGTCAAAATGTGTGTGTACTTATATATGTATAGATGCATATATGCCTAAATTTATGATGTATACACAGAACAGCAAACCACACAGATAACCGCAGAATATATATATATATATATATATATATATATATATATATATATATATATATATACGTTCTGTGGTTTGTGTAAATACTGGCTAAAGTATAACGTTTTCCATCAATACACCAGGCGGTTTCCCTTATACGCCCCTTGAGCTCTGGAGCTGCCTCTACCATGCTAATTATGATATATTGCAATAACCATACTCACGCTGTGTTACAACTATCTTATTCCATGGATATTTCAGTTTTCCCTATAACACAAAGCGGGGCTTATAATTCAGGGAATCACCATCTTAACAAGATCGTCAAATGTCACTAGAGGTCCCTGCCAATGCCGGATCCGGGAACTGCCCCTTTTCCCTGCCGTGTGCCCTTTATGGTGAAGAAGCGGAATCCGCTTCCTCTTCTTTTTACCCGAATAAGGTTAATCCACGATTGTCTGCATATTCGGTTTATAGATCAGCGACCCCAGCGTGGCCTTCGCATGCATCCAGGGTGGCGCCACCTATAGAATGTTGAGCTTATGGCATTTGTCGTTAGATAGCACAGGAGTCATGGCGGCCATCTCATTGGCTAGTTAGGGGTCTGGTCGTGAGTGGCGCTCCACCAGCTCATGTGATAGCTTGTGGACATGCATGTCTGCAGCTTTTAGCTGTTTCCACGGAAATTTTGTCTACGATGTTATACACAGCTCGAACGGAATTATTGTTTTTAAACGTAACTTTTCGGTGAATTTCGGTCTTGTTAATACCATTATTGAGCTTTGCACTGCCGTGTTGAAAAGTACTGTCGAACAAAATCAGTTCCTGGTTTGTAAACATAGCTTTCTGTCCTACTTTTCACGTATAAATATATATTTTTTTAGAAATAGATCTGGTGAGTTGGTTCCGGGCGTGCGATGCCGCACTTGGTCCGTCTCGTGCTGATCGTTAGCGACAGCTGGGCAGGGCGGCGCTAGCGGACCTGGGCGTGTAGTGACGCTGTGTGCAGACTACGCAAACGATCGGCACGGCTAGGGGCTTCCCTGGAGTAGAGGTGCAGGCGAGCAGCACGGTCAGGGGCTCCCCTGGAGTAGAGGTGCAGGCGAGCAGCACGGTCAGGGGCTCCCCTGGAGTAGAGGTGCAGGCGAGCACGGTCAGGGGCTCCCCTGGAGTAGAGGTGCAGGCGAGCACGGTCGGGGGCTCCCCTGGAGTAGAGGTGCGGGCGAGCAGCACGGCCAGACTCCCCTGGGGTAGAGGTGCAGGCGAGCACGGTCAGGGGCTCCCCTGGAGTACAGGTGCAGGCGAGCACGGTCGGGGGCTCCCCTGGAGTACAGGTGCAGGCGAGCACGGTCAGGGGCTCCCCTGGAGTACAGGTGCAGGCGAGCACGGTCGGGGGCTCCCCTGGAGTAGAGGTGCAGGCGAGCACGGTCAGGGTCTCCCCTGGAGCAGAGGTGCGGGCGAGCAGCGCGGTCAGACTCCCCTGGGGTAGAGACCGGGGCATCCCACTGACAGACCGTGTCGAGTCATGCCCAGCCCAAACCGTCTGTTGTCCGCTTGACTGTAGTCGTGTCAGGCTCCCTGTCGCGTTCTGGGCGCTCACAATGTCTGGCTGGCCGGCCCCCATGTATCTGATTTACGTATGCAGCCACTGCAGCGGTCACCCTTGTCCGTCAGCGTTTCTGGCGAGCTGAGGGCCTGTCCCGTGTTCTGCTAGTCAGACAGCAATCTCACCAATCTGCCATTAGTCAAAAGAATTCTCGTATCGGTGAAGGTTCATCTATCACGATCGGCAGACCGATTGTCTCGTCGATCGTTGAATGGAGGCAGGTCGGCGTCGCTGGAGTCCTGTTGACGTCCCCAAATCCAGATAATGCGCGCCACATCCGTCGCTGCTGAATCTTTGGATGGTGGTTGTTTTTCTTTAGGCACGCGCTGCTGCCTCTGGGGTTTCACGCCGCAGATCACTCGCGGCTAACAGCCGGGCGCGTGATGTTGCTAGGATATAGCATTGCCATTGATGAAATGGGTATATTCTGCCGATATTTGGATGTACAGACGGCTGGTGGTCAGCAAAGCTCGCATGCATATGGTAGGCGGTGTTGTCGCTTACGTGCTGACGGTTCAAACAGCGCAGATATCAGCCATGCGGCTGATTGATCAGACAGGCCAGTACAATTTTCGCAGAGGCGAAAAGACAAGTGGCCTGTGGGTTTAAGCTAGCCGCTCATAAAGTCACTTGCACTACCGCGATGCCTGCGTACCCAGCGGCTTGTTTCGACACTTGAAAGTCCGATCTTCTAGATGTCGCTGTTGTCGGCGTGTTTCCGGCCGGCGGCGGCGCTCCAGGTGCCACAGATGGCAGCACGGTCGGCGGTCCGAGCGGCTGCGAGTGCTGGGCGGGCTCCCTGTCGTCCGCGCACACCTCGCCCTGCAACAGCTGTTGCCAATACGTCAGGGGCGGCCCGCCGGCCGAGGTTGCCCCGGCGGCGGCGCGGCAGGCCGGGGGGCGGTGTCGGGTGTCTCACGCACCGTCTGCCACTGGAAATGGGCGAGGGGGCGGCATGGCCGCAGTCCCGCCGATGTGTGCTGTTTCGTGGAGAGGAGGAATGTAACGGGCCGCTTACAGCTGTCTGCGTTAATTCGTACCAATATCAGCTCGAAATGGAAGTTAATAAGATGGCGTCACGGCTATCAAAAAGCTCGCGCATGGTTCCCCAAAATGTGCATCAATTATCAAAGCTGCGATTTTCATGTATTTGGCTTGGCACAACTACAAGAATCCTCCCCTGCCCGAAAGCATATCAACTTGAATCTGGTTGCATACCGCCTCATGTTTGTTACTGTTTTACTCATATGCTTCATGGTTTACTCCAAGTGCAAGCCATGCCCAGAAAATGTCGCACGAAAGAGTGATGCAGCCAACAGCCGTCAAATGCTATAAATGCCCGCAGAAATGTGTCGGGAAACTATCATGTTACGACGGAGCGATTGTGCGCCAGTGTCACTTGGAGGCGGCAGTTTCATTCAATCACCTGGTGAGGCCGAGGTCACGTAAGTGGGCGCTCGATTGCATACATCACGCGAGCGGATGGGCCGACGACGCGGCTCACTGCACTGTCGGGCTGCCAGCGCCGCTTGCTGGACCTGGAGCACTGCGCAGTCAGTGAGGCTCCGGGCGCCATCGTCGGTCGGCTCTCACCTGGTCCGCTGTCAGCCGCTGCTCTCACCCGGCTGAGAGCAGCAGCCCTGCCTGGTGGGGCCGCTCTGCGCCGGCGCGCCGGTCAGGCTCGTGCCCGCGGACGCCCCGAGATGCCGACAGTCACGAGCATGGCCGCCAGCCCGCGTCCCCCGACGAGCCGCCCGTCTCTCCTCCATACTTCTAAACATTCCATACCGTCAAGATCATACAGGATGTAAAGAAGAATGGGGATTTGACGGGCGCGCGGCTGCGGCAGCGGCGACAGCGGCGGTGACGGCGGCGGTGGCGGCGCGTGCGACCGCGGCGCGCCAGCGGACACCACTGCTCTCCGGCGGCGCGCCCTCGCCGTGGCCGACGTGGCGCAGAAATAAGACGGCCGATGGCGCCTCTTCATTGGCCGTCGGCCAGGGGGCGAGGCGGGCCGCTCCGAAATAAGCCGGCGTCGCGGCCCACGTGCCGGCGTCCTGCCGGCGGCCCGCCGCCGCCGCTGCCCCCCCCCCCCCTGCCCTCTCGCTCCCCAGGACGGCGCCGATGGAGGCTGCGACGCACGGGACGATGAACCCTCCGGTACACCCCACGGCGGTGATGGCCCGCTGCCGGTCCGTCGGCGGATCCGACGATACCAGAGAGCGGCGGCGGACTCCGAGCGATTAGCACGGAAGGCGTGGTGGGCGCTGCTCCCCCCCCCCCCCCCTAGAGGTTGGGGAGTGGCACCGGCCGCGATCGGCGCACCTGGGTGGAGCGGTCGGACGCTCCCGGTGCGTCGACGAGCCGGCGGCTGCGCTCTCGGCGCCTGGATCGCCTCGCGCTCTGCTGTCCTCAAGAGATGCGCCAAGAGTGGTAGGGCAGCCCCTGGTCTGAACGCCTCTTCCGCGGGAGTGTGGGGCCGGGTGCCTTCGCTGCAGCTGCGGCCTACAACCGAACGCTGTCGTCCGAGTGGTTAATTGGTCGAAAATTTGAACGTTACTGGCGTGTTTGGTTTGCTTCAGATGTAGTCTTGGAAGTGAGCGTGGTTTGGCTTTGTGGCGAGGGTGCTTAATGATCTGTCTGGCACGATGTCTGCGTGCCTTAGACCCGCATAAGGCGACGTTCCCGATTTCAGGCATAGTAAGGCATAAGGCACGATTTCAAACATTTTGCCACAGTTGTACAGGCTTATAATGGGTTCGTTCGTCAATCAGAAGTTTGGAGCTGCCATGCCATTTCCAAGGTCCGGTGTTGCTTTTTGTAAAGCTTATGCACCCACAGTTCGGGCAACTGCTTTGACAAGGCGTGCGTTTCGTAGTAAACCGTGAAGCCTCCTCTCAGAGATTTCCACACCATTAGCGTGCCACACTTTTGATCTTTCACTTTTCATCGACCTGGAGCGCCACCAGCGCCGCAGCCGAGCTGTTGGCAGTGGATGGAGCTGCATTAAATTTGACAGCCTCAGACCTTTCCCAGGGCTTGGTTTGGTGACACAGCGGGGTACACCGTAGCCGAGGCTTTTGCTTTCTGCTGGTGTGGCCGCATTATCATGAACTTGGCCCGCCGCCAGGATAATAGAGACTGAACGCCAGGCTCATATTTAATGACAAAGCCACTTGAATCTGACGTGTGAGCCACTCATCCCTGCAAGAGGACTGGCACTTCTTGGTGAAAAACGGCACACTTTAGACGGAAAGTCTCGCCGACAGCGTTCTGCCTCCCCCCCCCCCCCCCCTCCCACCCCCGTGGTCATCGGGATTGCCTTTTATGTGCGCCGGCTGCACGGTGACCCCGTAGCCGGTCCCGCACGGGAGACGCAGTCTCGGGGAGGTGTGCGGAAGGGTCGGTCTGTCACAGCTGGACAGCCGGGGTACTCACTGGCCGGGCGTTACCACGCGGCGCTCGGGCCGGGAGCCGCGTCATCGTGCGACGCTCTGACCGGGCGTTGTGTCCTGTGGCCTCGCTGGGAGGGCTTGATGTCTGGATGTCGCTCCCATGGAGCAGGCTGAGGTATGCCATGCAGGACCCGTCGCTTCCGGGGCTCTCTCACTACTCTAATACGCCTGAGTATGCCATGTGGTACTTCCTGCATGGCTCCAGTTCCAGCTGTGGATCGCCCCCCTCCCCACACCCTGGCAGCCGAAACCCGGTGCGACCACCCCCCGATCGGTCCAGCTGGTCGGTGTACCCCGGTGTGGGGCACTGCGGCGGGAGTCTGCGGACCCCGGTGGGCCTCGCTGGGAGTCCATCCACCCAGTGGGGGAGACCATCCATCTGACGCCCGGTCGCTGAGCCCCCCCCCCCCCCCGCCCCCCGCATCCCGGCCTGCGATATGATCTGTCGCCTGCCTGGACCTCCACATCCTCCCCTGCCCCCGTCTCTCCATCCCCATTGACCCGTTCTCACCCCCGGTCTCTCAGCGGCTCTCCACGTGGAGAGGGAGCAGGGGGCATGGTGCCAGTCAGGCGCGGGAACAACATTTTCCATTCCTGCGCAGGAAAGGCTGCTTTGTCTCCCATGCTCACATGCTCTCCATTGGGTCATTTGCAGTGGAATTGTTGAAAAGAAGCTCACAAGTTAGTGAACAGGATTAGCGTGTCAGCGAAGGCCTTAATGCTCGCTATTTGCTCTAAGCGCGATGGCCTTGGCCGGTGGCAGCGGCCGCGTTAAAGGTCAGGTGACGTTAGGGAGCAGACGGACCTTGTTCAGCATTACGGCACATTAACCATTCCTCGCAAAATTACGCCGTTGACCAGAAATTTCGCGATCGGATAATGGGGGTCGGGTCTCAGGCAACAGGCACTGTTTGGTGTGGGCGCTAAGCCCAGAGATCCGTGCAGTCAGAAGATTCTGATCAATTATTTAGAAGCGAATGAAGCCCCGTCACATCCGATCGCGTCCGCGTTGATTAGTTGGGTACCCACCGCATGTGCGTCAAGAAAGTAGTTGGTGCGCATCAGGTCGCAACGAATAACTCCGCTGTCCATGCGTCGGTAGGCTAACCCGCGGTGCAAGCGTGAGGTGCGGCACGGTATAAACTTTGACGTGAAGGGGTCGCCGAAGATCAAGGACCAGAGCGGGCCTTCCTTGGGAGCGGAGATCCTGCGGCCCCCCGTCCCGGGATAACTCCTATGAGGGGCCTTTTATTTGAAAAAGGCTCCTGAGGCAAGCTACTCGAAAAGGGGGCCACTTCAGAGGACTCGGACGGCGATCGCCTCGTTTGAACTTGAGAAGAACGCCGAGAGGCTCCCTTTGAGTACCTGAATGGAAGTCTCGCTTAGAGATCGTGATCAAACGGGACAATGGGGCCTCTTATTAGGGACATGTTAGCACAGTTTTTACCTTAGTCTCCCAAACAAGCATTTGGAAGGCCTTTTTCGAAAGGGTCGCCCTAAAAAGGTAAGACTAAGCTTTTTGAAGCCTTTTGAAAGGAAAATGTTGGTCTAAGTATCTTTGGGCACGGGGTCAAATTTGAGCATGAAGTGAAGAGTGGATGGTGAATTGAACCGGGGGGGGGGGGGGATGAGGTGGAGGGGCGATTTTCTCCTAGTTAATGAGTTAATCGAATCTCTGTCGTACTTCTGGTCTTGCCTTCACTGATCCAGATGCTTGCGATATAAGGGGGGGGGGAGGGGGAGGGGAGGCATGCAGGTCCCACGTGCGTAGATGTATTGCGTGCCCAAAGACAGGCCACAAAAGCGTGTTTTTGGCGGGCCGGCACGGGCGGCTCCCGACGAATCCGCGGACCGCGCGCGGAGGGCCGGCATTATTACACTAACGCAGCCCCTCGTCATAAATGCATCTCGAAACACATAAAAATGCATATTGTACTCCGAATGAAGCAAGAAACATGTCTTTTCATTATCTTGTTACTACATCGAATGGTGTTATGCATTTAAGCTGAAATATTTATATTTTCATGAAAATGTCCTTTGACTCGGCCTGGTGTGGTCAATTATTGTTCTAGAAACATAAAGCTATTATCAATGACGAGGTTTCGTTGAGATTGATCCATTTGTTTGTTTTCGCAAAGCTTATCTTTCCTAGTTTAAAAACGACAGAGGGCCGTATCTCCCCCTCCCCTCCCCTTTGTCTGTGCCATGAGATGCGGCGAATCAGGGCTAAAGGTAAACCTGCGAAAGAAATAGCCGGCTGGAAAAGAAGGGCTTATTTTAACACCTTTCTTTAGCGGGGTAGAACCAAGGCTATCTAACGGGTAAAACGTAACAGTGAGCGCCACATACGTAATGACGCATACCATATTTGAACGTACTTGTTTAAGATACGGGGAATTTTTGTGCGCCCATTGGCCGCCGCCAAGTTCTTCTGGGCCGACGCCGCGTGGTCCATGGAGACTGCAACTCCGCACGGTAGGGGCCTTTGTTTGCAAGGTTTGCGAGCGCGCAGGTTCAATACTTCGCACAATTTGTTTATCCACCATTCTGAGTGAATGATGAGCATCCCCAGATGAACATGTGTTGGCCGCGTGTGCACCAATGTTTGACAATGTTTCGGTATGAAATATTTGGTCAGTCGACGGGATCCCTATAACTGTAGAACTTCGAGAAAAAATCCGGAAATCCCACGAGTGCTCTGGGTTTGAAAATTCCGCTGAACCATGACGACATGAGTAGCGCTGGTGATGTATTTGATCGAGTGTATAACGCCTTGTTTTTCGTAGTTCATTGATTTAAATGTGCCGACAGGAATGTGTCTTCCATTGGTACCCGGCTTCCGTTTCAGTTAACAACATAAAACAGCACAATGAAATAAAGGAAGTCGTGACATCTCCAGGCCAAGTGGTACAAATCCGACTGTTTTCGTTTTCGGAGAATGGTTTTCACTAGCAGGGGGCCCTGTTTCAACCCAGTGCCCGTCCTGTCCCTCCTCCCCCCCCCCTCCCTACCAGGACTGGCGCTGCTCCCCGCTCACAACCCACATGTTGCGTACTTAAATACCTTCGGTAATTGGGGTACGCCGCGTCAGGTGATGTGCTTTTTTGCAGTTGTGTAGCGGAAGTAGTACTTCTGTAAAAACGAGGTATTTGGCGCCCATGGCCATCAGTGCTTTAGTCATAAAATAAACCTTGTTCGAGTGATGGCTATATTCAGACTCCAGAGCTCCAGGAATGGTCGCTCTAAACTGTAACATATCAACATGTTGCACGGCTTTATTATGCATGACATAAAACCTCCCTACGTTACATGTTTGGCTTGGCTGGGTCTCCCGTGAACACTCGTTACAGTCCTTAACTCAAAGGCTCAGCTTCCTAAATGTCGTGGTGGTCTGCCGCAGTTTGGCTCCTTAAAACGTTGCTGGAAAATCAGGTAGCTCTGAAGTATGGACTCCTGTCTGTAAATACTTTGAAGACGGTACTTTGTCGTGGCGCACCGTGCATTTGAAAGACCTCCCCAGCACGCTTTCAAAGTTGTTCCACCATTTCGGGCCATTTGTCACCGAGACGTAAAACAGTGACCGGAAACCGAGATGAAATAGAATTTTCAACAGGTCGGCATGACTGGGGCGCACTTAGCGAGGGGACCCAGGGAACCAGTTGCCCCCTCCCCCTGAATGGATTGATTGATGCACGCTTGCATCCATATAGCCAGTAGCATCGTCTGCCGCCATATGTCTGCCTGCAGTGATAACGTCGAACTGGTGCTATATCGGACCAGGCTATGAGACTTTAGTGATGATATCGACCGTTTGCGATAAGCAGTTATTAGGGGCGTTTCACACCTGGTTCGGACGCTGCTCATGGGCCTCGCGCCGACACTGCACCCTGCCCGACTTGTCGGCCTGCCTGCTACCCCCGGCCGGCCGGGACGGCACCGGCGCGGTCCCCGACCCCGGCACCCTCTGGCGCCGCTGCCGCTGCCGCTGCCGTCGGCCGCCCTATTTCCGTCGGCGCCGGCATCCGGCGTCGGGCGGCGATCCACGGTGTCGCCGGGACCGGTGCCGGCGCACGGCGAGAATCAATGGCGGCGCCCGGCCGGCGCGCACCGGTCGGCGCGCGGCTATTTTGGCCGCCTGCCGCCGCCGGCCGCCGCCGGCCTAAATATGGCTGCCGTCCGCCGCCGCTGCCAGACGGTAACCCGAACGCGGCCCGCCGGCGCCGTGACGTCATGCCGGGCGGTGACGTCACAGCGGCGCTGATCTGCGGTTTCGGGGTTTTGATTGGGGTGCTCTGTTTTTGTTGCAGCGAGGTGCGCTATCAGAATTAGAACGTTCTGGACATTGGCTTGTTAGAGAGGGCTCTTGTAATGCCACCTGGCAAGGGCGGATAGTACATCGTCGAAGAGTCGCTCACCTTGGCCCAATCTGTTCATGTGTTGCTCTTCTTCGCGGTAATTCCGTAGAATGTGATGCAAGCCTGCATCTCGAATCGGCTGCATTCTCCGTCTGAGTTCAGCGTGCGGACGCCCGTTGGTTCGCGTTATCATGGTAGATGACGGAAATAGATGACGCGCTTCAGTTCCGGCATCGTGTATTCTAATGGAGGTGCGGTGCTGACTTCACCTACGATCTTAAAGCACACGTCAAGAGAGCGTTTGTGTTGCTGGAACCTACCTCATGGCTGGGGTTGGCTACCAGGCAGCTCGGTCGCACTAAAAGGCCGGGCGTTTACGGATGTAAAATTCTTAAGTGAGCTTGATGTTCTGAACCCAAGTGATCTAGATAACCAAAATGCAAGTGATGGCTGGTTGGCTTAATCTATTCAACATCACTCCCGTAAACCATTTGCAAATATGCACGCCCAATTCCTGAAGACCGGCGAATTGATGCTACTAACGTTTCCGGAGTCGTCAATGGTGACCAGCTTTATTATGTAACATTTCCGACCTTGAGGACATTTTTGATGCTTTTGGAAGAAATACTTGATGAAAATTTCCGTATCTTTTAAATTAAGAACGTCTCTTGGAAGTTGCCAAGCCAAGAGCCTACCAACGGGCAAAAAATCGGGCTTTATCCCACCACTCCGCCGCGCCACAGCCTACCAACTTTATTCAGACGGCCACAATGTGAAGGCCCCAAGTTTTGACGCGTTCTTAAGTTTCTATAGCCGAAGACATGCTCTGTATAACTCAGCGGCCGGCGCAGGTGCCGTAATAACTTTTGAATTACATTTCATTCTACTGGAAGGGGAATAAACTCGGGAACACCGCTAGCATAGTGTTGGGGTAGTTTTAGAACAGATAGCCATCAAAACATGTTTTCAGCGACGACGGCTAGCCATTAAAATCGCACTTTTCTCTTTTGTTGTAACGCAACTTGACGAATTCGAGCTCCAGTCGCGTCCTCGGGCTCCAGCGGGCTCCAGTCTTGTCATCTGGCTCCTCTGAGCCCCAGGGGGCTCAAGTCGCGTTCTCTGAGCTCCATTGGGCTCTGATCGCGTCCTCTGAGCTCCAGTGGGTTCCAGTCGCGTTCTCTGGGCCCTAGTGGGCTCTGATCGCGTCTCTGAGCCCTAGAGGGCTCCATTCGCGTTTTCTAGGGCCCAGTGGGCTCCAGTCGCGTTCTCTGGGACCCAGTGAGCTCCAGACTCCCTGTTTATGGCCATCAGCCCCATCCCCTTAGCGGCGCTGTTCTCCAGTCGGGTCCGCCGAGCGCCTGCGCTCTCCGGTCGGCCCCGGTGGCCCCGGCCGCTTCGGCGGCGGCCGTGGCCTGCCGCCACGTCCCCCTCGGCCGCTGTCAGACGTCTGTCGGCGGCAGCCGCAGCCCGGCCGCCAGCTTGGCACGGCCGGCTGCCGCGCGCTCCTGACATTCCCGCGCTGGGGGACGGCAGCTGTCCCGCCCATCCTCCCCCCCCCCCCCTCCCCCCATCTGGCCCGGTCGTTCCACCCACCGAAATACCTCGGCAGCCGCCTGTCCCCCACTCTGCCGAGTGACTCGGTGGTGTCGGGCGCGCGCCTGCGTCCCCCCCCCCCCCGCCTGCCCCTCCCCGCGGCTGTTCCGCCTGCACGACAGACACGCGCCCATGGCAGACGTCTCGGCTTCGGCTGTGGGCCAGATGGACGGCTCCTTCGATTCGTCGCAAGTTGAAGCTCGGAACCATCGATCGCTGGAATGATGTTGCTTAATGCAGCGTGGGCGTCGCGGTGGCGATGCGGGATGTTTATGCATGCTATATCTGTCTTGCGGGTCAAGTGATCTAGCGTACTGATGGGGCTTCGGTTGAGAATTGATCGCGCGAGTGGAATGTTTTGCCTTTCATTTACCGCTCCTCCAGTATTTACCTATCCTCCAGTATGCTGTGAGGAGGCGCTCATTAACAACGCCAGCATTTCACCAAGCAGTGCAAACAGCTCAGCAGGAACTGGGGTGTAGGTCCTGAAGCTGGCACTTATTTTCTGACCTACGAAAATTTCCCTGGGAGGCTATTCTGGTCTGTAAGAACTTCCATTACACGTGACTTTGTGCAGGTCGTATTGCGTGGGCCGATCAATAAGGAAGTTACAATGTGTCATAACATCTTCATTTTTAAGCAAACACGTTCAAGCTCCTGCATGTTTTCGTTTTGTCATCCCTGCCCACACGCTACTTCTTCACATGATCGCCATCCACCCGGGCACGCTACATCCAGCGCTCGGACCAACGCCGAAATTACGCCCGGAAAAAGTCGGCTGTGGTCTCCGTCGCCTGCTCATACACAGTTCATTTCACCTCGGGTCAGTTAGGAAGCGGTGACCACGAAGGTAGTCATTTAGGGGCCGAAGAGGTGTAAGCGTAATGGCGCGGGTGCAGGCTGTGTGGTGACACGGGGGGGGGGGGGGGGGGATGGCTCAGCCCAGCCCGGCAGGTGGCGCGGTCCGTCTGGGGTCGGGCGTCTTCCTGGCGGACGGGGCCTGGAGGCGCCTGACCTAGGTCTCTCCTTGAATGGCTTTTGAGCTCCGGCACTCTCGGCACCCTTACTTAACTTGCAATGTTGTTGGCCTCTGTGTTCGAGGAAATGCACCAAGAACACGTTACCTTGGTCTCAGTACATGGCGACAGTGATCTCTCCCTAAGAAGAATCAGCTTTGGGTGCTTGAGAGCCAGCGTGTCTTCGTTTCACAGATTGGCGCATTGTCTCCGATTTATAGGAATTCACCCACGACACATCCCCCGTGATAATGCTCTAGAGAAGTATTCTTCAACATGCTGACAAGCGTTAGGAAGATAAGCGCTGGAAACACGGCGGATGTCCTTTGTTCTTGTCGCGTGTTTGTGCGATTTTGAGGGCCATTTTGCACACAGCTTGGGATAATTCAGTCTGGCTGATGATCTTTATGATGGCATCAGTTGAACAATCAGCTTTTTCAGTCAGGCCACGCACTCAAATCCTACCGCTTTGCCGTATCAACCCTCTCACTTTGTCAATTTGGTATAGGTTGATGCTCCCAGAGGCCTGCCAGATCTTGGCTTGTGGCTAATACTGCGTTCACAATTTTTGGATAGGAAAACCCATTGCCTCATATTTTCAACGGACATGATTTCTTCCTAGCACACGTAAAGCACGGCACCAATTTTTGGCGTGACGCTTCTCCAAGGTTTGAAAAAAGCGTTACAACTTGCTGTCTCAGTGTTTTGTCCATAGTCCTTGCGTTGAGAAGAAGCTTGAAAGGCTCCGACCCCGGGTCATACTTTAAGGGCCTGTGGCTGAGGCCCATGGCTTGTGGCTGAGGTCCATGGCTTGTTAAAATGCAGATATGCAATCTGTAGACGATTCTTCTTCGGGAGTGTTCGTAGCTTTTGTCATGCCACTGCCACCAGTATTTCCCGAGTCACAGACCATTGCATCTTACTCGATGGTATAATGAAATACGCGGAAGCTGCGGTGGGGCTTTACATGGTAACTTAACCCAGTATAGGGCGTCTCAAAGTGGAATGGTGAAACTGTAGCTAAGCTTGAGTGATCCTCGGCGTTGATGTCATCATCCAGAGGCACAGGGATCGATTTCCCGCGGTGCCCCGCCCTTACCGCCAGTGAGACAGGCGACGCTATATAGCCTCAGTTGCTGAGTGCATCGTAAAACCCCAATGACAGTGGCTGTCCTACAGCCGGAAGTAGACAATGGCCAAGCCCTTGATTACCAGCGTGATGAATATTAGTGCGGCCCGGTTATTATTGCTCCAGAGCCGATTACAGCAACTAAAATGACGCCTTAGCCACGATAGCTCAGCCGATTGGTGTGCCCGCTTTCTGGCTAATTCACCCGTGGCGTAGTGGGTTGGGATCGCTTTATGCGCTCGCTGTTTCACCGTGGCCGGGATTGGTTGCGGTCGGTGGCAGCGGCCGCGCTGAAGGTCAGGTCAAGTCAGGGGGAGAACGCACTGTGTCTAGCATTACGGCACGTAAAGCTCTCGCCGCATATGTGCCGTCGGGATTAAATTTTACAATCGGACGGTGAGGCAAATGCTTATGCAATGAACACTGCTCAGCGTGGACGTTGGGCCCAGAAATCCATCCAAGCTAAAGGTTCGGAGCAAATCTTAGGAAGAAAATCAGCTTTCATATGCCTGTTGATTTATATTCAATCTCCAGCGTCAAAATTATTTTGTGTCATGCCGTGTTGGCTTTGCCGAAACATGACGGTCCACAGTACGTGTTCGCTTCCAACATTGTTCTGTAGGCAAGAACCCTGCTGGTGTTCAGTGCTGGTGTGGCGTTGAACATGAACAAACGTTCTACGCATATCTGAAATACATCAGCGACACTGTTTCACTGTTGGTGCATGTAGCGTATTTGTTGGGTGTTTTTTATGTTTTTCCGAGCGTGCCTCTAAAAATTTGCATAGTTTATATCAACTGTTCTGCCACTGCGAAGGCGACGTTAAATTTGTGCCCACAGATATCTAGAAATCTAAAACGTATCTAACCAACTCAGCGACAAGGGCAAGGCAAGGCATTTACGGTAACCGATGTAGTCCACCCAGGTTATCTATACCGCCTTGCCCTGACCAGCAATCGTCTTTTTAGCTCGTGAAATAATTATGGTAAACGTGCCGGGTTTATATCATGTTTTGCCTCCAGTTACTACCGTAAGCAAAACGCAATGGTTTTTTGAAAAACGCCATCTATGTTAAAGAAGTGCGTAATTATCTACTTTTTCATAAAAACCAACAAAGGAAACACCAGTAGACATTCAGATTTATGTGTTTCATTCCTAAATGCAAGCGTTGCTCAGTTACGCATCTTGGAAAAGTTGAACAATTATTTTCAGCGGCAAACGTTTTCGACGCAGAAGGCATTCGTGTATCAATGAAATGACAGCAACCGTTTTCGAGGAAGGTACTAAAAACCCGTGTGTCTTACGAGCACTACAGACAGTTAGTTGTAGTTCGAATCTGCAATCAATGGAAGACATATTTTCCCGGTCATCTGTGGGTTATTGGCTGTTGTCGCTCAGTGGTTAGTGCACACATCTGGCCTTCCTCGTGATCTGTGCTGTCTGCAGTGATAACTTCCTCCGCGTCTTGTATCAGGTATAACTGACCTGACATGATTTTGTTAGCTCATCGCAAGCATATTCAGAGGTTGATATTTTGAGTCCACCTTGGTTTTAGAGTTGTAACTTGACCGGCCTCTGTCCTCTAACAACGATATTGCCCCCACGGTCGTTCGGTATTTTCCTGCTCACCTTGTGTGCGCTTTCCTTGCAACGCCATTTCTGCTCTGTGTTCGTTCAACAGTCTTCCCCTCCCCCGATGTCTCTGTGTCTGTTCAACACCCTTTCCCCTCTCCCTTCGTCTCTGTGTCTGTTCGACACCCCTTCTCCCTCCCCCGGTGCCTCTGTGTCCGTTCAACACCCCTTCCCCCCGCCCGGTCACTATTCTCTCTGCGGCGCCAGCAGCTGACACGGCGCGTGTCCACAGTGCGATGCGGGTGCTGCTCTCGAAGCTGTCGCGGCCGTGGCTGGTGGACGAGAAGAAGGACGACGGCTACACGGCACTCCATCTGGCCGCGCTCAACAGTCACGTGGAGGTGGCCGAGCTGCTCGTGCTGCAGGTCAGTGACCAGCCCCTCTGTCCCTCACTCTCCACCGGCTCGGTCTGTTCTTTCCATGTGGTCAACCGTTTTTGCGATAGAGCGTCTGGAGACAGCCTTACAGCCCTTGTGTGGCGTTCAGACGCCACCAGTTGAGTTTGAGCCGAAGAGGAGTTTGAAATTGAACCATCAGCTGCTACTTGCCACTCTGGTGTGGTAAAGCGTGGGGTAACCCTGAAGTAGAGGGGTAGATTAACTCCACATGGATCCAGGGTGGATTGACAGTCAAATTGTCCATGTATACAGTGCTTTGGTCTTGGTGACACTCATTGGGCGTCGGGACAGGTTCCCAGTCCGGCGCTGTGTACTGGTCGCAGTGCTCGCTCTCCGCGCCAGCCCCTCAGCCGGCGTTGCCTGGACCGCTGTGACGACGCCACACAAGGAGTGGAGGTGCCGTCCCGGCCGCCGAGCGTGTTATGGGGAGGCACCGCTGCCTGACCGGTCACACATGATCCGCTCCGTTCTCAGGGCAAGGCCAACATGGACCTGCAGAACGTGAACCTTCAGACGGCCCTGCACCTGGCCGTGGAGAGGCAGCACGTCCAAATCGTCCGGGTACGGCCGCGTGGTCTTGACACGCGCTCCGTCTGCCAGTGCGCAGCTCTGCTGCTCCCTGGTCCTGTCCTTTCACACGTATGCCCGGCACGTACAAATCGTCCGGGTACGGCCACCTGGTCCTGACACACGCTCAGTCTGCTCGTGCGCAGCTCTGCTTGTCCCTGGTCCTGTCCCTCCACATGTGTGCCGGTCGGGTTATTGACTGTGTGCCGTTCCTGCCACTGTTCGTGTCCGTGATGCTGCCCTGAGTCCGTGCTTACCTCCGTCCGTGTTAGGTCCGTCCGGCCGTCAGTCTGTGCTTACCTCCGTCCGTGTTAGGTCCCTCCGGCCGTCAGTCTGTGCTTGCCTCCGTCCGTGTTAGGTCCCTCCGGCCGTCAGTCCGTGCTTACCTCCGTCCGTGTTAGGTCCCTCCGACCCTGAGTCCGTGCTTGCCTCCGTCCGTGTTAGGTCCCTCCGGCCGTCAGCCCGTGCTTGCCTCCGTCCCTGTTAGGTCCCTCCGGCCGTCAGTCCGTGCTTACCTCCGTCCGTGTTAGGTCCCTCCGGCCGTCAGTCCGTGCTTACCTCCGTCCGTGTTAGGTCCCTCTGGCCGTCAGCCCGTGCTTACCTCCGTCCGTGTTAGGTCCCTCCGGCCGTCAGTCCGTGCTTACCTCCGTCCGTGTTAGGTCCCTCCGGCCGTCAGCCCGTGCTTACCTCCGTCCGTGTTAGGTCCCTCTGGCCGTCAGTCTGTGCTTACCTCCGTCCGTGTTAGGCCCTTCGGCCGTCAGTCCATGCTTACCTCCGTCCGTGTCAGGTCCCTTCGGCCGTCAGTCCATGCTCCGTGTTAGGTCCCTCCGGCCGTCAGTCCGCCGGCCGTCGGATCGCTGACCAAACCAAGCATCTGACCATTGCCGCGTGTTGTTTATATATTCGCCGATCCAGCCGAGTGCTTTTGGGCCTTCAACACTGCGTTTTGGCTGGCCAGCTGTGGTCCGCTGCAGTGTCTGTTTGTCGTGACCGCCCTGTCACCGTGGCCGGCGGTGTCGTCAGCTGCTGGTGAGCAAGGGATGTAACCTGAACGTGCAAGACAAGGATGGCGACACGCCGCTGCACGAGGCGCTGCGGCACCACACGCTGTCGCAGCTGCGCCAGCTGCAGGACATGCCGGACGTCAGCGTCAGCAAGGTGCGGCCAGCGGGGGTGCTGCGTTTTGAGGTTCGGTTGGGGTTCAGGAGCATTGCACTGAGAGTTTCGGGATCATTGAATGGTTAGACTCAGCTGTTATCGTTCGTTGGTAATGGCTTCAACTCACAACCGCAACCAATTTACAAAAAAAAACAGCTTATAGGACAATCATTGTGGTCATATCAAGATGTGCTGCGTGACAGGCAGATTCTTTTGACCAGTTTGAACACCAAAAATATCCATGCTATTCAGCTTGACTTCGAGAACAAGTGTCCCAAGACCTCCAGACCTAAGAGAACGAAACTCTGACCTTCGTGGCACAGGTCAGGGCACTGCACTCTCCTTTCACATCACAGTTGCTGTGCTGTCTCCACTGGTCTACAGCACACCACCCGACGCCTCTAGCGCCGCCTAGCGTCGGGCTGTGAACTCACGAGCGCGCGCCGCGTTGGAGGCGCCACCGGCGGGGGCAGTTGCGGGATAGCAGCCACCCTGCCGCCGTCAACCACGCGCACAGTCCGTGACCACCAACGTTGTTTGTAATACTTGTTGAGTGTAATGCTTGTTTGGTGTGTAATGGCTGCCAGTTGATCAACGCCGAGAGCTGCCCCGTATCGGGTGCTAGCAGTACGCATCTTCGTCTGGGCTGCTTCCTCACCCGACCTTTTCGTCGGCAGTTGGTAATGGGCCTGGGCAGCCAGGGCTCCGAAAAGAAGTCCTCCGCGTCCATCGCTTGCTTCCTGGCGGCCAACGGGGCTGACTTGACCATCAAGAACAAGAAGGGTCAGACGCCCCTGGACCTGTGTCCTGACCCCAACCTCAGCAAGGCGCTGGCCAAGTGTTACCGCGAGAAGTCCGTGTGAGTAATCCTGCTGTCCATGAACTGTTACAAAGCGCGGCATGGCAGTTCGTTTCTCGTTTCTCGGTGTGAAGTCTTGGTGTTCTTTTCCCGGGTGATTACATCACAGGTTTTTGACACTCCCTCCCCCCTTCCAGCGAGGCCACGGAGCGGGTGATGACTTCGAGCCGCGGCGGCGCGGCGGGCGGCGGCGACGCGGCCGGTCCAGACGTGGCCGAGGAATGCATGGTGTGCTCCGACAACAAGCGCGACGTCCTCTTCCAACCTTGCGCACATGTCTGCACGTGCGCCAGCTGCGCCGACCGCGTCAAGAAGTGCCTCATCTGCCGGCGGGAGGTGCTCAGCCACGTGGAGGTGGGTGCGCTGGCACCGGCGACGTGGCCGTGGCTGGTGTGCGGCTGCTGGTGGAGACCGAACGGCCGTGTTGGGGCGATGTCGATGTGTGGAGTGGCGGCGGTGTTTTGTGCTGTCTTGGGTGTAGGTGAGGTGCACGCTGGAGGAAGTGCTGGTGGGTTGTGGACCGTGCCCACTTGGTTGTTCCGGGACTATGCAAGGGAGATCTCTGCGTGATGGCGTAGTCCGGGCGGGCTTTTAGAGTCATGCCCCCCCCCCCCCCCCCCCCCACAGGCAATGGGCCCCGAAAGCCCCCGTTCGTTTGGAAAGATTAAGATGCCCGTAGAACGTTTCTAAAACGTCGGAGTCGAGACTCCAGGTACTCAGACGGGATCCAAAGCCTAGAATTGTCCCCCCAATCCAACATCAGGGCCTCTAGAGTGACCAAGAAGGGCCCCTTGGCTGAAAACGTCCCCGATGCCCTGGTTGGGTCCCCTCCTGGGCGAATTCCTGGCTACGCGACTGAAGGCATATGTCGGGCCTCTCTCCTCGCTGACTGCTGCCCGACCTTTACTAATATCCGTCTGGTCTCAGCTGACCTCTGAGCTCGGCTGAAATTTAGCTGGCTTCGTATGTGCGCGCCACCAAACACCAGCGGACCACCGACCTCGGCCTGCGACCTCTGACCCCTCTGACCTCCGTGTGTCCGGCGGCAGCTGGAGGACTGCATCATCTGCTCGGACAAGCGGGCGTCGGTGCTGTTCCGGCCGTGCGGCCACATGGTGGCCTGCCACTCGTGCGCCAGCCTGATGAAGAAGTGCGTGCAGTGCCGGGCGCCGGTGGAGGCGCGCCTCCCGCTCGCCGTCTGCTGCGGACTCGAAGGTGGGCGCCGCCCCCGGGCAGAGCGGCTGTCACTGGGGAAGGGCGTGATGCACGTCACGGCTGAGACAGGTGGCTGCTGGTCATGATACCGAGGCCTAGGATTTTGCGTGTGGAGACTCTGTTAGAGCATTGTGTTTCCACTAGCCTTCCGCGCTGTGTGATCTCACAGTGTCGCTCTCAGTGTATGGTATACAGAATAACGACGATTGCGGATGCTTGGTCATATCCGTTTGATGTATCCACTGAGGGAAGGCCTCTTGGAACTCGGAAGACAATAATGCTTTTACCGCTCGTTAGACTGAGGAGGTCTGCTGTTCTGTGCTCGAGTGTTGGCGGTGACCGGACCGCTGTGAGGCTCCCCGGCCAAATGAGAACCGCTGCCTCTTCCATTTCGAGATCGTGTCGCCCATTGGCATGTGTGAATTTCAGTTGTAAAGGTAGTAAGGTGAAATTGCGCTCCGGGTAGGCTTTCGCCAGTGACGATGGGGAGAGGGGAAGGTGAGAGTGCGGAGCGTTTTCGTCGCTCGCCGGGGTTGATCGGTGGACACATTCTTGTTTTCCTACAATTATTGTTTTTTCATTCGAGAGTATTGGTTGACCCGACGACACGGGAGTGTCCGAGTCTCTCGATACTTATGACTTGCATTTTGCGCACCAGCCATAGTTACCATAGCTGCCAGTCCCTGAAGGTTACGTTGGTTGCGGCTGTTGTGTGTTGCGGCCGTGCCTGACCGTGCGTGCTTGTGCCGCCGCCGGTCAGCAGCGCCTCAGTCCGTCCCTGCCCCCGCCCCCAGCCCCCGACAGCGGCGGCGACCTGAGCGACTCGGACCTGGGCGCCACCGGCGGCGCTCCCAGCAACAACACGGCGGCGGCGGCGGCGGCAGCAGCGGCGGCGGCTGCCGCGGCCGCAGCAGCAGCGGCCGCCGCCGCTGGGCCCACCCGCATGGCCACCTCCAGCACGGGCGCACAGCGGCCCATGAACAACCACTCGGACGTGCAGAAGCTGCAGCAGCAGCTGCAGGACATCAAGGAGCAGGTGCGGAGGAGGCGGACGGCCGGGACTGATATTGGAATCTTGGAAAACTTGCGTCGATTGGTCGTATGCATGACTTTCTTTCCCGAGTTGTTTGGTTTAGCAAATGGATAGTGTATGTGTGTGTGTGTGTGTGTGTTGAGACCATGACCATATCCGTAGACGATGTGGTGTGATGTGGCCTGACAGCTCTGACCTCTCCGTCCGTAGACCATGTGTCGTGATGGCCTGGTCTGTCAGCTCTGACCTCTCCGTCCACAGACCATGTGTCGTGATGGCCTGGTCTGCCAGATCTGACCTCTCCGTCCACAGACCATGTGTTGTGATGGCCTGGTCTGCCAGCTCTGACCTCTTCGTCCACAGACCATGTGTCGTGATGGCCTTGTCTGCCAGCTCTGACCTCCTCTCCGTCCACAGACCATGTGCCCGGTGTGCCTGGATCGGCTGAAGAACATGATATTCCTCTGTGGCCACGGCACGTGCCAGATGTGTGGCGACCGCATGCAGGAGTGCCCCATCTGCCGCAAACCCGTGGAGAAGAGAATCCTGCTCTACTGCTAGGCCACAGCGCATAGAAACCCGTGGAGAGACCAATTCTGCTCGACCGCTAGGCCACAGCGTATGGAAACCGGTGAAGCGAATTCCACCGTGCCGTTAGACCACAACGCTCTACTGGGGGTGGAGCGTGAAGTCCTGGTCTACTGCCAGGCCGTAGCTCAGCGCAGCGGGTGGAGGAGCGGATCCTGGTATGCGGCTTGGCCAGAGGATGCCGCAACCCGTGGAAAAGCGGATCGTGGTCTTTCGTTTGGCAGCAGTGCGCCTCAGTCCGTGGGAGGAGACGATCGACTGAACCGGTGTGACCACATTGCGTCCGGAATCGATCTGTGCTGTGCGGTATCAGCTGGCGTGCAGAGTGGTCCGGTTTTCTGTCATTTTGTATACCATACCCAGCTTTGTGGTGTTGGAGCGGACGTGTTTGTGGCCCGCGCGTCCCCACCCTGTGGCTCACCGCCTGACATCGGAGGGCAAGGGGGGGATTAGCTCCCCCCTTCCTCCTCCCCCGGAAACGACATCGGCTGAACATTGGCGGCTATTTGCTGCCGGTTGGCTGCCGCAGTGTTGAGGCGCGCACATTCATATTTCATTAGAGACATTGCCGGTGCGTTAGCCGAGCCAGGTTGTAGAGAACCAGACACCGTGGCTACAGTATTTCTTCCATTGCCGGATGTCCTTTTGAAGACACAGTACGACACGATATTTACAAGATTTCGCATTATGAGCATGCTGCCGTAGTAAAGACAGGCATTAGCATGCTATACCATTGGTGGGTTCATCTGACTGAACCGGTAGAAAGAAAACGGTCTGTGCTGACACTTTTTGCCGTGGCGATGCGCGTCCATGTTCTGTGCCAGTTGTCCATTCGGTTCGGGATGTGTTCCCACCTATGTAATTTGCACGCTCTTTAGATGACGTATTTCTCGCGGACTCCCGAACGCTTCCAAATGCGGGTGGGGAGTGAGCTCGAACCTCACTCAGTCGAAGTTTTTCCCATGCAGCGCCCCTTGTGAAGTCGATATAAATTGCGGCCACAGGTAAGCCTGCCAGGTGTGGTATATCGCTCCCTGTTCTCTGGCGGCGTGTCAGCGATACCAATTCGTCCTGTTATGAGTGTTGCATGATAGTGCAAAGGTATTGCGTAGCCCAGCCCCTTTGTGTGCAAACCCCTCTCGTTTCCTTACGCGAAGCATGTTCGTTTAAGAAGACGAGACTGCATCTGACGTTGCAGAACTCCTGCGCCACCGATGTGGTGCAGCGGTAGGGGAGACCAATTTTTCACTCGTCTTGCGTGTATTGGAATATATGATCTGACGCACACTGATATAGGTTGAAAATGTGATCGCATGTCCATTGTGCAAACATTGAAGTGTGCATGCTATAGACTGTAACGACGTTGAACCCATAATAAATTGGTTTAATTTTTCGTGTGAATTTCAAGATCGGTGTGAAATGTGGGCGATGAGTGCTTGAACTTACCCGCAGAAAAGTTGATTTCGAAGACACCAAGCTCCGTATTGATGTGACAAAAACGGTTATGAATTTTGCTTATCATACGACTGGTCATACGACTGGTCATTTGCTTACCATATGACTTGTGTAGTCGTCGGAAGCAAAGCTTCTTCGAGGAACTTAAGCCATAAAACCAAACGCCCCCCCCCCCCCCCCCCCCTATGGCTGGCCACGGACCGCTTGTAGAGAGGTGAATGTGCTGGCGCTGGACAATGCCAAACCAGCTGGACATTAAAACACTCGCGAGTCCTGAATGTTATCGCACTCAAGTACAGGATGGGGCTAGTGACCATTTCCCCGCCCGGGGATGACGAAAGGACGTCCACAGCGCAATGGCGGCACTAAGGGGCTTCGCCTGTGCGTCTGTGTGCACTGTTTTGAGTAAGCGTGCCCTCTCCCAACGCCAAATCCTCCCAACGAGAGGTTACCTCCCCCACCCGTAAGCCTAAGCGAATACAGAATATGAAAAATATAAATTCAATTTGATAGGAATCTTAAAGGCCGCTGAGAAATATCTTCCGCATTAAGCTCAGTTTACACGGGCGACTTTTGCGGCGATTTTGCCACCTCGGCGGCAGTCGTGCTCGTCGGCACCGCAGCGGCCGTCGCCTGCCACCGGCGGGTGACTTATGCGCTAGCCAGGATGACGTAGGCAGGCATTTGATCAGAGAAGACGCTGGTGTCGGCCTTGTCGAAGCGACCGACCGAAAGTTCGATTGATCGAACAAAATGTCATAGCGGCAGCGTGCCGCTGGCGTAAATCGTGTGTAATTGCGCGGGTGTTTGAAATGAAACGAGTCAAGATAAAACCCTGCTTCGATGTCTGTGCTATTAGATGAGCCATACGTTCTGGGGAGTGGCGTCCGTGATTTAGGACCGTAATTCCTCAATAAATGCATCCCAAGATGTGAAAATAAGCTAGATAGTTGTGCATTGGACTGCAGCATTGTGGCTTGTGCTGCGGACGTGCTCACTGCTTTACACCTGTTATTGTCCGATACCACCATCAGCATGCTTTGCTGGAATGTAACTTTCCAAAATAGTTGGCTTTCAGTCTGTGGTGAGCTCTCAGTGATTTCCAAATCACTGACATGCTGACTTCATGTGGCGCTTGTGCTGTTTGTTTTTCGTCATTAGCTCGGTATTACTTCATATGGTTGGTCGTCATACTTGAGATCAGCCTTCGTACCATAGGGATCATTGTTTTTGCTTCACCAGGGATTCGGTGAAGATTCTTGCTTTTTCGTTTGTTTTGGTTTGTCTGCTCCTTAACACGTGACTGGCATCCCATGCTGGCTACCATTACGTTGCTCGCGGAATTTCACTGTTTCAAATAATATTTTGCTTGCTTCGTTTGTTTCTGTGCTTTCTTCAATTCTCTGCCTTTAATTACAATTTTCGGTGGCATCCTTCCTGCTGACCTTCCGCGTAACTAGGAGTAATGGCTAGCCATTTATCCGCTATATCATCATGATCACTCGACCGATTTCTCACCGACACAACACGGCAACCATGAGATACCCAAAGCCCAACTTGCATACAGGCAACAAGCGCCGTGACTGACTTAATAAGTTAGATGCAGGTCCTATATGTTTTGAAGTTACAAACTCCCACATGACGTGGTGTAAAAAATAATGTTTTTAATGCGTTTGCAAATAGTAGTCAGGAAGAAAGTAGCGCCAACCCATCAGAATAACCGCATTTATTCTCATACTGATTTTGTCGGGCTGGTTACCTGCGTGCATGACAATGATAAGTGACAGCTGACCCTCTTTTCGCCTATCGTATTGATCCCGTCACTGGGGATTTGCAACGTGACCAGCTGCTCAGACTATATGCCATCGCCTGCGTATCGTCCTAGCACAAAGGACGGCGACTGTGTCCCACAGTAGTCTAGACATAGTGACTGGGTTCACTAATAATCGACCTTACCGATGAAAAGGTACTTAAGCGTGATGCGTCTATCATTAAAAATCAGATTTGTTTGGATTAATTATACATGCCATTGTTAATGGCGGCTTTAGCTCGCTGACCGACTGTATTGATTCGCAGGTTGCTATCATCGACGCAATTCCTTGTCATAAACCTGCTGGCAAACGTGACGCTGCTAGCAGCTTTAGGCCCATATCAGCTGCACGGCGTTGTCATGTGAAAAGGTTTTCTGTCGACAGTTGTCGGCTCATCTCGACTTGACGTCTACGGTCTCCCACCCGTCTATGCGTATAGGCCGTGTCACTCAAAGGAGGGCGCTATGGAGTGAATGACTCGCCGGATCGGTTCCGAACATATCGCCGTTACTTCCATAGACCTTAGCCGAGCTTTCGGCAGCATTGACCACGGCGTCCTCCTGACCAAGCTGCAGTGGCACGGCATCGATCCACGATGGTTTCAAAGTTTCCTCGATGGATGGCGGCGGGTGGTAAGAGGTGGTTCATGATCTCTTCCTTTGTCCCACGGTATTCATCAGGAGTCCCTGGTGAGCCCAAACCTCGTCAGAATCTTCGCGAACGATCTTCCATCTTACCTACCTCACGGGCGTCTGGTCTCCTAAGCCGATGATGCTCATCGCCCGCTGCCCATGACACCACCCACTGTGACCACTTGCCCACCCTAAAATCCCGGTAGAGGGAAACCATTCTTGCCCTCCAATTATACTTAATTGCCAATGCCCTAAAGAAAAACTCCATAAAACCACCCCCTTTTAGTCGGTACGCCCCAGGCCATCAAAAAGTATCATCCTTCCATCTGAACATCTCCATCTTAATGTTAACCCCTACGGCCGTCCCTGAAGATGCTGGGAGTGACCATCGGCAGTAGCCTCTCCTGGGAGGAGCACAAATCCGAATAAATATAAAAATGCAGCTCTATCCTGTTTTCGTGGCGTGGCGTATCTATCTGCCGCAGGCCACGTGCTACTTTTTCCAGTAAGCTTTTTCCAATGTTTTTGTTTGCTACGTTTGACCCGCGCGCTTGTCCCGGACATGCGCGCCGGGACGATCAATAGGAGGCGACCCTGAACAAACGCCGACCCCATCGGAAACAGAGCCCAGTGAGAGTCGACTGTCGGAGGAACGTCGAGACAGACACGGTGATGGGAGACGGCATCGGCATGGCGCGCCGAGGGCTGTGCGCTCGGCGCCTATGCCTCCACAAAATGTGAGCCCGGCGGAGGGATCGCCGACCTGTCGGCGAGTCCCTGAGATCCCCGACCTCTTTCTTTGTTTGGTAACCTTGCGCTTTATTTACACATCCTAAAGAAAAGTGAGTTCTATAGGAGCATTAAGCTTACGTACTCGCACATCATTTTGATCCGTTGTATGTTGTACACTCATTTCGTGCACGCATTGGATCACAGTAGTCAGCATGTCTTATATATAAATGTGTCGTTAATGTGTGTTGTTAAATGGCGTGCTGACCCCTGCCTGGCATTGCTCCATGTGTTTCAAGGAACAGTCTGCAGGAAAACAGCAGATCAATGAATAATGTGCAGCCTGAACTGTGTGCCATGAGACATGACGCGTCGTAGTCAGGACCATGTTTTGTCTCTTTTTGCTTAGTCCATATACTGCGCACATCTTGGGGCGAGTGTGAATGTCCGCGAGCCCAATCGAATTTTACCATGACGGACTAAATGCGTCACAGATGCTTGACTCAATGACTCCTCGCGGATAGCGATGGAGGTAGGCCCACGCATCACGTGGGCAAGAGCTTCTCGCGGGCAGCGGTGGAGCATTGTGAGCCGATGAGAAATTCCGGAGGGCCAGCGGGGGATGTTGGCATAGCTCAGCGGCTATAGAGAGTGGGGGCTACGTGGTGATGCCGAGAGGAGTCTTGCACCGGGTGGCTATTATTTACTGGGGAGGCACTCCGAGGCATGCGTGGTGTATGGCTGTACTGCTCCGCTCATGGTTAAAGTGGTCTGGTCAATGCACATAACCTGTAGTCTTTGTGTAGCAACCACACTATGGGCCTCCTTTAATATGATCGGTGATAACTATGCATGAGACGATGTGAAGTTATCAATGCTGGTTGCGGAATCCCGGTAAAGCAAGCTTATTCCCCATGTTAGGACGAAAACATCTGTTTCGTAAAAGCCCATATATTACCGGTGAGCCAGTGTTCACCATTATTTGCAGTCGCTCCCAGCTAGCCGGCTTATGATAGGGAATTGCTTCCATGATAATTACCTGCAAATAAATAAAGTGGGCTAAGTAGCCAACAGCCGCCATTGAAAATGGTATCTATAATAAATCCAAGTGAATATGATTGTAACCACTGGTAGACGTATAATTCCCAAGCAGCTGTTATTTTGTAAAGTTGCTTATTGGTGAGTACAGTCACGACCCCTAGACTGTTTTGGGTCCCCAGTGGGTTGTCGATCATTGCCAGACACATAGCTAGCTTTAACAACTAAATGAGTACATTTTTTATCGTGGTTTTCCAGCGAAGTGGCCCTGCTACCTCGCTGATTAGTATTTGTAAATGCATTTAAAACATTGTGCGCTATCCGACCTTATGTGCGAGTGCGTAACTTCAAAAAAACATGCAGGAACTTCGAGCCAGTCACTGCAATTGTTTTTAGGCGAGCCAGGCTTTGGGAATCTCTTGATTACCGTTTTGCATCGGTGAGGAGTCCGTCGGGTGATCATGATGATATTGCTGGGAGATGAGGAACCAGTACTTCAAGTTACGCGGACGACCGGCAGGGGGAATGTCGCCAAAAGCTGGGTTTAAGGCGAGAGAGTTAAACCAGCCCAACCAAACACAGCAAACGACATTATGCGAAGCAGAGTGCAAATCCGCGCATAACATAATGGTCACCGGGGTAGGAGATGTTGATATAGAGTAAAAGGAGAAACATCAATAATCTTATCAAACTGAACTGAAATGCTGCGCATAGCGTGGTAGTGACCAGTATTAGGTGCCGCCTAACACAGAAAAAAGGAATCATCAAAAATCTAGGACGAAAACTGCGGTGAACATCTTGACGGCCAGTGTGGGTAATGTCGATAAGGAGTTGAAGAAGAAATGAAGACTTAAAAAATTCACAGAAATCCCGCGCGCAACAGTTTGTCTACACAAGATTCGCTATCATCTCGTACCCGAAGCCCGCAAACTCCTCATCCAGGCGTGCATTTTCTTGTTTTGCCCCGGCGACCTAAAGTCAAACCCGTAGCTGGGGAACTTACTTCTGGCTGAAGGCCGGGCAAAGAGCTACGTCAAGCCGGCCTATGGCATCCGGCGCAGAGCAAGGGCAAGGAGAAGCTATAGCTTCTATCCCTTCTTTAACGTCACGTATACGATACGTTAAATGGCTAATGCTGCCCGTATGCAAAAGCAAGCAAATATAAACACGGCGAGTTCATACGTCCACATATTCACCAAATACAGGTCGATACATGCACAAAACGCAATGCAGGACGATACACTGCGGAAGCCAGGACCACTTCATTGCCGCAACCGGTTCCTCCCTTGGCCCCACCGGTGGATCAGGCCGACATCATTGCTGCCGAAGGGAATAAGTACACTGGCTCTGCGGCCCTGGCGGCGAACAAGGAGCCGGCCCGGCACCTCCTTGTTTTGTGATATATTGTTAGTTCGGAGAATGTCTTGCAAGAAAAAAACCAGTGGGAAAAGCCTGTACGTTTTTGTCGAATGGTGTATGGCACACCCTTCGAAAAGAAGAACAACCTGCATGTTTGCAATTGTGCAGGGCCGCGTAACATTTATATGTAATTATCTCTGTATTGTGTACAAATTCTAAGAGGTCGAAAATGCCCGGATCCGAGTCACCTAGAGTGGTCGCGAGTGCGAGCGGCGGCCTATGTTACTTGTGTACTGAAGTGCATGTTTTCTCCACATCCTATACTGTCACCCAGTGTGGGGCGGGGCTGCCGCTTGCTATTCCGACCGGGTGTAAAAAGTATTGAATCTCACGGCCGGGATCGTGTGGGGGTGCGAGATTGGGACCACATTTCAACAGTCGCTTGGCTGGCGCGGCATGAGTAAGCTTCTTACGCGCCGCAACCGCATTGGCGTCTTAAGGGTCCTTAATGACATCCGTGCCCCGGGGCGGTCCGCTTGCTGTTCACCCCTCGGACCGCTGTGAGTAAGCGCATCGCGAGGTTGTCGGTGGCCGGGGCTTTGGAACTGCCCATTTGCCGGCTATCTATGTCACACAGAGTGTTTTCATATCGTGCGGCCTCGTCGTGAAGCCGTGCTGCGCTCATATCTTAACTTGACCAATGCGAGAGTTTTGTCATACTTTGTGGGCATTTCTCAAACTTTTGACACGTTCACATCATCGCTTTACTTCCTTCGTTTTGCTCGTATAACTTTTAGCCCATTGGCTCGAATCAAATATTCAGTCATACATACAAAACAATTCGTACTAAATACGCGACATAACATGGCATAAGCTGACTAAGTGGAAGCGAATGCAAGTGATGGCGAAAATAGCTGCCCACCGGCAATATATGGGCTATTACAAAACAGACGCCTCCCTCCCAACATAAGCAACACGCGTTACTTTACTGGGATTCCGCACCTAGCATTCATGTATTCACACCATCTCATTCACGCCTGTTACCGGTCATATTGAAGGGAGACCTATAGTGTGGTCGCTACACACAGTCTGCAGGTTATGTGCAACGATCAGACCCCCTAAATTATGAACGGAACCATATAGCCACACACCACGAATATCTCGGAATCCATATCCAGTGAATAGCAACCACTCGGTGTAAGGCTCTCGGTAGTATCACCACGTAGCTTCCACTCCTGATCGTCACTGATTTTCGTCGGAATCAGTCGTCGGCCCGCCGGGGTTTCTCATCAGCGCACTACGCTTATTTTGCTGGAGTTACGGATCGGCGCACACTGCTTATTTGGTGGAATCATGAAATATTTGGTGGAACATTAGATGCGTGGATTTCACCAATCACGCATCGGCCCGCCGGAATTTCTCAGCTGCTCATAGGTGTGAGCCTCGCGTTCTGAAGCCGCTGGAATGATTGCAACAACGGTACCCTCAATGGCTGAATTCACCGCCGATGCAAAGAGTCAGTTACTCATGGTCATCTAACCAAGCCTCCTTCTTTGGCGGCAAGCCAATCCACCAACGAAAATAATCAACTAACGTTTCCGACAGCTCAACCCCTTTTCCAGCAGCCTCCTTCTGGGAGCCACAAGGAGGCAGCTGAAAAACGAATTTCACAGTATGCGAGACACGAAGCCATCGACGGTATTCCACACATATTCTCACTAACGGCCAGCGACGTGTACAAATGCGTCCTAACTCATCTGTGAGTCGCAAAGAGATCGAACAACGGCCAACTCTCTAATTTGGCTTTGGGAACTGGGACCTTTCAACCTAAGGCCATGACAACTGCCTACGTACCGCGTAGGACTTCCTCCATCGCCACCGGCCAGGAACTCTTGCCTACGGGACGCGCAGTGAGCCTTCCTCCGTCACCACCGGCGAGGAGTCATTGGCTAAAATATCTGTGGCGCATCTAAGCCGTCATGACACAAAAATCGATTGAACGCGTGGAAAAATTCTCAGTCGCCCCAATCTGTGCGCAATATAAGAGCTATGCAAGATAGAGAAACCAACGTGGGAACCTGGACCTGGCTACAACGCGCTATGCATCAAGGCACAAAATTCAGGCCGCACACTATTATCAATCTGTTATTTTCCTACAAATTGTTCATTGGAACGCGTGGAGGAACATCAGGCAGAGGCCAACACGCGCACTGACACTACACATTAGCGACACATTTGTATATTAGATATGCTGATTACGACGATACGAAGCAGGCACGAAAGGAGCACACAACATGTAACGGATCAGAAATGATGTGCGAGTGCGTAACCTCATCAGTCCAGTAGAGCGTTCTTTTCTTTAAGGCACATCAATAGAACGCAAGGTTATAAAACAAAGGAAAGGGTCTGGGATCTAAGAGAATTACCGAAGGGCCAGCGATTCCTCTGCCGGGTCTACGTTTTGTAGAGGGGCGCTGGGCGCTCGTTGCCTACGCCTCTACGTTTTGTAGAGGCATAGGCACCGAGCGCCCAGCAGTCGGCGCGCCAGGCCGATACGGTCTCCCAGCACCGCTGTCCGTCTCAATGTCCATCGGGCTGTGTATGCGGGGGGGGGGGGGGGGGTGGGCAATGTCCCTCCGACTGTATACTGAGGGCGGCCTGATCAGACCCAGGCTGCACTCAGCAGAGGGCGGCCTGGCTTTCTCTACGCCTCGCACGGGGTCAGCGTTTGTAAAGGCCGCCCTCTACTGATCTTCCCTACGCGTATGTACGGAACGAGCGCCTGGCCTAGCGTAACAACAAAAGCCGTATTCACACGTTGCAAAGACAGCATGTGGCCCGTGGCGGATAGATACGCCGCGCGCCACCTACCTTCTGTTTGGATTTGTTTGCATGCTGTATGTTTTTAACGGACGACGTATGCCTACTCAGTTTTATAATTGTCGGGTGTTTTCTGCGGCCTGAATGAATGCTGCGGCATTATTGTGTGACGTACCAATCATTACAGACTGCAGTAATTTGCGTTATTCTGCCACGAAGTCTTATCGGTGAATGAAAGCAAGCGAGCGACACTTTGGTTTTACATGACGTGATGAATTCACTGGCAGTCCATGTCCGAAAGAGTCCTTGGCCCGGTGCGAAGGTCACGGTGCCACGAGCGGTCCCAGTCGGCTTGGGATGCAATTCGGTGCGCCGCCGCCAGGTGGCAACAGCAGCCGCGGTCGGTGCAGCCGCCGGACGAAGACCAGGACCGTGTCCGGCGCTGCTGCCGCCAGAGTCTCGGTGTGTTTGACGCACGGATCGGCGCGTCTGCCCAGCGTGTCGTTGGAGATCGGGAGACCGGAGTACCTACACTAACACCAGACGACCCAACCGATAACGGTAACCATCCGACAACGACCACCACCAAGATAGTACCAGCCGCACCGAACGTGCATGAATGACGCGAACGCTACGCTCCAGCCTGTAACCCGCCTACCGAAAGGTCGTACAGTTGCACACACCAACATACACTTTGTATCACGTTTATCACGCACGTTAATAACCGAAATTCGGTTTGGACCACCGACGCCGGACGATATAATAAGATAAATGATGTCAACGACAATATCCTCCGTCGAGATAAGGCGAGGAAAGGTGTTGAAGACACATTTGTAATGATCGCGGCACACGAAGGATTCGTCGCACCTTATTCCGGCTGCAGGGCACAGCACAGCTCCAATGTGGAGAGCGTCTGTCGCGCTGCATGTGAATCGACATCGGCTCCCCACCTAAGTGCCCTGTTATCACGTCTGTTCCACACTGTACTTCTACTAGCTCATAGGGCTCACGTGTCAAAGGCATGCTTTTCGGAAATCTGCGGATGCCGTTCTGCCCCGCCGCCTTCGACGAACCTGGCACCAAAAGAAATATTATGTTATTGCCTTGCGCCGGTCTGTTAGTCTCTCTTATCAAGAGAGGTTAAGCTCCCACAACGCGTGGTGCGAAATTTTTCATGCAATGCATGCCACGAATTTTTCGACTTCCGAGGCGCGTGGCGTAGACTCAGTGGCGTAGTTGGTAGCGGGCGGAGTTCATAACTGACGTGTGTTCGAGTCCGAGGCGACCAGGTATTTTTTGCCAGTTCCCACTGTGAATAATGAATATAATGAGCTGCTTGCTAGCAGCCGATACAAGCCATCAGTGCAATGCAGCATCTATGTCCTTGACAATTTGTCGCGAATATTTTGGACAAAAAAAAATGAAATGCCTTTACGAACGTATAGTCTGCGCCTCACTGTCTCCAATTATAGGCTGCCAATAATTTGGTGAGAACTAAAGCTGTAGCTCAAATCTGCGTAGATCTCTGATAGCATACTAAAAATGTTGCACTGGGCTTTCATATACCCGATGTTTAACACACTGGGTCGAGGTGATTGGCAGCATACACCCGTGACGTACTTACAACGTGGCGGCGCCACAACTTTCATGGATTTCAACCTCATTGTAAACGAATTGTTAACTTATGAGGAAACTCGTAAATCGTGGGCTCCAAGTTTCAACGCTTAAAATCTCCAAGCAGCGGTCCGATACACTTACTCTCTTTTTGAAGCTATTCTAGATCCTCACAATGCTTCGTTTGACCCGGGCCGTTGCGAGTGGGCCGGGGGTCCTCTGGTGGAGGACCCTAACCGGGCACCATACGCGTACCAAACAGACTCTTGGTGACGTCATCATCTCGCTGCCAGATTAGTCCACCCTAGCTCTCCGAGTTTTCCTTGGCTTAGCTTACGGCCCGCGCTGCTCGAAGGCTTTGTGGTAGCTGCTTGGTCCACGTTTGGGTGGCGGGTGAGTGCGTTTCTCTGAAAGCCTGACTGCTGCTATCTTGCTTACAGCTTTCCATGCAGAAAGGTCGGTAGTACTTCCTGCAGTGGCTGAGCTGAGGACTCAATGACCTAACCTACGCCAAACTGGTGTTTTTCGACGGGCTGATACTACTTTTGACAGCATTGGTATTTGTGATTTCGTGTATTATTTACCAGTGATTCCTCAAATTGAACAGCATACCAGCAAAGGTCAAAAATGATGCCCCAAGAAGATAGGCTCATGTTTGTGGACTTCCCCAGGTTGTGTGCGGTCGTCTACTTTTCCTTGCATTTTTAATATTCCAAGCAAAATTTTTGGAGTTCTCGGGCAAACATGGAGAATCCAACATTGGCAGGCCAAAGCCCTCACAAAAGGATACAAATTGACATTTTGGTGTTTTACTGTTCCCTTATGACAACAGTGGTCAGTATGTGATAACTTCATGACAGCCACCATGAGGAACCTGATCACGTCATACATGCATTTCTTCATGGTTGCCGGCATTTTCATGATTGCGTTTTTAATTGTCCTCAGCACAGTTTTTATAAAAAGATAGGAAGCTTCTAAAAGCAATTTGTGCTTGAACTCGACAGCTTCTGAGCACAGTATGTTGGAGGCATTTAACCTGAATGTGCCTTTATTGCCTATTATGGTAACTGGAACAATCCAAGAATAAAATGGCCCCAAATCAGTGCAGTGAATTTTGGACTGGGCTAGCCTTTTTAGATATGTGGGTCTGGGAGCATGAGAGCAGGTCTTTGACCCAAATATGGACAGTTCAGGAACAGTTATCATATTTATACTCTGTTTTATTTAGCCCTGATGTGTGCATGCATTGTTAGCCTTGTGGAGTTAGCAGACTTGTGCTAGTTTCCCAAGTATGGATGTTCTGAGAAGGCCATGAAGTGGCCCAAAAACAGCATGCTAGAATGATGAAGTGGCCCAGAATCATGTTGCCAGAATGATGGTTGGCTCAAAAACGTGATGCCTGAGTGGTTGGCCACCACATCATTTTTTCATGGCATGCAGTGTGCCTGCCTGGCAGAGCAGGAGTGGCACACCAAAATTTTTCTGGTTTGGCATTGCAGATGTACAGATAATATATTAAATTTGTGCTTCCAGCAATGATCTTCACACACATTTTCTGGGGTATGAAGCTTTTGCCTTTCATCCTGAGTCCTGACATTCTAAATTGCTTGAGTGATTTGCCAACCCAGAGGCACCCAGGTGCTGGGTTGACCACCATATGACTTGATGCTGATTGGCTGATCCTGAGCAAGGGATTAGTGAGGCCAATAAGCGTAATAGATAAATAAAACTTCAAGTGAGCATTGCAGCAACATAATGTAGACATCCATGCTTCTTAAGGAGCTGAATATTGTCAACTTGGTGGGAAGGGGGCCCCAGCCTGTTAAAACCATTGTGCATCTCAAGATTTTGACATTTGTAACACATGCAAGTCTTTTGTCTCTGTGGGGCGATTTCTCGCTGGTGAAGAGGTTGAAGCAGGCCCGTGGTTGCACGTGACCACGGTAGACGGACGGGGTCAGCAGACTCTGATCCAGGATGGGTTTGACGCTACAGACACACATGCGTGTTCACACACTGCACAGCAGCATGGACCTGAGCTGTCTAACAAGCAAATCACAACTTAAGTTCTTCCGGCACAGAAGACGTTTCCAAGCTGTATCGGCTTCTGGCTTGCATTGAAACATTCCTGGATGTCTAAGGCGATGGTGTTGGGTAGACTGGTGCTACGGTTCGCGTTCTAGTGCAGACCCGTCAGCAGGTACCTAAGGAACTCCGCAGCATCCTACTGCTGACAGCCCATGAATGAGGTTACAGAGCAGACAAGAATCAAATGACCAATAGCTCAGTCTGCTGGAGTGCTGCTTTGTTCATGAAAAGCAAGTTGGTTGTTTATGCATGGTAAGCAGACATGTGGTCTGCAACTCATAGACAATGGGAATTAAATATTAAGGGGGACAAAGCACAAATATGGGAAAATGAGATAAACAGCACAAAACAAATACCAACCTTTGCAATCAAAGGTTGCGTCCGCCCTAACACACCATTTCCTTTGCAGCCACGATGTCAGCGCTGACGCAGGGCTCGGGTACGCCGCAGCGGCAGCCGGTGCCGCCCGGCCAGCTGCTGGTGTCGCTGCGCTGGCAGCGGAGCGAGCTGGCGGCGCTGCTGCGCGGCTCGCAGCTGCGCGTCACCTTCTCGGACCGGATGGGTGTGGCCGACTTCTTGCCGGCGCCCGACACGGCCGTGGTGCTGCTGACCGAGCGTGACCTGATGAACAGCGGGCTGTGTCGCCGTCGACTGCACACGCTCAGCCGATCACCGCTGCCGCGCCAGGTACACCTCCGCTGGCGTTGGGGGGAGGACGCCGGTCGGCCGGACGGTTGCCAGCAGTCTCCTGAAAAGCTTGCGATCAACCAGCATAATGGTTAACAGAAAGGTTGTGCTAGCAGGTAGACAGCCAGATTTGTGGGACATGATAGTGCAATCCATGGCAGCAGTGGAGAATCCTCTGTGCAGTTTGTGTGAACGCAGTTCCGACTTCCGTCTTTTCATGCAACGCCGTATGATTCATATCAGATTGGGTAGCAGCATCATCGAATAACCTGCCTCTGATCCCTGCAAGACTACTGCGTGATCTGCTTTGTAATTTTGGCTGAGCTCGTATGGCGACTGCTCGATTGACTGGGCTGCTGCACTAAGTATGGCTCCGGATAAAGAATGGATGACCTTTGAAGGCCCCAAACGCCTTTTAGTAGGCCTGGAATATTCTTGTAAGCCTGTATGTACACCTGAGCAGAATGCACGGCGTCCTACCAGGCTGCGTGAGTGCACATTGGTGCGCACGACATTGCGCCGTTCTGGAGTGGAAAGTCTTGTCTGCTGCAAACTCTCCTCTCCGCGGTCGACTCCGGGACGACGCAGATCCCTTCTCCACATTATGTAAGCAGGAGCGGCGGCTTCCGCGCTGGGCCGTGGCGTCGCCACCGCCGCCTGACGCCGCCGCTCGCCGCCAGGTGGTGATCATGGAGCGGACGGCGGTGACCAGCCGTGAGTTCTACGAGATCCAACTGCTGGCTGCACTCGAGCTGCAGTTGACCGTGCTGCCCGTGTCGGCCGTGTCCGAGCGCAGCTGCTGGCCGAGCTGGCGGCGGCCGACCGGGATGTGCCGCAGCCGCTGGACGAGCCGCCGGTCGAACAGCAGCTGCGCGCCGCCGTCCAGGCCGTGCCTGGCCTGGGTGCGCGCAAGGCCGACCAGCTGCTGGCGCGGTTCGGCTCGCTGGCCGCGCTAGCCGGCGCCAGCGTCGCGCAGCTGGCGCCGCTGCTCGGCGAGCCGCTGGCCGCCAGCGTACATCAGTTCTTCAACGGCTGACGGCGCCAGTAACTGCAGACTCTGGAGCGGCGGTGCGTCTGTCGCCCGCGAATGATGTCGTGGTTACGCGAGTCCCGAGGGCATCCGACCACCGGCGTCAATGATGGAGAACCCTCCGCCGCTCTTCCCGATTTGGTCTTGGACCGGGCCTCCCTACACAGTCCTGCTCATGGTTGTGTGGTCCAGCCCCGTGTATTGGGCGCGCCGTAGCCGATATGGGTGTTGCAGGGGCACGCCAGCTCACGTCGAGACCAAAGCCGGTCCCAGCTCCGCGCTGTGTGTGGGGAAACCGTGCAGACATGAACGCAACGGCCGCCGTGATGCAGTTTCTAACGCCGTTTGTGCGTTATTACGAGCACGTTGCTTCATAACGCCAGCAGTGCTGAACGCTGGTACGTTTTTTGTACGCTTACCTTTGGCTGTGAGAACTTCAGCAAGCAACCAAAAACTTAACGCTTTGACGGCTTTTTATTCTTTGCCAACAGAGCGCGAATGAAATGAACGTGACCGTGACTCCAGTGACTTGCCCTTTCATCTCTGCGATAACCCGGGCAGCACATGCGCTAACCCTCGTCCTTCATGCAACATACTGCAATGGAGAATGGGGAGAAGCACACTTCACATGTAACTGAGCAAGATTTGGCACCAGACAAGAGGACGTAACCTGATCTCGCACGTGAAATATGCTGGACACGGTGTCAGCGATGATCACACACACGCATCTGACCAGTGGCTTGTGAGACGCCGCAGAGCGCAGAGAACCCCAGGTTCTCATCAAAACTAGCTAGATGCTCAGGAATTGTCCGCAGTGGTGACCACTCCGCCCTCTGCCGGTCTTCCGCCCGCCGACTGCGGTTGGGTGGGCTCGGGTCCAGAACGGGACGAACCACAGCGTGAAGCGACGCGCATGTAAAAACGCCGTGGACCAGACCCCGCCACGCCAGATCTCCCAGATCACCGACGGGTGCCAGGTCACGTACGCCATTTGCACGATCTGTGCACTCGCCACGATCCTCCGAGCATTCCACGCACATCACAACGCAACGCCATAGCCCTTCCTCCCCCGCCCACACGCGCGTGCTCATCGCCGCTGGTGCGCCACTGCTGCCACCTCGCGGCACATGGCGGCGATCTGCGCCTCGTCCATGTGCTCAGAGGCGCAAATGGCGCTGGCGACGGCGGCCGTGTAGCGCAGGCTGTTGCTGGTGGCCCAGACGCGGCCATTCATGCCGACGGCCATCTCGAAGCGCAGCTCGGAGCCGAGCCGGCGCAGCAGGCCACAGGCGGGCGCCAGCACCTTGCGGCACACGTGCAGCGGCACGGTGAAGTCCAGCCCCTCCGCCGACAGCACGCCCAGGCCCTCGGCGCGACCCTTCGAATTGACGCACACCAGCTCCGGCTCCATGTCCTTGTTGGCGACCAGCAGGCGCGCGAACACCAGGTCACCCACCTGCCGCCGGTGTCCGCCAGATTAAGGGCCAGAAAACACAACACCGCAGCAGTTTCACATTTGTTCCGGAGGCCCGTTCAAAGTGGAAGTTCAAATAGGTGTAGAATTATTAAATATGAATACTTTTTCAGAACTTGGGCCATTTAATCTCGCTGGTGGTTACTAATACATGGCGACACTGGTGCACCGGATTCCCAAAGATCATAGTATCATTGGTCAGTGGTGCTATCCCTCCAAAAGACCAGCTATTTCTAAGTTGGTTGGAATAAGCGCATTAGCATGTACATTTCCGTCCCCCGGCCCCCCTACGCAATGCACACCCCACAACGAATCTTCCGCAGTCCTGACCTTCACGTCGGGGCGGTTCTTCTTGGTGGCGCCCTCGAACGACAGGTAGGAGAGTGTGGCCGGTTCGTGCGCTCCAATGTCCACACGGAAGATGTCGCCGGCGCGCGCTAACACCGTACCCACCACGCACTGGCCGCGCACCGGCACGTAGCGGCGGCAGTGGGTGTCGACCCAGTGGGTTCGCGGCGCGCGGAACCGGTGCACGCCCGGCTGCAGCACCACGCAGCCGTGCCGCTCGCGACGCAGGCCCGGGCCCAGGTCCAGGTCACCCTCTGTCTTGATCACGTCACCTGGCAGCACGATCTCCAGAGACTGCGACGCCATGGCCGCTGCTGGAGTGAGAAGGTAGACTTTGGACGCTTGTTTCTTCAGCTGGAATTGAGCACGTCATATGAGGCTGAGTCACATAATGTCTGGTTTTGATACATTGGCCTGTACTCGCCTGTGGTACATGTGAGGATATTTTACTTTGTTCGAACACTAGCATCTGGCTTATAAATGGAAATCAACCTTCAAAGCATGGCTACATCCTTTTACATGCATGGCGGTTTGTACCCATTGCCTGCATTCTGGAGTTGTAAATGTGTTGTCTTCCACACCAGGTTCCGAAACCAACATTCTGGTCTTGACACCAAGGAATTTTACCATTCAATCACATGTTCTTGAGCCATGATGCACAACTCTCTCATATGCCCTCCATCTACACACATGATCTTATAAAAGCTGAAACCCTGAACAAGTTTAGTTTTTACTACCCAACGAGTGTTTTCTAAATATTCTGCAGCAAATCTATTTATCATTTCCAACGTTGTTTGCAATGGTCATTCACGGAAAAGGCACACGACCTAAACCCAATAGTCACAGCATACACATTTTGCTATGAAAATTTGGACCCATTTAACATTGTGGCACTTACTGCCACACTGCAAGCCACCATTCTGTCCATTTTAACAAACTACCAAAGTATCATCACACTTAAAGTTTAATTAAGTCTTGTGAGGAATATTATGAAAAATGACAAATCAGAGCATGTTCAAACAAGTTGGCTTATATCAAAATATTCATATGCCCAGTGTCAGAAGTCTAGGATTGTCAGACATGAATGCCCTTGCCTAAAATCACACTGCTCACATTTGTTAGGCCCATTCGATCCTCCATGTTAGACCTTCCATACCGGTTTTGGTGGTTCACATTAGTACCCTGAAAACCGAACAAATAATGCCCACTGGATTACGATTTTTTCTGTGAAGACTTAACTTATTTAGCACGCGCTCGGGCGGGGTCAAATTGGCCCCCCGAAGGATTTTCCGGAATGGTCTCCGAACAACGCGGCGAAGCCGCACCAAATTTTGCATAGCTGCAGGCAATGGAATAGCAAATCGTCTGGCATCGAAAATTTAGATGCAGCCTGTAAGGTCGCTGACCTATGGCGGGTCAAAGTCAGGCCATTGTTTAAGCGAAGGCAATTTCTAGGGAATCATTCAATTTGATCCAGCAACGGAGTGTTACTCGAAGCCATACATCTCCGAAATACTTCCTTTGGTAACAAAACAATTGAATAAGCAAATTAAATCGACCTATGCTCAGGTATGAAGCTCAGACCAAGGTTAAAACCACCCTGTTTTATTAATCTCATGCTTGCTGTATGGGATAGTTCCTGGCGCTAAGTTCGAACTTGCTGATGGCAGGGATCACATTATATGCCTTCTTAAAGGCCAGAATAGGTTGCTGACCTAGAATGATCCGGGTCAGCATTTTGTTTTTAGGAACATACTGCCCAGTATAATCATTGCTGCTTATCCAAACGCGAAACTCAAAGTGTCCTTGTATGATTTTGGTCACCACGACCTTCAAAGGGTCAAATGAGGTCACTGACTTTAATGAGCATGTGACCTTTTGCCTAAAATCGTGATCTAGGTTGTATGGACCCTTTGGAGACCAACCTGAAATTTGACTTTGTTTGACCTTATTTAACCCAAAGGTAATGACCTAGGAGCCTTTAACTTTGACCAAGTGAGTTCATGTACAGGTCAATACACCCTGTGCATTTGGTGTCTCTGGCTTTCTTAGTTCCTGAGATCCCAGGAGGGGGGGGGGTCAAATTGACCCGCCACATGGGCAAAGATTATCTAACCGGCCAACCAGGCATGTGTTCTGAAGTTGGTAGGCAGCGCACAGAAGCAGCGTTCTACAGCTGCATGGGGTTTTGAACTGAAAGACATTTTGAAGATTTCTCAATGCAGTGCACTGCCCTGCCTTTCTTAAGGCCTGTAGTTTCTGAGCTACATGCCCACACAGATGTGTAGACTATTTCTGAGGATATTTCATTTTCATTCATTCATTATTCATTCATTACCCATCATTCCATTCATCATGCAGCAATCAAGGCTGAACAAAACACAATGGTTGAGATATCCATATCTGGCATTGGTGGATCGCCAGATATTACGGCCATCAATTGGCTTTCAATCAGGCTTTTTTTGCGAGATATGGTGATGCAGTGAAACCATGATGCATTGAGATGCCTGTTGACTAAACAGAGAAATTGTGTTTTCTATGGGCCTGTTTCACTTAAAGCACACAAATAGTTAAAAGTGAGCTCATTTCATCATGTTTGGTGCTTGTTTCAATATCTTTGAATGTGGAACATTCCACTGAGTGTACATTAGCCATCTTTCTGAGCATAGAGGCTGTATCTCATCTTTTCC
>NW_023596545.1:14156399-14217364 GCF_011947565.3 Pollicipes pollicipes | reverse complement strand
CCTGTCTCTCTCCCGCCACCAACGCGCACCACGCATGTATCACATCAAACCACGGGTGTAACATTGGAGCAGCACGCAACAAAACACAGCCTGAAGGTAGGCTTCTTACTCACAAGGCTCCGGATAGACTACAACAACACGCATGTATGTTCAAAGGGACGTCGCCTCCTCCTCCATGTCACTCCTACCACACTCCTTTGTACATCGAACATTTCTACCTGCACATCCCACACACCGACGCGCACGACAAACTCGTACACTACACAATACACATAAGCTCCCACTCACACTCAAGATCATCCTAGGCAACTCATATCTGGATAGTTTCGACCCTCCCCCCCCCCCCCTTTGAACTTCTACGCAACACAAACCACGATAATTATATCTCAATGCTGCGAGGTTTTCCCTGTACAATTGCAAACGTTCAGGTTTTCCTCCTCGACGAGGGTTCTCCACGCACTATCCTGCCAAAACGTGGCGTTTTCCCGGTTGGCATAGGAATTAGTTTTTTTTTTTTAGTTAGGACTGCCCCGGACTATCATAACCCATCACAGGACAAGGTCACGTCGGGCCGCTGAGCTGGCTCCTTGGTCGCAACCAGGGCCACAGAGCCAGGAGACTCCCTTTTACGGCAGTAATGTCGCCTTGATCCACTGGCTCAGCCAAGGGAGAACCGGTTGTGGCAATGAAGTGGTCCTGGCTTCCGCACTGTACTGTGCTGTATTGCGTATCCTGTATGCATGTCCCTGTTTGTGCTGAATACACGGGCATGTGAACTCGCTGTGTTTCTATTGACTTGCCCTTGCCTACGGACAAAATTAGCCGTTCAACGCAACGTAGCTTCTCCTTTCGCTCACTCTGCGCCAGATGGCATAAGCCGACTTGACGTAGCTCTTTCACTGACCTTCAGCCTGAGGTAAGTTCCCCAGCCCGGCTGTGACTGCAGGTTGTCGGGGCAAGAAGGTCAGCCGGACCGGCTGTCAGTGGGGTCGATTGCAAACCGGGTCATGGTCGATATGTCTGGAAATCGTGCTCACCAACGCCAGATATAAATGACTAGATAATGATATTTTCCTTGGTTTTGATCGCCGCATGGTCAATGCAATGCCAAGATTTGAATGACGTTATTATCCCGTCACGTACGCCTGGGTGACCTTGAAGTAGTCTCCCCGAAATAGTCTGCACATCTTCGCGGGCGCGTAGCCCAGAAACTAGAGAGGTCTATATCTTAAGAAGGGCAGGCCGTGTCCTGCACCGAATGACTTTCAGAATGACTGTGGTGACAAGAAAACTTCCTTTAAGGGCTATTGTCAACCCAACGCTTAGAGTAAGAAGTCGTGACTGCATGCTGCAGTTTAATGAGTTCACAATATAATGCTGTTACATGACTGTCGTAAAAAGGAACGTCTCTAATTACAAATGACAGCTGCCATGGATGAACACCATGCTGACACATAGGATACTCTTGCTGTTCTATGGACACTGGGAGGACAGGGAGCGAACCTAAGCTTGTCTGTCGATATTCCCTCCGAATGGTCAAACGCACGTCCTCCGGACCCTTCTTGGTTCCTACCTACAGTCCGCAAGCATGCCTCAGGAAACACACATTTATTTCCGGCACCGGGCATGACGTTCGTCCGATGTATAAGTAGCTTTATGATGTCATGTACAAAGCATGTCACAGTAAAATCTTGCGTTATAACCATCGCCAAAACCTGACTTTTCCCATTTCAAAGAGACAGCTACATGCCCTAAATACATTTTGACGTGTGGAACATCGCTGCTTTTCTGTGGAGAATATCATCAAACGAAGAGGGAAGGGGGGCTCAGATGTAACGCTCCTGTCGATATTTCCTTCCAGAGGAGCGAGCCTTTCCCTCCTTGGATCTTTTTGTAATCGGTAATACATACCGCGGAAAGCATGCCGAACTGCTCTGGCACCGACCATATGACACACGCCGGATCCCTGCTATGAGGCAGGCGCCAACTCCAAAGTCTTCTGAAGGCAGGCAGTCACGCTCCTCATGCCATTAGGCGTCCACTTGTAGTACACACATGGAATGTATACGAGCACACCGAAAAGCAGGAAGACTATGACGTAGAAGTACCCGAACTGCGGCTTGTCCACCATCGGTCCCACCACCAGGTAGCAGGACATGAGCAGCACCAGCCATGGGATCCAGATGGGCACGCGGAACGCCCGCTCTGCGGCCGGACGGGTCTTTCTCAGGATGATCAGCGTCAGCACCACCAGGCCGTAGAAGATCCAGGCACAGAAGCTGAAGAGGTCGATGAGACTACCGATGTTGCCTACGGTGATCATAATGACGGCGATGCCACAGTTGAACATGGCCGCCGGGGTCGGTGTCAGCCGACGCACGTGGATGAAGCTCAGCACGTCGACCAAGTGGCCCTGGCGAGCGGAGGCGAAGCAGCGGCGGGCCGTGCTGAGGATGGTGCCATTGAGGGCGCCGCACACTGACAGCGCCACGCCCACTGGAATCAGGAAGGCGGCTGGACCCAGCACACGCTCGGAGAAGGAGACAGCCACGGCCGACGAGTCCAGCAACTGCTGCGGCGACAGCACTGCCAGGTAGGCCACGTTCGTCAGGATGTAGCAGACGGTGACGAGCGGCACTGCGATGAGGATGGCCAGCGGCAGGTTTCGAGCCGGCTTCACGATCTCCTCGGTGAGGCAGTTGAGATTATTCCAGCCGTCATACGCAAAAAGCCCACTGTAGAACGCCGTGGCGACGTCGCCCACAGAAGATGTGCTGCCCTGGAAGCCGGTGGCCAGATACTGGCTGTTGCCTTGAACCAGAGAATACGTGCCGGCTGCCACAATGAGACCGATGGTAGCGAGCTTCGACACTGTAAAAATTTTCTGCGCCCGTGTGGCCCAAGTGACGCTGTAGCAGTTGATGAACGTCAACAGGCAGCATGTGATCACGGCCAGCAGCGGGACCGCCATCGGCGGCGGCGCGCACGGTCTGGCGTAGAACGGCTGGACGCAGTACTCTGCGAACGCCAGGCTGAGAACGGCCGTGGACGCCGGCATAGTGATGAAGTTGGTCGTCCACGTCTGTAAGAAGGCGGGGAGCGGGCCGAAAAAGCGGTGCAGTGGGCCGAGCCCGTGGAACAGGTAGGCGAACTCGCCGCCCGACTCCGGGATCAGCAGGCCCAGCTCGATGTAGCAGAGCGCGCCGAGCGCGGAGAGTACGCCGCAGGACATCCACACCAGCAGCGAGAGCGCCACCGAGCCGGTCCGCTCCAGCACTCCCTGCGGCGACACGAAGATGCCGGAGCCGATCATGGTGCCGACGATGATGGCCGTGCTGGAGGCGGCGCCGACCGTGCGCGGCATGCGCACAGGCGCCCGGGCACCGTCGCCGCCCCCGAACGTCACTCCGCTCTCGCTGGCTATGAGCGCCCGGCTGGCCATGCTGTCCTGTGAACGCGATGAGCGGGGCGGCACGGCGGCGTCGGCGTCGGTGGCCGGATGCTGCACGCGCTGGAACGCCGGGTGCTGCACGCGATCGAACATGTGAGTAGCGGCTGCCGGTGACCGCTCCGACTGCGGTCAGCCTGAGGAGTGGCCGTCGATAGGCCGCGCTCAACACGGCGGGCACCGCTGCAGGCGTTTTGTCACGGCTGGTGAGTCAACTGCGCAGGGCACCGCGCATCGCATCAGCCGGTCATAAGGCTGACTAAGCAGGCGAATGATGATAAGTTCAACAGGGCTATGGTAATTTTCCCGCTGTTTCAATGTATCGCAACATCTTGATTATGCACTTGAAATTTGCATTTGCCGTTGGCATCACTTAACGTTATTCCAGGTAGAGGAGATGGATCCCCTCAGGTTTTTCGCTGGTTTCTCTGAAACTGCTCGCTTCCTTTTGTACTTCTTTTTTGTTTACTTATTCTGAATGTCATTTCTACGTACGACATTAAGCTTTCGGGTACTTGCGATGTGCCGGGGCGGCTCCAGGACCCGATATTTGGACGGAACTCCAGTAAAATTTGACCATTATGCGAGGCTGTCGATTTTTCCGGAATTGTATGCACTGTTTTCCATTTACAAAAGTTGATGATATCTCTAGTGAACAAGGCAGTCGTAACGTGAGTGTGGCCATTGCATTATAGCACAATTAGCATATCAAAGGAAGGCGCTTACAGGGTCCGAGGGCTGCGAGCTTCCCATTAGAAGTCGCCAATGTATGTATGAGGGGAACTTTAGGTATATCGATGGACAGGTTTGCTCTTCAAAGAATTTTGACACGAACAGTTGAGAAATAAGGTGAGCAAATCGTGGTAAGATTTCGGGAAGGGATCACAGGAACATAGCCTCATACCTGTGCTCGCAATACGGTACTATGCGCTGATAATGTAGAAACATACTTGCAACCGGAAGGTTAATGTGGTACCTCTGTCTTCAAACGCATAACAAATGTACTGCACTGGGTAACACAGCTGCCAACTTGACGCTACACGGTCTCTCGGCTGCCCACGCTACGGTAAATATCGACTTATGCGCTTGTCCTAGTAGCCCAGCACCTAAACACAATAGTGCCTCCTGACCAATAAACACATGCATATCGAAATATTGAATGTATAGAGAGGAAAGTTACTAAGGAAGGCAGCTCGCAAAAAGATAAACTATCCAGGGAAACAGTCCAGGAAAAAAGGGACACTTAAACACAGATGTGTGGCCATGGATCTGCTGTACTCCATCTTTCAGATCTGCGTCGTAAACAGCATCTTAGAAAATTATGGCATAGGCTAGTCAAGGAACGACAAAAATGGCCGGTCCTGTAAGAGTGTCATGAAATTGTAACACCCAGCATTCTAATTGGTTTTACTTTGGTTCATTAGATCGACTGATCACATGTACAGTATATAAAACAGTAATTTATGTTTAATATCATTCAAGCTTTCATGAAAGATCCCTGGGCTAAAAATACCGCTAGTTTTTTTATTTCTTTCATTTGGTCATGAGCACTAACTTCAAGAAATGGACGCTTGGATAACTAACTCGTGCAAATGCTTCCTGTAACTTAAACCGCTTTCAGACCAATCCCCCAGCAGTGTTGGGCTACATCTGACCTTGAAAGACGAACATCCCTTCGCTATAGCTAATGTGGTGATTTGATTTTCTTTGGTGTTTTGGATGGACAAAGGGATATTACGTACAGTACAGTCATCAGGAAGAAATGTTTTGCGGTGTTTTTGTTAAAGACCAATATCTCGTTTTCGAGACTGGGAGAAAACTCCTGGAGAACGGCGTTCACGTTACCGAGCGACTGCCGGTGGGCTTGCAAAAAGCAGAAGACCTTCAGACGCTCTGAGGTCATCGTCAACCTGATCGACGTCACCACGAGGTTGACGTGGCTGAACAGCCGCTCGGGCCTGGCCGTTGACATTGGCAGTGCGGTAGCACCCGAGTGAGCCTGCAAATGTTCGGAAGCAGGATGTCCGGACATTTATCTAGTGTCTAGTAGTTTATCGTGTTTATCTATCTTTATCTAGTTTATCTTGTGTCACATATATTGCCAACTCCTTCTTTCCTTTCCACACTTCCAGCCAGGTGTTGCGCTCAGCCTCAACGACTGGAACGGGGCCAGGAACCGTGCATACCGCGTCACGGTCGGCTTCATGGCTTCATACTTGCCGGAAGCAAGCCACAGAGTTTGAGTGACTGCTGCTGCGGCTGCCCGAAGCGGGCGTGGAGCTGGATGAGGACGCCAACCAGCAGAGGAATGAAGCAGCTCACCCTGAAGTAGTCTACGGCGGTCCGGCAGTCACTCGCGTTGGACCGGTGCACCGGTCTTGGCGCACGGCGGGGAGGATCGATATCGATCTCAAGGACTCGAGCTGCCTCACCTGCCTTGTCCATCACGAACTCAAGCATCTCCTCTGGCTTCTCTCTCCATCCCTGCAGCAGCTTGTTGCAAACATTGATGTGTTTTGCAGCACTAAAACGTGCAAGCCCTTCGCCTGGAGTGCACGGGCGACTGGCTGCACCACAGAGGCCACGGCTTCAAGCGCATGCAGTGTCACCAGAAGCTCTGAAGAGGCGATTGTGCGCATCAGACTCTTGGCGTTCTTCCACGATTCTGAAAAAAACGCACGCTCATTTTCGTCAGACAGTGGGCCACTGCTGGCACCAGCTGGCAGATGCACGTCACTGCCTCGAGACGCTCCAGACAGCGCGTAGTGCAGAGCGTGATAAGCCTCTTTCGGCTTTCTTTGGGTACCATCTTCTTGATGGCCTTCTTCACGGCTCTGGCGCGCTTTCTGTGAATGCAAAAGTGTTTATATCTCTTACGGTATCAAGACATTCTCGAACGTCTCGCTACTTGCAGGGGCCGCTGACGTACAAATTATGTGTACACATCGAACAGCAAAAAAAAAAACGCCCTGCGGTTGTTGCCGCTTTTGAGCACAGCTGCTCCTCCCATATTCTCACTAGCCGCTGCTGGAGCTACGTCGAACCAGCAGCCGGTTATCCCTATACCGTCAAATGAGCGAGGTCTGCAACTTTTTCAGAATGACTGCCGATGATTACTCCACTCATCTTTGTCTCCTACACATCGTCGTCCTTTTCTCCTCATTACTCCCCCCCCCCCCCTCGTCGTCGGTGCCGTTGTGTTTGGAGCACCCAGCCTCCATCTCTGCTCGAGCAGATACACGATGCGAACAGAATCTCTGTGAACACTTCACACGTAATCCTGCTGGGATGCGCACCAAAGGACAACTGCCATCTGTTCGCGTCTGCTCGGTCAGTTGTTTCATCCACCAGTGCGCTGAAGAGGCTACCCCCCCCCCCCCCCCCCCGTTCGTCTGATGTATTTTGTGATTCAAGAGTCAGTGCGGTCAAGCAGCTCGCTTTGAGCAGTAAGCGAGTGCTAGGAATTTGTTCGCCAGCACCGGACGGTGTCAGCAGTGTAATACAAATAATCATGACATTCGCAGTTGGATTTTTTACGAGCTATTACACGCGTCGAACAGACAGCGTAGGCAACTTAATATGGGTACCTGTGGTATGCAAGCATATCCGATCAGAGCCTGTTCAAAAGAATATGGACTTAAAATCGCATTAACCACCGTGATTTGGGCCCTGTTTGTGACGCGGTGATCTAGCGTTGTCTGGGGCCTCTTCGCGGTGTTGTGTACCGCCACCTCCGGCGACTGTCGCTTCACGACGAGCCCGGGCGCACAGGAGCCACCTGAGGCGCTCTTGTTCGTCAGCTTAACACGGCTGACGCAGCCATCGGGCCCACTCGCCTTGTGTTGCCACGCGGGCGACCTTGCCTCCTCCCTCCCCCCTCCCACGATCGCTTTTCATGAGAGGGCTTTGAGACGGAGTGGTACTGTGGCACTTCAATTCAGTTGCATGGTGTCAATTCATCATTCATTAATGTGTAATGCCTTCGCGTGGAGCGGGTATCCTATCATTCTACAGGATGCACCGCCAGCTCCTGGGGTGCCAATATCTACACATGGTAGAAGTGACTAGTGAAGCTCTAAAAATTGCTATAATTTATTTGTTTCTCTTTTCGCATTCTAAGGTGCAACGATTGCACGGAAAGATGGCCCCGCTTGACCCGGGCTGGCAAGTAGCCTGTTACTTTCTATCATTGCGCTGTCCCTGAGATGCCATTTTAGCCCCAGGGCACCTGATACTACCGTTTCGGGGCGGAATCTCACACACTGGACTACCGGAATGCGAGACTGGGTGTGACATGCGTGAGCGAATTGTTGTTATGAGCGTGGCTTGCGACGGTGCTTAAGTGCAGGTAGCACACAGACGGGAATATCCCCCCCCCCCCCCCCACGTATTTCATTTCCTTTGCCGCGCTAGGCGCTACAGGTTCCCTTATACCGCGTGGGCGCCTATGAAATGGCAATGTTTTGTATTGATGCTTGTGTGTCTTGTGTCTTGCATGTCGTGAGACTTGAATGTCCTGAAGGTGATGCGTGTGTATGCTTTAAACACCATGGGCGTCGATTCAAAATAACCTCTTTATCGCCCTAGTGAGTTATGCAGGCCTTAGGGGCGTCCTTTCAGCGCCCCGGGGAACCGCTGCAGAATTGAGAGCACCATTTTATTTTTAGAGCGTTCTAGTCCAATGGACCATTTTCAGACATGGGGGTGACTCATCCGGATTTTGCGCATCTGTTTCAGACTTGGGAATATCTTTTGACCGCAGAAGCATCTTTTCAGCCCTCGGGACCGCCCCAAACTACTTTTGTCATTCTGTTTGGACGTCCGGCTGTTCTTTGGACCGTCAGGATATGTTTTCAAACATCAGGGAAGCTGTTGAAGTCCTGAGGGTAACCCTCCTGAGATCTGGACGCCCTTGTGTTTTTAAATATGTTACTTCACCCTCGAGGCATGTTTTCAGATGTCCGGGGCGCCCCATTGGTCATATAAGGCGCCTCTCCAGGCTGTGGGGCACTCAGACTCTTTAACGCATTCTTTTAAACCTCGATACATTTTCTAACCGCAAGGACGTCTTTTGGATCCTCCGAGATGCCCTTTTTAAAGAATAAATAAGAAGGCATCTTCAAGACTTTGGGACATAATTTTAAATCACCAGGACCGCCCTTTCAGGCCTCTGGGAACCATAAGGGTATGACACGCTATTTTGCGGTTTTAGAATGACTTAAACCTGTTCTTGAGACATATCTCGAACGTTAGCGGCGCCCTTCGAGCCCTCAGGGCGCCTCTCCAGGATTTGAGGCGCCTTGTTGTTCTCAAGGGTGTTCTTCTCTCTCTGGAGACGCATCTTCTTCACTTCAAAGACGGCCTTTGAGCCATCGAGGAAGGTTCCCCAGTGCTTGGGGCACCATTTTATTCTCGAGGTCTTTCTTCTTGCCCTCCGGACATAGGCTACGGAGGAGCCCGGATATGTTTTCAGAGGGCACCCTTCCAGTACTGAAGCGTTCGATGCCCTTTTTTCTTCAAGAGACCTTTCTAGACTCAGGGACACATTTTCCGAACACAAGGGCACCCTTGCACCATTCCGGGTAGCGCCTGTGCCCCTTTAGGAGCGTCACGATAGAAAGGCGCCTTCGGCACTCTAGAGCGGCCACTGGAGGGGCACCGTTACTTTTCGATCGGGGAGGGGGGGGGGGGGAGCGTGTGACCCCAATGCCCGTGTCTGGATCCGTCCCTGTCATATGTGATCATTATCACTGTCACATCGGCATCAAATGAAGTGCCAATCATCACTATCGAAATAATTCTTATTCCGATCATTTTTCAATTATTTTTAACATTGGGGCGCAACGCAAATCAAGCTGGCCGAAATCCAAAGATAAATTAGCATGTCGGACCTGGGGGTAAGCTAGGTCAACGTTATTGGCTCAGCCATCCCAACCGATTTTATAAAGTGTCAACCCTGTCCAGGTCCAGGGGCCAGAGCCTTGACAAGGGCGGACACAGGATTGACCAAGCCCCCCCCCAAAAAAAAATCGCCCGACGTGGCCCATCTATTATTGAGAGCATGTTTTCACAAATATACATATATATATATATATATATATATATATATATATATATATATATATACTATAAATACATCAACATTGCACATCTTTACGTTCTTTAACTGGAATATAGGCCAGTCGCCACCTCGAGATTAACTCCTCATTATGTTTACAGTAAATAAACTAAAAAAATGTGCGTTAAATGACTGCATGAAATGACGCACCCGTGCGTTTTATTCAAAAATGGTCAAGTAAACCCTTTTATACGGATAGAACTCAAAAATTTTGTCAGAAGATGTATTTGGGTTGTACAGAGGTAGGAATGATTCCTCGAATGTATATTAAAGAACAAAATGGATCAACAATTTGGATTTACATGGCCAAGCCGTGTTTGCCTGGATATGTTTAACATTTAGTCAGAATTGATGAGTGGTACAAATTATGTAAGATAGTTTTGAGCATGCGCTTTCGCATATCCTAGTAACAAAAAACTTGATTCCATGCGTTGCAGTCACCCTAGGCCACGCAGCATCGTCCCGCGGTTAACGTTAGGTCGTGGCCAATAACTGGAGGAAAGTGGTGACGTATCGGAAAGAAGTGCCTTTCAACACTTTTGGACACCGAATCGTATATTTAGATATATTCCGGGTGTATATATTAACTGTGCGATTTTTAGATTGATGACAATAACGTATTGGTTATTACAGTACCGCGAAGTGGTGCGGGAATCTGGTGGTGGAAATAGAAGACTAGGGTAAAATCTCTATTTGAACTGTCGCTGTAAGCTGTTAATCTGTCCAAAGTACGGCCTCAAAGGTTCAAAAAAGACTCGTCCAATGTGATCTTTAAACTACTCGAATAAATTTGAAAGATGTTCAGGAACATTTTTATGATAACCATTTTGCTCAGACGGACATGGGGGGCCCATCAAGGTCTCAGACGGACATGGAGCCAACTGTTCGGTGTTCGTGATCTCTCACCGACTTAGACACCCGCATTGTCTCAGGGGTTCCTCAAACAGCGCAAGAGGACCTCCGGCTGATATTTCAGCTGCATGACACTGCGAGCTGCGATTCTTCATGTGACCCACAGCCAGTCCTTCGGGCCCTTATGCCCTCCAACCGGGCCATTGATCGTCGGTTCCGGTGAGCCAGCTGGGCCCCTCTTCGGGTCTTATCAAACATTTGCCTTGGTCGGTTCCGGGCCCCTGTTAGCATAGGGCCTCTATCAGGCGCCGTGGACCCCTATCAGATACAAGGCCCCAGGCCAATGCAAATCGCTGGCCCCGGTTTTAAAGCTGATTTGGAAGTGGGTACTTGGTTCCATACCGACACGGGGTCGACTATGTGGTGCGGTGGTACCTGACCCAAACATAGGCCCATACCGACTCAGGGGGTCCCCGATCGGCGCAAAGGGCGCTCTGACGGTTATTTGAGGGTCCGTCTTCGCAGGTTCTGGCCCTTCAATAAAACTCCGACCAGCCCTTTATGCCCCTAGACCCTCCAATCGAACCCTTGATCGCCGGACTGGATGGGCCCTCTAGGCTCTTCGGGCCGCCTAGAACACTGCCTCTGGCCGGCTCGGGGCCCGTTTTCACCGGGCCCCTATTATGCGCTGGAGGACCGGAGGAATGTAAATTGCTGGCTCCGACTTCGTCCTTGCTTGATATATGGGCCCTTAGGTCCATGCCGTCACGGAGTCGACTGTGCGTTACTGGTAGTGCCTGACCGAAATATAGCCCCTTATCGATTCAGTGGGCCCCTAATCAGCGCACAGGGCCCTCTAGCTGGCATTGCAGTGCCCGACCCTGCTGGCCGGGGCTGCTGACTGCGACCTCTGGCTGGCTTTTCGAGCCCTTAATCATAGGTTTCAAGGGGCCCTTCGGGCCTTCCGGAACCTAAAGGGGGCGTGGGCCCCCTATGCTACCCCACCCTGCCTGTGCTACTGCCCCTGGCTCGTGAGTTTTTGAGGTTGGAGACGGCTGCAGCCGCAACAGATAAAAATAGTGCTTAATAAGTTATTTCGAATTTGGTAGCAAGGTGCGGGAGGGAAGGTGGCGCAGACGTTTCGATAATGACCTTCACACGTTTCAAGAATTGTGGGTACCGGTTGAAGGTGTTGCTGGCACATGTTTGATGTATTTACATGTAGTTGTATGCTAGGTATTGGTATGCTATTCTTATTGAGCTGCATACAGTGCTCAGTAAATTTTCCTGCAATGCCCAGGTGTCATGTTTTGTGTCATCTGAATCTGTAAATGAGGAACCGCCTTAAAAGCTTGGTAGGTTGAGACTTGGTACCCAAGGTATGACTGATTCGGTTTCGATGGGGAATGCAGCCTGAAATTTTGTTGACTCAGTGAATGCTGTTCTCAAGGTCAGCACTGGGACTACATTCCACCTTCACTACTTTATATATTTGTACATAAGTGAACACACAAAGCAACCTAATTGAAACATGCCATAATGTGCTATACCCTTTACAAATATATTGCAATTGATGCCCTGACATGTCAGAACAGTGTTTTCAGCATGCAACCTTCTGTTCTAAACTTATCTGAACTAAGCTTACCTGATGTATTCAAATCTAACCATGTATGTATGACGGCACATGTATGTATGTATGTATGACCAAATCACCCTGATCAACCTTCCTACTTAATCCTCTGCATTGTGTAATCCTGTTGGTGTCTAACATCACCTTCCGGTTTTCATTCCCACCCGAAAACGTCATATTTCCGCACCATGTTGACCAATCTGCAAACAATATCGAAGACTGCTTGGATATGCAAGAAACACATTTTGTTGGATTCTGGTTACCTTGGCCTCACACATTTTTATGGTTCTTGATACGCAGTAATGTTGTGATCATGCAGTAATGTTGTGATCACATGTAGAAATGGAGCCAGGCGTGGTTGCTTCGTGTTTGCGCTTGGATGTTTGCTATCGTGGTTATCTAAGTTCTGAGGTAGGAGTTTAAATGACCTGTTTTACGATTAATTACAATATGTTCTGCCTTAAAAATGACGATTGATGTACAATGCTCTTTCTTAACACGAGGTAGCAGTGTATAACCTGACCTAAGATAGTCCTGTTTTATGGTTATTTATGATGCTTGATGCCTAAAACATCAGTTGCTTGGACAAGTTAATCTCATCATTAGGTATTAATGTAGACAATAACAATAAAAAAGAATAGGAAAAGCTTTCTGTGAGTGATGGTAAGTATAGTGATTTATTCCATAAATGTGATGGTAATTGGTGAATGCATAATTTTAAGATATTGGGATTTTCTACTAACCTATTAGGACATACAAATGGCTTCTTCATTTTCTGCTCTTTTTTGCTCATAGTACTGCTCTTTAACTTCTAATAGTTCAGCAGGCAGCTGTTTGCAGGAGATAGGACCAAACACAGTGATTGTGTTATTGCTACATGCTTTATTAGGAACTTGCATAGTGGCTGACACCTCTCCCTGGCCATTTTGAGTAATATATTCTGGGGAGCTCATATTGTTCTGGAAAAGGGCGGTCACTGTTTCTTATTATATCTCGTGGTTACTCTCATGTCATGATTTCATTGACTGGAAAAGATGAGATACAGCCTCTATGCTCAGAAAGATGGCTAATGTATATTCAATGGAATGTTCCACATTCAAAGATATTGAAACAAGCACCAAACGTGATGAAATGAGCTCACTTTTTTATGCTTTACTATTTGTATGCTTTAAGTGAAACAGACCCATAGAAAACACAATTTCTCTGTTTAGTCAACAGGCTTCTTAATGCATCATGGTTTCACTGCATCACCATATCTTGCAAAAAAAGCTGATTGAAACCCAATTGATGGCCGTAATATCTGGAAATCCACGAACGCCAGATATGGATATCTCAACCATTATGCTTTGTTCAGCCTTGATTGCTGCATGATGAATGGAATGATGGGTAATGAATGATGCTACTATGATGTCATGGATGCCTGAATGATCTTGAAATATTCTCAGAAATAGTCTACACGTCTGTGTGGGCATGTAGCTCAGAAACTACTGGTATTAAGAAAGGCAGGGCAGTGAACTGCATTTAAAAATCTTCAAAATATCTATTTCAGTTCAAAACCCCATGCAGCTGTAGAACGCTGCTTCTGTACGCTGCCTGCCAACTTCAGAACACGTGCCCGGTTGACTGGTTAGATAATCTTTGCCCATGTGGGGGGTCAATTTGACCCCCCTCCTGAGATCTCAGGAACTAAGAAAGCCAGAGACACCAAATGCACAAGGTGTATTGACCTGTACATGAACTCACTTGGTCAAAGTTAAAGGCTCCTAGGTCATTACCTTCGGGTCAAATAACGTCAAACAAGGTCAAATTTCAGGTTGGTCTCCAAAGGGTCCATATAACCTAGATCACGATTCTAGGCAAAAGGTCATGCTCATTAAAGTCAGTGACCTCATTTGACCCTTTGAAGGTCGTGGTGACCAAAATCACACAAGGACACTTTGAGTTTTGTATTTGGATAAGCAGCAATGATTATGCTATGTATGTTTCTAAAAACAAAATGCTGACCCAGATTATTCTAGGTCAGCAACCTATTCTGGCCTTTAAGAGGGCGTATAATGTAATCCCTGCCATCAGCAAGTTCGAACTTAGTGCCAGGAACTATCCCATACAGCAAGCATGATATTAATAAAACAGGGTGGTTTTAACCTTGGTCTGAGCTTCATACCTGAGCATATTTCGATTTAATTTGCTTATTCAACTGTTTTGTTACCAAAGAAAGTATTTCGGAGATGTATGGCTTCGAGTAGCACTCCGTTGCTGGATCAAATTGAATGATTCCCTAGAAACTGCCTTCGCTTAAACAATGGCCTGACTTTGACCCGCCATAGGTCAGCGACCTTACAGGCTGCATCTAAATTTTCGATGCCAGACGATTTGCTATTCCATTGCCTGCAGCTATGCAAAATTTGGTGCGGCTTCGCCGCGTTGTTCGGAGACCATTCCGGAAAATCCTTCGGGGGGCCAATTTGACCCCGCCCGAGCGCGTGCTAAATAAGTTAAGTCTTCACAGAAAAAATCGTAATCCAGTGGGCATTATTTGTTCGGTTTTCAGGGTACTAATGTGAACCACCAAAATCGGTATGGAGGGTCTAACATGGAGGATCGAATGGGCCTAACAAATATGAGCAGTGTGATTTTAGGCAAGGGTATTCATGTCTGACAATCCTAGACTTCTGACACTGGGCATATGAACATTTTGATATAAACCAACTTGTTAGAACATGCTCTGATTTGTCATTTTTCATAATATTCCTTACAAGACTTAATTAAACTTTAAGTGTGATGATACTTTGGTAGTTTGTTAAAATGGACAGAATGGTGGCTTGCAGTGTGGCAGTAAGTGCCACAGTATTAAATGGGTCCAAATTTTCATAGCAAAATGTGTATGCTGTGACCATTGGGTTTAGGTCGTGTGCCTTTTCCGTGAATGACCATTGTAAATAACGTTGGAAATGACAAGTAGATTTGCTGCAGAATATTTAGAAAACACTTGTTGGGTAGTAAAAACTAAACTTGTTCAGGGTTTCAGCTTTTATGAGATCATGTGTGTAGATGGAGGGCATATGAGAGAGTTGTGCATCACGGCTCAAGAACATGTGATTGAATAGTAAAATTCCTTGGTGTCAAGACCAGAATGTTGGTTTCGGAACCTGGTGTGGAAGGCAACACATTAACAACTCCAGAATGCAGGCAAAGGGTACAGATCCGCCCTGCATGTAAAATGATATAGCCATGCTTTGAAGGTTGATTTCCATTTATAAGCCATATGCTAGTGTTCGCACAAAGTAAAATATCCTCACATGTACCACAGGCGAGTACAGGCCAATGTATCAAAACCAGACATTATGTGACTCAGCCTCATATGACGTGCTCCATTCCAGCTGAAGAAACAAGCGTCCAAAGTCTACCTTCTCACTCCAGCGGCGGCCATGGCGTCGCAGTCTCTGGAGATCGTGCTGCCAGGTGACGTGATCAAGACAGAGGGTGACCTGGACCTGGGCCCGGGCCTGCGTCGCGAGCGGCACGGCTGCGTGGTGCTGCAGCCGGGCGTGCACCGGTTCCGCGCGCCGCGAACCCACTGGGTCGACACCCACTGCCGCCGCTACGTGCCGGTGCGCGGCCAGTGCGTGGTGGGTACGGTGTTAGCGCGCGCCGGCGACATCTTCCGTGTGGACATTGGAGCGCACGAACCGGCCACGCTCTCCTACCTGTCGTTCGAGGGCGCCACCAAGAAGAACCGCCCCGACGTGAAGGTCAGGACTGCGGAAGATTCGTTGTGGGGTGTGCATTGCGTAGGGGGGCCGGGGGACGGAAATGTACATGCTAATGCGCTTATTCCAACCAACTTAGAAATAGCTGGTCTTTTGGAGGGATAGCACCACTGACCAATGATACTATGATCTTTGGGAATCCGGTGCACCGATGTCGCCATTTATTAGCAACCACCAGCGAGATAAAATGGCCCAAGTTCTGAAATAGTATTCATATTTAATAATTCTGCACCTATTTGAACTTCCACTTTGAACGGGTCTCCGGAACAAATGTGAAACTGCTGCGGTGTTGTTTTCTGGCCTTTAATCTGGCGGACACCGGCGGCAGGTGGGTGACCTGGTGTTCGCGCGTCTGCTGGTCGCCAACAAGGACATGGAGCCGGAGCTGGTGTGCGTCAACTCGAAGGGTCGCGCCGAGGGCCTGGGCGTGCTGTCGGCGGAGGGGCTGGACTTCACCGTGCCGCTGCACGTGTGCCGCAAGGTGCTGGCGCCCGCCTGTGGCCTGCTGCGCCGGCTCGGCTCCGAGCTGCGCTTCGAGATGGCCGTCGGCATGAATGGCCGCGTCTGGGCCACCAGCAACAGCCTGCGCTACACGGCCGCCGTCGCCAGCGCCATTTGCGCCTCTGAGCACATGGACGAGGCGCAGATCGCCGCCATGTGCCGCGAGGTGGCAGCAGTGGCGCACCAGCGGCGATGAGCACGCGCGTGTGGGCGGGGGAGGGAGGGCTATGGCGTTGCGTTGTGATGTGCGTGGAATGCTCGGAGGATCGTGGCGAGTGCACAGATCGTGCAAATGGCGTACGTGACCTGGCACCCGTCGGTGATCTGGGAGATCTGGCGCGGCGGGGTCTGGTCCACGGCGTTTTTACATGCGCGTCGCTTCATGCTGCGGTTCGTCCCGTTCTGGACCCGAGCCCACCCAACCGCAGTCGGCGGGCGGAAGACCGGCAGAGGGCGGAGTGGTCACCACTGCGGACAATTCCTGAGCATCTAGCTAGTTTTGATGAGAACCTGGGGTTCTCTGCGCTCTGCGGCGTCTCACAAGCCACTGGTCAGGTGCGTGTGTGTGATCATCGCTGACACCGTGTCCAGCATATTTCACGTGTGAGATCAGGTTACGTCCTCTTGTCTGGTGCCAAATCTTGCTCAGTTACATGTGAAGTGTGCTTCTCCCATTCTCCATTGCAGTATGTTGCATGAAGGACGAGGGTTAGCGGCATGTATGCCCCGGGTATCGCAGAGATGAAAGGGCAAGTCACTGGAGTCACGGTCACGTTCATTTCATTCGCGCTCTGTTGGCAAAGAATAAAAAGCCGTCAAAGCGTTAAGTTTTTGGTTGCTTGCTGAAGTTCTCACAGCCAAAGGTAAGCGTACAAAAAACGTACCAGCGTTCAGCACTGCTGGCGTTATGAAGCAACGTGCTCGTAATAACGCACAAACGGCGTTAGAAACTGCATCACGGCGGCCGTTGCGTTGTCTGCACGGTTTCCTCACACACGGCGCGGAGCTGGGACCGGCTTTGGTCTCGACGTGAGCTGGCGTGCCCCTGCAACGCCCATATCGGCTACGGCGCGCCCAATACACGGGGCTGGACCACACAACCATGAGCAGGACTGTGTAGGGAGGCCCGGTCCAAGACCAAATCGGGAAGAGCGGCGGAGGGTTCTCCATCATTGACGCCGGTGGTCGGATGCCCTCGGGACTCGCGTAACCAGGGCATCATTCGCGGGCGACAGACGCACCGCCGCTCCAGAGTCTGCGGTCACTGGCGCCGTCAGCCGTTGAAGAACTGATGTACGCTGGCGGCCAGCGGCTCGCCGAGCAGCGGCGCCAGCTGTGCGACGCTGGCGCCGGCCAGCGCGGCCAGCGAGCCGAACCGCGCCAGCAGCTGGTCGGCCTTGCGCGCACCCAGGCCAGGCACGGCCTGGACGGCGGCGCGCAGCTGCTGTTCGACCGGCGGCTCGTCCAGCGGCTGCGGCACATCCCGGTCAGCTGCCGCCAGCTCGGCCAGCAGCTGCGGCAGCTCGGACACGGCCGACACGGGCAGCACGGTCAACTGCAGCTCGAGTGCAGCCAGCAGTTGGATCTCGTAGAACTCACGGCTGGTCACCGCCGTCCGCTCCATGATCACCACCTGGCGGCGAGCGGCGGCGTCAGGCGGCGGTGGCGACGCCACGGCCCAGCGCGGAAGCCGCCGCTCCTGCTTACATAATGCGGAGAAGGGATCTGCGTCGTCCCGGAGTCGACCGCGGAGAGGAGAGTTTGCAGCAGACAGAATTTCCACTCCAGAACGGCGCAATGTCGTGCGCACCAATGTGCACTCACGCAGCCTGGTAGGACGCCGTGCATTCTGCTCAGGCGTACATACAGGCTTACAAAAATATTCCAGGCCTACTAGAAGGCGTTTGGGGCCTTCAAATGTCATCCATTCTTTATCCGGAGCCATACTTAGTGCAGCAGCCCAGTCAATCGAGCAGTCGCCATACGAGCTCAGCCAAAATTACAAAGCAGATCACGCGTAGTCTTGCAGGGATCAGAGGCAGGTTATTCGATGATGCTGCTACCCAATCTGATATGAATCATACGGCGTTGCATGAAAAGACGGAAGTCGGAACTGCGTTCACACAAACTGCACAGAGGATTCTCCACTGCTGCCATGGATTGCACTATCATGTCCCACAAATCTGGCTGTCTACCTGCTAGCACAACCTTTCTGTTAACCATTATGCTGGTTGATCGCAAGCTTTTCAGGAGACTGCTGGCAACCGTCCGGCCGACCGGCGTCCTCCCCCAACGCCAGCGGAGGTGTACCTGGCGCGGCAGCGGTGATCGGCTGAGCGTGTGCAGTCGACGGCGACACAGCCCGCTGTTCATCAGGTCACGCTCGGTCAGCAGCACCACGGCCGTGTCGGGCGCCGGCAAGAAGTCGGCCACACCCATCCGGTCCGAGAAGGTGACGCGCAGCTGCGAGCCGCGCAGCAGCGCCGCCAGCTCGCTCCGCTGCCAGCGCAGCGACACCAGCAGCTGGCCGGGCGGCACCGGCTGCCGCTGCGGCGTACCCGAGCCCTGCGTCAGCGCTGACATCGTGGCTGCAAAGGAAATGGTGTGTTAGGGCGGACGCAACCTTTGATTGCAAAGGTTGGTATTTGTTTTGTGCTGTTTATCTCATTTTCCCATATTTGTGCTTTGTCCCCCTTAATATTTAATTCCCATTGTCTATGAGTTGCAGACCACATGTCTGCTTACCATGCATAAACAACCAACTTGCTTTTCATGAACAAAGCAGCACTCCAGCAGACTGAGCTATTGGTCATTTGATTCTTGTCTGCTCTGTAACCTCATTCATGGGCTGTCAGCAGTAGGATGCTGCGGAGTTCCTTAGGTACCTGCTGACGGGTCTGCACTAGAACGCGAACCGTAGCACCAGTCTACCCAACACCATCGCCTTAGACATCCAGGAATGTTTCAATGCAAGCCAGAAGCCGATACAGCTTGGAAACGTCTTCTGTGCCGGAAGAACTTAAGTTGTGATTTGCTTGTTAGACAGCTCAGGTCCATGCTGCTGTGCAGTGTGTGAACACGCATGTGTGTCTGTAGCGTCAAACCCATCCTGGATCAGAGTCTGCTGACCCCGTCCGTCTACCGTGGTCACGTGCAACCACGGGCCTGCTTCAACCTCTTCACCAGCGAGAAATCGCCCCACAGAGACAAAAGACTTGCATGTGTTACAAATGTCAAAATCTTGAGATGCACAATGGTTTTAACAGGCTGGGGCTCCCTTCCCACCAAGTTGACAATATTCAGCTCCTTAAGAAGCATGGATGTCTACATTATGTTGCTGCAATGCTCACTTGAAGTTTTATTTACCTATTATGCTTATTGGCCTCACTAATCCCTTGCTCAGGATCAGCCAATCAGCATCAAGTCATATGGTGGTCAACCCAGCACCTGGGTGCCTCTGGGTTGGCAAATCACTCAAGCAATTTAGAATGTCAGGACTCAGGATGAAAGGCAAAAGCTTCATACCCCAGAAAATGTGTGTGAAGATCATTGCTGGAAGCACAAATTTAATATATTATCTGTACATCTGCAATGCCAAACCAGAAAAATTTTGGTGTGCCACTCCTGCTCTGCCAGGCAGGCACACTGCATGCCATGAAAAAATGATGTGGTGGCCAACCACTCAGGCATCACGTTTTTGAGCCAACCATCATTCTGGCAACATGATTCTGGGCCACTTCATCATTCTAGCATGCTGTTTTTGGGCCACTTCATGGCCTTCTGAGAACATCCATACTTGGGAAACTAGCACAAGTCTGCTAACTCCACAAGGCTAACAATGCATGCACACATCAGGGCTAAATAAAACAGAGTATAAATATGATAACTGTTCCTGAACTGTCCATATTTGGGTCAAAGACCTGCTCTCATGCTCCCAGACCCACATATCTAAAAAGGCTAGCCCAGTCCAAAATTCACTGCACTGATTTGGGGCCATTTTATTCTTGGATTGTTCCAGTTACCATAATAGGCAATAAAGGCACATTCAGGTTAAATGCCTCCAACATACTGTGCTCAGAAGCTGTCGAGTTCAAGCACAAATTGCTTTTAGAAGCTTCCTATCTTTTTATAAAAACTGTGCTGAGGACAATTAAAAACGCAATCATGAAAATGCCGGCAACCATGAAGAAATGCATGTATGACGTGATCAGGTTCCTCATGGTGGCTGTCATGAAGTTATCACATACTGACCACTGTTGTCATAAGGGAACAGTAAAACACCAAAATGTCAATTTGTATCCTTTTGTGAGGGCTTTGGCCTGCCAATGTTGGATTCTCCATGTTTGCCCGAGAACTCCAAAAATTTTGCTTGGAATATTAAAAATGCAAGGAAAAGTAGACGACTGCACACAACCTGGGGAAGTCCACAAACATGAGCCTATCTTCTTGGGGCATCATTTTTGACCTTTGCTGGTATGCTGTTCAATTTGAGGAATCACTGGTAAATAATACACGAAATCACAAATACCAATGCTGTCAAAAGTAGTATCAGCCCGTCGAAAAACACCAGTTTGGCGTAGGTTAGGTCATTGAGTCCTCAGCTCAGCCACTGCAGGAAGTACTACCGACCTTTCTGCATGGAAAGCTGTAAGCAAGATAGCAGCAGTCAGGCTTTCAGAGAAATGCACTCACCCGCCACCCAAACGTGGACCAAGCAGCCACCACAAAGCCTTCGAGCAGCGCGGGCCGTAAGCTAAGCCAAAGAAAACTCAGAGAGCTAGGGTGGACTAATCTGGCAGCGAGATGATGACGTCACCAAGAGTCTGTTTGGTACGCGTATGGTGCCCGGTTAGGGTCCTCCACCATAGGACCCCCGGCCCACTCGCAACGGCCCGGGTCAAACGAAGCATTGTGAGGATCTAGAATAGCTTCAAAAAGAGAGTAAGTGTATGGGACCGCTGCTTGGAGATTTTAAGCGTTGAAACTTGGAGCCCACGATTTACGAGTTTCCTCATAAGTTAACAATTCGTTTACAATGAGGTTGAAATCCATGAAAGTTGTGGTGCCGCCACGTTGTAAGTACGTCACGGGTGTATGCTGCCAATCGCCTCGACCCAGTGTGTTAAACATCGGGTATATGAAAGCCCAGTGCAACATTTTTAGTATGCTATCAGAGATCTACGCAGATTTGAGCTACAGCTTTAGTTCTCACCAAATTATTGGCAGCCTATAATTGGAGACAGTGAGGCGCAGACTATACGTTCGTAAAGACATTTCATTTTTTTTTGTCCAAAATATTCGCGACAAATTGTCAAGGACATAGATGCTGCATTGCACTGATGGCTTGTATCGGCTGCTAGCAAGCAGCTCATTATATTCATTATTCACAGTGGGAACTGGTAAGAAATACCTGGTCGCCTCGGGCTCGAACACACGTCAGTTATGAACTCCGCCCGCTACCAACTACGCCACTGAGTCTACGCCACGCGCCTCGGAAGTCGAAAAACTCGTGGCATGCATTGCATGAAAAATTTCACACCACGCGTTGTGGGAGCTTAACCTCTCTTGATAAGAGAGACTAACAGACCGGCGCAAGGCAATAACATAATATTTCTTTTGGTGCCAGGTTCGTCGAAGGCGGCGGGGCAGAACGGCATCCGCAGATTTCCGAAAAGCATGCCTTTGACACGTGAGCCCTATGAGCTAGTAGAAGTACAGTGTGGAACAGACGTGATAACAGGGCACTTAGGTGGGGAGCCGATGTCGATTCACATGCAGCACGACAGACGCTCTCCACATTGGAGCTGTGCTGTGCCCTGCAGCCGGAATAAGGTGCGACGAATCCTTCGTGTGCCGCGATCATTACAAATGTGTCTTCAACACCTTCCCTCGCCTTATCTCGACGGAGGATATTGTCGTTGACATCATTTATCTTATTTTATCGTCCGGCGTCGGTGGTCCAAACCGAATTTCGGTTATTAACGTGCGTGATAAACGTGATACAAAGTGTATATTGGTGTGTACAACTGTACGACCTTTCGGTAGGCGGGCTACAGGCTGGAGCGTAGCGTTCGCGTCATTCATGCACGTTCGGTGCGGCTGGTACTATCTTGGTGGTGGTCGTTGTCGGATGGTTACCGTTATCGGTTGAGTCGTCTGGTGTTAGTGTAGGTACTCCGGTCTCCCGATCTCCAACGACACGCTGGGCAGACGCGCCGATCCGTGCGTCAAACACACCGAGACTCTGGCGGCAGCAGCGCCGGACACGGTCCTGGTCTTCGTCCGGCGGCTGCACCGACCGCGGCTGCTGTTGCCACCTGGCGGCGGCGCACCGAATTGCATCCCAAGCCGACTGGTCATCACGTCATGTAAAACCAAAGTGTCGCTCGCTTGCTTTCATTCACCGATAAGACTTCGTGGCAGAATAACGCAAATTACTGCAGTCTGTAATGATTGGTACGTCACACACATAATGCCGCAGCATTCATTCAGCGCCGCAGAAAACACCCGACAATTATAAAACTGAGTAGGCATACGTCGTCCGTTAAAAACATACAGCATGCAAACAAATCCAAACAGAAGGTACGTGGCGCGCGGCGTATCTATCCGCCACGGGCCACATGCTGTCTTTGCAACGTGTGAATACGGCTTATGTTGTTACGCTAGGCCAGGCGCTCGTTCCGTACATACGCGTAGGGAAGATCAGTAGAGGGCGGCCTTTACAAACGCTGACCCCGTGCGAGGCGTAGAGAAAGCCAGGCCGCCCTCTGCTGAGTGCAGCCTGGGTCTGATCAGGCCGCCCTCAGTATACAGTCGGAGGGACATTGCCCCCCCCCCCCCCCCCGCATACACAGCCCGATGGACATTGAGACGGACAGCGGTGTTGGGAGACCGTATCGGCCTGGCGCGCCGACTGCTGGGCGCTCGGTGCCTATGCCTCTACAAAACGTAGAGGCGTAGGCAACGAGCGCCCAGCGCCCCTCTACAAAACGTAGACCCGGCAGAGGAATCGCTGGCCCTTCGGTAATTCTCTTAGATCCCAGACCCTTTCCTTTGTTTTATAACCTTGCGTTCTATTGATGCGCCTTAAAGAAAAGAACGCTCTACTGGACTGATGAGGTTACGCGCTCGCACATCATTTCTGATCCGTTACATGTTGTGTGCTCCTTTCGTGCCTGCTTCGTATCGTCGTAATCAGCATATCTAATATACAAATGTGTCGCTAATGTGTAGTGTCAGTGCGCGTGTTGGCCTCTGCCTGATGTTCCTCCACGCGTTCCAATGAACAATTTGTAGGAAAATAACAGATTGATAATAGTGTGCGGCCTGAATTTTGTGCCTTGATGCATAGCGCGTTGTAGCCAGGTCCAGGTTCCCACGTTGGTTTCTCTATCTTGCATAGCTCTTATATTGCGCACAGATTGGGGCGACTGTGAATTTTTCCACGCGTTCAATCGATTTTTGTGTCATGACGGCTTAGATGCGCCACAGATATTTTAGCCAATGACTCCTCGCCGGTGGTGACGGAGGAAGGCTCACTGCGCGTCCCGTAGGCAAGAGTTCCTGGCCGGTGGCGATGGAGGAAGTCCTACGCGGTACGTAGGCAGTTGTCATGGCCTTAGGTTGAAAGGTCCCAGTTCCCAAAGCCAAATTAGAGAGTTGGCCGTTGTTCGATCTCTTTGCGACTCACAGATGAGTTAGGACGCATTTGTACACGTCGCTGGCCGTTAGTGAGAATATGTGTGGAATACCGTCGATGGCTTCGTGTCTCGCAGAACGTGAAATTCGCTTTTCAGCTGCCTTCTTGTGGCTCCCAGAAGGAGGCTGCTGGAAAAGGGGTTGAGCTGTCGGAAATGTTAGTTGATTATTTTCGTTGGTGGATTGGCTTGTCGCCAAAGAAGGAGGCTTGCTTAGATGACCATGAGTAACTGACTCTTTGCATCGGCAGTGAATTCAGCCATTGAGGGTACCGTTGTTGCAATCCTTCCTGCGGCTTCAGAAGGCGAGGCTCACACCTATGAGCAGCTGAGAAATTCCGGCGGGCCGATGCGTGATTGGTGAAATCCACGCATCTAATGTTCCACCAAATATTTCATGATTCCACCAAATAAGCAGTGTGCGCCGATCCGTAACTCCAGCAAAATAAGCGTAGTGCGCTGATGAGAAACCCCGGCGGGCCGACGACTGATTCCGACGAAACTCAGTGACGATCAAGAGTGGGAGCTACGTGGTAATACCACCGAGAGCCTTACACCGAGTGGTTGCTATTCACTGGATATGGATTCCGAGGTATACGTGGTGGGTGTCTGTATGGTTCCGTTCATAATTTAGGGGGTCTGATCGTTGCACATAACCTGCAGACTGTGTGTAGCGACCACCCTATAGGTCTCCCTTCAATATGACCGGTGACAAGCGTGAATGAGATGGTGTGAATACATGAATGCTAGGTGCGGAATCCCAGTAAAGTAACGCGTGTTGCTTATGTTGGAAGGGAGGCGTCTGTTTTGTAATAGCCCACATATTGCCGGTGGGCAGCTATTTTCGCCATCACTTGCATTCGCTTCCACTTAGTCAGCTTATGCCATGTTATGTCGCGTATTTAGTACGAATTGTTTTGTATGTATGACTGAATATTTGATTCGAGCCAATGGGTTAAAAGTTATACGAGCAAAACGAAGGAAGTAAAGCGATGATGTGAACGTGTCAAAAGTTTGACAAATGCCCACAAAGTATGACAAAACTCTCGCATTGGTCAAGTTAAGATATGAGCGCAGCACGGCTTCACGACGAGGCCGCACGATATGAAAACACTCTGTGTGACATAGATAGCCGGAAAATGGCCAGTTCCAAAGCCCCGGCCACCGACAACCTCGCGATGCGCTTACTCACAGCGGTCCGAGGGGTGAACAGCAAGCGGACCGCCCCGGGGCACGGATGTCATTAAGGACCCTTAAGACGCCAATGCGGTTGCGGCGCGTAAGAAGCTTACTCATGCCGCGCCAGCCAAGCGACTGTTGAAATGTGGTCCCAATCCCGCACCCCCACACGATCCCGGCCGTGAGATTCAAGACTTTTTACACCCGGTCGGGATAGCAAGCGGCAGCCCTGCCCCACACTGGGTGACAGTATAGGATGTGGAGAAAGCATGCACTTCAGTACACAAGCAACATAGGCCGCCGCTCGCACTCGCGACCACTCTAGGTGACTTGCATCCGGGCATTTTCGACCTCCAAGAATTTGTACACAATACAGAGATAATTACATATAAATGTTGCGCGGCCCCGCACAATTGCAAACATGCAGGCTGTTCTTCTTTTCCAAGGATTTTCCATGCACCATTCGACAAAAACGTACAGGCTTTTCCAACTGGTTTTTTCTTGCAAGACATTCTCCGAACCAACAACATATCACGAAACAAGGCGGTGCCGGGCCGGCTCCTTGTTCGCTGCCAGGGCCGCAGAGCCAGTGTACTTACTCCCTTCGGCAGCAATGATGTCAGCCTGATCCACCGGTGGGGCCAAGGGAGGAACCGGAACCGGCAATGAAGTGGTCCTGGCTTCCGTGGTGCATCGTCCTGTATTGCGTTTTGTGTATGTATCCACCTGTGTGTGCTGAATATATGGACGTATGAACTCACCGTGTTTTTATTTGCTCGCTTTTGCATACGGGCAAAATTAGCCGTTCAACGTATCGTATGCGTGACGTTGAAGAAGAGATAGAAGCTATAGCTTCTCCTTGTCCTTGCTCTGCGCCGGATGGCATAGGACGGCTCAACGTAGCTCTTTGCCCGACCCTCAGCCAGAAGTAAGTTCCCTAGCCACGAGCATGACTTTAGGTCGCCGGGACAGAACAAGAAAATACGCGCCTGGGTGAGGAGCCTGCGGGCTTCGGGTGCGAGATGATAGCGAATCTTGTGTAAACAAACTGTCGCGCGCGGGATTTCCCGTGAGTTAAAAAAAATATATTCATTATTTCTTCTTCAACTCTTTATCGACATTGCCCACACTGGCAACCAAGATGTTCATCGCGGTTTTCACCCAAGGTTTTTGATGGTTTCTTTTTTCTCTGTTAGGCGGGAACCCCATACTGGTCACCGCTATGCTACGCGCAGCATTCCAGTTCAGTTTGATAGTATTATTGATGATTGCTTCTTTTACTCTATATCGACATTTCCTATCCCGCCAACCATTATGTCATGCGTGGATTTGCACTCTATTTCACATAATATCGTTTGCTATGTTTGTTTGCGCTCATCCAACTCTCTTGCCTTAACCCTAGCTTTTGGCGACATTCTCCCTGCTGGCCGTCCGCGTAACTAGAAGTATTGGCTCCTCATCTGTCAGCAATATCACGATCACCCGACGGACTCCTTACGGACACAAAACAGTAATCAAGAGATTCCCAAAGCCCGGCTTGCCTAAAAAACAAGTGCCGTGACTGACTCAATAATGTAGATGAAGCTCCTGCATGTTTTTTGAAGTTGGACTCGCACTCGCACATGAGGCTGGATAGTGCAAAATGTTTTAAATACGTTTACAAATACCAATCAGCGAGGTAGCAGGGCCACTTCAATGGAAATGTAGTCGGTGTACCGTTTGCATTTCTAATTGATTTAGTGCTCGCTTCTCGTTTGTTTAGTCACTTAGTTTGCTATTATCTTGAGGTCTAACTTAGCGTTAGTCAATACATGTTATTTTCGTATTCATCTTGTATTGCTTATTTTAGTCTCTGTTCTGTCTGTCTCCGCTCTGTTTAGTCCTAGGTCTAGTCTGTCCATTTCCGAGGTTTCGTTGTTTCCCTGTCAGCGTCCACGAGGAGTCGAGGCGCGGTGTTGGAGATGGGCGTTCATCAAATATAGTACACGTGAAACCTCGGTGTCTTCGACGTGGCGGCCGTCTACAGAAAGACCACGATTACAAAATGTACTCATTTAGTTGCTCAAATTATCTATGTGTGTGGCAATCATCGGTAACCCACTGCGGACCCAAAACAGTCTGGAGATAGTGACTGTACTCACTAATAAGCAACTTCACAAAATAAAAATTGCTTGGGAATGATACGTCTACCGGTGGTTATAATCATATTCGCTTGGATTTGTTATAGATGCCATTTTTAATGACGGATGTTGGTTAATTGACCCACTTTATTGATTCGCAGGTAATTATCATGAGGACAATTCCTCGTCATAAGCCGGCTAACTGGGAGCGGCTGCAAATAATGGCGAACACTGGTTCACCGGTAATATAGTAAATCTCCGCAGTAAATAAGGCTTTTACGAAACAGATAATTTTGTCTTAACATGGGCAATAAACTTACTTTACAGGGGTTCCGCAACCAGCATTCATACCTTCACACCGTCTCATGCATGCTTATCACCGGTCATATTAAAGGGAGGTCTATAGTATGGTCGCTACACAAAGACTACGTGTTATGCGCATCGACCAGACCCTTTAACCATGAGCGGAGCAGTACAGCCATACACCACGAATGCCTTTGAGTGTTTCCCCAGAAAATAGTAGCCACCCGGTGCAAGACTCACCTCGGCATCACCACGTAGCCCCCACTCTCTATAGCCGCCGAACTATGCCGACATCCCCCGTTGGCCCGCCGGAATTTCTCATCGGCTCACAACGCTCCCTCGCTGCCCGCGAGAAGCTCTTGCCCACGTGACGCGCAGGCCTACCTCCATCGCTACCCGCGAGGAGTCATTGAGTCAAGCATCTGTGACGCATTTAGTCCGTCATGGTAAAATTCGATTGGGCTCGCGGACATTCACACTCGCCCCAAGATGTGCGCAGTATATGGACTTAACAAGAAGAGACAAAACATGGTCCTGACTACGACGCGTCATGTCTCATGGCACAGAGTTCAGGCTGCACACTATTCACTGATCTGCTGCTTTCCTGCAGACTGTTCCTTGAAACGCATAGAGCAATGCCAGGCAGGGGTCAGCACGCCATTTAACAGCACGCATTAACGACACATTTCTATGTAAGGCATGCTGATTACTGTGATCCAGTGCGTGCACGAAATGAGTGTACAACATACAACGGATCAAAATGATGTGCGAGTACGTAAGCTTAATGCTCCTATAGAACTTACTTTTCTTTAGGGTGTATAAATAAAGCGCAAGGTTACCAAACATAGAAAGGGGTCGGAGATCTCAGGGACTACGCCGACAGGTCGGCGATCCCTCCGCCGGGCTCACATTTTGTGGAGGCATAGGTGCCGAGCGCACAGCCCTCGGCGCACCAGGCCGATGCCGTCTCCCATCATCGTGTCCGTCTCGACTTCCCTCCGACAGTCGACTCTCACTGGGCTCTGTTTCCGATGGGGTCGGCGTTTGTTCAGGGTCGCCTCCTATTGATCGTCCCGGCGCGCATGTCCGGGACAAGCGCGCGGGTCAAACATAGCAAACAAGAACATTGGAAAAAGCTTGCTGGAAAAAGTAGCATGTGGCCTGCGGCAGATAGATACGCCGCGCGCCACGAAAACAGTATAGAGCTGCATTTTTATATTTATTCGGATTTATGCTCCTCCCAGGAGAGGCTACGGCCGATGGTCACTCCCAGCATCTTCAGGGACGGCCGTAGGGGTTAACATTAAGATGGAGATGTTCAGATGGAAGGATGATACTTTTTGATGGCCTGGGGCGTACCGACTAAAAGGAGGGTGGTTTTTATGGGGTTTTTCTTTAGGGCATTGGCAATTAAGTATAATTGGAGGGCAAGAATGGTTTCCCTCTACCGGGATTTTAGGGTGGGCAAGTGGTCACAGTGGGTGGTGTCGTGGGCAGCGGGCGATGAGCGTCATCGGCTTAGGAGACCAGGCACCCGTGAGGTAGGTAAGATGGAAGATCGTTCGCGAAGATTCTGACGAGGTTTGGGCTCACCAGGGACTCCTGATGAATACCGTGGGACAAAGGAAGAGATCATGAACCACCTCTTACCACCCGCCGCCATCCATCGAGGAAACTTTGAAACCATCGTGGATCGATGCCGTGCCACTGCAGCTTGGTCAGGAGGACGCCGTGGTCAACGCTGCCGAAAGCTCGGCTAAGGTCTATGGAAGTAACGGCGATATGTTCGGAACCGATCCGGCGAGTCATTCACTCCATAGCGCCCTCCTTTGAGTGACACGGCCTATACGCATAGACGGGTGGGAGACGGTAGACGTCAAGTCGAGATGAGCCGACAACTGTCGACAGAAAACCTTTTCACATGACAACGCCGTGCAGCTGATATGGGCCTAAAACTGCTAGCAGCGTCACGTTTGCCAGCAGGTTTATGACAAGGAATTGCGTCGATGATAGCAACCTGCGAATCAATACAGTCGGTCAGCGAGCTAAAGCCGCCATTAACAATGGCATGTATAATTAATCCAAACAAATCTGATTTTTAATGGTAGACGCATCACGCTTAAGTACCTTTTCATCGGTAAGGTCGATTATTAGTGAACACAGCCACTATGTCTAGACTACTGTGGGACACAGTCGCCGTCCTTTGTGCTAGGACGATACGCAGGCGATGGCATATAGTCTGAGCAGCTGGTCACGTTGCAAATCCCCAATGACGGGATCAATACGATAGGCGAAAAGAGGGTCAGCTGTCACTTATCATTCTCATGCACGCAGGTAACCAGCCCGACAAAATCAGTATGAGAATAAATGCGGTTATTCTGATGGGTTGGCGCTACTTTCTTCCTGACTACTATTTGCAAACGCATTAAAAACATTATTTTTTACACCACGTCATGTGGGAGTTTGTAACTTCAAAACATATAGGACCTGCATCTAACTTATTAAGTCAGTCACGGCGCTTGTTGCCTGTATGCAAGTTGGGCTTTGGGTATCTCATGATTGCCGTGTTGTGTCGGTGAGAAATCGGTCGAGTGATCATGATGATATAGCGGATAAATGACTAGCCATTACTCCTAGTTACGCGGAAGGTCAGCAGGAAGGATGCCACCGAAAATTGTAATTAAAGGCGGAGAATTGAAGAAAGCACAGCAACAAACGAAGCAAGCAAAATATTATTTGAAACAGTGAAATTCCGCGAGCAACGTAATGGTAGCCAGCATGGGATGCCAGTCACGTGTTAAGGAGCAGACAAACCAAAACAAACGAAAAAGCAAGAATCTTCACCGAATCCCTGGTGAAGCAAAAACAATGATCCCTATGGTACGAAGGCTGATCTCAAGTATGACGACCAACCATATGAAGTAATACCGAGCTAATGACGAAAAACAAACAGCACAAGCGCCACATGAAGTCAGCATGTCAGTGATTTGGAAATCACTGAGAGCTCACCACAGACTGAAAGCCAACTATTTTGGAAAGTTACATTTCAGCAAAGCATGCTGATGGTGGTATTGGACAATAACAGGTGTAAAGCAGTGAGCACGTCCGCAGCACAAGCCACAATGCTGCAGTCCAATGCACAACTATCTAGCTTATTTTCACATCTTGGGATGCATTTATTGTGGAATTACGGTCCTAAATCACGGACGCCACTCCCCAGAACGTATGGCTCATCTAATAGCACAGACATCGAAGCAGGGTTTTATCTTGACTCGTTTCATTTTAAACACCCGCGCAATTACACACGATTTACGCCAGCGGCACGCTGCCGCTATGACATTTTGTTCGATCAATCGAACTTTCGGTCGGTCGCTTCGACAAGGCCGACACCAGCGTCTTCTCTGATCAAATGCCTGCCTACGTCATCCTGGCTAGCGCATAAGTCACCCGCCGGTGGCAGGCGACGGCCGCTGCGGTGCCGACGAGCACGACTGCCGCCGAGGTGGCAAAATCGCCGCAAAAGTCGCCCGTGTAAACTGGGCTTAATGCGGAAAATATTTCTCGGCGGCCTTTGATTCCTATCAAATTGAATTTATATTTTTCATATTCTGTATTCGCTTAGGCTCACGGGTGGGGGAGGTAATCTCTCGTTGGGAGGATTTGGCGTTGGGGGAGGGCACGCTTACTCAAAACAGTGCACACAGACACACAGGCGAAGCCCGTTAGTGCCGCCATTGCGCTGTGGACGTCCTTTCGTCATCCCCGGGCGGGCAAATGGTCACTAGCCCCATCCTGTACTTGAGTGCGATAACATTCAGGACTCGCGAGTGTTTTAATGTCCAGCTGGTCGCCGCGCCAGCACATTCACCTCTCTACAAGCGGTCCGTGGCCAGCCATGGGGGGGGGGGGGGCGCGTTTGGTTTTATGGCTTAAGTTCCTCGAAGTAGCTTTGCTTCCGACGACCACACAAGTCATATGGTAAGCAAATGGCCAGTCGTATGACCAGTCGTATGATAAGCAAAATTCATAACCGTTTTTGTCACATCGATACGGAGCTTGGTGTCTTCGAAATCAACTTTTCTGCGGGTAAGTTTAAGCACTCATCGCCCACATTTCACACCGATCTTGAAATTCACACGAAAAATTAAACCAATTTATTATGGGTTCAACGTCGTTACAGTCTATAGCATGCACACTTCAATGTTTGCACAATGGACAAGCGATCACATTTTCAACCTATATCAGTGTGCGTCAGATCATATATTCCAATACACGTATGACGAGTGAAAAATTGGTCTCCCCTACCGCTGCACCACATCGGTGGCGTAGGAGTTCTGCAACGTCAGATGCAGTCTCGTCTTCTTAAACGAACATGCTTCGCGTAAGGAAACGAGAGGGGTTTGCACACAAAGGGGCTGGGCTACGCAATACCTTTACACTATCATGCAACACTCATAACAGGACGAATTGGTATCGCTGACACGCCGCCAGAGAACAGGGAGCGATATACCACACCTGGTAGGCTTACCTGTGGCCGCAATTTATATCGACTTCACAAGGGGCGCTGCATAGGAAAAACTTCGACTGAGTGAGGTTCGAACTCACTCCCCACCCGCATTTGGAAGCGTTCGGGAGTCCGCGGGAAATACGTCATCTAAAGAGCGTGCAAATTACATAGGTGGGAACACATCCCGAACCGAATGGACAACTGGCACAGAACATGGACGCGCATCACCACGGCAAAAAGTGTCAGCACAGACCGTTTTCTTTCTACCGGTTCAGTCAGATGAACCCACCAATGGTATGGCATGCTAATGCCTGTCTTTACTACGGCAGCATGCTCATAATGCGAAATCTTGTAAATATCTTGTCGTACTGTGTCTTCAAAAGGACATCCGGCAATGGAAGAAATACTGTAGCCACGGTGTCTGGTTCTCTACAACCTGGCTCGGCTAACGCACCGGCAATGTCTCTAATGAAATATGAATGTGCGCGCCTCAACACTGCGGCAGCCAACCGGCAGCAAATAGCCGCCAATGTTCAGCCGATGTCGCTTCCGGGGGAGGAGGAAGGGGGGGGGAGCTAATCCCCCCCCCCTTGCCCTCCGATGTCAGGCGGTGAGCCACAGGGTGGGGACGCGCGGGCCACAAACACGTCCGCTCCAACACCACAAAGCTGGGTATGGTATACAAAATGACAGAAAACCGGACCACTCTGCACGCCAGCTGATACCGCACAGCACAGATCGATTCCGGACGCAATGTGGTCGCACCGGTTCAGTCGATCGTCTCCTCCCACGGACTGAGGCGCACTGCTGCCAAACGAAAGACCACGATCCGCTTTTCCCCGGGTTGCGGCATCCTCTGGCCAAGCCGCATACCAGGATCCGCTCCTCCACCCGCTGCGCTGAGCTACGGCCTGGCAGTAGACAAGGACTTCACGCTCCACCCCCAGTAGAGCGTTGTGGTCTAACGGCACGGTGGAATTCGCTTCACCGGTTTCCATACGCTGTGGCCTAGCGGTCGAGCAGAATTGGTCTCTCCACGGGTTTCTATGCGCTGTGGCCTAGCAGTAGAGCAGGATTCTCTTCTCCACGGGTTTGCGGCAGATGGGGCACTCCTGCATGCGGTCGCCACACATCTGGCACGTGCCGTGGCCACAGAGGAATATCATGTTCTTCAGCCGATCCAGGCACACCGGGCACATGGTCTGTGGACGGAGAGGAGGTCAGAGCTGGCAGACAAGGCCATCACGACACACGCGGTCTGTGGACGAAGAGGTCAGAGCTGGCAGACCAGGCCATCACAACACATGGTCTGTGGACGGAGAGGTCAGATCTGGCAGACCAGGCCATCACGACACATGGTCTGTGGACGGAGAGGTCAGAGCTGACAGACCAGGCCATCACGACACATGGTCTACGGACGGAGAGGTCAGAGCTGTCATGCCACATCACACCACATCGTCTACGGATATGGTCATTGGTCCTCAACACACACACACACACACATACACTATCCATTTGCCTAAACCAAACGACTCGGGAAAGAAAGTTATGCATACGACCAATCGACGCAAGTTTTCCAAGATTCCAATATCAGTCCCCAGCCGTCCGCCTCCTCCGCACCTGCTCCTTGATGTCCTGCAGCTGCTGCTGCAGCTTCTGCACGTCCGAGTGGTTGTTCATGGGCCGCTGTGCGCCCGTGCTGGAGGTGGCCATGCGGGTGGGCCCAGCGGCGGCGGCCGCTGCTGCTGCGGCCGCGGCAGCCGCCGCCGCTGCTGCCGCCGCCGCCGCCGCCGTGTTGTTGCTGGGAGCGCCGCCAGTGGCGCCCAGGTCCGAGTCGCTCAGGTCGCCCCCGCTGTCGGGGGCTGGGGGCGGGGGCAGGGACGGACTGAGGCACTGCTGACCGGCGGCGGCACAAGCACGCACGGTCAGGCACGGCCACAACACACAACAGCCGCAACCAATGTAACCTTCAGGGACTGGCAGCCGTGGTAACTATGGCTGGTGCACAAAATGCAAGTCATAAGTATCGAGAGACTCGGACACTCCCGTGTCGTCGGGTCAACCAATACCCTCGAATGAAAAAAAAAATAACTGTAGGAAAACAAGAATGTGTCCACCCATCAACCCCGGCGAGCGACGAAAACGCTCCGCACTCTCACCCTCCCCTCTCCCCGTCGTCACTGGCGAAAGCCTACCCGGAGCGCAATTTCACCTTGGTACCTTTACGACTGAAATTCACACATGCCAGCGGGCGGCACGATCTCGAAATGGAAGAGGCCGCGGCTCTCCTTTGGCCGGGGAGTCTCACAGCGGTCGGGTCACCGTCAACACTCGAGCGCTGAACAGCGGGCCTCCTCAGTCTAACGAGCTTGGCCGGGGAGCCTCACAGCGGTCCGGTCACCGTCAACACTCGAGCGCTGAACAGCGGGCCTCCTCAGTCTAACGAGCTTGGCCGGGGAGCCTCACAGCGGTCGGGTCACCGTCAACACTCGAGCGCAGAATAGCGGGCCTCCTCAGTCTAACGAGCTTGGCCGGGGAGCCTCACAGCGGTCCGGTCACCGCCAACACTCGAGCGCAGAATAGCGGGCCTCCTCAGTCTAACGAGCTTGGCCGGGGAGCCCCACAGCGGTCGGGTCACCGTCAACACTCGAGCGCAGAATAGCGGGCCTCCTCAGTCTAACGAGCTTGGCCGGGGAGCCCCACAGCGGTCCGGTCACCGTCAACACTCGAGCGCAGAATAGCGGGCCTCCTCAGTCTAACGAGCTTGGCCGGGGAGCCTCACAGCGGTCCGGTCACCGTCAACACTCGAGCGCAGAACAGCGGCCTCCTCAGTCTAACGAGCGGTAAAAGCATTATTGTCTTCCGAGTTCCAAGAGGCCTTCCCTCAGTGGATACATCAAACGGATATGACCAAGCATCCGCAATCGTCGTTATTCTACATACCATACACTGAGAGCGACACTGTGAGATCACACAGCGCGGGAGGCTAGTGGAAACGCAATGCTCTAACAGAGTCACTCCACACGCAAAATCCTAGGCCTCGGTATCATGACCAGCAGCCACCTGTCTCGGCCGTGACGTGCATCACGCCCCTCCCCAGTGACAGCCGCTCTGCCCGGGGGCGGCGCCCACCTTCGAGTCCGCAGCAGACGGCGAGGGGGAGGCGCGCCTCCACCGGCGCCCGGCACTGCACGCACTTCTTCATCAGGCTGGCGCACGAGTGGCAGGCCACCATGTGGCCGCACGGCCGGAACAGCACCGAGGCCCGCTTGTCCGAGCAGATGATGCAGTCCTCCAGCTGCCGCCGGACACACGGAGGTCAGAGGGGTCAGAGGTCGGAGGCCGAGGTCGGTAGCCCGCTGGTGTTTGGTGGCGCGCACATACGAAGCCAGCTAAATTTCAGCCGAGCTCGGAGGTCAGCTGAGACCAGACGGATATTAGTAAAGGTCGGGCAGCAGTCAGCGAGGAGAGAGGCCAGACATATGCCTTCAGTCGCGTAGCCAGGAATTCGCCCAGGAGGGGACCCAATCAGGGCATCGGGGACGTTTTCAGCCAAGGGGCCCTTCTTGGCCACTCTAGAGGCCTTGATGTTGGATTTGGGGGACAATTCTAGGCTTTGGATCCCGTTTGAGTACCTGGAGTCTCGACTCCGACGTTTTAGAAACGTTCTACGGGCATCTTAAACTTTCCGAACGAACGGGGGCTTTCGGGGCCCATTGCCTGTGTGTGTGGGGGGGGGGGGGGCATGACTCTAAAAGCCCGTCCGGACTACGCCATCACGCAGAGATTCCCTTTCATAGTCCCGGAACAACCAAGTGAGCACGGTTCACAACCCACCAGCACTTCCTCCAGCGTGCACCTCACCTACACCAAGACAGCACAAAACACCGCCGCCACTCCACACATCGACATCGCCCCAACACGGCCGTTCGGTCTCCACCAGCAGCCGCACATCAGCCACGGCCACGTCGCCGGTGCCAGCGCACCCACCTCCACGTGGCTGAGCACCTCCCGCCGGCAGATGAGGCACTTCTTGACGCGGTCGGCGCAGCTGGCGCAGGTGCAGACATGTGCGCAAGGTTGGAAGAGGACGTCGCGCTTGTTGTCGGAGCACACCATGCATTCCTCGGCCACGTCCGGACCGGCCGCGTCGCCGCCGCCCGCCGCGCCGCCGCGGCTCGAAGTCATCACCCGCTCCGTGGCCTCGCTGGAAGGGGGAGGGAGTGTCGAAAACCTGTGATGTAATCACCCGGAAAAAGAACGCCAAGACTTCACACCGAGAAACGAGAAACGAACTGCCATGCCGCGCTTTGTAACAGTTCATGGACAGCAGGATTACTCACACGGACTTCTCGCGGTAACACTTGGCCAGCGCCTTGCTGAGGTTGGGGTCAGGACACAGGTCCAGGGGCGTCTGACCCTTCTTGTTCTTGATGGTCAAGTCGGCCCCGTTGGCCGCCAGGAAGCAAGCGATGGACGCGGAGGACTTCTTTTCGGAGCCCTGGCTGCCCAGGCCCATTACCAACTGCCGACGAAAAGGTCGGGTGAGGGAGCAGCCCAGACGAAGATGCGCACTGCTAGCACCCGATCCGGGGCAACTCTCGGCGTTCATCAACCGGCAGCCATTACAAACCAAACACGCATTACACTCAGCAAGTATTACAAACATCGCTGATGGTCACGACTGTGCGCGTGGTTGACGGCGGCAGGGTGGCTGCTATCCCGCGACAGCCCCCGCTGGTGGCGCCTCTAACGCGGCGCGCGCTCGTGAGTTCACAGCCCGACGCTAGGCAGCGCTAGAGGCGGCAGGTGGTCTGCTGTAGACGAGTGGAGACGGCACAGCAACTGCGATGTGAAAGGAGAGTGCAGTGTCCTGACCTCTGCCACGGTCAGAGTTTCGCTCCCTTAGGTCTGGAGGTCTTGAGAGACTTGCTCTCGAAGTTAGGCTGAATAGCATGGATATTTTTGGTGTTCAAGCTGGTCAAAAGAACCTGCCTGTCACACAGCAGATCTTGATATGATGACAATGATTGTCCTATAAGCTGTTTTTTTAAATTGGTTGCGGCTGTGAGTTGAAGCCATTACCAACGAACGATAACAGTTGAGTCTAACCATTCAATGATCCCGAAACGCAGTGCAATGCTCCTGAACCCCAATCGAACCCCAACGCAGCACCCCCGCTGGCCGCACCTTGCTGACGCTGACGTCCGGCATATCCTGCAGCTGGCGCAGCTGCGACAGCGTGTGGTGCCGCAGTGCCTCGTGCAGCGGCGTGTCGCCATCCTTGTCTTGCACGTTCAGGTTACATCCCTTGCTCACCAGCAGCTGACGACACCGCCGGCCACGGTGACAGGGTGGTCACGACAAACAGACACTGCAGCGGACCACAGCTGGCCAGCCAAACGCAGTGTTGAAGGCCCAAAAGCACTCGGCTGGATCGGCGAATATATAAACAACACGCGCAATGGTCAGATGCTTGGTTTGGTCAGCGATCCGACGGCCGGCGGACTGACGGCCGGAGGGACCTAACACGGAGCATGGACTGACGGCCGAAGGGACCTGACACGGACGGAGGTAAGCATGGACTGACGGCCGAAGGGCCTAACCGGACGGAGGTAAGCACAGACTGACGGCCAGAGGGACCTAACACGGACGGAGGTAAGCACAGGCTGACGGCCGGAGGGACCCTAACACGGACGGAGGTAAGCATGGACTGACGGCCGGAGGGACCCTAACACGGACGGAGGTAAGCACGGGCTGACGGCCAGAGGGACCTAACACGGACGGAGGTAAGCACGGACTCAGGGTCGGAGGGACCTAACACGGACGGAGGTAAGCACGGACTGACGGCCGGAGGGACCTAACCACGGACGGAGGCAAGCACAGACTGACGGCTGGAGGGGCCTAACACGGACGGAGGTAAGCACAGACTGACGGCCGGACGGACCTAACACGGACGGAGGTAAGCACGGACTCAGGGCAGCATCACGGACACGAACAGTGGCAGGAACGACACACAGTCAATAACCCGACCGGCACACATGTGGAGGGGCAGGACCAGGGACAAGCAGAGCTGCGCACGAGCAGACTGAGCGTGTGTCAGGACCAGGTGGCCGTACCCGGACGATTTGTACGTGCCGGGCACACGTGTGAAAGGACAGGACCAGGGAGCAGCAGAGCTGCGCACTGGCAGACGGAGCGCGTGTCAGGACCACGCGACCGTACCCGGACGATTTGGACGTGCTGCCTCTCCACGGCCAGGTGCAGGGCCGTCTGAAGGTTGACGTTCTGCAGGTCCATGTTGGCCTTGCCCTGAAAACGGAGTGGGCCATGTGTGACCGGTCGGGCAGCCGTGCCTCCCCATAACACGCCCGGCGGCCGGGACGGCACCTCCACTCCTTGTGTGGCGTCGTCACGGCGGTCCAGGCAACGACGGCTGAGGGGCTGGCGAGGAGAGCGAGCATTGCGACCAGTACACAGCGCCGGACTGGGAACCTGTCCCGACGCCCAATGAGTGTCACCGAGACCGGAGCACTGTATACATGGACAATTTGACTGTCAATCCACCCTGGACCCACGTGGAGTTAATCTACCCCTCTACTTCAGGGTTTACCACACCAGAGTGGCAAGTAGCAGCTGATGGTTCAATTTCAAACTCCTCTTCGGCTCAAACTCAACTGGTGGCGTCTGAACGCCACACAGGGGCTGTAAGGCTGTCTCCAGACGCTCTATCGCAAAAACGGTTGACCACATGGAAAGAACAGACCGAGCCGGTGGAGAGTGAGGGACAGAGGGGCTGGTCACTGACCTGCAGCACGAGCAGCTCGGCCACCTCCACGTGACTGTTGAGCGCGGCCAGATGGAGTGCCGTGTAGCCGTCGTCCTTCTTCTCGTCCACCAGCCACGGCCGCGACAGCTTCGAGAGCAGCACCCGCATCGCACTGTGGACACGCGCCGTGTCAGCTGCTGGCTGCCGCAGAGAGAATAGTGACCGGGCGGGGGGAAGGGGTGTTGAACGGACACAGAGGCACCGGGGGAGGGAGAAGGGGTGTCGAACAGACACAGAGACGAAGGGAGAGGGGAAAGGGTGTTGAACAGACACAGAGACATCGGGGGAGGGGAAGACTGTTGAACGAACACAGAGCAGAAATGGCGTTGCAAGGAAAGCGCACACAAGGTGAGCAGGAAAATACCGAACGACCGTGGGGGCAATATCGTTGTTAGAGGACAGAGGCCGGTCAAGTTACAACTCTAAAACCAAGGTGGACTCAAAATATCAACCTCTGAATATGCTTGCGATGAGCTAACAAAATCATGTCAGGTCAGTTATACCTGATACAAGACGCGGAGGAAGTTATCACTGCAGACAGCACAGATCACGAGGAAGGCCAGATGTGTGCACTAACCACTGAGCGACAACAGCCAATAACCCACAGATGACCGGGAAAATATGTCTTCCATTGATTGCAGATTCGAACTACAACTAACTGTCTGTAGTGCTCATAAGACACACGGGTTTTTAGTACCTTCCTCGAAAACGGTTGCTGTCATTTCATTGATACACGAATGCCTTCTGCGTCGAAAACGTTTGCCGCTGAAAATAATTGTTCAACTTTTCCAAGATGCGTAACTGAGCAACGCCTGCATTTAGGAATGAAACACATAAATCTGAATGTCTACTGGTGGTTCCTTTGTTGGTTTTTATGAAAAAGTAGATAATTACGCACTTCTTTAACATAGATGGCGTTTTTCAAAAAACCATTGCGTTTTGCTTACGGTAGTAACTGGAGGCAAAACATGATATAAACCCGGCACGTTTACCATAATTATTTCACGAGCTAAACAGACGATTGCTGGTCAGGGCAAGGCGGTATGGATAACCTGGGTGGACTACATCGGTTACCGTAAATGCCTTGCCTTGCCCTTGTCGCTGAGTTGGTTAGATACGTTTTAGATTTCTAGATATCTGTGGGCACAAATTTAGTCGCCTTCGCAGTGGCAGAACAGTTGATATAAACTATGCAAATTTTTAGAGGCACGCTCTGAAAAACATAAAAAACACCCAACAAATACGCTACATGCACCAACAGTGAAACAGTGTCGCTGATGTATTTCAGATATGCGTAGAGCGTTTGTTCATGTTCAACGCCACACCAGCACTGAACCCCAGCAGGGTTCTTGCCTACAGAACAATGTTGGAAGCGAACACGTACTGTGGACCGTCATGTTTCGGCAAAGCCAACGCGGCATGACACAAAATAATTTTGACGCTGGAGATTGAATATAAATCAACAGGCATATAAAAGCTGATTTTCTTCCTAAGATTTGCTCCGAACCTTTAGCTTGGATGGATTTCTGGGCCCAACGTCCACGCTGAGCAGTGTTCATTACATAAGCATTTGCCTCACCGTCCGATTGTAAAATTTAATCCCGACGGCACATATGCGGCGAGAGCTTTACGTGCCGTAATGCTCGACGCAGTGCGTTCTCCCCCTGATTTGACCTGACCTTCAGCGCGGCCGCTGCCACCGACCGCAACCAATCCCGGCCACGGTGAAACAGCGAGCGCATAAAGCGACCCCAACCCACCACGCCACGGGTGAATTAGCCAGAAAGCGGGCACACCAATCGGCTGAGCTATCGTGGCTAAGGCGTCATTTTAGTTGCTGTAATCAGCTCTGGAGCAGTAATAACCGGCCCGCACTAATATTTATCACGCTGGTAATCAAGGGCTTGGCCATTATCTACTTCCGGCTGTAGGACAGCCACTGTCATTGGGGTTTTACGATGCACTCAGCAACTGAGGCTATATAGCGTCGCCTGTCTCACTGGCGGTAAGGGCGGGGCACCGCGGGAAATCGATCCCTGTGCCTCTGGATGATGACATCAACGCCGAGGATCACTCAAGCTTAGCTACAGTTTCACCATTCCACTTTGAGACGCCCTATACTGGGTTAAGTTACCATGTAAAGCCCCACCGCAGCTTCCGCGTATTTCATTATACCATCGAGTAAGATGCAATGGTCTGTGACTCGGGAAATACTGGTGGCAGTGGCATAACAAAAGCTACGAACACTCCCGAAGAAGAATCGTCTACAGATTGCATATCTGCATTTTAACAAGCCATGGACCTCAGCCACAAGCCATGGGCCTCAGCCACAGGCCCTTAAAGTATGACCCCGGGTCGGAGCCTCTCAAGCTTTTTCTCAACGCAAGGACTATGGACAAAACACTGAGACAGCAAGTTGTAACGCTTTTTTCAAACCTTGGAGAAGCGTCACGCCAAAAATTGGTGCCGTGCTTTACGTGTGCTAGGAAGAAATCATATCCGTTGAAAATATGAGGCAATGGGTTTTCCTATCCAAAAATTGTGAACGCAGTATTAGCCACAAGCCAAGATCTGGCAGGCCTCTGGGAGCATCAACCTATACCATAATTGACAAAGTGAGAGGGTTGATACGGCAAAGCGGTAGGATTTGAGTGCGTGGCCTGACTGAAAAAGCTGATTGTTCAACTGATGCCATCATAAAGATCATCAGCCAGACTGAATTATCCCAAGCTGTGTGCAAAATGGCCCTCAAAATCGCACAAACACGCGACAAGAACAAAGGACATCCGCCGTGTTTCCAGCGCTTATCTTCCTAACGCTTGTCAGCATGTTGAAGAATACTTCTCTAGAGAATTATCACGGGGGATGTGTCGTGGGTGAATTCCTATAAATCGGAGACAATGCGCCAATCTGTGAAACGAAGACACGCTGGCTCTCAAGCACCCAAAGCTGATTCTTCTTAGGGAGAGATCACTGTCGCCATGTACTGAGACCAAGGTAACGTGTTCTTGGTGCATTTCCTCGAACACAGAGGCCAACAACATTGCAAGTTAAGTAAGGGTGCCGAGAGTGCCGGAGCTCAAAAGCCATTCAAGGAGAGACCTAGGTCAGGCGCCTCCAGGCCCCGTCCGCCAGGAAGACGCCCGACCCCAGACGGACCGCGCCACCTGCCGGGCTGGGCTGAGCCATCCCCCCCCCCCGTGTCACCACACAGCCTGCACCCGCGCCATTACGCTTACATCTCTTCGGCCCCTAAATGACTACCTTCGTGGTCACCGCTTCCTAACTGACCCGGGGTGAAATGAACTGTGTATAAGCAGGCGACGGAGACCACAGCCGACTTTTTCCGGGCGTAATTTCGGCGTTGGTCCGAGCGCTGGATGTAGCGTACCCGGGTGGATGGCGATCATGTGAAGAAGTAGCGTGTGGGCAGGGATGACAAAACGAAAACATGCAGGAGCTTGAACGTGTTTGCTTAAAAATGAAGATGTTATGACACATTGTAACTTCCTTATTGATCGGCCCACGCAATACGACCTGCACAAAGTCACGTGTAAAGGAAGCTCTTACAGACCAGAATAGCCTCCCAGGGAAATTTTCGTAGGTCAGAAAATAAGTGCCAGCTTCAGGACCTACACCCCAGTTCCTGCTGAGCTGTTTGCACTGCTTGGTGAAATGCTGGCGTTGTTAATGAGCGCCTCCTCACAGCATACTGGAGGATAGGTAAATACTGGAGGAGCGGTAAATGAAAGGCAAAACATTCCACTCGCGCGATCAATTCTCAAACGAAGCCCCATCAGTACGCTAGATCACTTGACCCGCAAGACAGATATAGCATGCATAAACATCCCGCATCGCCACCGCGACGCCCACGCTGCATTAAGCAACATCATTCCAGCGATCGATGGTTCCGAGCTTCAACTTGCGACGAATCGAAGGAGCCGTCCATCTGGCCCACAGCCGAAGCCGAGACGTCTGCCATGGGCGCGTGTCTGTCGTGCAGGCGGAACAGCCGCGGGGAGGGGCAGGCGGGGGGGGGGGGGGGACGCCGGCGCGCGCCCGACACCACCGAGTCACTCGGCAGAGTGGGGGACAGGCGGCTGCCGAGGTATTTCGGTGGGTGGAACGACCGGGCCAGATGGGGGGAGGGGGGGGGGGGGGGGAGGAAGGGCGGGACAGCTGCCGTCCCCCAGCGCGGGAATGTCAGGAGCGCGCGGCAGCCGGCCGTGCCAAGCTGGCGGCCGGGCTGCGGCTGCCGCCGACAGACGTCTGACAGCGGCCGAGGGGGACGTGGCGGCAGGCCACGGCCGCCGCCGAAGCGGCCGGGGCCACCGGGGCCGACCGGAGAGCGCAGGCGCTCGGCGGACCCGACTGGAGAACAGCGCCGCTAAGGGGATGGGGCTGATGGCCATAAACAGGGAGTCTGGAGCTCACTGGGTCCCAGAGAACGCGACTGGAGCCCACTGGGCCCTAGAAAACGCGAATGGAGCCCTCTAAGGCTCAGAGACGCGATCAGAGCCCACTAGGGCCCAGAGGACGCGACTTGAGCCTACTAGGGCCCAGAGAACGCGACTGGAACCCACTGGAGCTCAGAGGACGCGACCAGAGCCCAATGGAGCTCAGAGAACGCGACTTGAGCCCCCTGGGGCTCAGAGGAGCCAGATGACAAGACTGGAGCCCGCTGGAGGCCGAGGACGCGACTGGAGCTCGAATTCGTCAAGTTGCGTTACAACAAAAGAGAAAAGTGCGATTTTAATGGCTAGCCGTCGTCGCCGAAAACATGTTTTGATGGCTATCCGTTCTAAAACTACCCCAACACTATGCTAGCGGTGTTCCCGAGTTTGTTCCCCTTCCAGTAGAATGAAATGTAATTCAAAAGTTATTACGGCACCTGCGCCGGCCGCTGAGTTATACAGAGCATGTCTTCGGCTACAGAAACTTAAGAACGCGTCAAAACTTGGGGCCTTCACATTGTGGCCGTCTGAATAAAGTTGGTAGGCTGTGGCGCGGCGGAGTGGTGGGGTAAAGCCCGATTTTTTGCCCGTTGGTAGGCTCTTGGCTTGGCAACTTCCAAGAGACGTTCTTAATTTAAAAGATACGGAAATTTTCATCAAGTATTTCTTCCAAAAGCATCAAAAATGTCCTCAAGGTCGGAAATGTTACATAATAAAGCTGGTCACCATTGACGACTCCGGAAACGTTAGTAGCATCAATTCGCCGGTCTTCAGGAATTGGGCGTGCATATTTGCAAATGGTTTACGGGAGTGATGTTGAATAGATTAAGCCAACCAGCCATCACTTGCATTTTGGTTATCTAGATCACTTGGGTTCAGAACATCAAGCTCACTTAAGAATTTTACATCCGTAAACGCCCGGCCTTTTAGTGCGACCGAGCTGCCTGGTAGCCAACCCCAGCCATGAGGTAGGTTCCAGCAACACAAACGCTCTCTTGACGTGTGCTTTAAGATCGTAGGTGAAGTCAGCACCGCACCTCCATTAGAATACACGATGCCGGAACTGAAGCGCGTCATCTATTTCCGTCATCTACCATGATAACGCGAACCAACGGGCGTCCGCACGCTGAACTCAGACGGAGAATGCAGCCGATTCGAGATGCAGGCTTGCATCACATTCTACGGAATTACCGCGAAGAAGAGCAACACATGAACAGATTGGGCCAAGGTGAGCGACTCTTCGACGATGTACTATCCGCCCTTGCCAGGTGGCATTACAAGAGCCCTCTCTAACAAGCCAATGTCCAGAACGTTCTAATTCTGATAGCGCACCTCGCTGCAACAAAAACAGAGCACCCCAATCAAAACCCCGAAACCGCAGATCAGCGCCGCTGTGACGTCACCGCCCGGCATGACGTCACGGCGCCGGCGGGCCGCGTTCGGGTTACCGTCTGGCAGCGGCGGCGGACGGCAGCCATATTTAGGCCGGCGGCGGCCGGCGGCGGCAGGCGGCCAAAATAGCCGCGCGCCGACCGGTGCGCGCCGGCCGGGCGCCGCCATTGATTCTCGCCGTGCGCCGGCACCGGTCCCGGCGACACCGTGGATCGCCGCCCGACGCCGGATGCCGGCGCCGACGGAAATAGGGCGGCCGACGGCAGCGGCAGCGGCAGCGGCGCCAGAGGGTGCCGGGGTCGGGGACCGCGCCGGTGCCGTCCCGGCCGGCCGGGGGTAGCAGGCAGGCCGACAAGTCGGGCAGGGTGCAGTGTCGGCGCGAGGCCCATGAGCAGCGTCCGAACCAGGTGTGAAACGCCCCTAATAACTGCTTATCGCAAACGGTCGATATCATCACTAAAGTCTCATAGCCTGGTCCGATATAGCACCAGTTCGACGTTATCACTGCAGGCAGACATATGGCGGCAGGACGATGCTACTGGCTATATGGATGCAAGCGTGCATCAATCAATCCATTCAGGGGGAGGGGGCAACTGGTTCCCTGGGTCCCCTCGCTAAGTGCGCCCCAGTCATGCCGACCTGTTGAAAATTCTATTTCATCTCGGTTTCCGGTCACTGTTTTACGTCTCGGTGACAAATGGCCCGAAATGGTGGAACAACTTTGAAAGCGTGCTGGGGAGGTCTTTCAAATGCACGGTGCGCCACGACAAAGTACCGTCTTCAAAGTATTTACAGACAGGAGTCCATACTTCAGAGCTACCTGATTTTCCAGCAACGTTATAAGGAGCCAAACTGCGGCAGACCACCACGACATTTAGGAAGCTGAGCCTTTGAGTTAAGGACTGTAACGAGTTTTCACGGGAGACCCAGCCACGCCAAACATGAAACGTAGGGAGGTTTTATGTCATGCATAATAAAGCCGTGCAACATGTTGATATGTTACAGTTTAGAGCGACCATTCCTGGAGCTCTGGAGTCTGAATATAGCCATCACTCGAACAAGGTTTATTTTATGACTAAAGCACTGATGGCCATGGGCGCCAAATACCTCGTTTTTACAGAAGTACTACTTCCGCTACACAACTGCAAAAAAGCACATCACCTGACGCGGCGTACCCCAATTACCTAAGGTATTTAAGTACGCAACATGTGGGTCGTGAGCGGGGAGCAGCGCCAGTCCTGGTAGGGAGGGGGGCGGGGGGAGGAGGGACAGGACGGGCACTGGGTTGAAACAGGGCCCCCTGCTAGTGAAAACCATTCTCCGAAAACGAAAACAGTCGGATTTGTACCACTTGGCCTGGAGATGTCACGACTTCCTTTATTTCATTGTGCTGTTTTATGTTGTTAACTGAAACGGAAGCCGGGTACCAATGGAAGACACATTCCTGTCGGCACATTTAAATCAATGAACTAAGAAAAACAAGGCGTTATACACTCGATCAAATACATCACCAGCGCTACTCATGTCGTCATGGTTCAGTGGAATTTTCAAACCCAGAGCACTCGTGGGATTTACGGATTTTTTCTCGAAGTTCTACAGTTATAGGGATCCCGTCGACTGACCAAATATTTCATACCGAAACATTGTCAAACATTGGTGCACACGCGACCAACACATGTTCATCTGGGGATGCTCATCATTCACTCAGAATGGTGGATAAACAAATTGTGCGAAGTATTGAACCTGCGCGCTCGCAAACCTTGCAAACAAAGGCTCCACCGTGCGGAGTTGCAGTCTCCATGGACCACGCGGCGTCGGCCCAGAAGAACTTGCGGCGGCCAATGGGCGCACAAAAATTCCCCGTATCTTAAACAAGTACGTTCAAATATGGTATGCGTCATTACGTATGTGGCGCTCACTGTTACGTTTTACCCGTTAGATAGCCTTGGTTTTACCCCGCTAAAGAAAGGTGTTAAAATAAGCCCTTCTTTTCCAGCCGGCTATTTCTTTCGCAGGTTTACCTTTAGCCCTGATTCGCCGCATCTCATAGCACAGACAAAGGGGAGGGGGAGGGGGAGATACGGCCCTCTGTCGTTTTTAAACTAGGAAAGATAAGCTTTGCGAAAACAAACAAATGGATCAATCTCAACGAAACCTCGTCATTGATAATAGCTTTATGTTTCTAGAACAATAATTGACCACACCAGGCCGAGTCAAAGGACATTTTCATGAAAATATAAATATTTCAGCTTAAATGCATAACACCATTCAATGTAGTAACAAGATAATGAAAAGACATGTTTCTTGCTTCATTCGGAGTACAATATGCATTTTTATGTGTTTCGAGATGCATTTATGACGAGGGGCTGCGTTAGTGTAATAATGCCGGCCCTCCGCGCGCGGTCCGCGGATTCGTCGGGAGCCGCCCGTGCCGGCCCGCCAAAAACACGCTTTTGTGGCCTGTCTTTGGGCACGCAATACATCTACGCACGTGGGACCTGCATGCCTCCCCTCCCCCCCCCCCCCCTTATATCGCAAGCATCTGGATCAGTGAAGGCAAGACCAGAAGTACGACAGAGATTCGATTAACTCATTAACTAGGAGAAAATCGCCCCTCCACCTCATCCCCCCCCCCCCCGTTCAATTCACCATCCACTCTTCACTTCATGCTCAAATTTGACCCCGTGCCCAAAGATACTTAGACCAACATTTTCCTTTCAAAAGGCTTCAAAAAGCTTAGTCTTACCTTTTTAGGGCGACCCTTTCGAAAAAGGCCTTCCAAATGCTTGTTTGGGAGACTAAGGTAAAAACTGTGCTAACATGTCCCTAATAAGAGGCCCCATTGTCCCGTTTGATCACGATCTCTAAGCGAGACTTCCATTCAGGTACTCAAAGGGAGCCTCTCGGCGTTCTTCTCAAGTTCAAACGAGGCGATCGCCGTCCGAGTCCTCTGAAGTGGCCCCCTTTTCGAGTAGCTTGCCTCAGGAGCCTTTTTCAAATAAAAGGCCCCTCATAGGAGTTATCCCGGGACGGGGGGCCGCAGGATCTCCGCTCCCAAGGAAGGCCCGCTCTGGTCCTTGATCTTCGGCGACCCCTTCACGTCAAAGTTTATACCGTGCCGCACCTCACGCTTGCACCGCGGGTTAGCCTACCGACGCATGGACAGCGGAGTTATTCGTTGCGACCTGATGCGCACCAACTACTTTCTTGACGCACATGCGGTGGGTACCGAACTAATCAACGCGGACGCGATCGGATGTGACGGGGCTTCATTCGCTTCTAAATAATTGATCAGAATCTTCTGACTGCACGGATCTCTGGGCTTAGCGCCCACACCAAACAGTGCCTGTTGCCTGAGACCCAACCCCCATTATCCGATCGCGAAATTTCTGGTCAACGGCGTAATTTTGCGAGGAATGGTTAATGTGCCGTAATGCTGAACAAGGTCCATCTGCTCCCTAACGTCACCTGACCTTTAACGCGGCCGCTGCCACCGGCCAAGGCCATCGCGCTTAGAGCAAATAGCGAGCATTAAGGCCTTCGCTGACACGCTAATCCTGTTCACTAACTTGTGAGCTTCTTTTCAACAATTCCACTGCAAATGACCCAATGGAGAGCATGTGAGCATGGGAGACAAAGCAGCCTTTCCTGCGCAGGAATGGAAAATGTTGTTCCCGCGCCTGACTGGCACCATGCCCCCTGCTCCCTCCCCACGTGGAGAGCCGCTGAGAGACCGGGGGTGAGAACGGGTCAATGGGGATGGAGAGACGGGGGCGGGGGAGGATGTGGAGGTCCAGGCAGGCGACAGATCATATCGCGGGCCGGGATGCGGGGGGCGGGGGGGGGGGGGGGCTCAGCGACCGGGCGTCAGATGGATGGTCTCCCCCACTGGGTGGATGGACTCCCAGCGAGGCCCACCGGGGTCCGCAGACTCCCGCCGCAGTGCCCCACACCGGGGTACACCGACCAGCTGGGCCGATCTGAAGGTGGTCGCACCGGGTTTCGGCTGCCAGGGTGTGGGGAGGGGGGCGATCCACAGCTGGAACTGGAGCCATGCAGAAAGTACCACATGGCATACTCAGGCGTATTAGAGTAGTGAGAGAGCCCCGGACGCGACGGGTCCTGCATGTCATACCTCAGCCTGCTCCATGAGAGCGACATCCAGACATCAGGCCCTCCCTGCGAGGCCACAGGACACAACGCCCGGTCAGAGCGTCGCACGATGACGCGGCTCCCGGCCCGAGCGCCGCGTGGTAACGCCTGGCCAGTGAGTACCCCGGCTGTCCAGCTGTGACAGACCGACCCTTCCGCACACCTCCCCGAGACTGCGTCTCCCGTGCGGGACCGGCTACGGGGTCACCGTGCAGCCGGCGCACATAAAAGGCAATCCCGATGACCACGGGGGTGGGAGGAGGGGGGGGGGGGGGGGAGGCAGAACGCTGTCGGCGAGACTTTCCGTCTAAAGTGTGCCGTTTTTCACCAAGAAGTGCCATTCCTCTTGCAGGGATGAGTGGCTCACACGTCAGATTCAAGTGGCTTTGTCATTAAATATGAGCCTGGCGTTCAGTCTCTATTATCCTGGCGGCGGGCCAAGTTCATGATAATGCGGCCACACCAGCAGAAAGCAAAAGCCTCGGCTACGGTGTACCCCGCTGTGTCACCAAACCAAGCCCTGGGAAAGGTCTGAGGCTGTCAAATTTAATGCAGCTCCATCCACTGCCAACAGCTCGGCTGCGGCGCTGGTGGCGCTCCAGGTCGATGAAAAGTGAAAGATCAAAAGTGTGGCACGCTAATGGTGTGGAAATCTCTGAGAGGAGGCTTCACGGTTTACTACGAAAACGCACGCCTTGTCAAAGCAGTTGCCCGAACTGTGGGTGCATAAGCTTTACAAAAAGCAACACCGGACCTTGGAAATGGCATGGCAGCTCCAAACTTCTGATTGACGAACGAACCCATTATAAGCCTGTACAACTGTGGCAAAATGTTTGAAATCGTGCCTTATGCCTTACTATGCCTGAAATCGGGAACGTCGCCTTATGCGGGTCTAAGGCACGCAGACATCGTGCCAGACGGATCATCAAGCACCCTCGCCACAAAGCCAAACCACGCTCACTTCCAAGACTACATCTGAAGCAAACCAAACACGCCGGTAACGTTCAAATTTTCGACCAATTAACCACTCGGACGACAGCGTTCGGTTGTAGGCCGCAGCTGCAGCGAAGGCACCCGGCCCCACACTCCCGCGGAAGAGGCGTTCAGACCAGGGGCTGCCCTACCACTCTTGGCGCATCTCTTGAGGACAGCAGAGCGCGAGGCGATCCAGGCGCCGAGAGCGCAGCCGCCGGCTCGTCGACGCACCGGGAGCGTCCGACCGCTCCACCCAGGTGCGCCGATCGCGGCCGGTGCCACTCCCCAACCTCTAGGGGGGGGGGGGGGGGGAGCAGCGCCCACCACGCCTTCCGTGCTAATCGCTCGGAGTCCGCCGCCGCTCTCTGGTATCGCCGGATCCGCCGACGGACCGGCAGCGGGCCATCACCGCCGTGGGGTGTACCGGAGGGTTCATCGTCCCGTGCATCGCAGCCTCCATCGGCGCCGTTCTGGGGAGCGAGAGGGCAGGGGGGGGGGGGTGGCAGCGGCGGCGGCGGGCCGCCGGCAGGACGCCGGCACGTGGGCCGCGACGCCGGCTTATTTCGGAGCGGCCCGCCTCGCCCCCTGGCCGACGGCCAATGAAGAGGCGCCATCGGCCGTCTTATTTCTGCGCCACGTCGGCCACGGCGAGGGCGCGCCGCCGGAGAGCAGTGGTGTCCGCTGGCGCGCCGCGGTCGCACGCGCCGCCACCGCCGCCGTCACCGCCGCTGTCGCCGCTGCCGCAGCCGCGCGCCCGTCAAATCCCCATTCTTCTTTACATCCTGTATGATCTTGACGGTATGGAATGTTTAGAAGTATGGAGGAGAGACGGGCGGCTCGTCGGGGGACGCGGGCTGGCGGCCATGCTCGTGACTGTCGGCATCTCGGGGCGTCCGCGGGCACGAGCCTGACCGGCGCGCCGGCGCAGAGCGGCCCCACCAGGCAGGGCTGCTGCTCTCAGCCGGGTGAGAGCAGCGGCTGACAGCGGACCAGGTGAGAGCCGACCGACCGATGGCGCCCGGAGCCTCACTGACTGCGCAGTGCTCCAGGTCCAGCAAGCGGCGCTGGCAGCCCGACAGTGCAGTGAGCCGCGTCGTCGGCCCATCCGCTCGCGTGATGTATGCAATCGAGCGCCCACTTACGTGACCTCGGCCTCACCAGGTGATTGAATGAAACTGCCGCCTCCAAGTGACACTGGCGCACAATCGCTCCGTCGTAACATGATAGTTTCCCGACACATTTCTGCGGGCATTTATAGCATTTGACGGCTGTTGGCTGCATCACTCTTTCGTGCGACATTTTCTGGGCATGGCTTGCACTTGGAGTAAACCATGAAGCATATGAGTAAAACAGTAACAAACATGAGGCGGTATGCAACCAGATTCAAGTTGATATGCTTTCGGGCAAGGGAGGATTCTTGTATTTGTGCCAAGCCAAATACATGAAAATCGCAGCTTTGATAATTGATGCACATTTTGGGGAACCATGCGCGAGCTTTTTGATAGCCGTGACGCCATCTTGTTAACTTCCATTTCGAGCTGATATTGGTACGAATTAACGCAGACAGCTGTAAGCGGCCCGTTACATTCCTCCTCTCCACGAAACAGCACACATCGGCGGGACTGCGGCCGTGCCGCCCCCTCGCCCATTTCCAGCGGCAGACGGTGCGTGAGACACCCGACACCGCCCCCCGGCCTGCCGCGCCGCCGCCGGGGCAACCTCGGCCGGCGGGCCGCCCCTGACGTATTGGCAACAGCTGTTGCAGGGCGAGGTGTGCGCGGACGACAGGGAGCCCGCCCAGCACTCGCAGCCGCTCGGACCGCCGACCGTGCTGCCATCTGTGGCACCTGGAGCGCCGCCGCCGGCCGGAAACACGCCGACAACAGCGACATCTAGAAGATCGGACTTTCAAGTGTCGAAACAAGCCGCTGGGTACGCAGGCATCGCGGTAGTGCAAGTGACTTTATGAGCGGCTAGCTTAAACCCACAGGCCACTTGTCTTTTCGCCTCTGCGAAAATTGTACTGGCCTGTCTGATCAATCAGCCGCATGGCTGATATCTGCGCTGTTGAACCGTCAGCACGTAAGCGACAACACTGCCTACCATATGCATGCGAGCTTTGCTGACCACCAGCCGTCTGTACATCCAAATATCGGCAGAATATACCCATTTCATCAATGGCAATGCTATATCCTAGCAACATCACGCGCCCGGCTGTTAGCCGCGAGTGATCTGCGGCGTGAAACCCCAGAGGCAGCAGCGCGTGCCTAAAGAAAAACAACCACCATCCAAAGATTCAGCAGCGACGGATGTGGCGCGCATTATCTGGATTTGGGGACGTCAACAGAACCCCAGCGACGCCGACCTGCCTCCATTCAACGATCGACGAGGCAATCGGTCTGCCGATCGTGATAGATGAACCTTCACCGATACGAGAATTCTTTTGACTAATGGCAGATTGGTGAGATTGCTGTCTGACTAGCAGAACACGGGACAGGCCCTCAGCTCGCCAGAAACGCTGACGGACAAGGGTGACCGCTGCAGTGGCTGCATACGTAAATCAGCTACATGGGGGCCGGCCAGCCAGACATTGTGAGCGCCCAGAACGCGACAGGGAGCCTGACACGACTACAGTCAAGCGGACAACAGACGGTTTGGGCTGGGCATGACTCGACACGGTCTGTCAGTGGGATGCCCCGGTCTCTACCCCAGGGGAGTCTGACGCGCTGCTCGCACGCACCTCTACTCCAGGGGAGGCCCTGACCGTGCTCGCCTGCACCTCTACTCCAGGGGAGCCCCCGACCGTGCTCGCCTGCACCTGTACTCCAGGGGAGCCCCTGACCGTGCTCGCCTGCACCTCTACCCCAGGGGAGTCTGGCCGTGCTGCTCGCCCGCACCTCTACTCCAGGGGAGCCCCTGACCGTGCTGCTCGCCTGCACCTCTACTCCAGGGAAGCCCCTAGCCGTGCCGATCGTTTGCGTAGTCTGCACACAGCGTCACTACACGCCCAGGTCCGCTAGTGCCGCCCTGCCCAGCTGTCGCTAAAGATCAGCACGAGACGGACCAAGTGCGGCATCGTAGCCGCCCTGCCCAGCTGTCGCTAACGATCAGCACGAGACGGACCAAGTGCGGCATCGCACGCCCGGAACCAACTCACCAGATCTATTTCTAAAAATATATATGTATACGTGAAAAGTAGGACAGAAAGCTATGTTTACAAACCGGGAACTGATTTTGTTCGACAGTACTTTTCAACACGGCAGTGCAAAGCTCAATAATGGTATTAACAAGACCGAAATTCACCGAAAAGTTACGTTTAAAAACAATAATTCCGTTCGAGCTGTGTATAACATCGTAGACAAAATTTCCGTGGAAACAGCTAAAAGCTGCAGACATGCATGTCCACAAGCTATCACATGAACTGGTGGAGCGCCACTCACGACCAGACCCCTAACTAGCCAATGAGATGGCCGCCATGACTCCTGTGCTATCTAACGACAAATGCCATAAGCTCAACATTCTATAGGTGGCGCCACCCTGGATGCATGCGAAGGCCACGCTGGGGTCGCTGATCTATAAACCGAATATGCAGACAATCGTGGATTAACCTTATTCGGGTAAAAAGAAGAGGAAGCGGATTCCGCTTCTTCACCATAAAGGGCACACGGCAGGGAAAAGGAGCAGTTCCCGGATCCGGCATTGGCAGAGACCTCTAGTGACATTTGACGATCTTGTTAAGATGGTGATTCCCTGAATTATAAGCCCTGCTTTGTGTTATAGGGAAAACTGAAATATCCATGGAATAAGATAGTTGTAACACAGCGTGAGTATGGTTATTGCAATATATCATAATTAGCATGGTAGAGGCAGCTCCAGAGCTCAAGGGGCGTATAAGGGAAACCGCCTGGTGTATTGATGGAAAACGTTATACTTTAGCCAGTATTTACACAAACCACAGAACGTATATATATATATATATATATATATATATATATATATATATATATATATATTCTGCGGTTATCTGTGTGGTTTGCTGTTCTGTGTATACATCATAAATTTAGGCATATATGCATCTATACATATATAAGTACACACACATTTTGACATTGTTATCACCATGCTGTACACATACCGGAGACGCCCATGAATCATAAAAAAACAACTCCGAAATTATTGCCCATGAATCTGCGTTGGTTGCGTCAAATCGGTTGACAAACATGACATTGTGTCGAACGCAAAATACCTCAAAACATTTTGTATTTTTGCCCCTATTGGCCCTACAAGAAATTATGCACATTTTCTTTCCTTAGACGTGTGGATCTTGTGGATATTTCGAACGTTGATTTTGATATTCTCCACCACCACTATCACCTTTTTCAGTAAACAAAACTTTAACCCAAAGTTAGTACTCGACAGCGTAGCGTAGCTGTGCACCACACCAAAGAAATGCACCTGTACTGTCGAACGAACATCATATCGACACCACGAGGTGTCTTCGCCGACGTGATTAAATATTAAATAAATTCGCCGACGTGAAAAAAATTACTAGTGGACGAAGGAGCGGATGGACTGAACTGTCAACAATGAAAGAGCACCCTCCAACGCAGTCCACCCTCCACGCCCGCCAGCACAGAGGCCACATACGCGGCCTCTGCCAGCGGCGTTAGCCATGTCGGAGCCCATCACGGCGCGTTTCTTCACACACACACGCGTGACAAATGATGAGCACATAATCACACGCGGGCGCGCCGCGACAGTTGGCACACTGCGCACAGCTGGTCGGGTCGCACGCGGCGCTCGCCGTGTGTCGCGAGATGCCCGCACGGGGAGAGCGCCGTCTCGGCGCCGGCGTGGGACCATACTGATGGCGACATACAGGCCCCACGAGCATGGCTGCATAGCACATAATTTTCGGCAATGAATTTTCATTTCCGGCGAGCGGGCTGAAATTGTGGGTCTTACTTCCCTGCAGTGAGTTTGTTCGGCGATTTGTTCTGAAAATATAATCAATGAACGAAATTCTCAATCATTCAATATGATCACCTTTTTACGACGACTGTTCCCTCCCGATATCTGACTTGTAGCGAAGCCTACATCTCAGTCCAATCAAGCCAAACGCAATTTGGGAAAATCCACCAGCGCGCCCTCTCAGCTCTCTGTGATTGTTTGCTGGCGTCGGGACGGACACGGCGCCACTTTCCCTCCAGCTCACGGCCCCCTCAGCCGAGTCGTCCGCGCTGCCGGCCTTCCGTGTTCGGCCCAATCAGGCCGGCCGTCATTGGGCGGCGGCCGCCGTCGCGTCCAGCGACCACGCCCCTGCGCCGGGCGCTCCAGCACGGGCCACGTCAGGACGCCGGCTTGCCGTCGAGCCGGCCGGCGCCCAGCTGAGCGGCGACAGGCGTCGGTCCGTTGGGAGGAAGGCGGCTCGTAGCGCCGGCTGGGAGGGGGGCGGCTTGTAGCGCCCGTTGGGAGAAAGGCGGCTCGGAACGCCAGCTAGGAGCGGGGCGGCTTGTAGCGCCCGTTGGGAGAGAGGCGGCTCGGAACGCCAGCTAGGAGGGGGGCGGCTCGTAGCGCCAGCTGGGAGGGGGGCGGCTTGTAGCGCCGGCTGGGAGGGAGGCGGCTCGGAACGCCAGCTAGGAGGGGGGCGGCTTGTAGCGCCGGCTGGGAGGGAGGCGGCTAGGCTGGCTTGCCGGTAAAACCGGGCGATCTGGGGAGTCCGTATGACAGATGACGGCACCGCCCTCGGATCTCGGGATCCCAAGTGATCCGGAGACCACATGGAATTGGGCAGATGCGCCGGAAACAGACTCCTGGTTGGCCTGTTGACACTGATAGCACAGTGTCGGCTGTCCTTTGAGCCCACCTGCACACTTACAGGGTGTGAATACAAATCACGCGCTCGATCCCTCCTCAGCGCTAAATCACCGCTTACATTACACAGGTCGACGACCAGACCCTGACAACCGTACTTAAGATGTCAATGCCGTCCCTCAAACCAATTTTGTTTGACCCCGCCCTGTCTATAATACTAAGCATCAGGTTATGTAACGACGCGCACCAACTCCGCACTTATTTACCGTCGACAACGTTCACGTCGACTATCGCCAGGACAACGAAACACGAGACCAGCAGCTTGGCTCGAACCCAATCTTCTCTACTAGATATGTCAATGCGGCACGTGATACCCCAGATCCCCAGCAGAGTGGGGAGAGACCAATTCATTTCCTAGCCTTCGCTGAAACAAGCACACTGTCACGTAGCACAACTCCACCTGAACCCGTGGGAGCTAGACCAATCAGGCTGACTGTGCGATCCATTCGCGGCAACTCCCTCACCGCTCCCTGGCTCCCGCCCTCGAGGTTCCGTCACCGCCAGTTACCACCACGCCCCGCTGCCTCGAGCCACCCGAGCTCCCCGGAGCCCGTTGCGAGCCTGCTCCCCAGACCTCGACCCGGCGCCAGGTGACGGCCCGGACCGCGCGGCCAGCGGCCGGCGCCGCTCCGACGGCCGGCCGTCGGCGCCGGCGCCGCGCCGGCTCGGCCGCGTCGCCACCGACGAGGCGCCGTCGCCAGCACACGGCCGGGCGGTGCCGGCGGGCGGCCGCGGCGCCGGTGGAGCGCTGACGGCCGCCGCTGCGGTGGACGCCAGTGACGGGTGTCGGAGGCGCCGCCTCGAGAACCGAGGACGCGGCGCAGCGGTGAGTACCGGCACGGGCAGCCAGCCGCCCCCCCCCCCTCCCGGGCCGGCGTCCCCCTCCCCTTCCCAGCCGTCTACGTATCTGCGGCTTCGGCCAGCTGAGAGACTGCTGTGTTTGGGAGGTCCTGGTAGGGTTCACGCCGTGCGACCTGCCGCCGCCGACCACCGAGAGGTCGTATCACCCCCACTGGCGACTCGTCGATATCTGCATGACAAGGCCACTGCCTGCCACCCGTCGACAGCCGGCCGCCGATCCCACCGACGCTAGCAAACAAAATTTACAGGTAGTGGCCTTTCGACGAGCGCGCCGCGTCGCTGGCGTTGGCTAGCAGCGCGCTCAGCCCATGCTCGGCGACAACAGGACCGACGCCAGCGTGGGGGGCCGCAGCAGCCGCCGCCGCCGCCGCCGGGCCGCGGCGGGGCTTCGCAGCCGACCCAGCCGGGCGGGAGCGGGTGACCCGGGCGGTGCCGGCCGCGGTCGGCCGGCGCCGCCTGCAGAGCGGCCGCATCGATTTTCGCCGGCGGCCGGGCTGTCTGCGTAACGTTCGGTCACGCACCCGGCGCCGACAGCCGGGCGGCGGCGGCGGTGGCACTCTGTAGGCTGACCCGCAGCGCACGCCGGCCCGGCGGCACAGCGCACCGCCAGACGGCGCCGGCACCGGCCGCATAGCCCAGGATGACAGTTTGTCTCCGCTGGGAGCCATACCTATTCGAATCAACCACGTCTCTCAGCGAGGGAAGGCTAAGGCAATCCCAGTGAACCATCACCCTGGCATGATTATCAAGCTGGAAACGCGTCCCGTTTGAAAGCCCATCCCACGCCAACCTTCTGAAGAAAACACAGCATCGGCCACGCGTCCGCTCGCGCCCCAACAACCGGCGGACCTAAGCAGCGCTCACCGCGGGACCGGCGGGCTGCGGACCGCCACGCCCGGCGACGCGACGCCCCCGTCCGTTCACCACGCCCGCGGCAGCTGCGGAGACCGGGGCGGAAGGTGGGGCACGGCTGTGCGTGACCGCGGCCCGTCGCCGACGGCCGGGCCGGTCGCCGACCGTGTATCGAGCGGGAGCTTCCGCGTTCGCCGCCGACGGCCGACAGCCGTCCTCGGCCGGCGCGGCGCCGCAGGCTCATCAACTCTAGATAGTACAAAATATTTGTAGATGCCATCTGCTGTCATCTTATCGTGCGCTGAGATTCTTCATGGGGCGCGCAGGGCACACAAAGTCAGCTGCGGCAAACGACTTGCCGGCGACAGCCAGACCACTACAGGAAATGGGGAACACATTTGAAAGCAATGGGCTGAGTTGTATGTGGCGTGGCACCAGTCGACATTTTGGTCGCGTGGCTGGCACCACGTCAGCAGACCCCATCGACCAAACGCCTCCTTTGGGGCGCGCCTGCCTTTCTGCGCGGAGCAGCACGCAGACCCGCGGGAAATTGCTTCCATAAGGCCCATCCATCACAGAATCGGCCGTTATGAATCTATTCCCAACGGCAACAAACCATTCAGCTGCCGGCGTAGAAATCACCTGGTCACATCGACCTGTGCTGCCGAGTGGCGGCCCGGCGGCCCTCGGAGGGATGGTCCGGCGGCCCTAGAAGGGGTGGACGGGTGCCCATCGGAGGGATGGTTAGGAGGCCCTAGGAGGGATGGTCCAGCGGCCCTCAGAGGGATGGTCCGGCGGCCCTCGGAGGGATGGTCCGGCGGCCCTCGGAGGGATGGTCCGGCGGCCCTCGGAAGGATGGTCCGGTGGCCCTAGAAGGGATGGTCAGGTGCCCATCGAATCATGGTCCGGCGGCCCTCGGAGGGATGGTCCGGCGGCCCTAGAAGGGATGGTCAGGTGCCCATCGGAGGGATGGTCCGGCGGCCCTCGGAGGGATGGTCCGGCGGCCCTCGGAGGGATGGTCCGGCCGGCCCTAGAAGGGATGGTCAGGTGCCCATCGGAGGGATGGTCCGGCGGCCCTCGGAGGGATGGTCCGGCGGCCCTAGAAGGGATGGTCAGGTGCCCATCGGAGGGATGGTCCGGCGGCCCTAGAAGGGATGGTCAGGTGCCCATCGGAGGGATGGTCCGGCGCCGGCCGGCATACGACTGCTCCATTCTGCGGATGTGGCCCGACCCGCACACCACCTGGCGTATGGCAGGAATGGACAGCGAGCGGCGAGCGTGCCTGAGCAAATACCTGGTCATTATTTGCTAATGCTCATCAAATACTGACGGCAGTTTCCATGCCACACTTCGCGTAATAAGGACAATAGTGTATTATCCACGTCTCGTAGCAAGCGCTAAGGTCACAGCGCGGCGCAGGCTATTCAGCATGCGAAAATGCGGGACGCATTTCTGTCGTTGTTATTTGATCTCAATCAATACATTATAACTTCCAGCATACAACGTGGTTATGCGCGAAACAAAAAATGGGGAAAGCAGAGACATTCCTCGTGAACACCTCCACAAGCATGTAACACGACCAACCAAAATACGCGCTTGGGACTCCAGCATAAGGACGAGTAAAACAGATGGCACCGGAGACCACCTGACCATTCAGCTCAATCCGCCCCAGCTCAGCCATACTTTTCAGTTGCACAGGGCACGCGATGGAGCAAACAACAACCGGAATAGCTTCCCAGCCGTCCCGCAGAGGCACAGGCGTGACAAACGGCCGCGCAGTGGCCCTTCAGGCCTGCCGCATATGCCAAAATCCTCCGCGCCAGCGTCACGCCCTCACGAGACGCTCAGCGCCCCCGCGTCGCCGGCAGGTAGGAGCGGCCACTGACGAGAGATAGTGTTACTCGACACGAGCTTCGCTTCTCCTCCTCCGCCCCCCCCCCCCCCCCCTCATAACCCGACTGACTGTCAAAGGACTCGAACCAGCTCCCGATCAGCCAGGCGCCGCGCACCAGACCGGTCAGGAGCAACGCACCGGACTGGTCAGGGGCGACACACCGGACCAGTCAGGAGCGACGTACAGGACCGGTCAGGAGCGACGTACAGGACCGGTCAGGAGCGACGCACCTGACCAGCCCGGCGCCCCGCACAAGGCCCGTCATGAGCAGCGCACCAGACCCTTCAGGAGCGGCGCACCGGACCCGTCAGGAGCGGCACACCGGACCCGTCAGGAGCGACGCGCTGGGTCGGTCAGGAGCGGCGCACCGGACCGGTCAGGAGAGGCGCACTGGACCGGCCAGGAGCGGCATGGTGGGCCGGCCAGGAGTGGCGCATCGGACCCGTCAGACGCTCAAGCCGACCGATCAGCTGAACCGCACTCCGCCTTTGATGTGCCGACTCGGCATGACGGCGCCGCCTCAAAGCAGCCAACGGTCGCCGCATTAGCCGATTGGTGCCCTTCACCGGGCTTCAAAGGAATGATGACCGACAGCACTGAGAGCAATGCACCGCTGCAAATGATATCTGACCACGGCGGAGCCCGCCAAGGCGCCAGCCCTCGTCACATACCACCGTCCTGAAGTCCTGGACGCTCGCCAACAGAACCATCGGCAGAAAGCAGTCGCTACGGATCGCCCATGAGAGCACCATAATGGCTTTCGTTTCCCGTTTCTTCGCCGACGGTGAGCCTTAAGACGCAGCCAAGCCACGTTTGTTTGCAACGTCGTCAGGTGACCCGCACCCCGGAGCTGGTGTGGCCGCCTTCCGCCCGAGGCGTCACGGCTGCAGCAGAGTTGGGTGGAGCAAATGCAAGAGAGCGTGCCGTCAACGGCCGGGCCGCTCAGCACGCGCCACCGTCCGGCCGGAGCTGGCTGAGGTCGGGCCGAATAGTTACGTTCGTCTATTGGTCCCCTTCAACCAGCTGTGGCCGGCGGGGCACCGGCAGCCACGTCCGTTGTGGCAGGCATCACCCTAGACGGCAGGGGTCAGGACGTAGTGGCAGGGATCACCAGGGCGGGGAGTTTCCACTCCTGCGCGCTTACCACGGTTAGTCACGGCACCGCGTCATAGCGCCACGATCTCCACGGCATTATCAGAGCACCTATTTAAAGCGACACGCCGGCGGACACCGGCCGACTGTGTTTATTAAACTTCTGCGCTTTTTAACTTAAATTTGCAGCTTTCGGTCTGCCTCTACCAAACGCATGGGCCTACTTCTACCTCTGTCCGTGCCAGAAAAAAGAGTGCGTCGTCGGAAAAACAGCCATACTAACACCTGTCCGGTGCCCTGTCCCCGACCCAATCCGGTTTCTGTGCGCAACATTCTGTCCCACCCAGTTCCACCGGTCAAATTATCGCGGCTTCTGACAGAGGCGAGATCGTTTTGCGCTATCGATTCGTCAAAACGCTGTGATGTCATCAACCGTCATCGCCATCCATCACCTGCGACCGTCGC
>NW_023596545.1:14116107-14155399 GCF_011947565.3 Pollicipes pollicipes | reverse complement strand
CCTTCCGAGCCTTTAGCCTTTCAGCAACCTTCCAAACCTACCCGGGGCCCCCTTCTCTTCCGAGCTTTTCAACGACCTTCTGGGTCTTCCAAGCCTTTTTTCTGACCTTTCGAGCCTTCCAGTGACCTTCCCGGCATTTCAGTTTGCCTTCCGAGTTTTTTACGACTTTTGAGCCTTTCGAGCCTTGTAGTGACCTTCCGAGCCTGACCCCAGGCTTCGTTTCCTTCAGGGACTTGACGACAATGACAACGCCCCAGCGGTGGGTACCAACTGGGAGGTCTACTATTTGAGGACCTGGTGGAGCCGACCAACGGAGGACAAAACGGCCACTCGCCGCCGCCGCCTGCTATCTGTGAGTTCCAGAATACCCGGCACCTACCACGCGGCACGGGTGGTAACGGAGACACATCGCGACTACGGTGCTCTTGATGCCAACGCCTCGGTTAACGTTCGTCACTGAGTTAGTACGGTTTAGAGCTTGTGATTTACTAGTTACCTGTGTGCTTGTGCGATAGGTATGCGCCGCGCATTGTTGTTTTATCCGAACCGTCGTTTTGCGATTAGCCAGTTGATGTTTCGTGACAGCGTACCCAGAGCTTGAAACTGAAGCCATGCCAGTGGAGTGAGCTCAGCAGTGGTAGCTGGGCTGAGCCGCATGGGAGCCCAGCCAGACCGAATGCTCGCTGCCACGGTACTATTACGTTTCAGCGCCACGCCGCGCCGCGGCCCACGCCGGCGTCGGAGACCAAGGACTTGTTCGGGGCGGAGCCGTTCTCGCCGCCGGCTCCGACCGGTCCGCCGCCGCCGCTGCCGCCGCCCGTCCGGGCCGACCCGTTCGGCATGGGCAGCTTCCAGGGCTCGCCGGGTGAAATCGAGAACGCCATCGGCATCCTGGACAAGCGGATCAGCGAGATGGAGGTGAGGGAGCAGCTAGGCACCGGGGAGGCATGACCATGGCTGGCGTGGGGGAGAGCTTGGCTCGGGTGAGGGACGAAAGTGACTCAGGGGAGGGCTGCGCGGGTGCAAGTGAGGGACGAGCTGGGCCTGGGTGTTTAGCAGCATTAACTTGAAGGAGTAACGTCAGTCAGTTCGCATATCATTGTACGAAACGGAAGGGTGAAAACGCATAAATCATTTGCATGTTTAATGTCGTGGTTCTATGGCACCGCGACAGGCCATATGTTTTATATATTTTTATATTTATATTTTATATTTTTTTCGTTTCAGGCTGGCTTCAGCCGGGGGCTGGCCATCGGCAACGACGACTTCTCACTGGACGACCTGGACCCGCTGAAGAACTGACCGCACCCTGCACGGCGTCCGGCGACCCGAAGCGATACCTGGCGACCGGGCGTGACACCTGGCGCCGGCGCGTGCCGAGCTGGACCGCGGCAGCGGGCTTCACTGGAGGTCGGCCTGCTCCGGTCCGTGCCGGTAGTGGAGTGCAGTGACGAACGCTGCCACTGGCGTGAACGCGCCTGCGGCGCGGCTGAGCAGTCGGCTGCCAGGCGGTGGCTGCGCCGTGAGATGCGGCCGCCGGGCTCCGGATAGCCGCCCGCCGCTGAGACGCTCCCGCACTGCGAGCTGGGGGAGACGCAGCGGATGCGGGCCAACTGGGATGCATGCGGCACGAGCGCGACTCTCGCGATCTGGGAGCCCAGATAGCAGCACTGAGCGGTTCTGCGGTAGACAGAGAACCTTGCCTCGTCTGCGCTCCTCACCGGAAGAAGGACGCTGTCCGTTCCCGACCGCGTGTTGTCGGCCGGTCCTCCAGCACGGGAGTGTCGGCGGCTCCTGCTGTCGCGTGCAGGCTCACTGAATGAAACACTGTAGTTTTAAACTGCATATCGTTGTGGATGGGCCCGGCACTTGGGGCGTGGCGAGAGTGGCGGTTACGAGAAATGTACATACGGGGGTGCGGCGTGATATGCTTTATGTCGGTCGCTCGTGGTCGTAATGGGCGAAACGAGAGCGTGAGTTGAGTTAAAATACTGTGAACCGCACCTGCGAACAATATAACCACTATCAGCGCGTGGGGGGGGGGGGGGGGGGGACGCGCGAACGAAAGATTGCGTCTTTTTACGCAAGGTGTGCTACAGGCGAGTGTGGGCCACATGTACGTACCGAAATTACATGATAACTTCGCTGTCGTCTTGAAGAAGTTCGCCCTGAATCGAGAGCGTCCATTGATAAGTCAGTTGCCGTCAGGTTGCAGTTGGGCCCGCCGTTGCCGTGCAGAGATCGGCCGTTGACGAAGCGGAAGCGTTTGTTTAAGGAGTTAATTTCCGCCCGGGTCATCCGTCTCTGCCAGTTGGTTAGCAAACCTGGGGAGTTCCACATGGATTTGAGCACCATCCTGGTGCCTTCATGCGGTCACTGACACACGCGGTGGACGACCGGACCCCAAGTAGGCAGTGTCCACGCTGACGGGTCCTGTCCTGTCCGCTCGGACACAACTGCGACCCGGCGCGGGCAGAGCTCACGTGTGGGGGATATGTCGTGCACCGAGTACGAAGTCTCACCCGGCGATGGCGGACAGGGTTTGTGTCCTGCCCGTGCGCAGCTGCCACGAGGCCGCAGCTCTACACCGGCACGACCTGATGTTTCACCCAGCAGAATACTGAAGCGTGTAGCGGAAGTACACATGTTTCCGTTGAACTCGTCGAACATGGACAGCGGCAGCGGCCATTGGACGCTCCAGATATCGGCAATGAGTGAATGTGGCGTGTTGTGTTGGGTTTTGGTGCGCTTTCAAGAATTACGATATTTATCAGCGCATGCACCAGCGTCTGTCTAAAAAGGCCTGACCTCAACTAAGGCTCGAATCACAGAAAACTCCTATATCACCAAAACGTTACCGGTCGATTGCAACTTTTAGCATCATCAGAAAATTACCGACCGATAACAGCTTAAAAGCATTAAAATACGGAAAACGTAATAATTAAAATTCGTCGAAAAATGCTGACTTCTTAAGGTCACCTACAGGGTCAAATTTGGGTCTAAAGGGCAAGAGGCTCTAAATATAAAAAAACCACCAGCGGATTTTAAACTTACAAGCACCATAATTTTCGCCGCAGAAAAAAACTAGCATCCTTCAAAAAGTCATGACCTCTCCAACTTAACCTTATAGGTAGAACAAAAGCCCAAATGACCAGGACTCCCTATCGGTTAAACAAATTATCGGTAGATTTCAACTTTTCAAGTACCAAATATTCACCAGCCCATGAAGTAGCGCCCGCCAATATGCCCTGAGCCATCAGGGTCAGGACGCTAGTTCATGCGTCGGTGAATGTTCTCATGTTTGAAAAGGTTAAATCGACTTGAAATTTTTGATAATTTGCGTCCTTTAGGTATGAATTTGATCTTGAAAAGTTACCTCGAGAGATCACAAGTTTTTTCTCGGACGTTTGATCCTTTTGTGGTGAATATTATGACGCCTCAAAATTTGAAATCAGCGGGTTCTGTTGTGTTGATATGACATTTTCCGTCGTTTGACCTGTATTTGTACCTTGGAGGTCACATGAAACTGCAAAATAAACGCCATTTTTGATTTCATGGGGTTACAATCGACCATATGATGTTCTTTTAGGGAAATCGGCACTCGCCGCTGAATAAATCAGAGTAAAGAGCCAACTTCAAGACGTGACTTCGAACACATTGTCTCTGCAGAGATTTCATGGATTATCACTCCTGAGATGGCGAAAGACATATGTGTGGTGCTACATCGGCGAATGTGGCTGGCGAAGGATCGATGTGATAGGTACTTCGCGCTAACTATACCTAAGTAATTGATGCTTGCGGCGACGGGCGACCTCAGGATGCTTGTTTAAGCGATAAGACCTTGTATAGGGAGGTTACGTAGGGCCCGTGGTGATCCTGAGGTCATTTTTCTGGATAATCTCGAGGGTGGGTGCTTTTTTGGAGAGACGTCATAAAAGCGCATTATGTTCCAAGACTGGGCGGATCAGGGTATTGCATAGGCGAAGCAGAGGTCACCAGTATGCACCCCACCCAGTGATTATGTTTGACTGAGACGAATGCGTCAATGGCGAATGTCGTTAAAGGGAGGATTAAATTTGAGGCGGCGGCCAGGAGGCACGCCGAGGCATATACATTCTGGGACTACGGATCTCAGGGATTATTTCGCCACTATCATTTAAAGAAGCTACAGCCTACAAGATCTGAGTGGCGCCGATGGTGGAAAAATATTACTGCAGCTGATTGGTGGGGAATGTCGTCATACTCCGCTGACCGCAACACGCTTTGATGCGCTTGATGCACGTTTTAATCACGGCCGCACAATCGGCGCCAGGGTGCGAGTACCACATCACCAGATCATCGGCGTGCAACAAACTTTTGATACTGAAAGCTAGTTTACGAATATGTTCAAATGCATCATTGATCGCTGCAAGACAAAATGTTGGTATTATCACGCTGCCCTGTGGCATACCGTGGTGTAAGGCGTCCCACTATGAATAGCCTTTACCGTAAGGCACTATGTGTGATTCGTAAGCATTTCCTATGAGATTGGCAAAATGACCTCGAATACCGATTTGATGCAGCTTAATTAAGATACGCGATTTTTGTGCCATGCCAAAGACCGTTTCCAAGCCTAGAAAAAACCAAATTTGATGGCAAGTATCTTTTAAAAAAACTGCATTCCGTCTATAAGTTGAACGGGGCTATTTGCGGTGCATCGTATGGACCAGAAACCGTTCTGGTGAGGTGAAAGGTGGTAAGATTCAGCCCCCAGACCATCTTGCCAGCGATCGTGTTGAAGTTGGACCGCTATTATTGTGACGTCATCGGAGGTCCCTATTTGGAGTCAAATTATCGGAGCTGAGCTCAAGGACATCCAAAATCTAGTCACGCTTCGCCGGTTCTGGGCGTCAAATGCTGGATTAACCAGGCAACATAGCCAGAACCACTATTTCACCGGCGTCGCACGTGCCTCGAATAAATGTTGCATCTACAGCGGTGCAGTGAAAGAGAAGGAAGTTGAAAACGTTAAGGACAGGGTTCGAATAATACCCTGTCTACAACTGGCACCAAATGGCGCAGGCGGGCTAAGAGCGCCTCCCCCTTCCCATTCAAGGCTCTCACTCGCCGATATATGATCACACGGATATCTTTCAATATCTCAGGCGCGATCCCCTGCGAAAGGTCCGCGGATCTCAAGACCGACGATGAAGTACCCGATTTGAGGTTCCAAAGGGCTTGAAGAACTCGCTGTTCCAATAGGCAAGGCCCTCACATGCCAGTCACAGCGCCCTTTCCGCCGATTGGAGTCGATGAGGTTACTTCGGCACCACCAGTACTGACGAGTGAGCTCTGTGTCGGTCTGGGTCTTGTGGCCCATTTCCTAAGCAGGGGCAAGGCTGGGGCCTGTGATTTACAGTAGTTGGGGATATGGGTCGATGGAAGGAAGGCCTTTGTGTCGACCAAGGACTCGCGTTGCCTAACGGGGTCTTGTGTTGGCATGGGACTCCGAGTCGGCCAGGAACAGTATTGGATGGGCTTGAAGAGCGGCCCGATGGACCCTTCGGGATCAATGAACAAGGACCCCATTAAGCACGCGCTAAAGGGCTTGAAGGGTCACATCAAGGATCTTAGCTCAGCGGGGCGTGACCTCAAATGTCAATATGAACGTTGCTTACATTTATTGAGAAACCCCTGGGACAACGCGAGTCCCCATTCCGGCCAGAGACTACCAACACCGGGCAGTTTGGACCATATCGGTCTAAATCCCTTCGCGCCCATTTCCCGAGCAGGAATAGGGCCGGACCCGCGAGTTCCCTTCGTCGAGGTCCCTGAAACAAGGAGGGGTCTCTTGTCAATCGGGGACCCACATTGACTAACATGGCGCCTTGTGTCGGCAGGTGGCCCTGAGCCGGTCAGGGATCGTGTTCGAGGCTGCCTGAACAGGGGGGAGGGGGAGGGGGAGGCCAAAGAGAGATTCGAAGGCCCCTCGAGGCCAAAGATCAGTGGTCTGATTCTGAATACATGGCTGCGGATCATAGTAAGGACTTCCTTCCGTACGGTCGTAACCTGAAAGGTCAATCAGAGGACCCTATATTTCTCGCCATCTACTTGGACCAGAGGCCACCAAAGCGTAACATTCGGCTCCCGGTCGGTCTGAGCCCTGGAGGTCATTTCCGAAACAAGGACGAAGCCGGAGCCCGCGTTTCTCGTTGATCGGTGCCCTTTCACCAATAAGGGGCCCTGTGTTCAGACCATGTTTTCCTCATATTTTCTTATATTTTTTTAGATTACCAGACGGACTGAACGGGCTAAACATGATCAGATAGAATTGGATGGTACCGGACGTGGCGGAAAAAAGTTGTTCGCTACAGAACGAGATCAGGCGGGACAGGATGGACCTGGCATGGACCTGAATGGAATGCACCCGGTCATAGAGACCAGGCGTAACCGGATGGATCAGGTGTAACTAAACATTGGCTTCGTCTGTTTTAGATGGAGCGCCGCCACGACTGTCGCAATTGCAGAAAGCCTTTTTGCGGAGCCAGTGTCCCCCAGCAACATCGAACATGTTTGTTCGTCGCGCCCATGTGTCGTCACGTGACGCCCGCTGTGGCCGGGATGCTGCGGCTCCCACGGCGTTCACTAGTCAAAGTCAGCGAGAGTTTGCATGCGAAGCCGCATCACCTTGGAATGCCAGGTCTGTGGAACCGGCCCCTGGGGACCGTGGCGCGCGATGTTGCGCTGCGCTTGGGGTTTTGTTGTGGCATGTGGGTTCATGGGGAGCGTTTAACGTGGCACCTGTGTTTTGCGTTTGCTTTTGCTGCTTTATTTTATGGTGCTTTATCTTCTGCTTTGCAGCGTTGTGTTGGCACTTGGGCTGAAGTCGTGATAACCACCGCGTGGAAAAATTTTCATTAGTGACTATGATTATGACCGGGACTAGACGGAACTGGACGGCACTGAAGGGACATGGACGAGACCTGATGGAATCGGATGGAGCCGGATAGGACCTGGGACCAGGCTAGACTGGACGGAGCCCGATGGAGTCAGACAGGACTTGGAGTGATGGGACGGGATCAAACGGAAAGGGACGTGACCAATAAGAACGAGACGGGACAGCACGGGGTCAGACGCAGCCAGACGGGGCTAGACGGGACTAGACGGGGCCAGGCGGGACCAGAGCACGACCTGCCGGGACCAGAGCGGGGCCAGTCGGGACCACATCGGGACTGTCTGGTTCCTCTCTCGCCCGTATGTTCTCAGATCGTTCCATCTGGTTTCGTCTGGTTCAATCCGGTCCCGTCCAGTATCGTCGGGTCCTGCCCGAGCCCGTCTGGTTTGATTTGGTACTATAAGGTTCCGTCCAGTCCTGTTCAGTCCATTGTATTCCCCTTCACGTTCCGTCCAGTTCCGTCCGGTCCTGCCCCATCGCGTCGAGTTCCATGTGGCATCCCCCACCCCCCAGCGCGTGCCGCCCCGTCCGGTCCGGACCGGTCCGCTCCCGGAGCCGTCTGGGCTCAAGATGCTTTATCCTGCGCCGTCCAGTCCCGTCTAGTCTTGTCCGGTTTCTAGCCGTCACGGGGTGTCCGATGTGGTATGATCCCACTCGGCTTGGTCTGATCATTTCCAGGCCCGTTTAGTTCCATTCAGTCTGTCCGGTTCGTGCGGAGCCATCCGGTCTCGTCTGGTCTCATTACGTTCCATCCGGTTCTATTTGGTCCCGATCGATCGCGTCCAAATTCGTTCGGCCCTGTTCAGCTCCATCTGGTCCCGCCTGGCTCCGTCCCGTAGCGTGTGGTCTTAGTGGACTCTAGCCAGCTTGACTGTGATTTTTTTAGTGTTTCCCATCCTAATCAGCTGAAACTGTTGGTGATGTTTATCATCGTATAACAAACTGTCCAACGCAATGCATTTTTTGTGGGGTCTAGAAACCGGCATATGACGCAGACACGTTCGTTCTCCGAAACGGCTCGCCCGATCGGCTTGAGACCTTCCCCAATCGATTCTGTACGATGACATGAATCATGAAGCGGTAGCATCGAGACCTGACCTGATGTCAAACACCTAGAAAACGTGACGGGAAATTTTCATATACAAAAGCAGACAACTCAGACCTCAGAACCTACTGCATCGGTCGTTGCCAAGCCTTCACCACTGTATGAGCCATACCTCATTACTTCCTGCATTTGACAATTTGATGACCCTAGGTCAGGTCACAAAATTAATCAAATTTCAAATCCCCAAATTCTTGCTTGCAGACCACTTAGTTCTTTGAATCTTCCACTCCGATTACTGCGAAACCCCACTATTAAGTGCGTCATACCTGATTCGTTGTTGAAGCCGCAAGTATCGGACCATTTACTAATTTCGCCCCTTCGTGGCATGTTTAATCCCCATAAAACGTGCAACTTGGTTAGGCTGGCTTCATGGTGATAGGAATGTCATTTGTTTCCTAAATCTCTCTTTCGCGGATGTGTTCTACTGAAAGTCACGCGCTGGATCGTGCATGGTGTCGCTGTCGTGGCCATGGTGGCTCGCGGCTGGTCCGGCTGGTAGATCCAATAACCGTGGGCTTGCCCATGCCAGGAAAAGGTCAATGGGTGTGGTGTGCGAACAATTATGTCGTGATTATGCACATGCCCCCTTGGCAGCCTCTTGTGGTTAATAGCTCCAAGTTGTTCAGAAGTCCACAGAATCGAACTGAGCCTGGGTCACGGTTGTCACGTTTGCTGTAGATCTGATGTGCCCGCCTGTGAGAGCAGGCTCGATGGGCCTGATCGAGCCGGACCGGTTTAGCCAGTGTCCTGCTGTGATAGATCCATGACCTGAGAATCCTTCTCAAGGATTTGCGTTCTGCACCCTGTCTATGGACTGTCACCAACGTTCGTGCTCTAGAAGCAAACGGTGGCAAAAATGACGAAAAAGACATCACTGTTTTAGTCAACGGGGACGTTGAGCTTCACCGTGTGTGTTGTGTGTAGCCGTATCAATGTAGGCGTACCGTATCAATGTATTAATGTTTCCCAAATGTGCCGGAAGTTACATATGTATCGGGCAGTGTTCTTTGCGTATCTGCTCACCAAAAAAGACGACTGCAGACAAAAAAGACTACAAAAAAGATTTTGCATTTGAGCAAAACGTATGTAAAAACGTTATTACTGTGATGTGTACCACCACAAACATTAACTTATGGAATTGCCCGTGCGCTTGAACACCCCCCCCCCCCCCAAAAAAAACGGCGTACGTCTTCTTGATATGTAGCGCAACTACGGATCACCAAATGTTTAATGTAATTGGATATCAGGTATGGCTTATCCAATGGTGAAGGTTTGCAGCAATCGGCTCGTTAGGTTCTAAGAACTGAGCTGTCTGCAAGTAAAAATGCTGGATTTTGTAAAATTAGATGGCTTTTGACCTGACCTAGGGTCACCAAATTTTCGACCGCAAGCGAGAATCAGACATGGCGAATCTTATGGTTGAGGTTTGGCAGCGATCTGCTTAGTTGCTTGTGAGAACTATATTTTCTGCAATCAAGAATTTCGGGGCTTGTGAAATTTCGTGATTTTTGAACGATACGAACCAACGACGACTTTGGCGATAGACTCCGGGATCGGGCTGCCTTCCTTAGCATGTGCACTTTTTCCTTCGCATTTTTCAGGTGTTTGACCTCCGGTCAGGTCTCCATGTACCTACCACATGCTCACCTCGTTGCACGGAATCGATTGGTGAAGACATGAAGGCGATCAGACGAGCCATTTTGGAGCACAAGGGTGTCTTCTTTCTATGCCGGTATTTTAGACCGGCAATGTCTGTCCGCATATTTACGTGAGGGTTGATGGGAAATGACCGGGTGGTCAGTGTGAGAGGGGGTCTGATTAATGTCATTTTGGGGTGCATAGAACTAAATGAAGGTGATGAAAGTCTTCTGAATGTTTCGTGCACCCACTGAAATTAATATTGCATGGGATTCGTCGCGCAACGCCGGCGAAGCCAGTGGGAAATGCAGAAAATTGAAGCCGGTTCCACATTATAACAAAAAGCGGTTCTGGTTCTGGCCTCAACGTGTCAAATGCAACTTAAGGAAGTGACTGCTTAAAATTGCTTCACTCAATGGAAAGGAGTAATTTAAGCTGGCCGAAAATCGGTTCCTTGTCATTCAGCGTGTTTCACATCAGGGATCAGTTTTAGAAGTTCGGTTAGGGATACTGGAAGGCAAATTGTCAAAATGTGCCCTGTCAGCTGGCATCATGAGACATTATTGGGCACTTGGAATGATGTCTTACAGAATCAGTATGGCTGATGAGCTAGAGCAGTGATTTTGTCATGTGTGGGTGATTCTGGTCTAGTTGAAAGTGTGTTTGCCTTCTGAGGACTGTTGTGGAGTTGTGTTGGGCAGATAGAGAATGACTCAAAGTAAGGTTCAATTTTTCACTAAAAAAATAAGGTTCCAAGTGTTCAAATAACTGTAATGTAAGGGAACATGCGAGTAACTGTGTGAGCACATTACAGGCTGTCTGAACATGATATTTCAAATAAAGCAGTAGAAAATAACAAGGCCCAGATGAGGTGACAGGTTCACAGGTGACATGAGGAGGGATTCACAGCAGGGGACAGTTGCCCTGTGGCTTGCAGTCAGGAGTTCATGGGTATGGTCTTTTCCCCAACAAATTTGGGGGAGACACCTTTTCCATGACCTAAAGACATTGTAACTACCCAAGTTGTTTAGTTATTATTCTATTGTGCCATTCCCCTGGCTTTTCTGCACAAGGGGCCCCACATAAATGAGCTAGAGAGTGACAACTTTTTCTCAGAGGACCCTTTTGTGCATCAAGTGGTCATTTTTATAATCATTGTCCCATCTTTGTGGATGAGGTAGTCCATGCTCCATATCAGGAGACCCAATGTTCCATTAAGGAGCTCCATTTGCTGGCCTGGGGCACCAACATGATAAACTAGAATGCCCCTGCCCTAGGTTAGGAGACAGCCTCTATATTCAGGAGGTTCTGTCTCTGGAATGGGCCTTTTCATGCATCATTTTCATGCATCATCAGAAGGCCTCAGTTTCAGCTGATGGTGCCTTGTTTGGGGATAATCTCCTTGGGTAGATTTGGAGGCTCATTTGTAAATCTGAAGCATCCTGTTCTTAGGCCCATCTTTGCATCAGGCCACTTTCTATGCAAAGGATTAGGAGGCCCATCTGTGCATCAGGAGACCATCTTCTGAAACCCAGCCACTGCTTTAAGTTAGGGTCCCTTTGCTGCATACTAACAGGTTCTGTGCCAATTTTTAAAATAATTTGCAAGGGATATTGCATGCTGTGCTCCTTTCCATGGGCTGGGACACTGCCCAAGAGCCCCCCCCCCCCCCCCTCCCCCTCCCATCCTGGTGCACCTGCAGGTAGGCCCCACTTTGTCCAGCAGTCGAGAAGCCCACCTGGAATGTCCCGCCCCTCTAACTCAAAACATGTGGCACTACCCCTGACCATGGGCCACATGCATGACCTGGGTATTAATATTTCAGCTGATGTGATCAGAAATATGAATGTTTCCTTGACAACCCCATGGGTTCAGATGACCATGGGCATGGTGAAAATAAGAAGTGCAAATATTAGATTAATTTACCATTAATAAAATCATGAACCATAATCCTGCATTGTCACAATATTTAAGTGGACTGGAAATTATGCATAAAATGCAGATAAATTTGCTAAAATATAAAAGGTTGAATTATTTGCAGATGCAAGTAGTACCATGCTTATCAGAGAACAAATTAGCGATGATTAAAAGATAATGGTGCAGCATGCTGCTGAGTCCATGCTACATTCAGTTAATGACATTGTTCAACATACAGCATGGTTGGCATAGAGCTTGAATGTTCGTCTTCATTTTCTGATCTTAACCTCCTGTAGTTTCAGAAGTCTCAAGGCACCAGGCAGTGAGAAAAATTGGCAAAAGGAAACCACTTAAGATTTAAGATATATCTGTTCTGATCTGTTTACCAGCATGCCTGTCAGCCACGCAGCTGCTGCCCATGTGTGGTCCAGATAGCCACTTGAACCAGCCAGTGTCACCTTGGTCAGCCTGCGGTCATGAACTGCTGTGTGAGGATCAGCTGGCTGGTCGCCGCCCATCCCGTCCTGCTGCCGCGCCGCCACCTGACGGTGGCCGGCCTGCGCGTGCGCCACCAGTACGACCCGCCGCCGGCGGAGAGCCTGCGCTGGTTCCCCGGCCACATGCGCACCGGCTGGCACCAGATGGAGGCCAAGCTGCGGGCCGTCGACGCCGTCATCGAGGTGCATGATGCGCGCGTGCCCTTCTCGGGTCGCAATGCGCGTTTCGAGCAGGCGCTGGCGGCCCGGCCGCGCCTGCTGGTGCTCAACAAGGCCGACCTGGTGACGAAGGAGGACCAGCGGCGCGTGGCGGCGCGGATGGCGCGTGACGGCGCTGGCGACGCCCCCGTGTTCGCCTGCTGCCGAGACCAGGCGGACGCCGGCTTGCGCTCGCTGGCTCGCAGGCTGTCTACGGTCATAACGGGCTCGGAGCGGGCGGCGCGCGCCGACCCGCGCGAGTTCAACTGCATGGTGGTGGGCGTGCCCAACGTCGGCAAGTCGTCGCTGATCAACGCGCTGCGCGGCCTGCACCTGCGTCGCGCCGCCGCCGCGGCGGTGGGCCCGCGTGCCGGCGTCACCCGTTCGGTGACGACGCGCGTCAAGGTGTCGGAGCGACCGCTGATCTACGTGCGCGACACGCCGGGCGTGCTGGAGCCGCGGCTCAGCCCGCCAGAGGCCGGCCTGCGGCTGGCGCTCTGCGCCGCCCTGCAAGACCACCTGGTCGGACCGCACCTTCTCGCCGACTACCTGCTCTACTGGCTGAACAGGCGCGGCAACCACGCCTACGTGTCGCACATGGCGGTGGCGGCGCCGACTGATGACGTGGCGCGCTTGCTGGCTGAGAGCGCGGCGGCGCGCGGGCGCTTCCAGCGCGTCCGGGACGTGGCGCGCGGGGCGGTGGTGCGCCGGCCCGACACGCACGGCGCTGCCCTCCACATGGTGCGCGGCTTCCGCGCCGGCGTGCTCGGTCAAATTCTGCTGGACGATGACCTGCTTGAGGAGCCGGCGGGGGAGGCGGCCGGTCGACTCTGAACATTGTCGGCGTGGTGTCTGTGCGTGCGTGCGTTTGTGTGTGTGTGGAGGGAGGGGGGGGGGGGGGGCGGAAGGAAAGTGTTATCGTCAAGCCGCCGCTCTGTTAGTGCGTGATGTTTACATCAGATGGAAAAAATATATAAGGGTGTTTTATTTATTGAGCTTTTGTGCTTGTTTTAATGAATGATTGGTTGTTGCTAGTCACGTTACCTCGTCATCTGGTCCATGAGAGTCGAATGAGCTACTCTGGATATGGCCATAGGATCTGCTCTTGCTCGGATAAGACCATGCGATCCGCACGCGCTCGGCCGATAGGTTTGGCTGATGCATTTGTGATGTGCTTCAGGGTGCTTCAATTGTCATGTTCACCGGACAATAGCACTTAATCATCCAAAATCCTGTATTCGCGCACCAAAAACAAAGAATGGCCTTCAATGCACCAGATAAAGCGACATACTAACTCCATTGATGTAAGGTAATATAGCATGTCTATCAAAACTACAAAACGACGCTAAGCTGGCCAGTTCTACCAAATGATTGGGGAGGTACAATTTCAACTACGAATAACGTCAGCGGTTTTGCGCGCAATGTGCGCAACTGCGGTCCTTGTAACCGGTGACTCCGCTTGGGCCGTCGGGGCTTACCATGTTTGTCGCGGGACCCAGTTTGAATCGTCTGGGCCCTCCTGTCGACCAAAAGGGCGTGATGTTAGCCATCTCGGGCCTCCCACGGGTGGCATATTTTCTCCTACGCGCCTCAAAGGCTGTTGTTTTGATTTGAGGAATGTTCTGCCTCGGCATGGAGGCGGGACCTCCCATCGGCGTGCTGGGAGGTCCCGCCTTCTGCATCTCGCCCTCTGCATCACGGAGTCTCCCTCTGCATTACGGGGCCACCCTCGGCATGACAAGGCCTCTCCCCGGCGTGACGGGTTTGCCCCTTGGCATGGCGGGCGTTCTTAAATTTCAATGTGGTCCAGCTCCAGAAGAGACGCGTAATGCAGCAGAGGGATGAACAGACGTTTCGAACATGAGCCCAGCTGAGAGCGCTGAAGCACTGGAGGGCTGATGACCAAAACGACTGCTGAGCCCTGCTTCAATAAGCGCTGCCTACCACTCTATATGGTACACAGACCAACCATCCAGTATACCTCCAAGAGCGCCGTAGACCGTCATCCAGCATGCTTTTTTCAAGAGCTGCAATGCGATTGCTCAATGGGTCAATATCCGGTCAATTTTGCGCTTGGTACCAGGGGAGGCGGGCGGACGGGATGCAGTCCAACCCAGACGCGGATATCTCATATTGCGTGTATTTACGCATCTTGTGCAACTGCCTCATAATCAGCTGGCGTAATTACGGGCTTCAGGTCGGATGCAGCAGGATGATGACGCCACGAAGCTGTCGGATCACCGCAGTCAAGCAGGGGACTACACTGAGGAGCAGACATATAACATTTAAGCCTACATACGGTGACCCCGTTTGCTGCTGAAGACTTGAAGGCTGGTGAATAGGCGAAGATCAGGAGTCGAGTCGAGGGCACGAACTTTCAGCGTTTGCCATCGCCAGGTGTGAAGAGGGGGAAGAGAAAATTAGCCAAGAGGAGGCGACATAACTACCTTACGCCTGCCACCGCCGGAACTGGACCCGATCTCGCCCAGCGCCGGCGGTGGCAGATGTAGGATAGGTGTCGTCCATCTTTTCTTCCCTCTCCACCCAGATGGTGGACACCGAAAGCTCGTGCTCCCCACTAGAAATCTTCTGATCTCCACCCATCCACCAGCCTACGATTCTTGGGAACGAAGCTCGTGCATGACCAGGCGCCGGGCGGTTCCTGGTACGGATAGCCGTTCCCCTGCATTGTAACGGCCCAGATGACGTGACAAGTGACTGCCAGTTTATGTAGTCATGACACTGACCGGTCTCTAGAACCCTCAGTGGGCCAGCCAGATTCCTTCGCCGCCAGATATAGGCAAGACGTACACGAAATCCCCACTTAAATATAATATTTATTTTCTTCACCAGTGCACTATTTACATCATTTATGTACACGATATAAAGCTATCAGTGGCCATGCGCTGCTGCTGTTTCCACTTCTCTGTCACAATGCGTCCTCAATGTGCGCCACGGCAGGACCTTCGCGGGACAGTCACACCGCCGTCCGGACAGATAAAGCACGCCGCCTGCCCGGCCGGACGGGGCCCCCGCTGCTGCTCTCCTCCAGCCAGAGGCGTCCACTGGTGCCCGTGGCCTCGAGGTCGTCTCCAACGGCAGTTGGCGGCGTCCACAGGTTACCAGCAACGTGTACCGTGGCCTGTATCGGCCGCCGCCACCGTCCGGACCCCCACAACGCTAATGTGACGGTGGCTCCTCGCCCCAGCGCGACCGAGCAGAAGGCCGCCGGAGGCGACAGTAAGCAGCGCGGCCCGGGCCTGCTCGCGGCAGCCGTCGGCGCTCCCGCCCCGTAGCGTCGACAGCTCGGACACAGCCACCGAGCCGGCCCGCCCGCCACCGCCCGCGCCAGGCTCGGGGTCGCCCGCGGTCCGCCGGCCGTCGCCACAGCTGACGCTGGTGACCGACGCTCAGTCGTCCAGCGTGCCGCTGGCGAGGTCGGTCATGCGCGGAAAGCGCATCTTCTTCTGGTCCAGCTGCATCTGCGCCCAGAGCAGCAGCTTGAGCAGCGTCTCCAGGCGGGTGGTCGGGTCAGCGGAGCTCTCCTGGCGCAGGATCGCCGCGTTCAGCTCACTCGCCACCTGGAGGCCACGATCGGAAGTTACTGCAGTTCTGCCGCCACTAGCCAATCCGATGCTCGAGTGTGCATTTTGCAGCCTCTCTGGAGAGTAGTGTTAACGGCGAACAAAGCGTGTCCACCAGGAGGCTTAAGATAGCCCGTGCAGTCATTTTCCGGTGGGATGAGCGGAACCAAAAAAACAGCCGGCGAAAGGCGGCTGATATAGAAAACGGCGGCCATATTTAGCCACCCCGGTGCCTCAACGGACAGAAATAGGCCGCAGGGCCTTATCAGTTGTTTTCTTCTGCTCACTCCACCCCTGATTCCAACCGAAAGAAATCGCGTGCGAGCCCCAGCGATGCCTCGGGGCGACAAGCAAGTTTGCGCGTGCATTCAGTCGTCGCCATCAGCTTCATAGTATCACCCACTCGGGTTATGTGACGGTTGAACGTCGTGGAACGTAAAGCTGTAGCTCACCAGGCTTCTGCCCAAAATTGAAGCAACAATTTAACCACAACGAACGGCCAATACGCCCGACATTGGCACACATACACGCTCAATCGCTGTCCTGTACTTTGGTCACATCGTCGGGTCTCCACCAAGCGCGGCTCGAACGACTCAGCAAAACCGGGGCTACGACGTATCATTCGCCCAAACAACGACTATTTCCCATCTGCTACATAGATCCGTGCCGCAACGAGCCACGGAGCGCAGGCATGTGGACGCCAAACAACCCCTCCAACTCAGCGAGGGCATTTCCCTCCATCTCGCGCCGTCTACCTTCTGCCGGTGCGAGGCGTTCAGCAGGTCGCCGAAGGGACAGTTGGCCGGGTCCTCAAAAGCGAGCAGAGCCAGCGTGCGCTCCAGCTCTGTCAGCACCTCAGTGTTCTCCTCGCCCCGCTCGGCCAGGCTCTGCTGAGCGAAGCTGCCGCACGGAGTGGGACGGCGTCACAGACGGCAGCAACTCCCCGGCAGGGACGGCCGGCTGGGCCGCGCGCAGGGCGGGGTGGCGTCACAAAGGGAGGCACCTAAACGATTGCTTTGAGAGCCTAGCCCAGATTGCGGCGCCGGCCGTTTGGGGTGCTCGCCTCCACTTCAGATCCGGCGGTATAGTGATGGGACCACTGCAGATCCGGCGGTATAGTGATGGGACCCCTGCGGATCCGGCAGTATACTGATCGGCCCACTGCAGATCCGGCGCTATAGTGATGGGACCACTCCAGATCCGGTGGTATAGTGATGGGACGACTGCAGATCCGGCGGTATACTGATGGGACCGCTGCACCGCTGCAGATCCGGCGGTACAGTGATCGGACCACTGCGGCGATGCATGCCAATGTCGCCGCAGCTCACCTTAGCGCCTCCTCCACGCGGCCGTCGCGGATCAGCTCGATCAGATGCTGCTGCTGCAGAGACAGACACGTCCGTTAACGGGCCATACCAGGCCACCACGCCACCTTGTCCTGAGACCGGCTTGGCGAGGATATTCGACAAGAGACTGTGAAAGCCGAGAGCCAGTGTTTCGGAAGGCTGTTTTTCAGATAGTTCAGCTTTGGTTGAGAGTTCTCTGGCTGCTCGGCAGCTTGGCGATATTTTTCGCCACGTGGTGCGAACATTTGGGTCCACGCATAGGGACCTCACCCGGTTAGATACTTGAAGATACTGTGGTAGCAATCAAACGGACATGGCGGAACGCAAGACCATTATACTATCACACAATAACTACTGGAAATGTAATAGAATGAACACTCCTGAGCCAGGACAGTGCACGGCCTATACCAATCCATCCAGTCTGAGCTCACGCGAGTAAAAACCATAGGATACAATGAACAACAAGAAAGCGAAACGATTCCCGGGCCTCCAAACCTCCACAATGCCCTACTGCCGGATGCGTCTCCCCATAACCACCAGCATCGAAATACCTCATGTCATCTACCCAGTCACGACTAAATCTCGCTCCACTCCCCTTCCAACCGCCCCAGCCGCAGCTGGTGGCGCGGGTGGCGGGTCGCCGCGGCGCACCTGCAGGTGGAAGTAGAGGTAGCGGTCGCTGTCCAGCAGCTCCGGGTGCAGCTTGTTGACCACGTCCGTGGCGTCCGAGATGCGTCCTTCGCGGATAGCGTCCCGGATCCTGCGGCGCAGACGTCAGCGACGCGTCACCGGCTGCCGGGAGAGCATGCAGCGGCGCACTGCGGGGCCCTTCACCGGTGGGTGGCCACTGCGGGGCCCGTCACCGGTGGGTGGCCATTGCAGGTGCCGTCACTGGTGGGTGGCCACTGCGGGGCCCGTCACCGGTGGGTGGCCACTGCGGGGCCCGCCACCGGTGGGTGGCCATTGCAGGTGCCGTCACTGGTGGGTGGTCACCGAGGGCCGCGTCACTGGTGGGTGGTCACTGCAGGTGCCGTCGCTGATGGGTGGTCACTGCAGGTGCCGTCACCGGTGGGTGGCCACTGCGGGGCCCGTCACCGGTGGGTGGCCACTGCGGGGCCCGTCACCGGTGGGTGGCCACCACGCGTCCCGTCACCAGTGGGTGGTCACTGCAGGTGCCGTCACCGGTGGGTGGTCACTGCAGGTGCCGTCACCGGTGGGTGGCCACCGCGGACCACATCTCTGGTGGGTGGTCACTGCAGGTGCCGTCGCTGGTGGGTGGCCACCGCGGGCGCTCACCAGTGGGTGGTCACTGCAGGTGCCGTCGCGGGTGGGTGGCCACCGCGGGCGGTCACCAGTGGGTGGTCACTGCAGGTGCCGTCGCTGGTGGGTGGCCACCGCGGGCGGTCACCAGTGGGTGGTCACTGCAGGTGCCGTCGCGGGTGGGTGGCCACCGCGGACGGTCACCAGTGGACGAGTGTGACGGGAGCGCGTCACTCTTCGACACATGCCGGAAAAATTCGGCTACCGATTGTGGCGTGATCTGGGCAGATCGATCGGGGAACACTGGCGGTGAGGTAGCAGGAGGATCTTCCGTCTTGGGATACTCTCTCGGAACTCTCTCGGAATGGGTATCACTTACTCCGGGCACAAGACAAACATTTGGCTTGAGGAAGACGTACGCGACTGTTTTACATTATCCTGCTGCAGCTGTCGCAAGCATTCCGAATGACCGACAAGCAATCCCTCCGGGCACAACCTAACGGCCCACGTACAAAATCTCGCACAACGCGTGCTCAGACGCCACGCCTGGCATACCGCGCCGGGAAGCGGGTGCAATCAGCGTACCGCGATACCAGGCACGCTGTCCCACCGGCCTAGCCAGGAGGCGCCATGCCGACACTTCGGGCGACCGCTGACGGTCCGTCCGTCAGTGACACCACGCACGGGGGCACGAGGGAGTGCCGCTTACCTGATGCGATCATCGAGAGACGCCAGGTCCACCTCAGAGGCCACCCCCGATTCCAGAGAAAACTTCTCGGCAGCTTCCTTGAATCCCTCTGAAACGGACGGCATTCAACCGCTGCATTCTGCTGCATTCAGGGATATGTGCCGTAGTCAGCCCATCTAGACACTGGCCGAGGTGTGGATCGTAGGTCTCCCCCGCCCCAGGTGCGCAGTTCAGGGATCATCTGCGCTCAATGCAAGATCCTATATGTGCAATGCTGTATGCTTTTGCCAATGCTGTCATTTCAATGTGAATTTGAGCTGGCCTCCATGTTGAAGCATTATCAGTGTGCACGTCCAAGACGTCAAATTTATATGTTCTTTTCGAACAAGTATTACCAGGGTCAAGTGGAATTTGTTATTAGATGAAAGTTGTTCCCTTTCGCCTTATGATGAACTTTACCCCTGTAGCAAGAAACAATTAAATGAATTTATTCCAACCGATCCAATGATAAGTGCGTTCCACCCTCTGCACCTGTGATTTTATTGCAAACAAAGCGATTGTGGTCACTGTCAGTCACCTCAGTGGCTTCATGCGTTTCAAAACTAACCAAACAATGTCTTGAGGCCACGCGGCTCCACCGCGCAATTAAGCGCGTCAACAGTGATCCCTCGCGTATCGCAACATAGCTCATGACAGCGTACGGTGCAACACACTGAAAGCGATGAGAGGGAGCCGCCCCGACCGTCACTGACTGGCGAAAGTTAGAGAGCGGTGAGAGGGAGCCGCCCCGACCCGTCACTGACTGGCGAGAACTAGAGAGGTAAGAAGGAGCCACCTCGACCCGTCACTGACTGGCGAGAACTAGAGAGCGGTGAGAGGGAGCCACCTCGACCCACCGCTGACTGACAAGCCCCAGATAACGGTAATAAGCAGCCACCCCAACCCGGCCCCGACTGGTGAGCCCAGATAGCGGTAATACGCAACCACCCCAACGCGGCCCCGACTGGCGAGCCCCAGAGAGCAGTGATAGGGAGCTGACCCCGACTCGGAGCCCAGCTGTGGCTGGCTGGTGAGGCCCACAGTCCGTCGTCGGCTGCCTCCCTGGGTGTGGCACGGCGTGGTCCGTGCCGCTGCTCACCGGTCACCAGGTAGTTCATGATGAGCCGATTCATGTCCGACCTGCTGACGTGCACACGCTCCAGCCGGCCAGCCCACTTCTCCTTGGGCATGCTGCAGCTCTCCGCCTGCTTGCTCATCGCGCTGGCGGCAGCGGGGCACACACCAGTCACGGAGGCGCTCCGTGCACAGGAACGGGTCGCGGCAGCAGCAGGGCACACATCAGTCACAGAGGCACGCCGCGCACAGCAGCAGACTGCCGCCTGGTGGGGGTCACTGGGCACACCTGCTCTAAAACACCACATATGAGAGCACACATTAGGTATGATTGAGCAGGAGCACTTCATGGACCTTTTTCTTATTTACCATAAATGACAACATGGACTCTGCATTGCAACATGACACAAAACAAATAAGGATGCCTCCAAAAACATATCTGCAGGTTAACCATACCCCCCCATGTCAGCACTCAATTCAACTACTGCATTAACAAATTACAGCAGTCCATGTCAGCCATGCCAATGTTTACATTAAACAGCCTCCCATGATGGACAGGCAACAATTTTAATCCATGATAAAACCCTGATAACAGCAGCATTTCAATATTATACTCAACATCTTCACCACACACTTAACATGAGACTGTATACAACATGAGATGTTGCCAAAACAGCACTGATTAATTCTATCATAAACACTCACCTAGTCCTTGGCATGTCAGGGCAGGCTTTCAAGGTTCCAGTAATGAAGGGTAAATAGGAAATTACTGTGATCTAACAATGAGTATTGGAACACTTGGCCTTATTTAAGCTTGATGCTCTGTAGGAGTACATAATGGGTAAAAATTGTTTTGTTGTGTATGAAAAATCAGGAAGTTAGGTGTCATGCAGCAGTGAATACACATGACAAAAACAAATGTCAGCAATCAACACTCATAAGACTTATGTTACTTTGTTTGGCTTGATGTCTTATACAGTATGCATCCCTTTTTAACATATCTACAGCAAGAACATTGGTGAATAGTTAACACATCTCTGTAGGGCCCGAACAGGTGTGGCAGCTGTCATAACCAGGCAGGTGATGATAAGACAGAGCATCAAGCCAGATATAACAAGCATTCCAAAATTCCTCCAGTAGGGTATGCAGGAGATATACACATTCATGCCACCTGAATTCTGGCCTTTTAGTTGGCTTCCACACAGACAATTTGTTGGCTGTTAATCCATGACCTTCTGACACCAAACCCTGATATCTGACCTACCTGGTCAATTTGGCAAGCCTCAGGCACCTAGGTGCTGGGTTGACCACCACCTGCTGGATACTGATTGGCTGATACTGAGAAAGCAGAAAAACAATAGGTAATTTACACTGTGTGAGGGCATGATAGCATGAAAAATGTTGATATCACTGCTGCCCAAGTATGATGATGATGATGATTTGGGGTTTTAGGGCGCATTGACTGCTAAAGGTCATGCAGCGCTGCCCAAGTAGCTGAATATTAAAAGACTGATGACAATCATGGATAACTAATCAAAAACTTCATAAGCATTCCAAAATAGCTTGGAAAAATGTTCAAATGTGTGTTTAAGAGCATGGTATGTGACTACACATCAGACCCATGTGAGTACACATGTATGACAGGGCAAATCAATATAAAATTATGGATATTTCTTTATCACAATGGAATGGCTGTCTCATGGAAAAGTGGTGATAGGTTTCATGCTTCTCATATGACAGAAACAAGTACTGTAGAGATGGAGAATGCACCATGACATGAGAAATTCAAACCAGTGGTGCTTTCCAGAATGTGAGTGTGCATAAAAATGCATGCATGCATAAACCTAGGTCTAAAAAAATTGCCTACTGCATCAAACACCTATTTCGCACCAGTGTACAATATGCCTTACTTGCATGCATCAAATAACCTATTGTGAAGGAAAACTGCATGAATTTTTGAATTACTTTTTGTGATGAAAAATGTTTTTGGAGTCTTTTGCATGAAGCTACCTAATATCATAGTGCTTTGGAGGATTTCTTGCCTTTGGGCTAAAACTGGTGATGATGTTGCGCTGCACTTTGAGCACTGAAATTTATGGGATACATAAGCTAAAGATGTGGCAGCAATGCTGAAGTTACTTCCATGCAGGACATGTATTTTACCAGGACATGAAGTTACTGCCATCAGGACATACACTCCATGAGGAAAATCCATACCTTCCTTGCACTTCCTGCTGATGGCAAACCAGTAAATGTAATGATTTGGTGTATCACAAGAGGTAAAAGTAACAGCCCCATCACCCTGCAAACCCTCAGCATAATAAAAATAGCACTGCCTCCATAAGGTTGTAGATGGAGATTGGTCTTTGACCAAACATCCCTTGCATCCCTCTGATATCAATGCCATGTTAGCTACCTGGATGAGCAATCAACAAAGAATAACCAAAACAATGAACATTGTAAGTGAACTGAGCATACTGGTCTTAACATATCACACCAAAAAAGTGTCCAGCATCATTTTAAAATAGCAGTACAGACTGCCTTTAACATAAGCATGCACCATATTTCTTATCAGTGGCATTCTCAATTTTGTATCTCATTACCATCAGCCTTGGCCCCTAAACCAAAATTGTGACTGTGGCACATCTGTACTCAATTATAATGACTGGCAAGGGGACAACCCTCAAGATGCCAAATGCTCAACCGTAGGCCTAAAACTTGTCACTCATACCAAGCTTAACAAAAGACGCAGTGTGAGGGTTCGTTGACAGTATTATTGGGTGTGAAAGGGAACAACCCGAGCCAGTGCGTCAGGTATCTCATTAAGTTCTCCACACCGCTGATGCGCATTTTCAGACAGGCATTAATTACCTGACACTTTTCCTCCGCTCGTTCCTAGAACAGACTTGGTCCAACGCGGTTCACACTTCTTGCGCGCACCTAGCTGATAGCTTCAAAACAACAAAGCCTAAATTAAGCGCACTGCGTTCTGAAATTACGAGCGACAACTACGGCGCAGATGTGTCTTACGACTCAATGAGTGTAAAACTAAAATCGTTGCCAGCTGTTGCATTCCGACCAGCTGGTCGTGATGTCATAATGTTTATGTTGCAAAAGACGGTGTCAGGAACCTCTAAGGCTATTTTAGATAAGCTCAGAATCAACCAATTACAAGCGCATCGCATTATCGACAGTTTTAGACTGGTAATATCAGGCAGCTGCATGACTTCCAGAACGCACAAGCAAAACATCGAGCCCGAGCCCGGACACACTACATTGAAAAAGCTCCCAAATGAGATATTGCTTCCCCGACACAGTCCGGTCCGGTTCAATCCGATTGTATGGCCGACATATAGATGTGAACACAGCGTTCCGGTACAAGGCTTTGTTGCCCTTTCTAATCATAGTCAAATTCTTTCCAGTATCATTCAATACGTTCCGTCCTATGTCGATCGCGTCCGATCTTGACCTTTCCCTCACCTTGGAAATATTTTACATGCTATGAACGGCACCACCCATACATTTTCTTTTAACATGTTTAACATTGAGTATACCTGCGAGATCACCAATAACTTGAAAAACCAACGATATTTTAAAGTTGTATTAGCCATGACGTCATCGCCAGCTGACCTTTCTTCGTAAGCCTGAAACCTCTACAAGCAGCTGCGCCAATTTCTCCATCACTCTGCATCCTGATCCGTTGATTGGGAGCGCCTTGTGGTTGCGGCGGTGCTTGTGGGTACATAGGGGTGGACTTGTGGTATTATTAACATCTTTATCGGAAGCAGGAACCCTCAATTCCTGTATCATGTAGTTTTGGAGAAATTCCCTGTCGGGAATATTTTTGTGGCGTCAGGACGGGCACGAATATTATCAATACGTTGCAGTATAAAATCAGACTTGTAGACAGCAGGATTTTCCCGAACAGTACCTTTCAATTAGCGTTTGCTGTAGCTTTTCAAAAATTCGTACCATTAGAACCCTTTCTTACCCATAAAATCCTGTGATGTCCGTTTAGACAGTACCTTAATTGCTTTGTACCTACCGACAAGATAAAAATACATGTCATGCCAAACGTGCCCAGCTGAGGGGTGACATCGTAACCCAATAATAATGTTAGTGCCTGCGTGCTATAAATCTGAGTTCTCATAGTCTGATTTCATGACTAGTACCATCCATGATACATTTAGGCAATGGTTTCAGGAATTATGCAAGAAAGGTGAAATCAGTCAAAAATGCCTCTAAGATATCTTTTCAGCAAAAATTATTTGAAAATGCAGCATGATTTGGCCTGGCTTGAGTTTGGTGTACATGTGCACAAAACATTCAAAAATACTTCGAGGAGGATGTGCAGGATGTACATATATATTCATGCAACCAGCACTCTTAGTTCCCCAGCAACCTCAGTGCACAATTTATTGGTGCTTATGTATTGCCCTGGCCCGGAACTCAGACATCTGGTCTGCCCACCCCTTTTTCAGGCCTTTGGCACTTAGATAGGGTGGGATTGCCAATTTTGAGGAATGGGAGTGACACCAAAGCTAGGGGCATAATGGCATGAACAACAAGTGACATCCTGTCACTTAAGTAGCTGAATGCTTCAACACTGGTGTATCAGGTTCAGCACACCAGAGTCACATGGGTGTCCAGTGCAATGGATAATTTTTTTGTACATTGCCATACTGGTCATGGATCAAGAGATTTTGTGGCATTTTCTTAAATCGGCCCTGACCAGAATGCACTCCATCCTTACAGAGGCATTGGACCAGGGCTTCCTCCAAGTACTGAGTGGGTGCACTGGCAGGTGATATCAGATTCCAACATCCACAAAATGTTCTTGTTTTTACTTGTGTATCTCACAAGACACTTAAACAATGTCTGTGATGTTCTTGGAGAGAAAGTAACAACAGATAAAATTTTTGCTCTGACTAGCAAGGGCTAATGCTGAGCCTCCACTGCCCTGTTCTCCCTGCCCCTCCCCTCCCTTCCCCAGCTAACATGTTAAGGAGACACTTGATTGAGCTGTGAGAAGTACATAGATGTTTAATCCAGTGGTGGTCACTAATCCAGAATCCACCAGGACATCTCAATATCATCCATTGCCCAGGGTGCCTTTTTACTGGGTCATTTCACATGGAAGATGTTCATATACCATGCATATTGGCATGTCAGAAATATATGTTGATAAAAATTACAGTACCTTGCCTTTTCTGCTGCATTGCTGCACTGTGATTCTGACAGCATGGCTGCATTCAGCATGCCTTAGTGCAAGACATTGCTCCAGCCACATATAGCCCTCCAAAAATATAACTCACAAGTTTTGTGTCATTGCCATCTGTGAACGCACCACCTTAGTACACTGCCTCTGGTCCGCAGCCCTCCAGCCGTGCGATGGACAATGTGTCCAGTCGCAACTCGGTGGTGGCGACGCGCACGGCGCGCATCATGATGGAGGGCGTCGGGGCGCGCGTGATGCGCGGCCCCGACTGGAAGTGGTGCAAACAGGTGAGTGCGCGTCGCATCGGGCGGCGGCCGCTGCTGCAGCCGGCCGTGGCCGGTGAGACGGGGCTGGGGAAGGGGCAGCGAGCTGCCAGCTAGCATCGCGTGCTGTCGTGTTTTGTGTGTGCGTTCTCAGTGTCACGCGTCGCGCCAAGTGTAGGCATGTGTTACCGTGCCGCGGCATATTTCCAGGCTATGGCAATTGTACCGATCGCTGGGCGTGGGCGCTGCGTGGCTTCCTGATTTTGTAGTACCGTGTGGTCACTCACGGGCATGAGTCCCCGTTCTGCCGTCCTCACGGGACGAGCGGCGCCATAATCGAGCGCACCTGGCGCGCGCAGGACGGCGGCGAAGGCCACGTGGGCACCGTACGCAACTTCGAGTCGTCCGAGGAGGTGGTGGTGGTCTGGGACAACGGGACGGCGGCCAACTACCGCTGCGCTGGCGCCTACGACCTGCGGGTGATCGACAGCGCGCCCACGGGTACGTGACGTGTGGTGCGCGGCCAGCACTCTCTGGTATAGGAGTGGCTTGCCGTGGCGAAGGACTCACTTATCACGGGTGGCACTCACTGGTTAACGTGTCACGTGTCGTGGGCAGCCCCTGCTGGTGCGGGACTCGCTTGTGATGAGAAGCACTTGCTGGTGCTTGACTCACTTGTGATGGGGAGCTCTAATGTGTGATGCGCTTGACATGGGAATGCTCACTGGTAAATAAGCCACTATCACGGGAAGCAGCAATACATACGTCACTAGCACAGTTGGTAATGCTCGTATATTTGTGGAAGAACTGGGGCCATATGGTGTGTTTTCGTGGCATCATAGAGCAGCTCCTCTGAGCGTTCTGACCTGCACCATCTGGCTAGCCCGAGTGGGGGTCCGCCGGAGCCCCTGAGCGCTCCGCCCGCCGCCTGACCGCGGGCCGGCCCGTCTCGCCCCACCGCAGGCATCAAGCACGAGGGCACCATCTGTGACACGTGCCGCCAGCAGCCCATCTTCGGCATCCGCTGGAAGTGCGCCGACTGCTCCAACTACGACCTCTGTTCTGTTTGCTACCACGGCGACAAACACCACCTGCGCCACCGCTTCTACCGCATCACAGCCCCCGGCTCTGAGAGGTGGGGCAGCGCACAGAGCGCGCGGTCACACCTCTGGGTTGGCCGTACCGCGGCCGCTTTGGTGGCCAGTCTCGAGGTCACGTGACCACAGGTCCGCAGAGCCTTTGGTGAAGTTGTTTTCACAACAAGCGTGTTCTGACCGAATGGCATCGCTGCTGTCGCTGTTCAGGACACTCGGTCAGTTTGTGTTGGTACTATGACGTCTGCGTCGCCGCCTCGGCCAGCTTGTGTCGGCTCCGTGACGTCTCTGTTGCCGCCTCGGCCAGCTTGCGTTGGCTCCGTGACGTCTGTGTCGCCGCCTCAGGCCAGCTTGTATTGGCTCCGTGGGGTCTGTGTCGCCGCCTCGGCCAGCTTGTGTTGGCTCCATGACGTCTGTGTCGCCGCCTCGGCCAGCTGGTATCGGCTCCGTGGCGTCTCTGTCGCCGCCTCGGCCAGCCTGTGTCGGCTCCGTGACGTCCCTGTCGCCGCCTCGGCCAGCCTGTGTCGGCTCCGTGACGTCTCTGTCGCCGCCTCGGCCAGCTCGTGTTGGCTCCGTGACGTCTCTGTCGCCGCCTCGGCCAGCTTGTGTCGGCTCCGTGGCGTCTCTGTCGCCGCCTCGGCCAGCTTGTGTCGGCTCCATGACGTCTCTGTCGCCGCCTCGGCCAGCCTGTGTCGGCTCCGTGACGTCCCTGTCGCCGCCTCGGCCAGCCTGTGTCGGCTCCGTGACGTCTCGCCGCCTCGGCCAGCTTGTGTCGGCTCCGTGACCGACGTTTTCTCGGTGCGCCGCAGGGTGCTGGTGGAGCCGCGTCGCAAGAGTAAGAAGACCTCTGTGCGCGGCATCTTCCCCGGCGGCCGCGTGGTGCGCGGCGTCGACTGGCAGTGGGAGGACCAGGCGAGTGACGGGCGACCGCAGCGCCACCGGCGGCGAAAGTCGCAGCCAGAAAACGACAGGCAACGAAAATAGTGATGAGATGCAGGCCACTCAGTATTGCTAGCTGTGTTTTAGTCCCGGGAATGTTTTTACACGCTATCTCGGTTCAGCTGAGACATGCGGTTATGTTGATAAGCACCGAGCGGGATAGCGGTGCTCTGCGTTATGTGAATGCATGTGACGCTTTGCACAAAATGCAAATTGTGAATGGAATGGTCAGTAAGGTAGTTCCTCGGACGTGGATGGAATGGAAGTTTACATCTGGCATTTGCACTTACAACAGCGGCATTTGGCTTCCATTACATTCAGAAAAAAACTGTGTGATGTGTCGTTCTTATGACGTTCAGCGTGCTGTGACTGGTGTTTTGATGATGCTGGCATCCCATGTTTAGGACGGCGGCAACGGAAGGAGGGGCAAGGTGACGGAAATCCAGGACTGGTCAGCGGCCAGCCCCCGGTCTGCCGCCTACGTCATCTGGGACAACGGCCAGAAGAACCTGTACCGGGTCGGCTTCGAGGGAATGGTGAGATTAAGCAGATTGCGTAGCTGGTTTCAGCGCAATCCTAAGGCTGATAATCCAACTCATTTTCCTGGTTGAAGAGAAAAGACTATGTTCTTGTGCTTTTCACTTATTGTAGCATCAAATGGATGTAATTTGATCAGTATGACCAGTTTTCTGGAAATCTTCCTGGATAGCTCAGAATTTTGATTTGAAGTAGCCGACTCTGCAGGATAAATCTCGCTTAACTCCATGCTCACCACCATGAAAGTAATACATTTCAAATGCCTCGCTTTTCCGAATGTATGCTCTGTAATGTTTGCACCTAATGTGCCAAAATGTTTGTGCAACAAGTGTTGTGAAGGCTTGAAACACTGCTTAGACAAAAAGCTTGCGAGCATCAAGCTACTGTCCCGCGAATTCAGTGACACGGTATGTTATGGCTTTTATTTCTCCCCTATGGCGTTTACCACGGGCTCTTTTCGAGGCGCACTTTGACTTTGGGAATGGGAGCATCACATGGTCACCGCCATGGACGAGCCAAATGACCATTCATAAGCTTTTTCGTAACCTGAACGCTGTGAAATCCAACGAAATCTGTAGCGCTCAAGCACCGAGATCAGGGGCTTACGTAACTAGCGTGCCCCTGTCTCTGCGGGCAGTGCACTACGACACTGCCGTGATGTGCGGTAGTTTGTGATGCACTAGCTGCAGAAACGGGCACCGCAACACTCCTCCGAGCGGCTGAGATACAGCCACGCCTTACCGGCCCTCTCTCCATGTGTCCCCCGTCCCCCAGGCGGACCTGAAGGTAGTCAACGACGCCAAGGGTGGCACCGTGTACCGGGACCACCTGCCGCTGCTGGGGGAGCAGGGGCCGGGCCGCAGCGCCGGCCACGGCTGGAGCATCGGCGACCAGGTCAGTCATAGGTCAGGTCAGGTCAGGTGCGGCGCCCTGGGGTTAGGTCACCGGCGGCTCAGATGGTCGGGTCGGGTCAGACGTCGCTCGGAGGGCGAGAACGCACAGGTCGGCGGCAAGGTCGTGTCAGTTGTCGTACCAGAACCAGTTCAGGCCAGAGCGAAGTGACATCTGATGTTACTCTGTATGCTGAATGATGCTGGTGAGGTCAGTCAGCCCGCTGAGGTGAGTGTGAACAATGCACAGGTGTTGACCATGGATGTCCGGGGGCGTGTCGCCGCACGTTTGCTTAAGTTAGGGAAACCTGCACCACTCCGGTCATGTCAAACATAATTCACCCAAACAGTACTACAGCGTAACGAAGGGTGGCGAGAAAGAGGCCGCGTTTGCTGCCCACTGACGCTACGAGAACCGAGCGGCCGCAGCGCTCACCTCGTCCCCTCGCGCTGACGCCGCAGGTGAACGTGGACCTGGACCTGGACATCGTGCAGTCGCTGCAGTACGGCCACGGCGGCTGGACGGACGGCATGTTCGAGTGCCTCGGCACGGCCGGCACCGTCGTCGGCATCGACGAGGACCACGACATCGTCGTCTCCTACCCGAGCGGTAACAGGTGAGGCTGCCACCGTCGTCCGCGCGCGCGCCAGTGGGCCTGCCTTCCGGCAGCGGGTGTGACCTCGAACAGCAGAGCACGGAATGGAGACGTGGCCGGGGGCGGTGTAGCATAAGTTCAGCCGGAGCTCAGTGGAAGGTGTGTCAATGTGGTTTGTATTGTGAAGGGTATGAAGGGGTAATATATATCCCGTACCATATAGAATAGTATATGATAGGGGTATATAATAACAGGTGATGGGTGAAGGGGTAATATATATCCCTTACGTACGATATAGCCCATTATCCTATGCATTTGTTGTGCTCATGGAGAACGCCTCGATAGTGTGGTACGGGTCATTGCCACTGGAATTCAAACGATGCGTGCCTACGCCCTCCACTGTACAGGCCTGACCTGCGTGTTCAGTGCCGTTATCTATCAGTGGTTACCGTGATAGTCATCGATTCGAATTGACGCGGAGGCATGCTTAACCACTGCCAAGGTGGCGCCCGTCTGGCCCGGCATGTCAGCCAGGGCGGGCGTCGATGACGGAGACGTTATTCGTCGACACAGCGATATCAAGGCCAGCGGCTACCATTTATCCCATTGGTTTTCCACTCGTCGTGGCTGCTCCACTCGGTCGTCTTGTATGAAGTACACCAGCTTCCCTGCATTATGTGCCCTCCCTCCTCCCGCCGCAGTATTTAAGATATGGATGGGAAGTTTTGTGCACTCAATCCTTGTGGGCAGGACCTTTTCACTCAAGCTGTGCTGTGGATAAGATTACCACCTCCTGCCATGACCAGTGGACCCCATCTCTCCGTGACAGGCTGTCCCATTACCAGCGGATCCTCCCTCTCCATGACAGACTGTCCCATTACCAGCGGATCATCCCTCTCCGTGACAGGCTGTCCCATGACCTGCGGATCCTCCCTCTCCCCGACAGACTGTCCCATTACTAACGGATCCTCGCTCTCCCCGACAGAATGCCCCATTACCAACGGATCCTCCCTCTCCCTGACAGACTGTGCCATTACCAACGGATCCTCCCCCTCCGTGACAGATTGTGCCATTGCCAGCGAATCCTCCCTCTCCCCGACAGACCGTCCCATTACCAGCGGATCCTCCCTCTCCCTGACAGGCGATCCCACGACCTGCGGGTTGTCCCTCTTCCTGGCAGGCTGACCCGCTGTACACAGAGTACGGTGGTGCACATTTTCCTTGCTATCAGGCTTGGCAGATTTAACATATGTGTCGGAAGTATCACAGACTTGACTAGACTAGACTATCACAGACTATCACCCCCACTTCGTCGATCCGTGTACTCCGTGTTAAGCCCACCTCTTATCAGAGTCCCGTCCCCCGACAGCCCACCGCCCCGTCAACCGATGCTCTGCTGACCCGTCCCCATTAACGGCCTGTTTTCGGTGCCCTGCCTCTGGGCACGCCTCCCCCTCGTGCCCAGCCACGCGACCTCCGGCCGACCGATCCCTGTCGGCCGTGGCTAAGCCGCCCGTTCTGTCGGCGCCCCGGCTGACGTCGGCGTCGCCGCCAGGTGGACGTTCAACCCGTGCGCGCTGAACAAGGTGTCGAGCGCCAGCGGCTCGGCGGGGGACGCCGGCACCAGCCAGTTCGCCGTCGGTGACCTGGTGCAGATCCACAGTGACCTGGAGCGGATCAAGGTGCTGCAGCGGGGCCACGGCGAGTGGGCCGAGGCCATGCTGCCGGTGAGTGGCTCCCTAGTCGCCTCTGACGGGCCTTCACACTGTGATAACCCTTGGCTGAAGCTTCTTTGCAGAAGTTGAGCCACAACGATGACTGTGGGATCAGCGTCCTCGCTGAAAATGGCCTGTTGCAAAGCCCCGGAGTCCATTGCCCCGCGAGTCGTGATGTGGCAATTTGCGGAAATTGCGACGCAATGTTGCAACACGGCTGCCCTGTTTCAGCCTGACTCCTGGTCGGGTGCTAGTTGGCTGTTATTGGCTAGGACTTTAGCACGGTGTCTGGGAAGTTTGCCACACCGTGTTTGGTGTTCGGCTGCTGCACCAGCGGAGGTCCAGGAGCGGCATCCAGTCTCTTTTTAATCTGAACATTTACAATGTCCTTGTGCAACCAGTCTTGATATATTGCGGAGCTTCAACTCTTAATTGTCGCCCACAACCTTGAAAGGTAAGGTGCCTGTGTTCCTCCCAAACGCATCCGTCCTTCGAATTTTCGATCGTCTCTGCAGATCCTTGGTAGACTGTGGCACTGCTACTGTGGGTTTGTTGCTTTTTTTGCTTTCATGTGCGCGCGATCGCGATATCCCCCTGTCCGTGGTGGCGTGCCGAAGGGACGTCTTCACTGTCTGTGTTTGTCTTCAACCTCATTTTCACCTGGTCAGACTCTGGGGAACATCGGGCGCGTGCAGCAGATCTACCACGACAACGACCTGAAGGTGGAGGTGTGCGGCACCTCGTGGACGTACAACCCGCTGGCCGTCACCAAAGTGGCGTCCGAGGGCTCGGTGGCCGCCTCTTCCAGCGGCGGTACGTACCGCCACGCGGACCGTTGGGGAAAGGGTTGGCAACAGGGCATGATGATTATATGATATGATTATTCACCGCATGATGAAGCATCCATTCGTAGAGAATAGGGCACAACATTCATGCCCTTTGTAATATATGCCTACTTAGCTTAAAAAGGGAAGGGGCATTCTCGCCCCGTATAAAAGTTTGCGATGGGTATCTGTCTTCTGTGACTCCTGTTGCCACATCTATGGACCGGGGGTGGCATTGGGGCTCTACGACGCATTCAGCTACTGGGGCTGTATGACGTTGACCGCCTCTCACCCTGGCGGGAAGGGCGGACATCGCGGGGAATTGAACCCCGTACCTCTGGTTTCCCAGAGGTGCAGTGGTTAACGCAAACGCGTTAACCACTACACTATCGACACCCCATGTGGCTTAAGTCCCATAACCTGGTCTGATAAGACACCGGTTGTACATTATCACTGCTGGCAGACATATGGCGGCAGGCGATGTTAATTGCTAACCTTTCCAACGTCATGTTCAACCATCATGGTCATTTAGCATAGTTCCGCCATAAATGTAACATCATGCCAAAGTCCTATGCCTCAAATCAGTGCCAGAACCTTTGACTCTTGTCTCGAAATGTTTCCTTGGCTTAAGACGTGGTTGTGTCTAATTGTTTGTGGGTGCTATGTTAAATTTGTTATAGGATAATTCCCCCAGTATCTTGTCCAGGACACTACATGAGACGTCCATGGATAGGAAATAGCCCTGAGAGACCGAAGGCGTTTTCAGTGATGCTTATTTTTCATGCCGTTTACGTGTCGGATCCACCCCCGTTTGACGAATTCAAGAAAAGGAGTAAATGTTGCGCGTCTTAATGTTCACTATCAATATCAATAGCTTAAGATATCAGTCATGGACAAGAGGAGATACCCGTCGTCAAGAAGATCAGCACTCGACGCCTTAATTTGCGGTGTTTTACGAGCGAGGCGGTATAGATGTGCTAGTTGTTTTTATCACGTTGATGACGCCAAAAAAGTGAGCTTATGGGGCCAGGCACCTCTAGCAAACGAGACCAGTAAGTTTCGTCTGTGCATTTCAAAGTCTACCTTGCACGGTAGTGCAACACAGGGAGGTCCAGTAATGTAGAATTTTCGCGTTTATCTACGAGAACTGGCTGCAAAATGGCCAGTTATGAACCAGTAATTTTTGGCGCGGGCTTGGTAACTTTGTCGTGGTCTAAGTAGATGAATCTACAGAAGTACGGTTTTAGCAGCTTTCTAAATTATTGTGAAAGCAGCACTTGCGTGCGTAGGGGTGGGGGCATCGGATACAATTAACTCGCGCTTGCCCCCCCCCCCCCTGAAGATTTTTCTGGGATGGTTTCCTAAAGGCCCGACGTATCCGCGCCACATTTTGCATAACTGGAGACAATTGAATAGAAGATTGTTTTTTAATAAAAAAATTAGATGTGCCTTGTGAGGTCACTACGGCAGGTCAAAGTCAGGCCACGGATTCAGCGAAGTCATTTTCTAGGGAATCATTCAATCTGATGCGACAACGGAGTGTTAGACATAACCATACATCTGTGAGATACTTTCTAAAGTAACACAGCAAGTGAATAAGCAAATGCAAGCAAACTCATTTTTGAATGAACGAATTCACTGGCCTAGGGTCAGATATGAAGGTCAGACCAAGGTCAAAGCCAACCTGTTTTGTTACTCAAGGGCTTACTGTATGGGGTAGTTTGTGGTGCTCATTTCGAATCTAGTGATAACAGGAGCCGCATTATGCATCTTCTATGAACTTCATAAAAGATCAGATACATGTCATTGACCTGTAATGACGCAGTTCGACTATTTTGTTTTAGGAACATACTGCCTGGCGTAATCTTTGTCGTTTTTTCAAGTGCAAAACTCGAAGCACTGCTGTGTGATTTTGGTCAACATGGCCAAAATCATACAAGAAGGGTCAGACAAGGTCGCTGACCTTAAATGAGGATGTGACCTTTTGCTAGAACCTTATTCAGGTTCTGGGGTGCTTTGGAGACCAACATGGGGTTTGACCTTGTTTGACCTTATTCAACCCGAAGGGTGTAACCTGGGGGCCTCAAACTTCGACTTGAGTGGGTCCACGTACAGGCCATACATTCTTGGATTTGGTGTGTCTAGCTCTCTTAGTTCCTGAGATCTCAGGGAGGTCAAATTGACGCCCCACCCAAGCGAAGGGTATCCAACCGGCCGCCCGGGCGCGTGTTAACAATCCTATGGATGTGTCGTTTTTATGCCCCAAATCTTTCCTCAGCTTAGCTTTACATACTGTCGTTAGTCGTCGTCCATTTGGGACTTTACGGACACACTCGGACGCTGGGGGACAATATGGTGTCGTCCTGCCTCTCGTCCTGACGGGAAGGGCGGACGCTTGAAACCAATATGGCGTCGCCTGCCTCTCGTCCATGACGGTGGAGGGCGGGTGCGCGTAGTAGTCCGGCACCCGCACCCCTGGTTTCCCTTACCCAGTGAGCCTCAGGCGGGTTGTGTGACGGCATATGCCGGCGTCTCCTGCGTCCAGAGCACTCACGGAGAGATCCCGCGCGACACGTCTGGAACTGGTCGACGCTGTTTCCGAGATATGTCCGGTGTGCGAGGTCGATTTCGGAAAAAGCATCGGCCGATTTCGGGTAGGTTCCTTCACACGTATGGGCATGACAACGTTGAGATCTGAAGCGAGCTGTAGGTTTTGTAGTCGTCTGTGACATGTAACTGCCAGTATATCGTCACATGCTCTGGCTGTTGAGGATTTGATAATCCTTGAAATTGTCCCAGAGTGGACGGACTCAAGCTCTTCGCACACGAGAGCGCGTAGCCAGCTATACACAGCGACCCACACGTTTGCCAGCGCGATTGTCCGCTTAGTTTTCTCTGTCAGAATCCGTTAATCTTGTGTGGCTGTGAGACCAATTTAGCGAGATCTGGACGCGATTTCGACCCGTGTCCTTCAACTTCTCCAAATTAAAATCAAATTTCCACGTAAATAAAATGGGAACGCGAAATTGCGGTGATATTGCAACATTGTGGAAAACTTACCTGATCAGTGAGTTTGCTGCATGTTCACATGGAGTCGCGGCGATAGGCAGGGCCGAGCCGGGCTGGGTCGGGTCGCTCAAGCTCAGGGCTGGTCCGTAGTCCAAGTAAGAGTCACTTGTGCTTCTGTCTCGCTGGAAGTTACGTCAGGAGAAGCGACGGTAGTGGCTTGAAGAACGAGAATGTTAGCCTCGCGTGCTTTACAGTCAGTGCTCGCGGCACAGTCATGGCGATATCCCTGGATGTCGATAAGATCATCGTGGTCTATTTGTGTCGGGAGATGTGACCGGCTGGCGACACATCATTTTTCTGAATATTATTTGATACATTATTTTTCAGGGAAATGGCTGGCGTGGATGTCAAATGGCTTATGAGCACTTCCTCTGGCGTTACCCAAGCTGTTCCGCTCCAATTGGTCGTATAACTTTGTCTTTTGCCTTTTGGCCGAAAGGCAGTTGAAGTGCCGTGCAGACCCACGCATTAGCCTCTAACCGCCAAGACAGTACCCTCACCACTCAAGCATCATACCAGACAGCGGCAGTTCTTGAAAAGGGCAAATCGATGGATGGCAGCAAAGACCTCGACAAAATCGCTCGCCATCACATGCTGTATTAGACGCATGCCAAGCACGTGCTAACGTCATCGAACTCTATGGTGGGCTGGCTCGAAGTATAATTACCTGGATTGAATTTCATTTGACGCTCACCTGAAAGAGATGAATCGCATAAATGCACGATGCGCACTGGCTACAAAGCCAGAGGGCTTACGGTACCCCTTAGTTACAGTGATTGGTCTACCTCCCGTTTTCATACTGCACGTGCTGTACTCATCTCAGCCGATCGCGGGCCCCGTGCGCGCCTCGCCAACGCTCCGACTCGCCGACGTCTCGCCGACGCTCGCCCGCAGAGCGTCTGACAGCGCTGCTGAAGAAGCTGTTCGACTCGCAAGTGTCGGGCGACGTCAACGAGGAGCTGGTGAAGGCGGCCGCCAACGGCGACATCCAGAAGTGTGAGGAGATCCTGAAGCGGCCGGACGCGTCCCGGGACGGCGTGTTCGCCGGCCACACGGCCCTGCACGCCGCCTCGCAGAACGGCCACCAGGAGGTCATCAAGCTGCTCCTGCTGCACAAGGTCGACACCGAGATCGAGGTACGTGGAGCGGCGGCGGCGCGGCCGACCGCGACACGGCAGCGGCAGCGGCATCGGCTGTTTCCGCACAGCTGGAGTTGTGGGTGTAGATGAAAACATGTGGGGAAGTCCGGAGCAGTGTGGGGCAAAGGTAACGCTGGCGTTTCAGGTCCCGAGCTCAGTTGTGGGTGGCTGTGGAGACAAAATAGTTTCGATGCAAGTTCATATTTGACTTTGGAGTGCCGTCTACCAGTGTGGTTTCTACGCTCCCGTTTACTGACATGGTAAGGGCGAATACCCATAAGGGTGAGTGCGTTTCACTTTTTGTTGGAACAACGATTGCCGGGCTCTTTCGACGTGTCTTAACTTGATGATTTTAAGCGTCACCTGTGCGTTGCCAAGGCGCAAATTTTCAGACTGCTGAAGGCTTTGAAGTTTCAGGAGTTGGCATGAGTTGCATATTGTTGCTTGTGCGACTGAGATGTCCTTTGCTCATTGATGACAGCCCCGTGTCCTGGTTGTTTGATGTTTGACAACGTTTGGCGTGCCATGGATAAATTGGCTGCGCTCGGCAGGTGTTAAATCCGCCATATACCATATGGTTGCGGATCGTAAGCATAGATGGCACTGTAATCAGAGTGGTATTTGCAAGAGGTTTGGGTTTTTGAGTTACATAAGATGTACCAGGTACAAGAGGCATTGGCTGAATAACTGGAGGTAACGCAGGCATCTGTGCATTTTTTGTGTGTTTCATACGATCGAGTCAGTAAATACGACCCGGTCCATTTTAAAAATTACTTGAGCTGTTTGATGCCTTTCTGAAAAAAAACAACACGTGGCTTCATGCATGTTTTGGAAGAGAACACGTTGATGGTGGTGCGATAAACTACACTGTTCGTTACCACTCAGTACATACCGATTCAAAGCGCGCTGTGCAGGGCGTATGTGGCGTGACAGACTTCCCGTGATGAACAACTGTACACTGCGTTAGGGGCTTATCACGACACAACGCGTGTATGTGCGGCACTCATGCTTAGCGGTTGGCAAGCATAGCGGTGACGTTAGGCTTGACTGGCTGCTGGCTTGACGATGTAGCTTCCCGTCATGTGATGCCTAGCGGTGAACACGGATCCGGGCGTTGTGGGGGCCGGGGCGTCGCGTGCCATGTGAGGGTTATGTTCGATGTTATGTTCACACACGTCGCGTTCGATCTTTGGAGGTCATCCTGCAGTCAGCAAGACTGTTCACCAAAACATATGGTCTAATTGTGGTACGCCGCAGTCAACGTGTCGCGTTCTCTTTAGTATAAGGTACATACTACATGACGTAAAGCTGGCATTCAGCCTTACGGTGAGCTGGTACAATTAAAAAACGTACTGGTGGGCAACATACTTGTATAGGGCCGCACAATTTTTGCCAGCCAGACCCACGTATTCAGCTGAGTTCTGGCAGAGTGGGTGCTTTGGCCGTGCCCGCCAGTGCCAGTGGTGTCTGAAAATCCATGGTCCGTTTGATTTTCTGCGGCAGGCAAGATTAATGCCGCTGATGGATTGCGAACCGGCTCCGGTCAGCGACCTGACGCTGTAATGTCTTTGTGTCCAGCAGATAAAGTGTCTCTGTATCTGGCACATACAGCGTCCCTGTATCTGCCCTATACAGACCGTCTCGACTGCAGCAGGCAGCCTCGTCGCCTGGCGACCGCAGGACGGCTGACCAATAGACGCTTTGATCTTGACACCTGTGTGTGTGTGGGGGGGGGGGGGTGCGTGCGTGCGTGCGTGCGTGCGTGCGTGCGCCTGTAAATGTATATGGACTCGAACAAATTTTGGTTGCATTAAACGCAGGCCTCCACGCCGATGTAAATTATGTGCTCCCGGCAGCGCGGTGACGTCACGTTTGCGCCTGCTTGGTCAGGCTGGAGCGGTACACTGGGTCGGTGCATGCACACTGTTCGGCGGCAGGTCACGGGCGAGGACTGGTGGCTGACTCCCTGTGTGATGCAGTCATCATCCCAGCCTGCGAGCTCTGTCCCCACCTGATTTCCGCGTGCCGGAGGTTTTCCAGTCACCCACCCACCTATCCCGCTACGAGATCGGTGGCCAGAGTACCTCGTCAGTGCCGGCGGAGTTTTTTTTCTGGCCCCTGTCGAGCCGTTCCTTGACCAGTCACTCACCGCTCAAAGCCCGCAAACATCCCCGTCCGCTTAGAAGTCTGCCGGCGAGGCTTTAACGGGGTCCCATGTCCTGTCGCAGTGCTGTATGTTTTACCATGCTTGACTTCTAACCGCGAGAATGTAGGCCAGCGACCCCTGCCAATGACATTCAGGGCGCCGGTGCTTCAATCGGTGTTCAGAGATTGCGACGATGTCCACCTGTCTGGCTTCTCGTGTTATCGACCCAATGGGCAGAGGCTTTGTTGCCAGGCCGGCTACCTCCGAAACAGTGCGTGTCTAAGTCGCCCTGTGCCGTACGTGCCCACTGAGAGGCAGCCGCGGGGTGGTCAGGACGCGCGCTGATGACCCATGAGGTCGCTGCGTGAGCGCGGGCAGTCGATTCGCCCGAAGACGCCAGATCCTCATCGGTGACCCCGCCACCCCTGTCGGTTACCTGCGTTGTCCAGCACGCCCGGCAGGCTACTGACGCCGCGGCCGGCCGGTGCCGCAGGACAAGGACGGAGACCGGGCGGTGCACCACGCGGCGCACGGCGACGAGCCGGCGGTGATGGTGCAGCTCATACAGGCCGGCGCCGACCC
>NW_023596545.1:14075660-14115201 GCF_011947565.3 Pollicipes pollicipes | reverse complement strand
GCCGCCGAGGCCCCGGCGATCCCCACCACAGCCGCCACGGCCGCCGGCGGCATCACCCCCTCCGCCGAGGCCCCGGCGATCCCCCACCACAGCCGCCGAGGCCCCGGCGATCCCCCACCACAGCCGCCACGGCCGCCGGCGATCACCCCCCTCCCGCCGAGGCCCCGGCGATCCCCCACCACAGCCGCCACGGCCTCCGGCGGCATCACCCCCTCCGCCGAGGCCCCGGCGATCCCCCACCACAGCCGTCACGGCCTCCGGCGGCATCACCCCCTCCGCCGACGGCACGCCGGTCAGCCGCCAGCGAGACAGGCCGGCCGCAGACGCCTCATCCGCCCCGACTCTGCGCCGCGCGCTGGCCCAGCGGCGTCTCATTCGTCGCCACCACGGCACGTGGCGGCGCGTCGGCCGTCACTGCCCGGCTGCCGGGCGGTGACCTGACCTCGACTGACCTCGGGTTGCCGCGCAGGGCCGCGTGGTGCAGCGCGTTGAAGCCGTTGTTGTTGGTGAGCGTGATGTCGGCGCTGTGCTCCAGCAGCAGCGCCACCATGTCGTCCCGCTTCTTGCTGATGGCGTCGTGCAGCGCCGTGTCACCGTCCAGGTCCTGCGGCGACGAGGGGGAGGGGAGGGTAAGACGAGGTCCGGGTCCTGCAACGCGGGGCGGGGCAGGGGCAGCCACACCGGGTTCGAGTCGTGATGCGGGAAGCTGTCACGGGCTCCTGGTGTGGATGCAGCTGTTTAGCGAGGTCTAGTTCAGGCGCCATATATATTTGTTGAGTTGTATATTACCGTACACGTGACTGCTGACGTCATGAGCATCGCCGCACACGTGACTACTGACGCCATCAGCATCACGACACACGTGACTGATGTCATCCGCATCGCCACACACGTGACTGCTGACGTCATCAGCATCGCCACACACGTGACTGCTGACGTCATCAGCATCGCCGCACACGTGACTACTGACGCCATCAGCATCGTCGCACACGTGACTGCTGACGTCATCAGCATCACGACACACGTGACTGCTGACGTCATCAGCATCGCCACACACGCGACTGACGTCATCCGCATCGCCACATCCTGGTGGAGGTCAGGACCATTCACAGTCGCTTGTGGTGAGACCCGAACCCCAGCCGCCTGGACCCGGGCAGAAACCCTGACCACTCGGCCGTTTATGCCCATTGTGGAGACAGAAGAGCAGTGAGATGCGTCATGAGGCAGAGTCCCGAGGGCATGTAATAGCTCCTGGGGTGGCGTGGTGCATTCAGTCCCATGGATTGGAGCACAATGTGTGGTGAAGGATGGACACGTGCTGTAGGGTAGAGGGAACGTGCTATCATACTGGTCACACCCGGCATACGCTATTCAGCCCGGACATCCAGCATGCCACGTCGACTTAATCCTCTATCACATATGGAAAGCATCCAACCAAATCTCGTCCGCTGCATCCAGCTGTGACAATTGGGCTCCTTCTTTTTCCAGAGTTGTGACGTAGCAGATCTCAAAAAGTCAGCCATTTGTCCGAACAAATTGACAGACGCGCAGACTAGCAATCCAATCACCTGCCTCATGATTAAATTATCGCCTTAATTCGACTTTGAAGCGCAGGCAATCAAATAACCAGCTCAAAATTACCAAGCTAATGAGCCGTGTTAATTTGATCTGTGACTCGCGTAACCGGCATATCGAAGAACATCTGAAGTGGCTGAGGTAAGGTTCAGCCGCAAGCACATGAGCCCTGTTCTACCGAATCATAAGCTCCATCAGTAAACCAGGGACATGCACTCTCGCCCGCTGATCACACAGAAAAACAGCGTAATAGTCTGGCACCCTCAGACTGCATTTCAAAACGAGAACGACGGGTGCTCACATGATCAGCATTCAGCACCATGTGTGTTTGTTGGGTGCTCAGTTTGGTTCGTTTTCACCCCTTCTACTTCACTTGTCCATTCATCCCCCACTTCTCCTTCTCTAAATGCACCTTGCTGACCGCGCCATCAACCCCAGCAGGATGCATCGCAAGCTGCAATATTCGCATTAATAGCCCCTCCCCATAATAGCCTCATGCTATACTCCACATCCACTCACCCTCAATAACCGCCCCAGTGTCCCTGCTGCACCCGACCTCGCATTTTGGCGTCAATTTCACTCCCCGCGGCGGACATATTAATAGCCCGCATTAAGGGCGAATGTGGTGGTGTGTATAATAAAGTAAGACACAATCGTCGAAGATGAGATGGGGAAGCCACGCGTGCAAGGACAAAAGGACAAGAGAAGACCAGTTTACTGATCGTTCCCACCCAATTAGTCTCCAGGCCCAGCATCACCCCGATTGTTGGGTTGCGCCTCCAGGCCCGACATCACTGAGTGTCTGATTAGCAGTCGCTAAAGCCTGACTACGGCGGCGCCAGTAATCGGTCTCCGTCTGACTACAGTGGCAGGGCACCGGCGTGCTATCGGTCGTCACCGCTGTCAGGCCACACTCCAGCCCCCGTGGTGCCTCCCCACCACCCCGCCTCAGTCATCTGACGACCGACCGTCTCTGCCTGACCACAGTGACGGGGCGCCGGCGTGCTATCGGTCGTCACCGCTGTCAGGCCACACTCCAGCCCCCGTGGTGCCTCCCCACCACCCCGCCTCAGTCATCTGACGACCGACCGTCTCTGTCTGACCACAGTGACGGGGCGCCGGCGTGCTATCGGTCGTCACCGCTGTCAGGCCACACTCCAGCCGCCGTGGTGCCTCCCTACCACCCCGCCTCCGTCATCTGACGACCGATCACACCTGAGGTGGCCTCGCTCGCGCGGGCACGGCCGACCCGACACCCGCCCAGAGGTGCCGCCGGCCGCCCTGCTCGAGCGTTGCTGACCGCTGCTCGACGGCCGGGGGCGGGCGTCGAGGCAGGACAGCGGCTGAGCCGTCACACTGCAGGTGATCGGCGCAAGCACGGCTGGGCCCCGCTCGTGCTGGGGGCACCGAGGCAGGGCAGCGGCCGGGCCGTCACACTGCAGGTGATCGGTACGAGCACGGCTGGGCCTCGCTCGTGCTGGGGGCGCCGAGGCAGGGCAGCGGCCGGGCCGTCACACTGCAGGTGATCGGTGCGAGCACGGCTGGGCCCCGCACGTGCTGGGGGCGCCGAGGCAGGGCAGCGGCCGGGCCGTCACACTGCAGGCAATCGGTGCGAGCACGGCTGGGCCCCGCTCGCGCTGGGGGCGCCGAGGCAGGGCAGCGGCCGGGCCGTCACACTGCAGGTGATCGGTGCGAGCACGGCTGGGCCCCGCACGTGCTGGGGGCGCCGAGGCAGGGCAGCGGCCGGGCCGTCACACTGCAGGCAATCGGTGTGAGCACGGCTGGGCCCCGCTCGTGCTGGGGGCGCCGAGGCAGGGCAGCGGCCGGGCCGTCACACTGCAGGTAATCGGTGCGAGCGCCGCTGGATCTCACTCGCGCTCGGCTACACTACAATATGCCATTCAAGAAGAAAAAGTTGAAGCTGCTGTCTTTCCAGCATTGTGAGCTCCTGCACCACAAACAACCAACCGCCATTCTACCGGGAGAACGAGTCAAACGAGGATACCAATCAATCATTGGGATGTGTTGTGAAACTACTACTCTATCATATCGTGAACTCAATTGTTTAATGATAACGACATTGATATTGGTTGACCATGCTGCTCGATGACACAACAACATTTAATGAATATCTTGAGCAAATTGAGCATTTTCGTAATGCATTCCAGCGACTTCACGTCTTTGCTTAGCCAGTTCCAGCCGGTACAATGAAAGTTGGTTATTTCCAGTGTAAGAGCTTGCGATGACCCTAAAATATGGTCGCCATTAAATTGATGAAGAAACGTTTTGTCTTTTCAAGGGTTGAACTGAGATAGATGACCGTAGTGCAGCTAAATGTTATGGGCAATTTCGACAGAAATGCGATTTACGATGGTGTTTTAAATTTGCCGTTCACGGAAAGTTCTGAAAATTGAAGCATATCCCAACTTTGTCTCGCTTGCATTCACCTAAAGCGATCCTTACGCATCAGCTTCCGACAAGCATTTGATGCTGCATATCGCAAGCATCAAGAACCAATCGTTCGAAAGTGTAGCGACGGGCCAACGGATTCCCATTAAGAGGAGCAGCGGCACTGGACCGGAAAACTCGGCCGCGCGCTGGTTTGAGCTGCATTGGCGAACGAGCCTGAGCCAAAGTTCAGAGCGCGTGACGCCCATTACGTCGGGCCCTCGTCGACGTAACAGCCGGCGGGCATCGCACTACCCAGCCGAACGAGGCCAGTCAGGAGAATGAAACCCTCTGACCCAATCGCGCCGCTCCATCCCGACCGTGTAACGCCCGACAGTCGGGACCCACCACTGCCGCAGAACAGGACGCAGCAGCAGCCCCCGCGTCCGTACGCGGGGCGGGGGTGGGTGAGGGGATGAACTCAAAGCGGGGGGCTCGGTGCGGCACGCACGAGGACGTACGCAGTCGGGCTCGGGGTGCCGCCCGGCCCCAGCCAGTCCGCCTTCGACAACGCGGCCACCTCACGGTCCGACCGGCCCGCACGCCGCTCCGGCATCGGGCGTCAGCGGCCGGCGGGCCAGGCCGCCGAGCAGGCGACGCCGGCCGCCAGCCGCGGCGCTCCGTCTCCCGGGCCGGGCCCCAGGAAGCGGCTCTAATGCTCCCTAATGGCGGCCCGCCGCGCACCCGTGGCGACAGCGTGCAGCGCATACCGTACACGGCCGGTGGTCCGTGGCGGGCCGGCGGCCGGCGTTCGGCGAAGTCGCCGCTCCCCCCCCCCCCCCCCGCCCCCCGCCGTGTTGACGCTGAACTGACAATTTCCGTCCGTTCACCGACGGCTTGCGCCGCACCCGAGGCCGGCGGCAGGCAAGAGCACGCCCCTCGTCGCTCTTGACAACGGCTGACGAAAGACGCGCCGATTAAATCCGGGAGGGGGGGGGGGCAGAGGCCAGGTGCGGGTGGTGTTAAATGGGAGCGGGCCACCAGATGTCGCGTTAGGCAGACGTGGAGAGGACAGATTGTTACTGTTCCGGCGGGATAACATGAGTGCAGGCAATGCAAGGCTAGAACAGGATCACGTTAGGTGTTAAGAACTTCAGGTCAAGACGGACTGAAGTCAAATGCTGGGAAGGACGGACTGGGGTAGGATGAAGTTTGGGCCAACAGCAGGGGCCACGCTTGGCAGCGGCGAGGCAGCAAGTTGAGAACAGATTAAGTCTGTCTAGCCCGGCTAAAGCGTCAGCAGTTAGTGTGGTAAGTTAGGCTGCGATTATTTGGGGAAGGAAACAGAGTTTGTGAGCCAGACTGCAATTAAATGGAGCGCGGTAGAGGATGTCCGACGAGACTGTCATCAGATGCCGAGAGGCGTTCGGCTGGGGTTAAGTGGGGGAGTTGGGGCGCGTCGTTCGCCTGGGATTAAACGTGCCGCCGAGGGCGTCCGAGCACGCCGCGATGAGACGCGAGCAGAGAATGCCCGCTGCGAATGTAATACAAGGAGCGAACTGACTCCCAGTTGTGCTGTGATTAGAGTAGGCCAGAAGTAAACCAGGCTTAGCTTATTTGATAAGCGACAATTGATGTTAGATAACGGATGGCGGGATAATGAAGCTTAACGTACGATAATTAAAGTAGCTCACGTAGTGGGACCAAAAACATTTAACTGCTGTCATTTGTAGCCTGAGGGAGAGTCACCAATGGCACATGATTTCAGACGAAATATGGCACAGGGCAGGCTCGCCATGTATTTGACGTTTCTCTACTTATATGGTGTCTGGCAGTGGCACCACACGGTCGCCAAAGCCAGCGAGGCGTTCCTGCCGACCGGGCGGGGCCGGCCGCCGAGGTAATTCTGTTGGCGTCCCCACGGTGCAAAGGCGAATACTTCCGAAATCAGCGTCCCTGCACACGAGCTGCGAGCGCATCACACCGTGAAGAGAGACGGCTCGGCCACCGAGATGATGCCCCCGGATAGCTTCGTCTATCTCTCTCGTCCATTCATTTTCATCACCCTCAGGCTCACTTCCCGCATCCCCTCTGGCTCACTCATCCTCATCTCCTCCGGCCTACTCGCCCTCATCTCCTCCTACTCAATCACAACGCTATGGCTCACTCAGCCTCATCTCCACCAGCTCTCATTCACATCCTGCCCGGCTCACTGATCCTTACCCCCCGGCTCACTCCTTCCATAGCGCCGTCCCAGTCCTGCTCCCAGTCCGCGCCTCTCGGCCCCCGCAGCGTGGCGTCTCAGTGACGACCCACCCCCGGACCACAAGCGCGCCAGCGCCGCCGACTCTGCGTCACCAGCCGGCGGTCAAGAGCTCTCCCTCCCACTTGAAGCGCGTGCCGACAAAAACTCCCAGCCTTGAGCTGCGGAGCCGTGCAGTTGAGTCGAGTGTTTGCCAGACCGGATCGCTAGGTTTTTTTCCCGAGCCGCGGGGGACCCGATCTCCAATCCGGAGCCAGAATGGCCGCCACCCCCGCTGCACTGGCTGGGCCGACTCCCGTCCTGGCTCCGCTGATTGGACTGGCCGGCGCCCTGGCTCCGCTGATTGGGTTTGCCGTGATCAAAGTGTCCGGAGCCACGAGGACCTTGGTTCCGGGAGTGCGGGGTCTCACGAACAATGCAATCTACGTGAGGAGCAAAACGCAGAAAAAGAGGAGTAGCACCAGGGACCAGAAAATAGAAAGCGAAACATGAGTTATTGAGCACACCCAGAGAAGATAATTAAGTAGCATAGCTAATGAATCTGGACCACGTTTTTGTCATCTATGTATAGCACCGGCATCGTCCGATTGTTAGGTCATTCTGCCCGCCTAAAAAGCACTACAGCTGAAGCCATGAGATGCATGGTGCACTTGCAGCGAAAACAACACCAGCAGCAGCAAAACGTGAAGCCACGTAGAATTACCGCCGGCTGTGTTCAAGGTAAGATACAATTTATTTTACCGCTTTCGTAATATTATTGCAGAAAACTGCGCACGTAAGAAATCAGGCCTTACCCGCGCGTACTACGCGTGCGAAGAAACATGACAAACGTATGGAAACTGCAAACTATACTGCTTATAACTTATGATAAATTTTATTTTCATCAGTCGCGCTCCGTTTGGGAGCAAACAAACTTGCTTACAAATGAATCCGTGGCGCCCTTTCTACTAATTCTGCGGCCACATAAGCGAAAGATTCTGCGATGCTGGCAAGTGACGTCACGTAGAATGTCCATCACCCGGATGACAGCGAACAGCAAAAGGCGCAGAATCTTTGGAGCATGACCGCATGTATCCTGTCGAAGGTCTTCTCTGTCGTCCAGGTCGCCGCCAACAAGCCTATCGTGCCAAAGGGAACAGAATACGACCAGTTGCCTTGGCAACTAGGATTCCGTACAAGCTATTTGTCCTTCCACAATTTTACAGATAGTAATCGCCTGCAAGCTGGGGTGGCACCCCGTCCCTCAATTGCAGGCTGGGTAGCAGCCCGCCCATACCGGTAGGCCGGGCGGCACCCCGCCCCATACCTATAGGCTTAGGTGGCACTCCCCCATACCTGCATGTTAAAGTGGCACCCCATCTCATACCTGCAGGCTGGGGTGACACCCTGTCCCATACCAGCAGACTAAAGTGGCACCCCATTCCATACCTGCAGGCTGGGGTGGCACCCCGTCCCATACCTGTGCGCCGGGGTGGACAGCCTGTCCCTCACCTGCAGACTGGGGTGGCAGCCGTTCTCCAGCAGCGTCTGCACCAAGTTGTAGAGGCCCTTGTTGACGGCGATGTGCAGCGCCGTCTGGCGGCGCTTGTTGCGCGCGTTTGGGTCGGCGCCGGCCTGTATGAGCTGCACCATCACCGCCGGCTCGTCGCCGTGCGCCGCGTGGTGCACCGCCCGGTCTCCGTCCTTGTCCTGCGGCACCGGCCGGCCGCGGCGTCAGTAGCCTGCCGGGCGTGCTGGACAACGCAGGTAACCGACAGGGGTGGCGGGGTCACCGATGAGGATCTGGCGTCTTCGGGCGAATCGACTGCCCGCGCTCACGCAGCGACCTCATGGGTCATCAGCGCGCGTCCTGACCACCCCGCGGCTGCCTCTCAGTGGGCACGTACGGCACAGGGCGACTTAGACACGCGCTGATTCGGAGGTAGCCGGCCTGGCAACAAAGCCTCTGCACATTCGGTCGATAACACGAGAAGCCAGGCAGCTGGACATCGTCGCAATCTCTGAGCACCGACTGAAGCACCGGCGCCCGGAATGTCATCGGCAGGGGTCGCTGGTCTACATTCTCGCGGTTAGAAGTCAAGCAGGGTAAAGCATACAGCACCGCGACAGGACATGGGACCCCATTAAAGCCTCGCCGGCAGACTTCTAAGCGGACGGGGATGTTTTCGGGCTTTGAGCGGTTAGTGATTGGTCAAGGAACGACTCAACAGGGGCCAGCGAAACACTCCGCCGGCACAATGATGACGAGGTACACTGGCCACCGGTCACACAACGGGACAGGCGGATGGGTGACTGGAAAACCTCCGGCACGCGGAAGTCAGGTGGGGACAGAGCTCGCAGGCTGGGATGATGACTGCATCACACAGGGAGCCAGCCACCATTCCTCGCCCGTGACCTGCCGCCGAACAGTGTGCACGCACCGACTCAGTGTACCGCTCCAGCCTGACCAAGCAGGCGCAAACGTGACGTCACCGCGCTGCCGGGAGCACATAATTTGCCTCGGTGTGGAGGCCTGCGTTTAATGCAACCAAAATTAGTTGAAGTCCATATACATTTACAGGCGCACGCACGCACGCACGCACGCACGCACGCCCCCCCCCCCCCCCCCCCACACACACACAGGTGTCAAGATCAGAGCGTCTATTGGTCAGCCGTCCTGCGGTCGCCAGGCGACGAGGCTGCCTGCTGCAGTCGAAACGGTCTGTATAGGGCAGATACAGGGACGCTGAATGTGCCAGATACAGAGACACTATATCTGCTGGACACAAAGACATTACAGCGTCAGGTCGCTGACCGGAGCCGGTTCGCAATCCATCAGCGGCATTAATCTTGCCTGCCGCAGAAAATCAAACGGACCATGGATTTTCAGACACCACTGGCACTGGCGGGCACGGCCAAAGCACCCACTCTGCCAGAACTCAGCTGAATACGTGGGTCTGGCTGGCAAAAATTGTGCGGCCCTATACAAGTATGTTGCCCACCAGTACGTTTTTTAATTGTACCAGCTCACCGTAAGGCTGAATGCCAGCTTTACGTCATGTAGTATGTACCTTATACTAAAGAGAACACGACACGTTGACTTTGCGGCGTACCATAATTAGACCATATGTTTTGGTGAACAGTCCTGCTGCCTGCAGGATGACCTCCAAAGATCGAACGCGACGTGTGTGAACATAACATCGAACATAACCCTCACATGGAACGCGACGCCCCGGCCCCCACAACGCCCGGATCCGTGTTCACCGCTAGGCATCACATGACGGGAAGCTACATCGTCAAGCCAGCAGCCAGTCAAGCCTAACGTCACCGCTATGCTTGCCAACCGCTAAGCATGAGTGCCGCACATACACGCGTTGTGTCGTGATAAGCCCCCAACGCAGTGTACAGTTGTTCATCACGGGAAGTCTGTCACGCCACATACACCCTGCACATCGCGCTATGAATCGGTATGTACTGAGTGCTAACGTGTAGTGTAGTGTAGTAACGCAAAGTGTAGTTTATCGCACCACCATCAACGTGTTCTCTTCCAAAACATGCATGAAGCCACGTGTTGTTTTTTTCAGAAAGGCATCAAACAGCTCAAGTAATTTTTAAAATGGACCAGGTCGAATTTACTGACTCGATCGTATGAAACACACAAAAAATGCACAGATGCCTGCGTTACCTCCAGTTATTCAGCCAATGCCTCTTGTACCTGGTACCTCTTATGTAACTCAAAAACCCAAACCTCTTGCAAATACCGCTCTGATTACAGTGCCATCTATGCTTACGATCCGCAACCATATGGTATATGGCGGATTTAACACCTGCCGAGCGCAACCAATTTATCCATGGCACGCCAAACGTTGTCAAACATCAAACAACCAAGACACGGTGCTGTCATCAATGAGCAAAGGACATCTCAGTCGCACAAGCAACAATATGCAACTCATGCCAACTCCTGAAACTTCAAAGCCTTCAGCAGTCTGAAAATTTGCGCCTTGGCAACGCACAGGTGACGCTTAAAATCATCAAGTTAAGACACGTCGAAAGAGCCCGGCAATCGTTGTTCCAACAAAAAGTGAAACACACTCACCCTTATGGGTATTCGCCCTTACCATGTCAGTAAACGGGAGCGTAGAAACCACACTGGTAGACGGCACTCCAAAGTCAAATATGAACTTGCATCGAAACTATTTTGTCTCCACAGCCACCCACAACTGAGCTCGGGACCTGAAACGCCAACGTTACCTTTGCCCCACACTGCTCCGGACTTCCCCACATGTTTTCATCTACACCCACAACTCCAGCTGTGCGGAAACAGCCGCTGCCGCTGCCGCTGCCGTGTCGCGGTCGGCCGCGCCGCCGCCGCTCCACGTACCTCGATCTCGGTGTCGACCTTGTGCAGCAGGAGCAGCTTGATGACCTCCTGGTGGCCGTTCTGCGAGGCGGCGTGCAGGGCCGTGTGGCCGGCGAACACGCCGTCCCGGGACGCGTCCGGCCGCTTCAGGATCTCCTCACACTTCTGGATGTCGCCGTTGGCGGCCGCCTTCACCAGCTCCTCGTTGACGTCGCCCGACACTTGCGAGTCGAACAGCTTCTTCAGCAGCGCTGTCAGACGCTCTGCGGGCGACGGAGCGTTGGCGAGGCGCGCACAGGGCCCGCGATCGGCTGAGATGGGTACAGCACGTGCAGTATGAAAACGGGAGGTAGACCAATCACTGTAACTAAGGGGTACCGTAAGCCCTCTGGCTTTGTAGCCAGTGCGCATCGTGCATTTATGCGATTCATCTCTTTCAGATGAGCGTCAAATGAAATTCAATCCGGGTAATTATACTTCGAGCCAGCCCACCATAGAGTTCGATGACGTTAGCACGTGCTTGGCATGCGTCTAATACAGCATGTGATGGCGAGCGATTTTGTCGAGGTCTTTGCTGCCATCCATCGATTTGCCCTTTTCAAGAACTGCCGCCGTCTGGTATGATGCTTGAGTGGTGGGGGTACTGTCTTGGCGGTTAGAGGCTAATGCGTAGGTCTGCACGGCACTTCAACTGCCTTTCGGCCAAAAGGCAAAAGACAAAGTTATACGACCAATTGGAGCGGAACAGGTTGGGTAACACCAGAGGAAGTGCTCATAAGCCATTTGACATCCACGCCAGCCATTTCCCTGAAAAATAATATATCAAATAATATTCAGAAAAATGATGTGTCGCCAGCCGGTCACATCTCCCGACACAAATAGACCATGATGATCGTATCGACATCCAGGGATATCGCCATGACTGTGCCGCGAGCACTGACTGTAAAGCACGCGAGGCTAACATTCTCGTTCTTCAAGCCACTACCGTCGCTTCTCCTGACGTAACTTCCAGCGAGACAGAAGCACAAGTGACTCTTACTTGGACTACGGACCAGCCCTGAGCTTGAGCGACCCGACCCAGCCCGGCTCGGCCCTGCTATCGCCGCGACTCCATGTGAAATGCAGCAAACTCACTGATCAGGTAAGTTTTCCACAATGTTGCAATATCACCGCAATTTCGCGTTCCCATTTTATTTACGTGGAAATTTGATTTTTAATTTGGGAGAAGTTGAAGGACACGGGTCGAAATCGCGTCCAGATCTCGCTAAATTGGTCTCACAGCCACACAAGATTAACGGATTCTGACAGAGAAAACTAAGCGGGCAATCGCGCTGGCAAACGTGTGGGTCGCTGTGTATAGCTGGCTACGCGCTCTCGTGTGCGAAGAGCTTGAGTCCGTCCACTCTGGGACAATTTCAAGGATTATCAAATCTCAACAGCCAGAGCATGTGACGATATACTGGCAGTTACATGTCACAGACGACTACAAAACCTACAGCTCGCTTTCAGATCTCAACGTTGTCATGCCCATACGTGTGAAGGTAACCTACCCGAAATCGGCCGATGCTTTTCCGAAATCGACCTCGCACACCGGACATATCTCGGAAACAGCGTCGACCGTTCCAGACGTGTCGCGCGGGATCTCTCCGTGAGTGCTCTGACAGCAGGAGACGCCGGCTATGCCGTCACAGCCCGCCTGAGCTACTGGGTAAGGGAAACCAGGGGTGCGGGGCCCGACTACCCGCGGCACCCGCCCTCCCCGTCAGGACGAGAGGCAGGCGACGCCATATTGTCCCAGCGTCCACCCTTCCTGTCAGGACGAGAGGCAGGCGACACCATATTGTCCCAGCGTCCGCCCTTCCTGTCAGGACGAGAGGCAGGCGACACCATATTGTCCCAGCGTCCGCCCTTCCCTGTCAGGACGAGAGGCAGGCGATGCCATATTGTCCCAGCGTCCGAGTGTGTCGTAAAGTCCCAAATGACGACGACTAAACGACAGTATGGGCTAAGCTGAGGAAGATTGGGGCATAAAAACGACACATTCCCATAGGATTGTTAACACGCGCCCGGGCGGCCGGTTGGATACCCTTCGCTTGGGTGGGGCGTCAATTTGACCTCCCTGAGATCTCAGGAACTAAGAGAGCTAGACACACCAAATCCAAAGAATGTATGGCCTGTACGTGGACCCACTCAAGTCGAAGTTTGAGGCCCCCAGGTTACACCCTTCGGGTTGAATAAGGTCAAACAAGGTCAAACCCCATGTTGGTCTCCAAAGCAACCCCAGAACCTGAATAAGGTTCTAGCAAAAGGTCACATCCTCATTTAAGGTCAGCGACCTTGTCTGACCCTTCTTGTATGATTTTGGCCATGTTGACCAAAATCACACAGCAGTGCTTCGAGTTTTGCACTTGAAAAAACGACAAAGATTACGCCAGGCAGTATGTTCCTAAAAACAAAATGTCGAACTGCGTCATTACAGGTCAATGACATGTTCTGATCTTTTATGAAGTTCATAGAAGATGCATAATGCGGCTCCTGTTATCACTAGATTCGAAATGAGCACCACAAACTACCCCATGCAGTAAGCCCTTGAGTAACAAAACAGGTTGGCTTTGACCTTGGTCTGACCTTCATATCTGACCCTAGGCCAGTGAATTCGTTCATTCAAAAATGAATTTGCTTGCATTTGCTCATTCACTTGCTGTGTTACTTTAGAAAGTATCCCACAGATGTATGGTTATGTCTAACACTCCGTTGTCGCATCAGATTGAACGATTCCCTAGAAAATGACTTCGCTGAATCCGTGGCCTGACTTTGACCTGCCGTAGTGACCTCACTAGGCACATCTAATTTTTTATTAAAAAACAATCTTCTATTCAATTGTCTACAGTTATGCAAAATGTGGCGCGGATACGTCGGGCCTTTAGGAAACCATCCCAGAAAAATCTTCAGGGGGGGGGGGGCAAGCGCGAGTTAATTGTATCCGATGCCCCCACCCCTATGCACGCAAGTGCTGCTTTCACAATAATTTAGAAAGAAAGCTGCTAAAACCGTGCTTCTGTAGACTCATCTACTTAGACCATGACAAAGTTATCAAGCCCGCGCCAAAAATTACTGGTTCATAACTGGCCATTTTGCAGCCAGTTCTTGTTAGATAAGCGCGAAAATTCTACATTACTGGACCTCCTTGTGTTGCACTACCGTGCAAGGTAGACTTTGAAATGCACAGACGAAACTTACTGGTCTCGTTTGCTAGAGGTGCCTGCCCCCATAAGCTCACTTTTTGGCGTCATGAACATGATAAAAACAACTAGCACACCTATACCGCCTCGCTCGTAAAACACCGCAAATTAAGGCGTCGAGTGCTTATCTTCTTGACGACGAGTATCTTCTCTTGTCCATGACTGATATCTTAAGCTATTGATATTGATAGTGAACATTAAGACGCGCAACATTTACTCCTTTTCTTGAATTCGTCAAACGGGGGTGGATCCGACACGTAAACGGCATGAAAAATATGCATCACTGAAAACGCCTTCGGTCTCTCAGGGCTACTTCCTATCCATGGACGTCTCATGTAGTGTCCTGGACAAGATACTGGGGGAATTATCCTATAACAAATTTAACATAGCACCCACAAACAATTAGACACAACCACGTCTTAAGCCAAGGAAACATTTCGAGACAAGAGTCAAAGGTTCTGACACTGATTTGAGGCATAGGACTTTGGCATGATGTTACATTTATGGCGGAACTATGCTAAATGACCATGATGGTTGAACATGACGTTGGAAAGGTTAGCAATTAACATCGCCTGCCGCCATATGTCTGCCAGCAGTGATAATGTACAACCGGTGTCTTATCAGACCAGGTTATGGGACTTAAGCCACATGGGGTGTCGATAGTGTAGTGGTTAACGCGTTTGCGTTAACCACTGCACCTCTGGGAAACCAGAGGTACGGGGTTCAATTCCCCGCGATGTCCGCCCTTCCCGCCAGGGTGAGAGGCGGTCAACGTCATACAGCCCCAGTAGCTGAATGCGTCGTAGAGCCCCAATGCCACCCCCGGTCCATAGATGTGGCAACAGGAGTCACAGAAGACAGATACCCATCGCAAACTTTTATACGGGGCGAGAATGCCCCTTCCCTTTTTAAGCTAAGTAGGCATATATTACAAAGGGCATGAATGTTGTGCCCTATTCTCTACGAATGGATGCTTCATCATGCGGTGAATAATCATATCATATAATCATCATGCCCTGTTGCCAACCCTTTCCCCAACGGTCCGCGTGGCGGTACGTACCGCCGCTGGAAGAGGCGGCCACCGAGCCCTCGGACGCCACTTTGGTGACGGCCAGCGGGTTGTACGTCCACGAGGTGCCGCACACCTCCACCTTCAGGTCGTTGTCGTGGTAGATCTGCTGCACGCGCCCGATGTTCCCCAGAGTCTGACCAGGTGAAAATGAGGTTGAAGACAAACACAGACAGTGGAGACGTCCCTTCGGCACGCCACCACGGACAGGGGGATATCGCGATCGCGCGCACATGAAAGCAAAAAAAGCAACAAACCCACAGTAGCAGTGCCACAGTCTACCAAGGATCTGCAGAGACGATCGAAAATTCGAAGGACGGATGCGTTTGGGAGGAACACAGGCACCTTGCCTTTCAAGGTTGTGGGCGACAATTAACAGTTGAAGCTCCGCAATATATCAAGACTGGTTGCACAAGGACATTGTAAATGTTCAGATTAAAAAGAGACTGGATGCCGCTCCTGGACCTCCGCTGGTGCAGCAGCCGAACACCAAACACGGTGTGGCAAACTTCCCAGACACCGTGCTAAAGTCCTAGCCAATAACAGCCAACTAGCACCCGACCAGGAGTCAGGCTGAAACAGGGCAGCCGTGTTGCAACATTGCGTCGCAATTTCCGCAAAATGCCACATCACGACTCGCGGGGCAATGGACTCCGGGGCTTTGCAACAGGCCATTTTCAGCGAGGACGCTGATCCCACAGTCATCGTTGTGGCTCAACTTCTGCAAAGAAGCTTCAGCCAAGGGTTATCACGGTGTGAAGGCCCGTCAGAGGCGACTAGGGAGCCACTCACCGGCAGCATGGCCTCGGCCCACTCGCCGTGGCCCCGCTGCAGCACCTTGATCCGCTCCAGGTCACTGTGGATCTGCACCAGGTCACCGACGGCGAACTGGCTGGTGCCGGCGTCCCCCGCCGAGCCGCTGGCGCTCGACACCTTGTTCAGCGCGCACGGGTTGAACGTCCACCTGGCGGCGACGCCGACGTCAGCCGGGGCGCCGACAGAACGGGCGGCTTAGCCACGGCCGACAGGGATCGGTCGGCCGGAGGTCGCGTGGCTGGGCACGAGGGGGAGGCGTGCCCACAGGCAGGGCACCGAAAACAGGCCGTTAATGGGGACGGGTCAGCAGAGCATCGGTTGACGGGGCGGTGGGCTGTCGGGGGGACGGGACTCTGATAAGAGGTGGGCTTAACACGGAGTACACGGATCGACGAAGTGGGGTGCTAGTCTGTGATAGTCTAGTCTAGTCAAGTCTGTGATACTTCCGACACATATGCTAAATCTGCCAAGCCTGATAGCAAGGAAAATGTGCACCACCGTACTCTGTGTACAGCGGGTCAGCCTGCCAGGAAGAGGGACAACCCGCAGGTCGTGGGATCGCCTGTCAGGGAGAGGGAGGATCCGCTGGTAATGGGACGGTCTGTCAGGGAGAGGGAGGATCCGCTGGTAATGGGACAGTCTGTCAGGTAGAGGGGGATCCGTTGGTGATGGCACAGTCTGTCAGGGAGAGGGAGGATCCGCTGGTAATGGGACAGTCTGTCGGGGAGAGGGAGGATTCGCTGGCAATGGCACAATCTGTCACGGAGAGGGAGAATCCGTTGGTAATGGCACAGTCTGTCAGGGAGAGGGAGGATCCGTTGGTAATGGGACATTCTGTCGGGGAGAGCGAGGATCCGTTAGTAATGGGACAGTCTGTCGGGGAGAGGGAGGATCCGCAGGTCATGGGACAGCCTGTCACGGAGAGGGATGATCCGCTGGTAATGGGACAGTCTGTCATGGAGAGAGAGGATCCGCTGGTAATGGGACAGCCTGTCACGGAGAGATGGGGTCCACTGGTCATGGCAGGAGGTGGTAGTCTTATCCACAGCACAGCTTGAGTGAAAAGGTCCTGCCCACAAGGATTGAGTGCACAAAACTTCCCATCCATATCTTAAATACTGCGGCGGGAGGGGGGAGGGCACATAATGCAGGGAAGCTGGTGTACTTCATACAAGACGACCGAGTGGAGCAGCCACGACGAGTGGAAAACCAATGGGATAAATGGTAGCCGCTGGCCTTAATATCGCTGTGTCGACGAATAACGTCTCCGTCATCGACGCCCGCCCTGGCTGACACGCCGGGCCAGACGGGCGCCACCTTGGCAGTGGTTAAGCATGCCTCCGCGTCAATTCGAATCGATGACTATCACGGTAACCACTGATGGATAACGGCCCTGAACACGCAGGTCAGGCCTGTACAGTGGAGGGCGTAGGCACGCATCGTTTGAATTCCAGTGGCATTGACCCGTACCACACTATCGAGGCGTTCTCCATGAGCACAACAAATGCATAGGATAATGGGGTATATCATATGTAAGGGATATATATTACCCCTTCACCCATCACCTGTTATTATATACCCCTATCATATACTATTCTATATGGTACGGGATATATATTACCCCTTCATACCCTTCACAATACAAACCACCTTGACACACCTTCCACTGAGCTCCGGCTGAACTTATGCTACACCGCCCCCGGCCACGTCTCCATTCCGTGCTCTGCTGTTCGAGGTCACACCCGCTGCCGGAAGGCAGGCCCACTGGCGCGCGCGCGGACGACGGTGGCAGCCTCACCTGTTACCGCTCGGGTAGGAGACGACGATGTCGTGGTCCTCGTCGATGCCGACGACGGTGCCGGCCGTGCCGAGGCACTCGAACATGCCGTCCGTCCAGCCGCCGTGGCCGTACTGCAGCGACTGCACGATGTCCAGGTCCAGGTCCACGTTCACCTGCGGCGCCAGCGTGAGGAGACGAGGTGAGCGCTGCGGCCGCTCGGTTCTCGTGGCGTCAGTGGGCAGCAAACGCGGCCTCTTTCTCGCCACCCTTCGTTACGCTGTAGTACTGTTTGGGTGAATTATGTTTGACATGACCGGAGTGGTGCAGGTTTCCCTAACTTAAGCAAACGTGCGGCGACACGCCCCCGGACATCCATGGTCAACACCTGTGCATTGTTCACACTCACCTCAGCGGGCTGACTGACCTCACTAGCATCATTCAGCATACAGAGTAACATCAGATGTCACTTCGCTCTGGCCTGAACTGGTTCTGGTACGACAACTGACACGACCTTGCCGCCGACCTGTGCGTTCTCGCCCTCCGGGCGACGTCTGACCCGACCCGACCATCTGAGCCGCCGGTGACCTAACCCCAGGGCGCCGCACCTGACCTGACCTGACCTATGACTGACCTGGTCGCCGATGCTCCAGCCGTGGCCGGCGCTGCGACCCGGCCCCTGCTCCCCCAGCAGCGGCAGGTGGTCCCGGTACACGGTGCCACCCTTGGCGTCGTTGACTACCTTCAGGTCCGCCTGGGGGACGGGGGACACATGGAGAGAGGGCCGGTAAGGCGTGGCTGTATCTCAGCCGCTCGGAGGAGTGTTGCGGTGCCCGTTTCTGCAGCTAGTGCATCACAAACTACCGCACATCACGGCAGTGTCGTAGTGCACTGCCCGCGGAGACAGGGTCACGCTAGTTACGCAAGCCCCTGATCTCGGTGCTTGAGCGCTACAGATTTCGTTGGATTTCACAGCGTTCAGGTTACGAAAAAACTTATGAATGGTCATTTGGCTCGTCCATGGCGGTGACCATGTGATGCTCCCATTCCCAAAGTCAAAGTGCGCCTCGAAAAGAGCCCGTGGTAAACGCCATAGGGGAGAAATAAAAGCCATAACATACCGTGTCACTGAATTCGCGGGACAGTAGCTTGATGCTCGCAAGCTTTTTGTCTAAGCAGTGTTTCAGGCCTTCATAACACTTGTTGCACAAAGATTTTGGCACATTAGGTGCAAACATTACAGAGCATACATTCGGAAAAGCGAGGCATTTGAAATGTATTACTTTCATGGTGGTGAGCATGGAGTTAAGCGAGATTTATCCTGCAGAGTCGGCTACTTCAAATCAAAATTCTGAGCTATCCAGGAAGATTTCCAGAGAACTGGTCATACTGATCAAATTACATCCATTTGATGCTACAATAAGTGAAAAGCACAAGAACATAGTCTTTTCTCTTCAACCAGGAAAATGAGTTGGATTATCAGCCTTAGGATTGCGCTGAAACCAGCTACGCAATCTGCTTAATCTCACCATTCCCTCGAAGCCGACCCGGTACAGGTTCTTCTGGCCGTTGTCCCAGATGACGTAGGCGGCAGACCGGGGGCTGGCCGCTGACCAGTCCTGGATTTCCGTCACCTTGCCCCTCCTTCCGTTGCCGCCGTCCTAAACACGGGATGCCAGCATCATCAAAACACCAGTCACAGCACGCTGAACGTCATAAGAACGACACATCACACAGTTTTTTTCTGAATGTAATGGAAGCCAAATGCCGCTGTTGTAAGTGTAAATGCCAGATGTAAACTTCCATTCCATCCACGTCCCAAGAACTACCTTACTGACCATTCCATTCACAATTTGCATTTTGTGCAAAGCGTCACATGCATTCACATAACGCAGAGCACCGCTATCCCGCTCGGTGCTTATCAACATAACCGCATGTCTCAGCTGAACCGAGATAGCGTGTAAAAACATTCCCGGGACTAAAACACAGCTAGCAATACTGAGTGGCCTGCATCTCATCACTATTTTCGTTGCCTGTCGTTTTCTGGCTGCGACTTTCGCCGCCGGTGGCGCTGCGGTCGCCCGTCACTCGCCTGGTCCTCCCACTGCCAGTCGACGCCGCGCACCACGCGGCCGCCGGGGAGATGCCGCGCACAGAGGTCTTCTTACTCTTGCGACGCGGCTCCACCAGCACCCTGCGGCGCACCGAGGAAAACGTCAGTCACGGAGCCGACACAAGCTGGCCGAGGCGGCGAGACGTCACGGAGCCGACACAAGCTGGCCGAGGCGGCGACAGGGACGTCACGGAGCCGACACAGGCTGGCCGAGGCGGCGACATAGACGTCACGGAGCCGACACAGGCTGGCCGAGGCGGCGACACAGACGTCACGGAGCCGACACAGGCTGGCCGAGGCGGCGACATAGACGTCACGGAGCCGACACAGGCTGGCCGAGGCGGCGACAGAGACGTCACGGGAGCCGACACAAGCTGGCCGAGGCGGCGACAGAGGACGTCACGGAGCCGACACAAGCTGGCCGAGGCGGCGACAGAGACGTCACGGAGCCGACACAGCTGGCCGCGGCGGCGACAACGTCACGGAGCCGACACAGGGCTGGCCGAGGCCAGACCAGCGGCCAACATCACAGAGCCACAGAGCTGGCTAGGCCGCGACAGAGACGTCATGTAGCCGACACAAGCTGGCCGAGGCGGCGGCAAAGACGTCACGGAAACGGACACAAACTGGCCAAGACGGCGACCAGACGTCATAGACCAACACAAACTGACCGAGTGTCCTGAACACCCGAAAGCAGCGATGTCACTCGGTCAGAATACGCTTGTTGTGAAAACAACTTCACCAAAGGCTCGCGGACCTGTAGTCACGTGACCTCGGACTGGCCACCAAAGCGGCCGCGGTACGGCCAACCCAGAGGTGATCTTGCGCCTGTGCGCGCCCCACCTCTCAGAGCCGGGGGCTGTGATGCGGTAGAAGCGGTGGCGCAGGTGGTGTGTCGCCGTGGTAGCAAACAGAACAGAGGTCGTAGTTGGAGCAGTCGGCGCACTTCCAGCGGATGCCGAAGATGGGTTGCTGGCGGCACGTGTCACAGATGGTGCCCTCGTGCTTGATGCCTGCGGTGGGGCGAGACGGGCCGGCCCGCGGTCAGGCGGCGGGCGGAGCGCTCAGGGGCTCCGGCGGACCCCCACTCGGGCTAGCCAGATGGTGCAGGTCAGAACGCTCAGAGGAGCTGCTCTATGATGCCACGAAAACACACCATATGGCCCCAGTTCTTCCACAAATATATGGGCATTACCAACTGTGCTAGTGACGTATGTGTTGCTGCTTCCCGTGATAGTGGCTTATTTACCAGTGAGCATTCCCGTGTCAAGCGCATCACACATTAGAGCTCCCCATCACAAGTGAGTCAAGCACCAGCAAGTGCTTCTCATCACAAGCGAGTCCCGCACCAGCAGGGGCTGCCCACGACACGTGACACGTTAACCAATGAGTGCCTCCCGTGATAAGTGAGTCCTTCGCCACGGCAAGCCACTCCCATACCAGAGAGTGCTGGCCGCGCACCACACGTCACGTACCCGTGGGCGCGCTGTCGATCACCCGCAGGTCGTAGGCGCCAGCGCAGCGGTAGTTGGCCGCCGTCCCGTTGTCCCAGACCACCACCACCTCCTCGGACGACTCGAAGTTGCGTACGGTGCCCACGTGGCCTTCGCCGCCGTCCTGCGCGCGCCAGGTGCGCTCGATTATGGCGCCGCTCGTCCCGTGAGGACGGCAGCACGGGGACTCATGCCCGTGAGTGACCACATGGTACTGCAAAATCAGGAAGCCACGCAGCGCCCACGCCCAGCGATCGGTACAATTGCCATAGCCTGGAAATATGCCGCGGCACGGTAACACATGCCTACACTTGGCGCGACGCGTGACACTGAGAACGCACACACAAAACACGACAGCCCGCAATACTAGCTGGCAGCTGGCTACGCCTTCCTCAGCCCCGTCTCACCGGCCACGGCCGGCTGCAGCAGCGGCCGCCGCCCGATGCGACGCGCACTCACCTGTTTGCACCACTTCCAGTCGGGGCCGCGCATCACGCGCGCCCCGACGCCCTCCATCATGATACGCGCCGTGCGCGTGGCCACCACCGAGTTGCGACTGGACACATTGTCCATCGCACGGCTGGAGGGCTGCGGACCAGAGGCAGTGTACTAAGGTGGTGTGTTCACAGATGGCAATGGCACAAAACTTGTGAGTTATATTTTTGGAGGGCTATATGTGGCTGGAGCAATGTCTTGCACTAAGGCATGCTGAATGCAGCCATGCTGTCAGAATCACAGTGCAGCAATGCAGCAGAAAAGGCAAGGTACTGTAATTTTTATCAACATATATTTCTGACATGCCAAAATGCATGGTATATGAACATCTTCCATGTGAAATGACCCAGTAAAAAGGCACCCTGGGCAATGGATGATATTGAGATGTCCTGGTGGATTCTGGATTAGTGACTGCCACTGGATTAAACATCTATGTACTTCTCACAGCTCAATCAAGTGTCTCCTTAACATGTTAGCTGGGGAAGGGAGGGGAGGGGCAGGGAGAATAGGGCAGTGGAGGCTCAGCATTAGCCCTTGCTAGTCAGAGCAAAAATTTTATCTGTTCTTACTTTCTCTCCAAGAACATCACAGACATTGTTTAAGTGTCTTGTGAGATACACAAGTAAAAACAAGAACATTTTGTGGATGTTGGAATCTGATATCACCTGCCAGTGCACCCACTCAGTACTTGGAGGAAGCCCTGGTCCAATGCCTCTGTAAGGATGGAGTGCATTCTGGTCAGGGCCGATTTAAGAAAATGCCACAAAATCTATTGATCCATGACCAGTATGGCAATGTACAAAAAAATTATCCACTGCACTGGACACCTATGTGACTCTGGTGTGCTGAACCTGATACACCAGTGTTGAAGCATTCAGCTACTTAAGTGACAGGATGTCACTCGTTGTTCATGCCATTACGCCCCTAGCTTTGGTGTCACTCCCATTCCTCAAAATTGGCAATCCCACCCTATCTAAGTGCCAAAGGCCTGAAAAAGGGGTGGGCAGACCAGATGTCTGAGTTCTGGGTCAGGGCAACACATAAGCACCAATAAGTTGTGCACTGAGATTGCTGGGGAACTAAGAGTGCTGGTTGCATGAATACATATGTACATCCTGCACATCCTCCTGGAAGTATTTTGGAATGTTTTGTGCACATGTACACCAAACTCAAGCCAGGCCAAATCATGCTGCATTTTCAAATAATTTTTGCTGAAAAGATATCTTAGAGGCATTTTTGACTGATTTCACCTTTCTTGCATAATTCCTGAAACCATTGCCTAAATGTATCATGGATGGTACTAGTCATGAAATCAGACTGTGAGAACTCAGATTTATAGCACGCAGGCACTAACATTATTATTGGGTTACGATGTCACCCCTAAGCTGGGCACGTTTGGCATGACATGTATTTTTATCCTATCGGTAGGTACAAAGCAATTAAGGTACTGTCTAAATGGACATCACAGGCTTTTATGGGTAAGAAAGGGTTCTAATGGTACGAATTTTTGAAAAGCTACAGCAAACGCTAATTGAAAGGTACTGTTCGGGAAAATCCTGCTGTCTACAACTCTGATTTTATACTGCAACGTATTGATAATATTCGTGCCCGTCCTGACGCCACAAAAATATTCCCGACAGGGAATTTCTCCAAAACTACATGATACAGGAATTGCGGTTCCTGCTTCCGATAAAGATGTTAATAATACCACAAGTCCACCCCTATGTACCCACAAGCACCGCCGCAACCACAAGCCGCTCCCAATCAACGGATCAGGATGCAGAGTGATGGAGAAATTGGCGCAGCTGCTTGTAGAGGTTTCAGGCTTACGAAGAAAGGTCAGCTGGCGATGACGTCATGGCTAATACAACTTTAGAATATCATTGGTTTTTAAAGTTATTGGTGATCTCGCAAGTATACTCAATGTTAAACATGTTAAAAGAAAATGTATGGGTGGTGCCGTTCATAGCATGCAAAATATTTCCAAGGTGAGGGAAAGGTCAAGATCGGACGCGATCGACATAGGACGGAACGTGTTGAATGATACTGGAAAGAATTTGACTATGATTAGAAAGGGCAACAAAGCCTTGTACCGGAACGCTGTGTTCACATCTATATGTCAGCCATACAATCGGATTGGACCGGACCGGACTGTGTCGGGGAAGCAATATCTCATTTGGGAGCTTTTTCAATGTAGTGTGTCCGGGCTCGGGCTTGATGTTTTGCTTGTGCGTTCTGGAAGTCATGCAGCTGCCTGATATTACCAGTCTAAAACCGTCGATAATGCGATGCGCTTGTAATTGGTTGATTCTGAGCTTATCTAAAATAGCCTTAGAGGTTCCTGACACCGTCTTTTGCAACATAAACATCATGACATCACGACCAGCTGGTCGGAATGCAACAGCTGGCAACGATTTTAGTTTTACACTCATTGAGTCGTAAGACACATCTGCGCCGTAGTTGTCGCTCGTAATTTCAGAACACAGTGCGCTTAATTTAGGCTTTGTTGTTTTGAAGCTATCAGCTAGGTGCACGCGAGAGGTGTGAACCGCGTTGGACCAAGTCTGTTCTGGGAACGAGCGGAGGAAAAGTGTCAGGTAATTAATGCCTGTCTGAAAATGCGCATCAGCGGTGTGGAGAACTTAATGAGATACCTGACGCACTGGCTCGGGTTGCTCCCTTTCACACCCAATAATACTGTCAACGAACCCTCACACTGCGTCTTTTGTTAAGCTTGGTATGAGTGACAAGTTTTAGCCCTACGGTTGAGCATTTGGGATCTTGAGGGTTGTCCCCTTGCCAGTCATTATAATTGAGTACAGGTGTGCCACAGTCACAATTTTGGTTTAGGGGCCAAGGCTGAAGGTAATGAGATACAAAATTGAGAATGCCACTGATAAGAAATATGGTGCATGCTAATGTTAAAGGCAGTCTGTACTGCTATTTTAAAATGATGCTAGACACTTTTTTGGTGTGATATGTCAAGACCAGTATGCTCAGTTCACTTACAATGTTCATTGTTTTGGTTATTCTTTGTTGATTGCTCATCCAGGTAGCTAACATGGCATTGATATCAGAGGGATGCAAGGGATGTTTGGTCAAAGACCAATCTTCATGTACAACCTTATGGAGGCAGTGCTATTTTTATTATGCTGAGGGTTTGCAGGATGATGGGGCTGTTACTTTTACCTCTTGTGATACACCAAAACATTACATTTACTGGTTTGCGATCAGCAGGAAGTGCAAGGAAGGTATGGATTTTCCTCATGGAGTGCATGTCCTGATGGCAGTAACTTCATGTCCTGGTAAAATACATGTCCTGCATGGTAGTAACTTCAGCATTGCTGCCACATCTTCAGCTTATGTATCCCATAAATTTCAGTGCTCAAAGTGCAGCGCAACATCATCACCAGTTTTAGCCCAAAGGCAAGAAATCCTCCAAAGCACTATGATATTAGGTAGCTTCATGCAAAAGACTCCAAAAACATTTTTCATCACAAAAAGTAATTCAAAAATTCATGCAGTTTTCCTTCACAATAGGTTGTTTGATGCATGCAAGTAAGGCATATTATACACGGGTGCGAAATAGGTGTTTGATGCAGTAGGCAATTTTTTTAGACCTAGGTTTATGCATGCATGCATTTTTATGCACACTCACATTCTGGAAAGCACCACTGGTTTGAATTTCTCATGTCATGGTGCATTCTCCATCTCTGCAGTACTTGTTTCTGTCATATGAGAAGCATGAAACCTATCACCACTTTTCCATGAGACAGCCATTCCATTGTGATAGAGAAATATCCATAATTTTATATTGATTTGCCCTGTCATACATGTGTACTCACATGGGTCTGATGTGTAGTCACATACCATGCTCTTAAACACACATTTGAACATTTTTCCAAGCTATTTTGGAATGCTTATTAAGTTTTTGATTAGTTATTCATGATTGTCATCAGTCTTTTAATATTCAGCTACTTGGGCCGCGCTGCATGACCTTTAGCAGTCGATGCGCCCTAAAACCCCAAATCATCATCATACTTGGGCAGCAGGGATATCAACATTTTTCATGCTATCATGCCCTCACACAGTGTAAATTACCTATTGTTTTTCTGCTTTCTCAGTATCAGCCAATCAGTATCCAGCAGGTGGTGGTCAACCCAGCACCTAGGTGCCTGAGGCTTGCCAAATTGACCAGGTAGGTCGGATGTCAGGGTTTGGTGTCAGAAGGTCATGGATTAACAGCCAACAAATTGTCTGTGTGGAAGCCAACTAAAAGGCCAGAATTCAGGTGGCATGAATGTGTATATCTCCTGCATACCCTACTAGAGGAATTTTGGAATGCTTGTTATATCTGGCTTGATGCTCTGTCTTATCATCACCTGCCTGGTTATGACAGTTGCCACACCTGTTCGGGCCCTACAGAGATGTGTTAACTATTCACCAATGTTCTTGCTGTAGATATGTTAAAAAGGGATGCATACTGTATAAGACATCAAGCCAAACAAAGTAACATAAGTCTTATGAGTGTTGATTGCTGACATTTGTTTTTGTCATGTGTATTCACTGCTGCATGACACCTAACTTCCTGATTTTTCATACACAACAAAACAATTTTTACCCATTATGTACTCCTACAGAGCATCAAGCTTAAATAAGGCCAAGTGTTCCAATACTCATTGTTAGATCACAGTAATTTCCTATTTACCCTTCATTACTGGAACCTTGAAAGCCTGCCCTGACATGCCAAGGACTAGGTGAGTGTTTATGATAGAATTAATCAGTGCTGTTTTGGCAACACCTCATGTTGTATACAATCTCATGTTAAGTGTGTGGTGAAGATGTTGAGTATAATATTGAAATGGTGCTGTTATCAGGGTTTTATCATGGATTAAAATTGTTGCCTGTCCATCATGGGAGGCTGTTTAATGTAAACATTGGCATGGCTGACATGGACTGCTGTAATTTGTTAATGCAGTAGTTGAAATGAGTGCTGACATGGTATGGTAGGGTATGGTTAACCTGCGGATATGTTTTTGGAGGCATCCTTATTTGTTTTGTGTCATGTTGCAATGCAGAGTCCATGTTGTCATTTATGGTAAATAAGAAAAAAGTCCATGAAGTGCTCCTGCTCAATCATACCTAATGTGTGCTCTCATATGTGGTGTTTTAGAGCAGGCGTGCCCAGTGACCCCCACCAGGCGGCAGTCTGCTGCTGTGCGCGGCGTGCCTCTGTGACTGATGTGTGCCCTGCTGCTGCCGCGACCCGTTCCTGTGCACGGAGCGCCTCCGTGACTGGTGTGTGCCCCGCTGCCGCCAGCGCGATGAGCAAGCAGGCGGAGAGCTGCAGCATGCCCAAGGAGAAGTGGGCTGGCCGGCTGGAGCGTGTGCACGTCAGCAGGTCGGACATGAATCGGCTCATCATGAACTACCTGGTGACCGGTGAGCAGCGGCACGGACCACGCCGTGCCACACCCAGGGAGGCAGCCGACGACGGACTGTGGGCCTCACCAGCCAGCCACAGCTGGGCTCCGAGTCGGGGTCAGCTCCCTATCACTGCTCTCTGGGGCTCGCCAGTCGGGGCCGCGTTGGGGTGGTTGCGTATTACCGCTATCTGGGCTCACCAGTCGGGGCCGGGTTGGGGTGGCTGCTTATTACCGTTATCTGGGGCTTGTCAGTCAGCGGTGGGTCGAGGTGGCTCCCTCTCACCGCTCTCTAGTTCTCGCCAGTCAGTGACGGGTCGAGGTGGCTCCTTCTTACCTCTCTAGTTCTCGCCAGTCAGTGACGGGTCGGGGCTGCTCCCTCTCACCGCTCTCTAATTTTCGCCAGTCAGTGACGGTCGGGGCGGCTCCCTCTCATCGCTTTCAGTGTGTTGCACCGTACGCTGTCATGAGCTATGTTGCGATACGCGAGGGATCACTGTTGACGCGCTTAATTGCGCGGTGGAGCCGCGTGGCCTCAAGACAGTGTTTGGTTAGTTTTGAAACGCATGAAGCCACTGAGGTGACTGACAGTGACCACAATCGCTTTGTTTGCAATAAAATCACACGTGCAGAGGGCGGAACGCACTTATCATTGGATCGGGTGGAATAAATTCATTTAATTGTTTCTTGCTACAGGGGTAAAGTTCATCATAAGGCGAAAGGGAACAACTTTCATCTAATAACAAATTCCACTTGACCCTGGTAATACTTGTTTGAAGAGAACATATAAATTTGACGTCTTGGACGTGCACACTGATAATGCTTCAACATGGAGGCCAGCTCAAATTCACATTGAAATGACAGCATTGGCAACAGCATACAGCATTGGACATATAGGATCTTGCATTGAGCGCAGATGATCCCTGAACTGCGCACCTGGGGCGGGGGAGACCTACGATCCACACCTCGGCCAGTGTCTAGATGGGCTGACTACGGCACATATCCCTGAATGCAGCAGAATGCAGCGGTTGAATGCCGTCCGTTTCAGAGGGATTCAAGGAAGCTGCCGAGAAGTTTTCTCTGGAATCGGGGGTGGCCTCTGAGGTGGACCTGGCGTCTCTCGATGATCGCATCAGGTAAGCGGCACTCCCTCGTGCCCCCGTGTGTGGTGTCACTGACGGACGGACCGTCAGCGGTCGCCCGAAGTGTCGGCATGGCGCCTCCTGGCCAGGCCGGTGGGACAGCGTGCCTGGTATCGTGGTACGCTGATTGCACCCGCTTCCCGGCGCGGTATGCCAGGCGTGGCGTCTGAGCACGCGTTGTGCGAGATTTTGTACGTGGGCCGTTAGGTTGTGCCCGGAGGGATTGCTTGTCGGTCATTCGGAATGCTTGCGACAGCTGCAGCAGGATAATGTAAAACAGTCGCGTACGTCTTCCTCAAGCCAAATGTTTGTCTTGTGCCCGGAGTAAGTGATACCCATTCCGAGAGAGTTCCGAGAGAGTATCCCAAGACGGAAGATCCTCCTGCTACCTCACCGCCAGTGTTCCCCGATCGATCTGCCCAGATCACGCCACAATCGGTAGCCGAATTTTTCCGGCATGTGTCGAAGAGTGACGCGCTCCCGTCACACTCGTCCACTGGTGACCGTCCGCGGTGGCCACCCAGCAGCGATGGCACCTGCAGTGGCCACCCACCAGTGATGCGGTCCGCGGTGGCCACCCACCAGCGACGGCACCTGCAGTGGCCACCCACTGGTGACCGCCCGCGGTGGCCACCCAGCAGCGACGGCACCTGCAGTGGCCACCCACTAGTGATGCGGTCCGCGGTGGCCACCCACCAGCGACGGCACCTGCAGTGGCCACCCACCGGTGACGCGGCCCTCGGTGACCACCCACCAGCGACGGCACCTGCAGTGGCCACCCACCGGTGACGCGGCCCTCGGTGACCACCCACCAGCGACGGCACCGCAGGGCCACCCACCGCGAACGCGGCCCCTCGGTGACACCCACCAGCGCGAGGCACCTGCAGTGGCCACCCACCGGTGACGCGGCCCTCGGTGGCCACCCACCCGCGACGGCACCTGCAGTGACCACCCACTGGTGACCGCCCGCGGTGGCCACCCACCAGCGACGGCACCTGCTGTGACCACCCACCAGTGATGCGGTCCGCGGTGGCCACCCACCGGTGACGGCACCTGCAGTGACCACCCACCGGTGACGGCACCTGCAGTGACCACCCGCTGGTGACGGGACGCGTGGTGGCCACCCACCGGTGACGGGCCCCGCAATGGCCACCCACCGGTGAAGGGCCCCGCAATGGCCACCCACCGGTGACGGGGCCCGCAGTGGCCACCCACCGGTGACGGGCCCCGCAATGGCCACCCACCGGTGAAGGGCCCCGCAATGGCCACCCACCGGTGACGGGCCCCGCATGGCCACCCACCGGTGACGGGCCCGCAGTGGCCACCCACCGGTGACGGGCCCCGCAATGGCCACCCACCGGTGAGGGCCCCGCAATGGCCACCCACCGGTGACGGGCCCCGCAGTGGCCACCCACCGGTGACGGGGCCCGCAGTGGCCACCCACCGGTGACGGGGCCCGCAGTGGCCACCCACCGGTGGCGGGGCCTGCAGTGGCCACCCACCAGTGACGGCACCTGCAATGGCCACCCACCGGTGACGGGCCCCGCAGTGGCCACCCACCGGTGAAGGGCCCCGCAGTGCGCCGCCGCGTGCTCTCCCGGCGGCCGGTGACGCCTCGTTGACGTCTGCGCCACAGGATCCGGGACGCTATCCGCGAGGGGCGCATCTCGGACGCGACGGACGTGGTCAACAAGCTGCACCCGGAGCTGCTGGACAGCGACCGCTACCTCTACTTCCACCTGCAGGTGCGCCGCGGCGACCCGCCACCCGCGCCACCAGCTGCGGCTGGGGCGGTTGGAAGGGGAGTGGAGCGGGATTTAGTCGTGACTGGGTAGATGACATGAGGTATTTCGATGCTGGTGGTTGTGGGGAGACGCATTCGGCAGAAGGGTATTGTGGAGGTTTAGAGACCCGGGAATCGTTTCGCTTTCTTGTTCATTGTATCCTGTGGCCTCTCACTCGCGTGAGCTCAGACTGACTGGATTGGTATAGGCCGTACACTGTCTTGGTTCACGAGTGTTCAGTCTATTGCATTTCCAGTAGCTATTGTGTGATAGTATAATGGTCATGTGTTCTGCCTTGTCCGTTTGATTGCTACCACAGTATCTTCAAGTATCTAACCGGGTGAGGTCCCTATGCGTGGACCCAAATGTTCGCACCACGTGGTGAAAAATATCGCCAAGCTGCCGAGCAGCCAGAGAACTCTCAACCAAAGCTGAACTATCTGAAAAACAGCCTTCCGAAACACTGGCTCTCGGCTTTCACAGTCTCTTGTCGAATATCCTCGCTAAGCCGGTCTCAGGACAAGGTGGCGTGGTGGCCTGGTATGGCCCGTTAACGGACGTGTCTGTCTCTGCAGCAGCAGCATCTGATCGAGCTGATCCGCGACGGCCGCGTGGAGGAGGCGCTGAGGTGAGCTGCGGCGACATTGGCATGCATCACCGCAGTGGTCCGATCACTGTACCGCCGGATCTGCAGCGGTCCCATCAGTATACCGCCGGATCTGCAGTCGTCCCATCACTATACCACCGGATCTGGAGTGGTCCCATCACTATAGCACCGGATCTGCAGTGGTCCGATCAGTATACTGCCGGATCTGCATTGGTCCCATCACTATACCGCCGGATCTGCAGTGGTCCCATCACTATACCGCCGGACCTGAAGTGGAGGCGAGCACCCCAAACGGCCGGCGCCGCAATCTGGGCTAGGCTTTCAAAGCAATCGTTTAGGTGCCTCCCTTTCTGACGCCACCCCGCCCTGCGCGCGGCCCAGCCGGCCGTCCCTGCCGGGGAGTTGCTGCCATCTGTGACGCCGTCCCACTCCGTGCGGCAGCTTCGCTCAGCAGAGCCTGGCCGAGCGGGGCGAGGAGAACACTGAGGTGCTGACAGAGCTGGAGCGCACGCTGGCTCTGCTCGCTTTTGAGGACCCGGCCAACTGCCCCTTCGGCGACCTGCTGAACGCCTCGCACCGGCAGAAGGTAGACGGCGCGAGATGGAGGGAAATGCCCTCGCTGAGTTGGAGGGGTTGTTCGGCGTCCACACGCCTGCGCTCCGTGGCTCGTTGCGGCACGGATCTATGTAGCAGATGGGAAATAGTCGTTGTTTGGGCGAATGATACGTCGTAGCCCTGGTTTTGCTGAGTCGTTCGAGCCGCGCTTGGTGGAGGCCCGACGATGTGACCAAAGTACAGGACAGCGATTGAGCGTGTATGTGTGCCAATGTCGGGCGTATTGGCCGTTCGTTGTGGTTAAATTGTTGCTTCAATTTTGGGCAGAAGCCTGGTGAGCTACAGCTTTACGTTCCACGACGTTCAACCGTCACATAACCCGAGCGGGTGATACTATGAAGCTGATGGCGACGACTGAATGCACGCGCAAACTTGCTTGTCGCCCCGAGGCATCGCTGGGGCTCGCACGCGATTTCTTTCGGTTGGAATCAGGGGTGGAGTGAGCAGAAGAAAACAACTGATAAGGCCCTGCGGCCTATTTCTGTCCGTTGAGGCACCGGGGTGGCCAAATATGGCCGCCGTTTTCTATATCAGCCGCCTTTCGCCGGCCGTTTTTTTTGGTTCCGCTCATCCCACCGGAAAATGACTGCACGGGCTATCTTAAGCCTCCTGGTGTAAACGCTTTGTTCGCCGTTAACACTACTCTCCAGAGAAGCTGCAAAATGCACATTTGAGCATCGGATTGGCTAGTGGCGGCAGAACTGCAGTAACTTCCGATCGTGGCCTCCAGGTGGCGAGTGAGCTGAACGCGGCGATCCTGCGCCAGGAGAGCTCCGCTGACCCGACCACCCGCCTGGAGACGCTGCTCAAGCTGCTGCTTTGGGCGCAGATGCAGCTGGACCAGAAGAAGATGCGCTTCCCGCGCATGACCGACCTCGCCAGCGGCACGCTGGACGACTGAGCGTCGGTCACCAGCGTCAGCTGTGGCGACGGTCGGCGGACCGCGGGCGACCCCGAGCCTGGCGCGGGCGGTGGCGGGCGGGCCGGCTCGGTCGACGCTACGGGGCGGGAGCGCCGACAGCTGCCGCGAGCAGGCCCGGGCCGCGCTGCTTACTGTCGCCTCCGACGGCCTTCTGCTCGGTCGCGCCGGGGCGAGGAGCCACCGTCACATTAGCGTTGTGGGGGTCCGGACGGTGGCGGCGGCCGATACAGGCCACGGTACACGTTGCTGGTAACCTGTGGACGCCGCCAACTGCCGTTGGAGACGACCTCGAGGCCACGGGCACCAGTGGACGCCTCTGGCTGGAGGAGAGCAGCAGCGGGGGCCCCGTCCGGCCGGGCAGGCGGCGTGCTTTATCTGTCCGGACGGCGGTGTGACTGTCCCGCGGAGGTCCTGCCGTGGCGCACATTGAGGACGCATTGTGACAGAGAAGTGGAAACAGCAGCAGCGCATGGCCACTGATAGCTTTATATCGTGTACATAAATGATGTAAATAGTGCACCGGTGAAGAAAATAAATATTATATTTAAGTGGGGATTTCGTGTACGTCTTGCCTATATCTGGCGGCGAAGGAATCTGGCTGGCCCACTGAGGGTTCTAGAGACCGGTCAGTGTCATGACTACATAAACTAGCAGTCACTTGTCACGTCATCTGGGCCGTTACAATGCAGGGGAACGGCTATCCGTACCAGGAACCGCCCGGCGCCTGGTCATGCACGAGCTTCGTTCCCAAGAATCGTAGGCTGGTGGATGGGTGGAGATCAGAAGATTTCTAGTGGGGAGCACGGGCTTTCGGTGTCCACCATCTGGGTAGAGAGGGAAGAAAAGATGGACGACACCTATCCTACATCTGCCACCGCCGGCGCTGGGCGAGATCGGGTCCAGTTCCGGCGGTGGCAGGCGTAAGGTAGTTATGTCGCCTCCTCTTGGCTAATTTTCTCTTCCCCCTCTTCACACCTGGCGATGGCAAACGCTGAAAGTTCGTGCCCTCGACTCGACTCCTGATCTTCGCCTATTCACCAGCCTTCAAGTCTTCAGCAGCAAACGGGGTCACCGTATGTAGGCTCAAATGTTATATGTCTGCTCCTCAGTGTAGTCCCCTGCATGACTGCGGTGATCTGACAGCTTCGTGGCGTCATCATCCTGCTGCATCCGACCTGAAGCCCGTAATTACGCCAGCTGATTATGAGGCAGTTGCACAAGATGCGTAAATACACGCAATATGAGATATCCGCGTCTGGGTTGGACTGCATCCCGTCCGCCCGCCTCCCCTGGTACCAAGCGCAAAATTGACCGGATATTGACCCATTGAGCAATCGCATTGCAGCTCTTGAAAAAAGCATGCTGGATGACGGTCTACGGCGCTCTTGGAGGTATACTGGATGGTTGGTCTGTGTACCATATAGAGTGGTAGGCAGCGCTTATTGAAGCAGGGCTCAGCAGTCGTTTTGGTCATCAGCCCTCCAGTGCTTCAGCGCTCTCAGCTGGGCTCATGTTCGAAACGTCTGTTCATCCCTCTGCTGTATTACGCGTCTCTTCTGGAGCTGGACCACATTGAAATTTAAGAACGCCCGCCATGCCAAGGGGCAAACCCGTCACGCCGGGGAGAGGCCTCGTCATGCCGAGGGTGGCCCCGTAATGCAGAGGGAGACTCCGTGATGCAGAGGGCGAGATGCAGAAGGCGGGACCTCCCAGCACGCCGATGGGAGGTCCCGCCTTGCCGAGGGGAGGCCCCTCCATGCCGAGGCAGAACATTCCTCAAATCAAAACAACAGCCTCTGAGGCGCGTAGGAGAAAATATGCCACCCGTGGGAGGCCCGAGATGGCTAACATCACGCCCTTTTGGTCGACAGGAGGGCCCAGACGATTCAAACTGGGTCCCGCGACAAACATGGTAAGCCCCGACGGCCCAAGCGGAGTCACCGGTTACAAAGACCGCAGTTGCGCACATTGCGCGCAAAACCGCTGACGCTATTCGTAGTTGAAATTGTACCTCCCCAATCATTTGGTAGAACTGGCCAGCTTAGCGTCGTTTTGTAGTTTTGATAGATATGCTATATTACCTTACATCAATGGAGTTAGTATGTCGTTTTATCTGGTGCATTGAAGGCCATTCTTTGTTTTTGGTGCGCGAATACAGGATTTGGGATGATTAAGTGCTATTGTCCGGTGAACATGACAATTGAAGCACCCTGGAGCACATCACAAATGCATCAGCCAAACCTATCGGCCGAGCGCGTGCGGACCGCATGGTCTTATCCGAGCAAGAGCAGATCCTATGGCCATATCCAGAGTAGCTCATTCGACTCTCATGGACCAGATGACGAGGTAACGTGACTAGCAACAACCAATCATTCATTAAAACAAGCACAAAAGCTTAATAAATAAAACACCCTTATATATTTTTTCCATCTGATGTAAACATCACGCACTAACAGAGCGGCGGATTGACGATAACACTTTCCTTCCGCCCCCCCCCCCCCCCCCTCCCTCTGCACACACACAAACGCACGCACGCACAGACACCACGCCGACAATGTTCAGAGTCGACCGGCCGCCTCCCCCGCCGGCTCCTCAAGCAGGTCATCGTCCAGCAGAATTTGACCGAGCACGCCGGCGCGGAAGCCGCGCACCATGTGGAGGGCAGCGCCGTGCGTGTCGGGCCGGCGCACCACCGCCCCGCGCGCCACGTCCCGGACGCGCTGGAAGCGCCCGCGCGCCGCCGCGCTCTCAGCCAGCAAGCGCGCCACGTCATCAGTCGGCGCCGCCACCGCCATGTGCGACACGTAGGCGTGGTTGCCGCGCCTGTTCAGCCAGTAGAGCAGGTAGTCGGCGAGAAGGTGCGGTCCGACCAGGTGGTCTTGCAGGGCGGCGCAGAGCGCCAGCCGCAGGCCGGCCTCTGGCGGGCTGAGCCGCGGCTCCAGCACGCCCGGCGTGTCGCGCACGTAGATCAGCGGTCGCTCCGACACCTTGACGCGCGTCGTCACCGAACGGGTGACGCCGGCACGCGGGCCCACCGCCGCGGCGGCGGCGCGACGCAGGTGCAGGCCACGCAGCGCGTTGATCAGCGACGACTTGCCGACGTTGGGCACGCCCACCACCATGCAGTTGAACTCGCGCGGGTCGGCGCGCGCCGCCCGCTCCGAGCCCGTTATGACCGCAGACAGCCTGCGAGCCAGCGAGCGCAAGCCGGCGTCCGCCTGGTCTCGGCAGCAGGCGAACACGGGGGCGTCGCCAGCGCCGTCACGCGCCATCCGCGCCGCCACGCGCCGCTGGTCCTCCTTCGTCACCAGGTCGGCCTTGTTGAGCACCAGCAGGCGCGGCCGGGCCGCCAGCGCCTGCTCGAAACGCGCATTGCGACCCGAGAAGGGCACGCGCGCATCATGCACCTCGATGACGGCGTCGACGGCCCGCAGCTTGGCCTCCATCTGGTGCCAGCCGGTGCGCATGTGGCCGGGGAACCAGCGCAGGCTCTCCGCCGGCGGCGGGTCGTACTGGTGGCGCACGCGCAGGCCGGCCACCGTCAGGTGGCGGCGCGGCAGCAGGACGGGATGGGCGGCGACCAGCCAGCTGATCCTCACACAGCAGTTCATGACCGCAGGCTGACCAAGGTGACACTGGCTGGTTCAAGTGGCTATCTGGACCACACATGGGCAGCAGCTGCATGGCTGACAGGCATGCTGGTAAACAGATCAGAACAGATATATCTTAAATCTTAAGTGGTTTCCTTTTGCCAATTTTTCTCACTGCCTGGTGCCTTGAGACTTCTGAAACTACAGGAGGTTAAGATCAGAAAATGAAGACGAACATTCAAGCTCTATGCCAACTGTGCTGTATGTTGAACAATGTCATTAACTGAATGTGGCATGGACTCAGCAGCATGCTGCACCATTATCTTTTAATCATCACTAATTTGTTCTCTGATAAGCATGGTACTACTTGCATCTGCAAATAATTCAACCTTTTATATTTTAGCAAATTTATCTGCATTTTATGCATAATTTCCAGTCCACTTAAATATTGTGACAATGCAGGATTATGGTTCATGATTTTATTAATGGTAAATTAATCTAATATTTGCACTTCTTATTTTCACCATGCTCATGGTCACCTGAACCCATGGGGTTGTCAAGGAAACATTTATATTTCTGATCACATCAGCTGAAATATTAATACCCAGGTCATGCATGTGGCCCATGGTCAGGGGTAGTGCCGCATGTTTTGAGTTAGAGGGGCGGGACATTCCAGGTGGGCTTCTCGACTGCTGGACAAAATGGGGCCTACCTGCAGGTGCACCAGGATGGGAGGGGGAGGGGGGGGGGGCTCTTGGGCAGTGTCCCAGCCCATGGAAAGGAGCACAGCATGCAATATCCCTTGCAAATTATTTTAAAAATTGGCACAGAACCTGTTAAGTATGCAGCAAAGGGACCCTAACCTAAAGCAGTGGCTGGGTTTCAGAAGATGGTCTCCTGATGCACAGATGGGCCTCCTAATCCTTTGCATAGAAAGTGGCCTGATGCATAGATGGGCCTAAGAACAGGATGCTTCAGATTTACAAATGAGCCTCCAAATCTACCCAAGGAGATTATCCCCAAACAAGGCACCATCAGCTGAAACTGAGGCCTTCTGATGATGCGTGAAAATGATGCATGAAAAGGCCCATTCCAGAGACAGAACCTCCTAAATATAGAGGCTGTCTCCTAACCTAGGGCAGGGGCATTCTAGTTTATCATGTTGGTGCTCCAGGCCAGCAAATGGAGCTCCTTAATGGAACATTGGGTCTCCTGATATGGAGCATGGACTACCTCATCCACAAAGATGGGACAATAATTATAAAAATGACCACTTGATGCACAAAAGGGTCCTCTGAGAAAAAGTTGTCACTCTCTAGCTCATTTATGTGGGGCCCCTTGTGCAGAAAAGCCAGGGGAATGGCACAATAGAATAATATTGAACCTCATTTTGAGTCATTCTCTATCTGCCCAACACAACTCCACAACAGTCCTCAGAAGGCAAACACACTTTCAACTAGACCAGAATCACCCACACATGACAAAATCACTGCTCTAGCTCATCAGCCATACTGATTCTGTAAGACATCATTCCAAGTGCCCAATAATGTCTCATGATGCCAGCTGACAGGGCACATTTTGACAATTTGCCTTCCAGTATCCCTAACCGAACTTCTAAAACTGATCCCTGATGTGAAACATGCTGAATGACAAGGAACCGATTTTCTGCCAGCTTAAATTACTCCTTTCCATTGAGTGAAGCAATTTTAAGCAGTCACTTCCTTAAGTTGCATTTGACACGTTGAGGCCAGAACCAGAACCGCTTTTTGTTATAATGTGAACCCGGCTTCGATTTTCTGCATCTCCCACTGGCTTCGCCGGCGTTGCGCGACGAATCCCATGCAATATTAATTTCAGTGGGTGCACGAAACATTCAGAAGACGTTCATCACCTTCATTTAGTTCTATGCACCCCAAAATGACATTAATCAGACCCCCTCTCACACTGACCACCCGGTCATTTCCCATCAACCCTCACGTAAATATGCGGACAGACATTGCCGGTCTAAAATACCGGCATAGAAAGAAGACACCCTTGTGCTCCAAAATGGCTCGTCTGATCGCCTTCATGTCTTCACCAATCGATTCCGTGCAACGAGGTGAGCATGTGGTAGGTACATGGAGACCTGACCGGAAGTCAAACACCTGAAAAATGCGAAGGAAAAAGTGCACATGCTAAGGAGGGCAGCCCGATCCCGGAGGCTATCGCAAAAGTCGTCGTTGGTTCGTATCGTTCAAAAATCACGAAATTTCACAAGCCCCGAAATCCTTGATTGCAGAAAATATAGTGCTCACAAGCAACTAAGCAGATCGCTGCCAAACCTCAACCATAAGATTCGCCATGTCTGATTCTCGCTTGCAGTCGAAAATTTGGTGACCCTAGGTCAGGTCAAAAGCCATCTAATTTTACAAAATCCAGCATTCTTACTTGCAGACAGCTCAGTTCTTAGAACCTAACGAGCCGATTGCTGCAAACCTTCACCATTGGATAAGCCATACCTGATATCCAATTACATTAAACATTTGGTGATCCGTAGTTGCGCTACATATCAAGAAGACGTACGCCGTTTTTTTTTGGGGGGGGGGGGGGTGTTCAAGCGCACGGGCAATTCCATAAGTTAATGTTTGTGGTGGTACACATCACAGTAATAACGTTTTTACATGCGTTTTGCTCAAATGCAAAATCTTTTTTGTAGTCTTTTTTGTCTGCAGTCGTCTTTTTTGGTGAGCAGATACGCAAAGAACACTGCCCATTACATATGTAACTTCCGGCACATTTGGGAAACATTAATACATTGATACGGTACGCCTACATTGATACGGCTACGCACAACACACACGGTGAAGCTCAACGTTCCCGTTGACTAAAACAGTGATGTCTTTTTCGTCATTTTTGCCACCGTTTGCTTCTAGAGCACGAACGTTGGTGACAGTCCATAGACAGGGTGCAGAACGCAGATCCTTGAGAAGGATTCTCAGGTCATGGATCTATCACAGCAGGACACTGGCTAAACCGGTCCGGCTCGATCAGGCCCATCGAGCCTGCTCTCACAGGCGGGCATGTCAGATCTACAGCAAACGTGACAACCGTGACCCAGGCTCAGTTCGATTCTGTGGACTTCTGAACAACTTAGAGCTATTAACCACAAGAGGCTGCCAAGGGGGCATGTGCATAATCACGTCATAATTGTTCGCACACCACACCCATTGACCTTTTCCTGACATGGGCAAGCCCACGGTTATTGGATCTACCAGCCGGACCAGCCGCGAGCCACCACGGCCACGACAGCGACACCATGCACGATCCAGCGCGTGACTTTCAGTAGAACACATCCGCGAAGGAGAGATGCAGGAAACAAACGACATTCCTATCATCATGAAGCCAGCCTAACCAAGTTGTACGTTTTATGGGGATTAAACATGCCACGAAGAGGCGAAATTAGTAAATGGTCCGATACTTGCGGCTTCAACAACGAATCAGGTATGACGCACTTAATAGTGGGGTTTCGCAGTAATCGGCGTGGTAGATTCAAAGAACTAAGTGGTCTGCAGGCAAGAATTTGGGAATTTGAAATTTGATTAATTTTGTGACCTGACCTAGGTTCATCAAATTGTCAAATGCAGGAAGTAATGGGGTATGGCTCATACAGTGGTGAAGGCTTGGCAACGACCGATGCAGTAGGTTCTGAGGTCTGAGTTGTCTGCTTTTGTATATGAAATTTTCCCGTCACGTTTTCTAGGTGTTTGACATCAGGTCAGGTCTCGATGCTACCGCTTCATGATTCATGTCATCGTACAGAATCGATTGGGGAAGGTCTCAAGCCGATCGGGCGAGCCGTTTCGGAGAACGAACGTGTCCTGCGTCATATGCCGGTTTCTAGACCCCACA
>NW_023596545.1:14019413-14074660 GCF_011947565.3 Pollicipes pollicipes | reverse complement strand
ATCATACCGCCGACATAACCACATCGGACACCCCGTGACGGCTAGAAACCACAAGACTAACGGGACTGGACGGCGCAGGATAAAGCATCTTGAGCCCAGACGGCTCCGGGAGCGGACCGGTCCGGACCGGACGGGGCGGCACGCGCTGGGGGTGGGGGATGCCACATGGAACTCGACGCGATGGGGCAGGACCGGACGGACTGGACGGAACGTGAAGGGGAATACAATGGACTGAACAGGACTGGACGGAACCTTATAGTACCAAATCAAACCAGACGGGCTCGGGCAGGACCCGACGATACTGGACGGGACCGGATTGAACCAGACGAAACCAGATGGAACGATCTGAGAACATACGGGCGAGAGAGGAGCCAGACAGTCCCGATGTGGCCCCGCTCTGGTCCCGGCAGGTCGTGCTCTGGTCCCGCCTGGCCCCGTCTAGTCCCGTCTAGCCCCGTCTGGCTGCGTCTGACCCCGTGCTGTCCCGTCTCGTTCTTATTGGTCACGTCCCTTTCCGTTTGATCCCGTCCCATCACTCCAAGTCCCGTCTGACTCCATCGGGCTCCGTCCAGTCTAGCCTGGTCCCAGGTCTTATCCGGCTCCATCCGATTCCATCAGGTCTCGTCCATGTCCCTTCAGTGCCGTCCAGTTCCGTCTAGTCCCGGTCATAATCATAGTCACCAATGAAAATTTTTTCACGCGGTGGTTATCACGACTTCAGCCCAAGTGCCAACACAACGCTGCAAAGCAGAAGATAAAGCACCATAAAATAAAGCAGCAAAAGCAAACGCAAAACAGGTGCCACGTTAAACGCTCCCCATGAACCCACATGCCACAACAAAACCCCAAGCGCAGCGCAACATCACGCGCCACGGTCCCCAGGGGCCGGTTCCACAGACCTGGCATTCCAAGGTGATGCGGCTTCGCATGCAAACTCTCGCTGACTTTGACTAGTGAACGCCGTGGGAGCCGCAGCATCCCGGCCACAGCGGGCGTCACGTGACGACACATGGGCGCGACGAACAAGCATGTTCGATGTTGCTGGGGGGACACTGGCTCCGCAAAAAGGCTTTCTGCCATTGCGACAGTCGTGGCGGCGCTCCATCTAAAACAGACGAAGCCAATGTTTAGTTACACCTGATCCATCCGGTTACGCCCTGGTCTCTATGACCGGGTGCATTCCATTCAGGTCCATTCCAGGTCCATCCTGTCCCGCCTGATCTCGTTCTGTAGCGAACAACTTTTTTTCGGCCACGTCGGTACCATCCAATTCTATCTGATCATGTTTAGCCCGTTCAGTCCGTCTGGTAATCTAAAAAAAATATAAGAAAATATGAGGAAAACATGGTCTGAACACAGGGCCCCCTATTGGTGAAAGGGCACCGATCAACGAGAAACGCGGGCTCCGGCCTCGTCCTTGTTTCGGAAATGACCTCCAGGGCTCAGACCGACCGGGAGCCGAATGTTGCGCTTTGGTGGCCTCTGGTCCAAGTAGATGGCGAGAAATATAGGGTCCTCTGATTGACCTTTCAGGTTACGACCGTACGGAAGGGAGTCCTTACTATGATCCGCAGCCATTTATTCAGAATCAGACCACTGATCTTTGGCCTCGAGGGGCCTTCGAATCTCTCTTTGGCCTCCCCCTCCCCCTCCCCCCTGTTCAGGCAGCCTCGAACACGATCCCTGACCGGCTCAGGGCCACCTGCCGACACAAGGCGCCATGTTAGTCAATGTGGGTCCCCGATTGACAAGAGACACCTCCTTGTTTCAGGGACCTCGACGAAGGGAACTCACGGGTCCGGCCCTATTCCTGCTCGGGAAATGGGCGCGAAGGGATTTAGACCGATATGGACCAAACTGCCCGGTGTTGGTAGTCTCTGGCCGGAATGGGGACTCGCGTTGTCCCAGGGGTTTCTCAATAAATGTAAGCAACGTTCATATTGACATTTGAGGTCACGGCCCGCTGAGCTGAGATCCTTGATGTGACCCTTCAAGCCCTTTAGCGCGTGCTTAATGGGGTCCTTGTTCATTGATCCCGAAGGGTCCATCGGGCCGCTCTTCAAGCCCATCCAATACTGTTCCTGGCCGACTCGGAGCCCCATGCCAACACAGGACCCGTTAGGCAACGCGAGTCCTTGGTCGACACAAAGGCCTTCCTTCCATCGACCCATATCCCCAACTACTGTAAATCACAGGCCCCAGCCTTGCCCCTGCTTAGGAAATGGGCCACAAGACCCAGACCGACACAGAGCTCACTCGTCAGTACTGGTGGTGCCGAAGTAACCTCATCGACTCCAATCGGCGGAAAGGGCGCTGTGACTGGCATGTGAGGGCCTTGCCTATTGGAACAGCGAGTTCTTCAAGCCCTTTGGAACCTCAAATCGGGTACTTCATCGTCGGTCTTGAGATCCACGGACCTTTCGCAGGGGATCGCGCCTGAGATATTGAAAGATATCCGTGTGATCATATATCGGCGAGTGAGAGCCTTGAATGGGAAGGGGGAGGCGCTCTTAGCCCGCCTGCGCCATTTGGTGCCAGTTGTAGACAGGGTATTATTCGAACCTTGTCATTAACGTTTTCAACTTCCTTCTCTTTCACTGCACCGCTGTAGATGCAACATTTATTCGAGGCACGTGCGACGCCGTGAAATAGTGGTTCTGGCTATGTTGCCTGGTTAATCCAGCATTTGACGCCCAGAACCGGCGAAGCGTGACTAGATTTTGGATGTCCTTGAGTTCAGCTCCGATAATTTGACTCCAAATAGGGACCTCCGATGACGTCACAATAATAGCGGTCCAACTTCAACACGATCGCTGGCAAGATGGTCTGGGGGTTGAATCTTACCACCTTTCACCTCACCAGAACGGTTTCTGGTCCATACGATGCACCGCGAATAGCCCCGTTCAACTTATAGACGGAATGCAGCTTTTTTAAAAGATACTTGCCATCAAATTTTGCTTTTTCTAGGCTTGGAAACGGTCTTTGGCATGGCACAAAAATCGCGTATCTTAATTAAGCTGCATCAAATCGGTATTCGAGGTCATTTTGCCAATCTCATAGGAATGCTTGCGAATCACACATAGTGCCTTACGGTAAAGGCTATTCATAGTGGGACGCCTTACACCACGGTATGCCACAGGGCAGCGTGATAATACCAACATTTTGTCTTGCAGCGATCAGTGATGCATTTGAACATATTCGTAAACTAGCTTTCAGTATCAAAAGTTTGTTGCACGCCGATGATCTGGTGATATGGTACTCGCACCCTGGCGCCGATTGTGCGGCCGTGATTAAAACGTGCATCAAGCGCATCAAAGCGTGTTGCAGTCAGCGGAGTATGACGACATCCCCCACCGATCAGCTGCAGTACTATTTTTCCACCATCGGCGCCACTCAGATCTTGTAGGCTGTAGCTTCTTTAAATGATAGTGGCGAAATAATCCCTGAGATCCGTAGCCCCAGAATGTATATGCCTCGGCGTGCCTCCTGGCCGCCGCCTCCAATTTAATCCTCCCTTTAACGACATTCGCCATTGACGCATTCGTCTCAGTCAAACATAATCACTGGGTGGGGTGCATACTGGTGACCTCTGCTTCGCCTATGCAATACCCTGATCCGCCCAGTCTTGGAACATAATGCGCTTTTATGACGTCTCTCCAAAAAAGCACCCACCCTCGAGATTATCCAGAAAAATGACCTCAGGATCACCACGGCCCCTACGTAACCTCCCTATACAAGGTCTTATCGCTTAAACAAGCATCCTGAGGTCGCCCGTCGCCGCAAGTATCAATTACTTAGGTATAGTTAGCGCTAAGTACCTATCACATTGATCCTTCGCCAGCCACATTCGCCGATGTAGCACCACACATATGTCTTTCGCCATCTCAGGAGTGATAATCCATGAAATCTCTGCAGAGACAATGTGTTCGAAGTCACGTCTTGAAGTTGGCTCTTTACTCTGATTTATTCAGCGGCGAGTGCCGATTTCCCTAAAAGAACATCATATGGTCGATTGTAACCCCATGAAACCGAAAATGACGTTTATTTTGCAGTTTCATGTGACCTCCAAGGTACAAATACAGGTCAAACGACGGCAAATGTCATATCAACACAACAGTACCCGCTGATTTCAAACTTTGAGGCGTCATAATATTCACCACAAAAGGATCAAACGTCCGAGAAAAAACTTGTGATCTCTCGAGGTAACTTTTCAAGATCAAATTCATACCTAAAGGACACAAATTATCAAAAATTACAAGTCGATTTAACCTTTTCAAACATGAGAACATTCACCGGCGCATGAACTAGCGTCCTGACCCTGATGGCTCAGGGCATATTGGCGGGCGCTACTTCATGGGCTGGTGAATATTTTGGTACTTGAAAAGTTGAAATTTACCGATAATTTTTTTAAGCGATAGGGAGTCCTGGTCATTTGGGCTTTTGTTCTACCTATAAGGTTAAGCTGGAGAGGTCATGACTTTTTGAAGGATGCTAGTTTTTTTCTGCGGCGAAAATTATGGTGCCTGTAAGTTTAAAATCCGCTGGTGTTTTTTTAGATTTAGAGCCTCTTGCCCTTTAGACCCAAATTTGACCCTGTAGGTGACCTTAAGAAGTCAGCATTTTTCGACGAATTTTAATTCTTACGCTTTCCGTATTTTAATGCTTTTAAGCTGTTATCGGTCGGTAATTTTCTGATGATGCTAAAAGTTGCAATCGACCGGTAACGTTTTGGTGACATAGGAGTTTTCTGTGATTCGAGCCTTAGTTGATGTCAGGCCTTTTTAGACAGACGCTGGTGCATGCGCTGATAAATATCGTAATTCTTGAAAGCGCACCAAAACCCAACACAACACGCCACATTCACTCATTGCCGATATCTGGAGCGTCCAATGGCCGCTGCCGCTGTCCATGTTCGACGAGTTCAACGGAAACATGTGTACTTCCGCTACACGCTTCAGTATTCTGCTGGGTGAAAACATCAGGTCGTACCGGTGCAGAGCTGCGGCCTCGTGGCAGCTGCGCACGGGCAGGACAAACCCCGTCCGCCATCGCTGGGTGAGACTTCGTACTCGGTGCACGACATATCCCCCACACGTGAGCTCTGCCCGCGCCGGGTCGCAGTTGTGTCCGAGCGGACAGGACAGGACCCGTCAGCGTGGACACTGTCTACTTGGGGTCCGGTCGTCCACCGCGTGTGTCAGTGACCGCATGAAGGCAACCAGGATGGTGCTCAAATCCATGTGGAACTCCCCCAGGTTTGCTAACCACTGCAGAGACGGATGACCCGAGCGGAAAATTAACTCCTTAAACAAACGCTTCCGCTTCGTCAACGGCCGATCTCTGCACGGCAACGGCGTGCCCAACTGCAACCTGACGGCACTGACTTATCAATGGACGCTCTTGATTCAGGCGAACTTCTTCAAGACGACAGCGAAGTTATCATGTATTTCGTACGTACATGTGCCCAACACTCGCTCTGTATCACCTTGCGTAAAAAGACGCAATCTTTCGTTCGCGCTCCCCCCCCCCCCCCCACGCGCTGATAGTGTTATATTGTTCGCAGGTGCGGTTCACAGTATTTTAACGCAACTCACGCTCTCGTTTCGCCCATTACGACCACGAGCGACCGACATAAAGCATATCGCGCCGCACCCCCGTATGTACATTTCTCGTAACCGCCCACTCTCGCCACGCCCCAAGTGCCGGGCCCATCCACAACGATATGCAGTTTAAAACTACAGTGTTTCATTCAGTGAGCCTGCACGCGACAGCAGGAGCCGCCGACACTCCCGTGCTGGAGGACCGGCCGACACACGCGGTCGGGAACGGACAGCGTCCTTCTTCCGGTGAGGAGCGCAGACGAGGCAAGGTTCTCTGTCTACCGCAGAACCGCTCAGTGCTGCTATCTGGGCTCCCAGATCGCGAGAGTCGCGCTCGTGCCGCATGCATCCCAGTTGGCCCGCATCCGCTGCGTCTCCTCCCCAGCTCGCAGTGCGGGAGCGTCTCAGCGGCGGGCGGCTATCCGGAGCCCGGCGGCCGCATCTCACGGCGCAGCCACCGCCTGGCAGCCGACTGCTCAGCCGCGCCGCAGGCGCGTTCACCGCCAGTGGCAGCGTTCGTCACTGCACTCCACTACCGGCACGGACCGGAGCAGGCCGACCTCCAGTGAAGCCCGCTGCCGCGGTCCAGCTCGGCACGCGCCGGCCCCGGCGCCAGGTGTCACGCCCGGTCGCCAGGTATCGCTTCGGGTCGCCGGACGCCGTGCAGGGTGCGGTCAGTTCTTCAGCGGGTCCAGGTCGTCCAGTGAGAAGTCGTCGTTGCCGATGGCCAGCCCCCGGCTGAAGCCAGCCTGAAACGAAAAAATATAAAATATATAAATATATAAAAATATATAAAAAGCATATGGCCTGTCGCGGTGCCATACGAACCACGACACCTTCGAAACATGCAAATGATTTATGCGTTTCACCCTTCCGTTTCGTACAATGATATGCGAACTGACTGACGTTACTCCCTTCAAGTTAATGCTGCTAAACACCCAGGCCCAGCTCGTCCCTCACTTGCACCCCGCTCAGCCCTCCCCTGAGTCACGTTCGTCCCTCACCCGAGCCAAGCTCTCCCCCACGCCAGCCATGGTCATGCCTCCCCGGTGCCTAGCTGCTCCCTCACCTCCATCTCGCTGATCCGCTTGTCCAGGATGCCGATGGCGTTCTCGATTTCACCCGGCGAGCCCTGGAAGCTGCCCATGCCGAACGGGTCGTCCCGGACGGGCGGCGGCAGCGGCGGCGGCGGACCGGTCGGAGCCGGCGGCGAGAACGGCTCCGCCCCGAACAAGTCCTTGGTCTCCGACGCCGGCGTGGGCCGCGGCGGCGGCGCTGAAACGTAATAGTACCGTGGCAGCGAGCATTCGGTCTGGCTGGGCTCCCATGCGGCTCAGCCCAGCTACCACTGCTGAGCTCACTCCACTGGCATGGCTTCAGTTTCAAGCTCTGGGTACGCTGTCACGAAACATCAACTGGCTAAATCGCAAAACGACGGTTCGGATAAAACAACAATGCGCGGCGCATACTATCGCACAAGCACACAGGTAACTAGTAAATCACAAGCTCTAAACCGTACTAACTCAGTGACGAACGTTAACCGAGGCGTTGGCATCAAGAGCACCGTAGTCGCGATGTGTCTCCGTTACCACCGGCGTGCCGCGTGGTAGGTGCCGGGTATTCTGGAACTCACAGATAGCAGGCGGCGGCGGCGAGTGGCCGTTTTGTCCTCCGTTGGTCGGCTCCACCAGGTCCTCAAATAGTAGACCCTCCAGCTTGGTACCCACCGCTGGGGCGTTGTCATTGTCGTCAAAGTCCCTGAAAGGAAACGAAGCCTGGGGTCAGGCTCGGAAGGTCACTACAAGGCTCGAAAGGCTCAAAAGTCGTAAAAAACTCGGAAGGGAACTGAAATGCCGGGAAGGTCACTGGAAGGCTCGAAAGGTCAGAAAAAGGCTTGGAAGACCCAGAAGGTCAGTGAAAAGCTCGGAAGAGAAGGGGGCCCCGGGTAGGTTTGGAAGGTTACTGAAAGGCTCGGAAGGCTCGGAAGGTCGCTGGAAGACCCGGAAGACTGGGAAGGTCACAGGCAGGCTCGAAAGGTCACTGGAAGGTTTGATGTCACTGGGAGGCTCGGAACCCTGGTACTGTTACTGACCATACCACGTCACGCGCCGGGATCGTCTTTTCCCAGCTGAGCCCACATGGTCGGCTGCCGGATCTCACCCGATCAGGTCGGTGGTCTCGGTGTTCCTGGGCGGCACTGGCGGCGGGGCTGGGGAGCCGCTGCCGCTGCTGTTGCCGCTGCTGCTGCTGCTGCTGCTGTCTGTGCCGTTGGTCAGCGACTTGTGGTCGCCGTTCTGCGTCGCGGTAGGCGGCGAGACGTCCAGCAGGCTCAGGATCTGGGAAGGCCGAGGACTGTCAACTTTCCTCAGGCCCAACCATGCCTGGCGTGCCGAGACCTAGAACAAAACACGGGGCGGACCGCAGCTGAGCCGACTGACCAAGACCACCGCAAAACAACAGCACTATACCAAACTTCCAGAGCTGTTCATGCGTGGGTGTCGGTAGAATGCATCTTCTAAGAACGATAGCAGCAGGTGATTCTTGTATTCAACAATGTGGGTGCACGTTGCATCACACGCGCGTGTTCGAGAACGCATGGCGTTGTGTTTAATTGTTTTTGTTAATGCTTCCCACTGCACATCCGCACTTCGATGTTGGCTGTCCGGACGTTCCCGACGACATATGGATATTGTGGTGCACCGAGGATGCATGGACTGAGAGCTTAACTACCGCAGATCAAGACTGGGCGAGCTGCATATTTTAAGTTACAACTCTTCGCCATGGCTGATTCGGGGCGCTCTTCCTCCCATGTCAAGACCAGCGCTGGAGTCCGGGAGCACCCGATCCCCTTGTCTTAATATGTCAAGTTAATGCCCTCTCTGCGCAGAGTTGTGGGAAGTTCGGTGCAAGGCTGAAACCTGACGAAACATTGCACCAGGAAGATGTCACGCTCGTGCAGGGATTGGCATCAAGCGATGCGGGGACAGATGGACTGGACGAAGGGTTAGTGGTCATCCCCTCTGGGCTGCACCTCATTTGTCTTCATTACTGCTTCACCTCACCAAGCCGGCCCAAGTTTTCTACAGTTTTTGACATCTTAACTCTCAAAGACCGGACGCCAGACCTGCATTTGCAGAGCCAGACCATTTTTCCTGCCCGCAAGCGGCCAGTTTTCCTCTGCCCCTCCCTCAGCTGCAGGTCGGTCCGGCCGTGAGACCCCTGCCGGGCGGCGCAGTCAGCAGCCAGTGCGCTGATCTCGGCACAGACACCGGCGGCCGCCTCCTGCCACTCTCTTAATCCAACCGGTTCCACCGCCACCTCCCGCCCCAGCCGCGTCTTGCCGCGGCCAAGGTCTGTTTACATCGCGCCCAGCGCCGCCTGCCGCTGGCAGCTGTGACGTGACGGCGGCGATCACGTGCGGGCATCGTGAGCCGCTCTGCGGCTGCGCGCGTGACGTCAGGAGGAGATTGGTGGCCGCTGGCAGGCGCTAGGAAGGCTATAGGGGATTAGCGGTAGACGGGTCTGAGGAGGAGACCACCACGGGCACTGGTTGTGGCGAAGGGCGTTCAAGAAACGGAACGGCCGGACGGAATGCACTGAAGAGGCAGAAACCAACGGTCGGGGACGTGACCTTCCATAGACACTGAGGTGACAAAAAGACTAGTGGCGAGAACTGAGCCCATAGAAAACTAATGTTCCAGCACCAACACATCTATCAAGATTCCACTCTACAGGCGTCCAACCCAGCCCTCGGACAGCGACAGCGTCAGGCTCGGACAGCTGGCATACGTTCCGCTGGCATTCCTCCATACCTCCAGCCCTGCGTTGGCCCATCCTCCCGCCGGTCCCACCAGCCCTGCGTCGGCCCATCCTTCCGCCGGTCCCTCCAGCCCTGCGTCGGCCTGTCCCTGCCGCCGGTCCCACCAGCCCCGAGTCGGCCCACCCTCCCGCCGGTCCCTCCAGTCCTGAGTAGACCCATTCTTCCCGCCGGTTCCTCCAGCCCCGAGTCGGTCCATCCTCCCGCCAGTCCCATCAGCCCTGCGTCGGCCCATCCTTCCCGCAGGTCCCTCCAGCCCTGCGTCGGCCCATCTTTCTCGCCGGTCCAACCAGCCCTGCGTCGGCCCATCCTCCCGCCGGTTCCACCATTCCTGAGTCGGCACATCCCTCCCGCAGGTCCCACCAGCCGGTTCAGCCCTTTCCTCTCGCCGTCTACGATCTACGTGGCGTTCTACATCGTATCTACATCACAACTTTTCCTTTGCCCGAACATTTCACCCGTATCTTCATCTAAAACGCTTGGCGTGGTGGAAGCACGCCTGTTTCTGGTGCTAGCATTTCATTTCAGGTTGGATTCGAAGTATTAGGCGGTAAAGTTTCCTCAATTACTTGACCCGCAAAGCAGGTTTCCAACTCTTTTCTTTTTTCTCAACACTTTTCTCACAAGAAACAACACTGATTATTGCAATCACTGCTGGATTTTCCTTTGTTGATGCATGTACGCCTGGTAGCATGGACTGCCCTCCTCTCCCATTCCCCCTCCCCCTCCCCCCAGGACAAAACACCACCTTAGCATGGGCGGCTCCCGCAATCATCAAGAAACAAAGATATTCTGGCCATAATGATTTTTTCCAATTTTTATCCTTTCCAAAAGAGAAACTGCAGTCCAAGGAAGCCCGCAGGGTTGTCCTTCAACAGGTGCAAGCAGCTTGTAGCCCTACTGGCCCGTCTATCGTCCCCCCCCCCCCCCCCCACAGAGCCGCGGCCGGTCTCTCCGCAGTCCCGTGGCCACCACTGACCAAGTTCTTTCTGCAGTACTCCTGGACGGCGGCGGGTCCGGCCAGCTCGGCCACGGCCTTCAGTCGCCGTCGCAGCTCGTCAGCCTCGGACTGCACCAGCGCCAGCCGCTTCTGCAGGATCATCATCTGCTTCTTGTTCTCCAGGTCGCGGCCGGATGTGTCCAGGAACTGGCGGTAGGCCAGGTCGAACGCCTGCCCGATGGTCAACGTGATCTCCTCCGCCTGAGGGCACGCGGACATCACAGAGGTCAGACCGGCGGCCGGTGGCCACGCCCCGGGGTCCGCGTACCATGGGATTCTCGAGATACGGCTTCAAACCGCGTCCATCGGCTGGGAGTCAGGTCAGATCGCGTTGCGTATGACATAATTAACAAGCAAACGACGGGGCACATGTGCTAACCATCACATCCATGCTCGTGGCCGTTTCGTGCACGAGGCCAGCGAGGCTGACTTGCCGCGCGTCTGCCGCAGCTCAGGCTGGCTGCCCCCGCAACGTCCGGTCAGCAAGGAAATCTGCAAGTCAGCCAGTTGCAATATGGCTACCCGGCCGACAGCGTGCATTGTGAAACAGCCGGCCGGAAAAACAAACGTAACAAACGCGGACGTTGTGGGGCCGATGTTCACCCCATTCGACGCCCGCGTGACAAACAATACTTGTGTTCTGTCCGCAGGGCGATAACATCACCATATCTAAAGAGATGTGGTGTACCACTGCAACGCTCATTTGTCCACTTCACCATTCGCCCTCCCACGTGACCGTGGAATGGAGAGGGGGTGGGGAGGGGGCACCCAGCCGAACAATGAAGGGGACTGAATCCAACCAGAGGACGTCCGCATGCGTGTGACGGCCGTTTCAGTGTCAGCCAGCAGTGGGACCACATACACAGAGATGCGAGGCTACTGCAGTGTAAACTAAACGGCGATGAAACACGACTCAGCCGACTGCTCGGCTGTAGCCCGTGGCAGGACTAAGACAACTCTCCGGTCCGTGTGTGGCGGGCCTGTGACAGAACTGAAACAACTCTCCGGTCCGTGCGTGGCGGGCCTGTGACAGAACTGAAACAACTCTCGGTCCGTGTGTGGCAGGCCTGTGACAAAACTGAAACAACTCAAAACGCTGGACCGTTTTTGACGCCGATTTCGCCGCGGTACCGCACGCCGACACTGCCGACTTTCAGATCCTGATCTGCGCGCCGGCCCGTGCGCAGTGCGCGGCGCCGGAGAGTCGGCGCGCACCTATTAGCCGTATGCAAATACCAACCTCTCCAGGCGGGCATATTCACTGGTCACGAAATCAGCCGTAGGTTTTTGCCAGGTACGCCGCTCAAAAGCCGCCGAACGCAAAAAGGCAGATACACTGGCGTATCTGACGAAGACAGATATGTGATCGCGGGGAATTTTTGCACGACCTGCCGAGGAACAGCCGACCAAGAACCGCGTGACCTTGGCGCCCAGTCATGGTGTGAATGCGTCAACCGAAGGCGTGCAGATGGATGTTTGCGAACAAATGAGCCATCGTACGACCCCATAAAACGTATGACTCCATGACCCCATACAGGACCCCATATGAAGCCCATAGCTAACTGGCCGAGAAGTAGCAACTATCTGTTGTTCTCTGCCCAACAGGCCGAGAACAATGCAGCGTCAAAGGTCTGTCGTTGCTCCCCTTTACGATGCGTAAATCCAGGCGCGTTACGTGACGTACCGCCCGAAACGGCAGCGTTCAACATTTGACCATTGGGTACAGTCTCCGCGTCTGTGGACGACGCGAGTCTTGACCTCTGGCCACATGCCGACAGACCGCTGGACGGACAGGTCAACACGCGTGTCTGTCACTGGAGCAGGCGATACCAACATGAACGACCGGACGCTCGGACACGTGGCGGCCATCGGCACGTGTCAACCATTGACCGTGATCGTCCACCGCGTGAGGCAGGTCAGAGTCGCCCGAGTCGGGCCCGAGCGATCGGCGCGTCGGGAGACTGGCGCTCAGTTCCAGTCAAGGCCGGGTGTCCCGGTCTCCGAGTCCGATGGCCATCTTCCGGTGACGTCGTGAACAGTCAGTCACGCGCCATGGCTGCCGAGGCCAGCCGAACCCCACCCACATTTTCCCGTTGCCGGCCCCGCAGCTGCTGCTCGGCCTAACTGCAGCTCGGTGGTGACACTCGGTCGGGGACTGCCCACAGTTCGTCCGGCCCCAGGCCGCTCCCAGAGTAGGTCCGGTGCGCTGCAGAGCCACAGCAGTCCCACAAAGGCGTCACCGGCCGGCCGGGCGTCGCTCGTTGTGGGGCGCCGCGGCCGGCCTGGCTGGGCGTGTCGCGAGGCTGGGGCGGCAGCCTTTCACCACGGCCGGAAAACCTGGCGCTGGCCGTTGGCGACCGTGTCCAGCGGCATGTTGTCCGGCCGCGCTCTGAACACGGACCGCCGCTGCTCGGCCGAGCTCTGAACACGGACCGCCGCTGTTCGGCTGAGTTCTGAACATGGACCGCTGATGTTCGGCCGAGCTCTGAACACGGACCGCCGCTGTCCGGACGAGCTCTGAACACGGACCGCTGACGTTCGGCCGAGCTCTGAACACGGACCGCCGCTGTTCGGCTGAGTTCTGAACACAGACCGCTGCTGTCCGGCCGAGCTCTGAACACGGACCGCCGCTGTTCGGCCGAGCTCTGAACACGGACCGCTGATGTTCGGCCGAGCTCTGAACACGGACCGCCGCCGTCCGGCCGCGCCCTGAACACGGACCGCCGCTGTTCGGCCGAGCTCTGAACACGGACCGATGCTGTTCGGCCGAGCTCTGAACACAGACCGCTGCTGTCCGGTCGAGCTCTGAGCACAGCCCGCTGCTGTCCGGTCGACCTCTGAACACAGACCGCTGCTGTCCGGTCGACCTCTGAGAACAGCCCGCTGCTGTCCGTCCGACCTCTGAACACAGACCGCTGCTGCCACTCTTCCTCCGGCGATCGGCGCCTGAGGTAACTCTGCAGTCAGCCCTGGCTGCACAACGACCGCATCATCCTCCGGAGACTTGATGCGTAAAAAACCACCTTTCTCGGACAACATTTGGAACTTCTGTGTACCGCCTCTTGCGCTGCTCTCTAGAGTGTTGTCCAGGTAATCTGACTTTCCCTCCTTTCATCACCCCGTGACCTCTTTTCAACCGCTTCCTAACCTCTCCAGGTTCGTCATCACCAGTCTAAGTCCCGCTTATGCTGGCTCGCTGGTGCTGGCCCGCCGGTGTTGGTGTTGGACAGCTGGTGCTTGTGATGATCTACTGGTACTGGCGTTGGTACCCAACTTGTGTCTTCTGGTTCCCCTTTTGACCCTGTTGTTTTGCTGGCTGCGCCGTTGGCGTCGCGCTGCCGGCGCTGCTCCGAGAGCGCGGCTAATATTACAGCGCCCACCGCTGCACGCAACAGACACCATTACGACGCACTTTCACAGCCGCGCGGCGGAGCTGCCGGTGGGCGCGCGCGTGCCGCGGAATTCCTGTGGCGCCAGCTGACCTTGGAGGACAGGGCGCCGCTGCGTAGGCCGGCAGGAGGGAGGACACGTGGACCGGACGTGGCCGACTGCCGCCTCGCCTTGACTGCTCACACTGCCGGCCCGGCCCGACGTCGGCCCTTCCGATCGCACCGAATCGAATCTGAGCTCTGTTTGGGCGCCGCTGGTTACATGCATTCTTCAGCGGAAAGTGGACACTGTGAGGTCGCGCAAATCTCGCCTTTTCCGGAGGCGCGTAGACCATTCAGCGGGGCACTTAAACCAGTCCAAGACATCATAATCCGCACACCACGTGGTATCGACTCGATATGTCGTTACGCGCTAACAACCGACAAGTGGAAAACGCCGCGGGCCAAAATCCAGCAGCCCGCAAACGCGATGCCGATGTCCCTGCGGATCGCCGTGGTACAAGGACGAAGTGTTCAAAAGACGACCAGTGGCAGGACCATAAGTTCATGCAAATATGGACCACCTGAAAGAAAATGCACTCGGCCTAATCATAACCTCTTGCCAGTTGGCAGAGTCCAGGCTCAAATCCGATGCATGCTAGTTGTCACATTCCCAGGATCAGCTGCAAATGCTCACGATATCCGCTGTAGTCTAGAACCCACGAACCGCACAAAATATTCCACACAGTCTCACCAATTTATCGCTGACAAAGACGAAGCAGGAGTGCACTTCCTTATCGGCTTCCTTGGCGATGAAGCTGAAGAACTTCTTCTCACCCTTGTCATCAGCGCAATATGATATCCTGTGCAGTGGATATTGATACAGGATCTCCTGCAACGTGACATGATTGTGATGTCTGGGGTTCTACCATCAAAGCCCGACCAGAGTCCAACGCGTAAAGCGAATGCTTTCCAGACGTTGAAATCGTAACGTAAGATAAGAATGAAACGGGTAGTTTTGAGTGTCACACCATCACACAGTTGGTGGTGTTGGAAACTTTGAATGTGATGACATGATTTTCCCATGCAAAGCCCTAAAATGTGCAGCTAAATTTGTCGCCACTCACCTTCGACTTGGGCTCCTGTATTGCAACACCATTGATGGATATCGTGAGCTCTCGCTTGGGAAGCTTCGAACACTCTGACTTCTTGATCTCCTGCCCAAACTGCAGCTTGCGGATCCCTTCCTTGACCACCTCTATGCCCTTCGGCTGGTCCACTTCCGTCCTCCCAAGAAACTGAAACAGGCGCGTGAACATGACCATGACGAGACGGAGCAATTGCGGAGAAACCAGCGTTACGCGTCGCCGCAGAAGCCACGGGTGATAAAGCCGATAACATTTGATAGCGTGAAACATTGTGAACGTTATCTGCCATACAGAGTGCCTCAACGATGGAAAAACGAGTAAATCACGAAGAACAGGAGCGGAAGGAATATTGACCCACTCCTTTACACATCTGCGTCCCCTCAGCCCGCTGGGCAGAGTCGGAGGTACCCGTCTCCGTCCAATGGCTGGCCAGGTGCTGCGTGGTGATGACGTCACCGCGGTGATGCCCAGCTCTCCTGCATCACGGTACGGGGCCGGCCGACAGTGAAAGTTCACCCGAAAAACTGTCGCCCGACACGGCACGCATGGGACGAGGTTGGGGGGGGGGGGGGCGACGGTCGGCCCCGGTCCATAGACAGGTGCGGGGGGGGGGGGCATCAGCTCGTACGCCGATGCTGTGACGGGCTGGCGAGAACCGAGCATGGCCTAGTGCTGCGACAGTCAACATACGGCCCGAGGCGTGCCGGCTCTCCAAGCGTTGGCCGTGGTGCAAGGGTCAAATGGAGTGTTTCGCTTCTCGCCCTCCTCCAGTTTCGCCTCTTGCGTAACCCGTTTCATTTTTGTCTTGAGACTGATGGTTGCGAGACTTCGGCATGTACCGAAGGCACACTGATGCGGAGTCTGCTAGCACCAGCGCCAATTGATTCGGCAATCCTCGTCACCCAGCCGGAACCTTCGCCGACGTCGGCTCCATGTCTGAGCGTCCGTTTTAGCCACTCCTGATGACCAGCAGGGACCCCTCCCCCTCCCTCTCCCAACGAGACCCTGTACGGGTATCGCCCGACATTCCAGCATCCGGGATCAGCGTGGGCCTCCCGGGCGCCGACTTCCGAGTACGGGTCACGGCTTGAGTCCGAGGCACCGACGTCCACCGACCCAAACAGACCGCGCCGCCACGTCACCGCCAGGACGCCCCCGGGCCGCCGGGTTCAACCCGTCCGGCCGCGGCCGACGGCGCCAGGCACGAACCCAAACAACGCGCCACGCGCGCGCGCCGGTGGCGCAACAGGCCCTGCCGGACATCTGCGCCGGTTACGTCGCCGCTCGGAGGCCCTGGACGGGCGCGCGGCACGCGGTCGCGGTGAAAGGCAGCGGCACGCACTAGCGCGCGCGCCATGCGGGCAGCGCTGGCCGCGCGTCCTCTCACGCGTCACGCACGCGGTCAGGCCTGGGTCTCAAGTTCCCTCCCCACTGCCGACGCTCGACGCCTGCAGACACCCGGCCTCGCTGACCGACAGCTCTGTTCAGACGGATGGTGTCAACAGCAGACTGTTCAGACGGATGGTGTCAATAGCAGACTGTTCAGACGGATGGTGTCAATACCAGACTGTTTCAGGTAGGGGACAAAGCACGAATGTGTGCAACAAAGAAGGGTCTTTGTAGATTTCTTTGTGTTTATCTCACTCAGTGGGGGCGTGAACCTCGCTGCGTTCCAGGAAATGTTTATCTTGCTGAATGGTGCATTCGCCTTTACTGCACACTGTCACTCGTGTATTTCACCCGAATGAGACCGTCACGATACTTCCAGGGTCACAGTTTTGATACCGCTCTTTAACTGCGTCGCTGTACGGCATGTGACGCCACTGAGAGGTCTGTGACCCACTGAGCGGTCTGGCACGCCATGCACCACACTTCTAATGACGCTGTAAAATGGTGTACGACCTGAGAGATCAAGCCTTTCAATTTCCTCCAGCGGGGGGATGGGGCCGCGTGTATCCCACCGATGAAATACGCGGCCTCATCAGCGAGCAGCCTTACACGCATCACAGTAAAGCCCGCAGGGGTCGCTGTTGAAGGAATCTCAGGAAAGAATAAGAGCATTGGCAGGGACCGACACCAAATTGTTCATTTTATGTCAAATGTATTGGAGTAACAGCAAATGAATACAATATTGATATCACGGTATCCTTATATATCCCAATAAGACCGCGTGTAGCCAGAGCTACTCTATGAGCTAAATATAAATATACAGGAGTGTACGTGCGATAGTTTGCTCTTGGTTGAGTGACTGCGCACACAGAAGATTTGTTCTGAACCAAATATGTCCAAAGTCGCCGCATCCATATCTGATTCACAGTTTCACGTATTTCGTTCTGACACGAGTCCTCTGTTTATGCTTCAGTGACAGTCCCGCCTTTGACACCACTACTTCTTTTTAACGCTTTGTAAGGTAGATTACAGAGTGGCAACATCTCAGCTGTTGTTCGAGCTTTCTGGTGTTTAAAAACTGCCTATAGAAACAGTTACTTTCCACTCATTCCAGGACAAATGTAATTGGGAAACTCATCTGACAGGTCCTGTACTCCTTTACGAATAAATATGAACGCCCTTTCCCACCAGGAAGTACGTTATTTGCCTAAACTCGCAAAACAAGCTTGAAACTGTGAGGACTAGCTAACGCATAACTCATGGCTATTATTGTCATACCATACCACACAGAGTCAACCGCAAGGAGCAAATCGGCATGGGCTCGCCCAACAGCCAAAACAGGGGCGCGATGCGGAAGACGATTGGCCGGTGCCAACAGCACGAATGCCCGGCCAACAGCACCAAAATTCAACATAGCACCATGGTGTTGCATGGAGCGAGCGCCATAAAAAAATACATCCGTCCCCAGTAATACAGGGGTGGCAGGGCTGCGGACGGTGCGCGTGACGTGGCCGCCGTTTGCCTCTGGGGTCAGCTGCGCAGCGGCGACACGACGCCGCCGCATCGTCCGCCATCGTCCGCCATCGTCCGCCAGCACTTGGCTGGATAGCGCTCTGAGTAACCATCCCGCCGTCTCCGGCGACATTTTCTCAAGCCGCAAGTTACATTATGTAGTCTGTTGCACACTAGCCAGAGACGGTTGCTGTGGCCCAGCGTGTCCGGCCTCCAGCGGCCTGTTGGCGCAGGACTGTGGCCCAGCGCGTCCGGCCTCCAGCGGCCTGTTGGCGCAGGACTGTGGCCCAGCGTGTCCGGCCTCCAGCGGCCTGTTGGCGCAGGACTGTGGCCCAGCGCGTCCGGCCTCCAGCGGCCTGTTGGCGCAGGACTGTGGCCCAGCGTGTCCGGCCTCCAGCGGCCTGTTGGCGCAGGACTCGCGCTTGCGGAGCTCAATCCCTATACACTTATAGCGGCTTATGTAAATGTTCGGGTAGAGCTGCGTGTTCCCCTTGCTTTTGTAGGCGTTTTCGTATGCATCGCCTTTTACCAGGTTGTTTACGACACACGCTACGGTTCTTTTATATCTATGGTCCACAACACATCGGGCGTCACGTCATCAGCACTTGGAGCTCTCAGACACCCAAACCATCACATTACCCCGGTGGCTCACCTTGACCAGGTAGGCGATATGACCCGTTTTCATGGCGTCTGCCGGGTGAATCCATGGCGGTTTGGTGTTGCCGTCTGCAAGAGAGAATGGCCGGTGTTAGAGGGGCTGACACCGGCGGCGGGAGACGGCCGGAGATGGCTGGAGATGGCGGGAGACTGCCGGAGATGGCCGGAGATGGCCGGAGATGGCGGGAGACTGCCGGAGATGGCTCCATCCGGGCTCAGCGGCGGTGTATGCGGGGCACCAGGCACCGGCCGCGGGCGCGTGGTAGGGGGATGCGGGGGATGCAGGGGGATGTAGGGGGATGGAGGGTGTGGGGCACAGGTCATGCAGCGATTTAGGTCCAGTCCGGGACTACGGTGCTGCATGGAAACCCGCCTAATCAAATAATTTGCAAGGATAACTGTGCAAAAATTGTGTCTCTGTCTCTGAAAATGCATGAAGCTGCAACCATTGAATCGAAAGGTATTGGATTAGTATTACTAATCCATCCTAAGTGTTCCCGGTTATGCCAGACCTCCCCAGTTGGCGAGCACCAGCCTGGCCTGCGGTCCGGTTCGCACCTAGCTCGACAGCCAGTAGGTCCATCCCACCTATCGGCGCTGCGAAAATCGGGTTCATGGAGCGGGTTTAGTAAGCTATCTTCAAAAGCTTTATAAATATCCTTTTGTCTACACGGCCATCGGTGGCTCGCTTTACGATAATGCAAGAATAGAAAGGCCAGTAGCCAGTGTACTATGACAGCATGCGTATGACGCAAAGGTGTGCGTGTGCGCAATCAGTTCCTGCTAAGATTTTTCAACGTCAGCGACCCTGAAAACCCAGAAGACCCTGAAGGCCCTGGTGAGAAGTTCTGAAAACAAAATCCACATTCCGAAACATAGACTGTTCTTTCCCGGTCAGCGAAGCTGTTTTTGGCGTTTGGAATCAGCTGAGAAGATGTCCTGGCTGACCTCTGGAGCCGCCGTTGGCTCCGTGCGGCCGCGGGTCACGCCGTGCCGGGCGCGGCGCTGCCGGGTGTGACGCCTGGCGGGCGCGTGAGGCGTGACAGGCCGGCGCGGCGTGACGGCGCGGCCGCTCTGGCGACGCTGACGCCGCATGAAGTCAGAGGTCGGGACCCGCCCGGTCGCCAGACTACTTCCCGTCCAAGGGAAACCCACGCTCTCTAACGTGGCGGGGATCAACCCACGCTCTGGAACGTCTCGCCGGCCGTGACGTCATCACAGCTCCATGAAAGTTGGGCACTTGGGGTCATGACACATGCAAGACCACATGTATCCACTACAACCGTCGTGCTCCGGATACAGGATCGTATTTCTCTGACCTATAGTTGAAGGTACATTGACGGTACATTTACGTTCTGGCCGTCCGAAGAAGGAGGTCTCTGAACAACGGCTTCGCACCGGGTTCATGACCTCCTGTTTTGGGCCTCCTGATCAGTCACGGCGGGCAGCATATTTAGACCACTGGGCAGCCCCGAATACGCGCTCAGTGTTGGCGCGACCCACTTGTTTAAGGCAATGTTTTACTTTTACGCACAAACGCGCGCGTACACACAAAACTACCGCAGTGGAACAAAAAGGTACCCTGGCTATGATGTACTCCTGGCCCCTGCATATTTAAGTGAGGAGCTGTTCCTGTTTTCAGCAGTGGCCTTCGCACGGGAGGATGTGCGCTAGAGAAAGAATCGTGGCCAAACACTTGAAAGGCGTCCCTCTGATGACCACCGATATTTACCTTCATTTGTGTGCTGGGGATGTTTCAAAACCCAGCATAGCTTGCATTTTACCAGCCTCGTCAAATCTCTCCCGTCTCATGCCTTGAGCAACGGTAGCAGATGAAGACAGTGCCAGGTGCAGGGACCAGGACTAGGACCAAGACCAGGATCAGGACAAGGAAGCGAGTCAGGGCTGGGCGTGGATGGGGACGCGAGGCTTGCAGGAGCCGGCGGACGGCCGGGACATCCTGGACTCCAGCTTCAGCCGGGGCTCCGGACTTCAGTATCAACCGGATACTCCAGCATCAGCCGGACTCCAACGTCAGCCGGGACCCCAGCATCAGCCGGGACTCCAGCGTCTGGTGGATCTCCAGTATCAGCCGGGATTCCAGAGTCAGTCAGGATTCCAGCATCAGTCGGGACTCCAGCATCAGTCGGGACTCAAGCATCAGTCGGGACTCCAGCATCAGTCGGGACTCCAGCATCAGTCGGGACTCCAGCATCAGTCGGGACTCCAGCGTCAGCCGGGACTCCAGCGTCAGCCGGGTCTCTGGCCGGGCGCCGGCGGACGGCCCTGGCGCCGCACCCTGTGCGTGGCTACCGCCGACTGGCCTTCGGCAGAGATTGTCTCACGATAGTCCACAGTTGCCGTTTGGACATGGTCATAGATAAGTTGGGACAAGGTGCCAGCTAAGCCGATACCTTTGGCACTGTGTGGTACCGCTAGCGCAGCGACGTAGCTTTTCGGCAACGGATACTGATCACTGGGCATTGTTGCTTGGCTACCGCCGGACTAAACACAGGAAGTGTTTGCGAGCAAGTGGTGTACACCTAGATCTATCGGTTGCAAAGACGTCACGGACGCAGTGCAATCAACCGGTTGAATTAATTCACTTGATTTCTGCAGTCTTGCCTCAAACACGAGTGCACTGGCAACCGACCAGAGCGTCCTCGCGTCAAAAGGCTCTTGGCACCCTCTGCCCACTGCTCTCCTCGACGAAGTCGTAAGATGGAGGCTCAACCAAGACGTCAGAGTAATTCTTGAAACACGATCGACCGTGGAAGCAGTACAGCACCTCCATACGGCGCGACATTGCGATATCCGTAACGGAGCGAGCTTGACGCTTGACATGCATTCCACTTCAAAGAGTGTGATCCATTTAATTCCAAACGTGACGACATACCCAGCTCCCTGCAGCACACACGGCGCCAGCTCGCCGATGGCGTTCGGTGACGGTCGTTAGCATTCGGTGGCGTTCGGTAGCGTTCGGTGGCGTTGGGAAGCGTTCGGTGGCGTTCGGTAGCGTTCGGAAGCGTTCGTTAGCGTTCGTTAGCGTTCGGTGGCGTTCGGTGGCGTTCGGTGGTGTTCGGTGGCTTTCGTTAGCGTTCGTTGGCGTTCGGTGGCTTTCAGTGGCCTGGTGGCAGTGTAGTACACCGTAGCGACCTCACAATATGTCCACATGTTCACACACATGTCCACATGTCACATGTCCCACAATAGAGTGTGCTCCCAGCCCGACCACTCCGTACGGACTCTGTGTCGGTAACTGACCACCCCGGCCGGCAGTCCGCCCCTCCAAACCAGCCCACTGTCGGTCGGTGACTGACCGCCATGGCCCATTGTCGGCAGGTTCAGACCGACCCGTTGTCTACAGGTAGCTGACAATCGTGGTCCGCTGTCGGTCGGCAACTAACCACCACGGCCCGTTGTCGGCCGGTACAGAGCGGTGCCGGACAGACGGGCCTCGGGCGGCGCGGCGCGCTCAGCCGGCGCCTGTCGCCCCCGGCCATAATCAGGTGACAAGCCGGCCGCGGCGACCGGTACACATGTGCGCGCGCGGCGGCCGTGACGTTCGGCCCCGGCGTTACGCGGCCGGCCCCGTTCCGCAGCTGTCGCGCGCTCGAGGGAGCCACCAGTAGAGGCGCTCGCCTGAGCCGACGCCTGCCGAGAGACACCGCTCGGAGCGTCAGCCCGCGCTCGTCCTCCGTCGAGGGGTACGAGCGCGAGCGACCGTCGAGAGGAGTCCCGAGCATACTGACCGACGGCGGAATGATAATCGGATGTCCACCGCCCACGGCCGTCAGCGGCAGGCCTGATGATGTCTTCGAAGCTACCTTCAGCCGGCACTGACGAGACGAGGAGGTGGTTCTGACTCTGGTATATAAACCCGGCGGTGCACAACTACTCTGTCCTTTATACCGTCTGGCGCCCAACTACCCTGGCCTTTACACCCGTCTGGCGCACAACGACCCTGGTCTTCACACCATCGCCCGAGGCACAACGAATTCCCTTCTACTGGTATCAGCCGTTAATCTCGTCGCGGAAGCGCAGCGAAGGTACCCACCTCAAGCTGGTGGCCCCTCGTAAAAGGAAAACGGCCATAATTAACACGATGCTGAGTGAGTGAGCGCATGTCCCTTGAAAGAACGCTAAAATTAAGCTAAAAACTGTGAGACGCATGAGTGATGATACCAGAACCAACAGCATAATGAGTGGCTTTGTTGACGATAGACATGACCATGAAAAAGTACCACGTTCGTCTGGACTAACATTCTCCAGAACAGGGACGCTGTTCTTTCACCGCGAGTCAAGGCTGTCTAGGAACCTCTCTCGTCTTTCTCTCTCTCCCTCTCCCTCTCTCCCTTTCTCTGTGCCATGCTCTCAGGCCGCAGCACGGTGTTAAAACGAGACCGGTAAAGCGGAGTGCAAAACGGTGCCGAGCATGACGGTAGCTCTAGGAAGCAGCCATCCCCGCGCCACGGCACACGGCCCGAGATGCACCAGTCGCGATCCGCCAGTGGCGTCAGCCGTGCCGCGGCGGCCGCCCGGCCAGCGGCGCAGGATTGGCCAGGTGAACGTGACCACCGGCCGGCACCGCTCCGGCGAGCTGGCGCCAGAGGATCGCCCTGTGGCCGGCTGCCAGCACCGAGCAAGGCCCGCCCACGGCCACGGCGGGCACGCGAAGCGAGCCTCATGGGCCCGGGCACGAATCGAGCCCCACGCCCATAGTGAGCCTCATGGGCCAGGCACGGATCGAGCCCCACCCACCTGGAGCGCGTCCAATGGGGGCAACACAAAAACAACTCAATGCGTGGAGAGTGAACATTTTAGGCTGGGACACATTTTACACGCCAGCCTAACGGACGGCGACACATTGTCAACAGTCCGCGGTGACAATGGACACCTGCTCGCCACGAGGGGCAGTGGCGGAGTGATTGGTCAAAGGCTGGAGTGCAGACAAGGACTGAGAACAACTGGCTTCGGCGGGCGGCGTTGGGATGCTGTGGATTTAGACGGCTCTGCTCCCTGACGAGAACGCCACACCAAAAGCAGCTGCTGAGACGGAGCGGTCTCTGAAGCCCTGCGCAGCGGCCGGAGCTGGCCTCCCTCCAGTTCAGCGGGGACACTATCTGAGCGGGATCGTGGAATGTGTGGGGCGTCTGGCTCCAGCTGCGTCACGGTGGCTTAGAAAATCCCAAAGACGTGTTAAGTGGTCGCTGCGATGTAACCAAGTGCCGCCACTAGAACAGGGGGTAGTTCTATACAGAAAGTGGACCAGTTATACGGGCACTGGATGAGTCAGACGAGACCTGCGTGACCTTGGCACACAACATGGGAGCCGGAGAGACGAGCATCACGGCATCCGGGGATAGACACAGGGCAACCACAGACATAGCCAAACCAGACATATAAGGCTGGAGACGGGAGGGCAGATGCTCAAAGACAAAGGCGATTTTACACGGATTGCAAGCATTCCAGAACGCAGCGACTGAACAATTAACAGACATCTGAAGTGGGGAAACGATATTCCTGCAATGGATACGCTCTCGCAGTTTGAAGGCTGTAATCCTAGTCGAGGTAAGCTCGGGTGATAGGTGGCGTCCCTAAATGGTTGCATGCTTACCCCGCAAGCCGACTGTCAACCTTACTAGAGTCTAGCGAGGAACGATGTGCGATGACCTTCCTGAATGGTCACGTACCCCTTCGCCACAAACTACCCGCACCAAATCCTGCGGCAGCCCACAACGGCTCTCTATCCCGCAGTGCAGTTGGCCCTCCAGTGTTACAAGGGCATGCGTCCTTCAGTGCGGGCCGTCCGCAACCTTGGCGCCTTTGTTTTGGGTCAGGGGAAGTTGCTCAAGGCTGCACACGCGACGCGACGCGGCCCGGACCCGGGCCCGGGAGCCCAGCTGTCCTTGCTAGTTCGTGACTAGGGCGGGGTGGCATCGGACACGGGATGGGCTGGGACCGGGAGCCCAGCTGTCCTCGTCAGCCAGTGACTGGGGCGGTGGCGCCGGGACCGGGAGCCCAGCTGTCCTTGCTGACTCGTGACTAGGGCGGGGTGGCATCGGACACGGGATGGGCCGGGCCCCGGAGAACGCTCCGGGCGACCGGAGAACGCTCCGGGCGACACTCACTCTGGTTGTTGCGCTGTAGCAGTTTGTTGTTTTGCGTCCATCGCAAGATGGCCGAGTTCCTCATGGTGGCGGTTGGTGGTGGCCGGAGGCGCTCTAACCCACTCTCTTCCCCTCTCTCTCTCCCTCACTCTCTGTCTCTCTTTTCTCTTCAGGTCACGGCTGAGACGGTGGTGAGCTGGCGGCGGCGAACACCGCTTCACATTCTCTGACGTGGCCACCTGGAATGAGCAGACGGGATGCCGTCAAACACACCGGTGTTCGGGTGCTCGTCAGCGGCGTCGGCAAGGCCGCCAAAGTATACAACGTCGTGCATAAAGCTTGTATAAAAATGCTGCTGGCCCATGCAACATAACTGCGTTGAGCTTTTATGGACAGCAATACGTAAGAACCGACGACCCACCAACCACCCTAGCAGGATGGGCTGCCAAGACAGGCCAAGCCGTGAGGAACTTGTTGGAAATTAGGCTTGAGGGTACTAGAATATTCAACACGGAGACTTCGGTTCAACATCCGCTTCATACTCCCACTGATGAGCGGTGGCGTTTTCAAGAAGATCACGTAAGTCAGGCCTGACCTTTGTAACGGTCTCATCTGTATGCTCCTTCCACAAGGTCAAACAGAGACGCTTGGGAACATCCACGCCGTGACTGTGTGTAAACAGTACCAAGCGCCGGCCGGCACCAGCGTGGTGTCATCTGGTGCCCCCTCCCCTCCTCAACAGAGGCGGCCGCCCGGGTCACAGCCCCCCCCCCCCCGCCCCCGCGCCGCTACGCGATGTCACCAGTGCACAGCGGGGCTGAAATCTGGCCCAGCTGCGTCTCCTGTTCACGTTTGTTGGCGGTGTTTTGAGATGGGGTGTGAGAGGAGGAGGCGGTTCATGTCTAAGCTCATACACCCGTGTCGTTCTTAATAGTCCGACTGACCGCAGCTCTTTTGGTGGCGAACATAAAGAGAACGAATTTATTTGGCTGACAACACTCAACGACATGGAATGACATGCGAACCTACGAGTGATGATTGAGCCGAAAGACTTGCATTGGAGTTTGTGATGCACTGGACATATGGATACATGAATATATATATATATATATATATATATATATATATATATACCGTGGTGCTTTCAGTAGAACGATACCCCCAACCTGTAGACAGACAGCAAAATAAGCCGCGAACGATTCTTCTCTCTTGACATACAACGGAAAACAGAAAGGAAATGCCACAGTTATGTTCAAAACACAGTAAAATATTGTAAAACCTGCTTCAGAATTTCACACCAGGCTTGACATATTCAAAAGTCGACTCCAAAGCATCTCTGGTAAGAGCCTCTTGGACACGCAGTAAATCGCCTGGCAAGAATGTGAGGAGTGCCACATGGGATCTTAGAAGTGAAAAACTTCCTTAAAAGATTCATTAGTACGCGGGGCATGTGTATACAAGTCACTTCAGAGCCTTGATGTTACATTCCTCGTTGCTATGTCGTATCTATGTCCTTTCCTCGAGCGGCATTCCGTTCGTTGCTTGAGTGGTAGCACGACCGGAGTCAACCTGATGTATGATATATTGCGCGCATTACTCACCCAACAGTATGCGATGGGCTAATCAATTGAAATGAAAACGAAGCAAGCTTCCATAGAATGTCTATAATAGCGAGGAAGTATCTAAATATGGCATTTCAGACATTGCAGTAACTTGGCCTCGATATGCCAGCGTTCCCGTCACGACTAGTCGAGAGGTCAGTCAACAAAAGGTGTCCGCGGGAAGCATGATCCCACTGCCACCTCTGCACTAGGCTGCGGGCCGGACGAACAGGGGAACCTAGGTCAGGAAGGGAGAAACACACCCAGCTGTTAGCGGGTCAATGTTCTGTGGGATTTGTGAACGTAAAAACCGCCGGCCCGCGCTCTGCAGACTGCGGTAGGCGGTTTTTATCCGCTCCAGGCAGCGCTGCGCCACTGCGGGCGGGCGGCATCCCCGCCGGAGCGAGCCGGCGCCTCACCAGGTGACGCCAAGGTCAAACCTGGCCGGAACATAACAATGGCCGCCACGCCGACGACTGCGTGTCACGCTCCTCGGCCAGGGCTAGGCTTCAGTGACGTCACTGCAACAGCTCGGCTCGCAGCATTAGACGCTGAAGATAAAAAATAGACAAAAACTTAGCAGGCTGTCTAAGGATTCATCTACTGACCCTGGTAGAATGACTATGTGGATAAGACGCTATGTCATTGTCTACAGAGCTGTCGGGCCTGCCGGCCTCGGCCCGGCCGCCGCGGGTTCGGCGCAGCTCGCGTGGCCGTCGCGGGTTCTGCGCAGCTCGCGTGGCCGCCGCGGGTTCGGCGCAGCTCGCGCGGCCGCCGCGGGTTCGGCGCACAAAAGCGCTCGGCAACCGAGCCACCGCCGCCGCCGCCGCCGCCGCCGTGCGCCGGCCAGGCCGATATAGGGCGCGTTCCAGAAGTGGTCCAGCGGCGGCGCGCTGCCGGCCGTGCAGCGGTCGGTCGCAGCGAGCCAGCCAGCGAGACGCCAGCGTGACCAGGCCGGCGCCGAGGCTCGGCGGCTAGCCGGGGACAGCAGCCAGCCAGCGAGACGCCAGCGTGACCCGGCCGGCGCCGAGGCTCGGCGGCTAGCCGAGGACAGCAGCCAGCCAGCGGCGGACTGGGCTGTCCAGCTGCAGAGGCCGTGAGGCTTGGATCGCCGCTGGCGGGAATGCTGAAAACCGGCGGAGTATCGAAGGCTGTGAGCTGGCTCTGGACAGGCCGCGGCTTCCAACGGCGTTTCAGCAGAGGAGGTCCGGCTCGGCGCCGGGGCTGCTGAGGCGGCTCAGCAGCGCGCCACAGGAACCTGTCCGCTCGCCGCCCCCGCCGGACGCGGCCAAGACGTTCGGGGAAATGGCGCGCCCATCTCCGCGTCGCAGTCCGACCGGTCAGGCCGCTGCTCGGCGCATGCCGACCGGCGACTGGGGAAGCCCGGGTACTCACCTGACTAGCAAAAAGATGAGAAAAGACGCCGAAAAACGAGCGGCGGACCGAGAGAACTTGTTTAATGCGTGCATGCAGGGAAAACAGACACACAATGATAGTAACCGAACGTGAGTCAGAGGAAGGACGAAGAAAGGAATGAGTAGTGATGGAACCCTCTAGACATACTCCATCGAGGGAGGAGCTGATCAAGATTTCACAACGGTTCATAATAAACAAAATGACGTAACATGTCCGTTCAGAACAACGGGGGCAAGCATGTCAGTAGGCATGAATGAGTGTCTTTTCGTATTGGCTGCAAAACGACCGCTGCATTCAAAGTGCTCGCAAACCGAACTACCGAAAATATGTATCCATGCACGCGTGTGGATGTATGCGTATATGAAGACGTGTAAGCAAATATGAATGCGCATGCAAGTTTTGAAAGATGTGTGCGTGTATGCATGTGTGTGTGTATGTGTGTGCATCTGCAAACGTAAACTTATTACAGACGGCCTTCCACGTCGGTGCGCGCGTTTTTAAGTCGATCTCGTTATAGAAGTATGTCACCGGTCACCATCCGTGCTAACAGGCGAAGGACAGATCATATTGTCAGAATTGCGAGCAAACAACTGGCTTAATAATACCAGCAACGCATGAAAGTGGTGAATGTCTTGCCGGACATAAACGAGTGCAATCCAGCGTCAGCCGACAGTCCAGCACGTCCACGGAAGTCATGCAGAGCGAACAAGCCAGCAGGACCAAGACCCTGAGACGGCAGTGCGTCGGGTCCAAACAGTACCGCTCCTCTCCGTCACCAGGACCGGTGGGCCAGAGACGGGGCCGCCTGAGCCGCCCCAGCCGAGACCAGATTACGCCACCTGTTCCCTTCGTCTACCGTCATGCAAAACGTTACCGTTGCCGCTGCACCTAGATCGAGGCGCTGCCACCTCCGCCCCCCCCCCCCCCTCCCCCAGCCCACACACTTCTTAGGTTTGTTGTCGTTCTCGTAAGAAGAACACGCGAATCGTAGAAGACTTCGGGTTGCCCTGCCCACGAAATCACATGGGACAGATCACATGTCTTTTGTAGTTGGCCGTTTTGGGCTGTTTTGAAGACAAGCGCAACGTCATTCCAATTACGGTTTATTACGTTGATGGTTAGTGCTTTTCGTCATCGCTGCTTAATTACATTCACTGGAGTTTCCTCCGTATAAACCGGAATGCTCGTGATGCATCATTTTGGATATATAGAATATTTTGCATATGCAGAATAAATCCACGACGACATGAAGAACGGACTGACGGACAATGACTCAAAACAACAATGAGTCATCAGATGTCTGCCCAAACCGTTCCAATACTGATTTCACTTATCCGCAGCCCTTGATCTCAGTGTAAACCACAACGCCATAGCAGTACTAACTCCAGTCCCAGCGAACCACAGCTCCTGACCCAGTGAACACACAGCTCCAGACCCAGCAAACACACGGCTCCAGATCCAGTGACCGCCCAGCGACCGTCTCAGTTGCGGTCCCACCGCTCCTAGTCCCACCTGCCCTCTAGCTGTCCCAGCCCGGTCCCACCTGCCGGGGACAGTCCCGCCTGTCCGCCGGCCGGGCAGCCGGTCCGGTCCCACGCGGCCCGTTACGACGGCGCGGGACCGTTACGGCCGTCCGGCGGCGCGGGTCGCGTCACACTCGACGACGCCGGGCCGCGCCATCCGGCGGTCATACCCCGCGTCGGCTGCGCGCGGGCAGCGGCTGCGCTCACGGCTGCCCTGACCCTGGCCCGCTCCTGACCCGGTGTCGCCCGCCGGTGCAGCGTCGCCGGGCTCCGGGGCCGACCGCTCCTGACCCAGGCAGCAGCCATCTCCGGGCCAGCCGCTCCTGACCCGAGCAGCAGCCGTCTCCGGGCCGGCCGCTCCTGACCCGGGCAGCAGCCGTCTCCGGGTCGGCCACTCCTGACCTGAGCAGCAGCCGTCTCCGGGTCGGCCGCTCCTGACCCGGGCAGCAGCCGCCTCCGGGCCGTGTCAGAGTACATTTTTGTTGTTTCCGTTAACGTCTCTGCAGCCGATAGGTTTTCCCCAGCGCGAAAATGATGAAATAAAAGCTTGCAATTAGCACCTAAGGTCTTTTGACTGTTGCCCGTAGCAGCGCTTCACGGTGCCAATGTCAGACTATTTCTATTTGAGACGATAAACCCCGGGTGCATTGCAATTGCAGGACTATGTTGTTTTCAGTAGATGAGGCATCGATTCATGGAAGCCGGTCTTTACCCCCTCCTCGCCCTCCAAAAAAGAAAACGAATGGCTGGATCCACGCTGAGCTGTGCAGCGCTGCCCTCCACAGTCACAGACAGTGTTGGTTTGGTCCTCGTTCCCCTGTCGCTTTGTCCCTGTCCTCGGTAGACAGGTCAGCAGCCTAGCAACATTTTATTGTGGAGAATGTCGGATGAGGCAAAGGGCGACGGTAAAAAGGGCAAGAAGGGCGCAGGACGGAAGCAAAAAGCCAGAATGTTGATAATGACTGTCGTAATGGGGACGTCAAACGCGGACCAATGGCCCACTTTCAGGCGTTTGTTGCGTGAGCGCTGGCCTCGCCATCCCATGGTGAAATTCCGGGTCAACGGCAACATTTTGCGGCGAAAGCTTAACGTGCCACAGTGCTCGGCACGATCAGTCGCACCCTGTGACGTCACCCGACCGGGACATCTCCAACTTCCTTCCAGTTATTTTTAACCTCTTCAACAGATGCTTAGGAATCTTGGCGGGGGTTTCAGGAATAGTGGTACGTTTAAGATCATCATAAGTGCAATCGGATGTGAGATGATAATGACATGTTTTCATACACAACCATTCGTAGCGAACTTCTTCCAAACAACTTCAGCAATGATTAAGTCTTCGGTAATTATCTAACCCGCCGTATCGAAGGCGTAATCTCCCACATAGGAAGGCTCAGACAATTTTTGCACCGTTTGCAGAACTTACGCTGCAAAGGAAAGGGACGTTTTCAATATGTCCAAATAACGACCCACATATTTCAAGGAAACTGTACGGTAAACTGGAAATAGTGCGTCACAGTCAAGTGGCCGCTTTCAAGAGTTGTTCGTGCCTTCTGATAAATTTCTGAAGTGTTCGTCTAAAAAGTCGGTTTCACTTTCACAATGAACATCAGTTTCTGCTGCATGGCCCACCCAGTAAGTTGTTAACTACCGTTCACACATTCAAACTCGCCAAGAAAAAAACGGTCGAGAAAGCTTTCCAGGCACCAATTTGATTGATACCGATTAGAATCATTAGTTCCCATGTTAAACCAATGAGAGTTCCACACCAGTGCTTTTAAATTGGGATATTATGGGCCCGCAAGACCAGGCAAAGAGAGTAGCTGTATTCACCGAGACCGTGATACGACGTGACCGTCTGTTCGGCTTTAAGGAAGTGCCCAAGGTTCCGCAACAAAGTATGCTTGATCCCATGGGTGTAGCCACTGGGGAAGGTTGACGGGGAGCAGGGGCGAATCCAGAGAGGGAGGGGCATGAGGCTATGACACTCCTTGGGCCTCCATGAAATCTCGGTGCCCCGAAAGGACACCAAGATCTCACTGTGAAGAGGCACCAAACCTGCATTTCAAAACCACATGCCTTTGACTTGCAAGAGGCTCCGAAGTTCCAGAGGCACCGCAAATGACACCAAATCTTCATTTCCGAAAAAAACAAATTCTAAGGGAGCCAGCGGTTCCTGCAGTGTCCCTGCCCCTGGCAGAACACTTACAGGCGGTGGTGTGCCACTGGTTCAGCGAGAGGGCTCCTGCATGGCCTGGAGAGAGTGACAGGAGTGACAATGACATTTAGACGCGGCAGTCTGCAGCGAAAGCGACCAGTGTGATTCAGTGAAAGGAGGCGGCAATTAGTGGTATTGTAGCTCATTCCAGAGATTCCAACATTTTGTAAAACGAATGAGTTGGGTTATCAGAAGCCTGAGTGACCACTAAGAAGGTAATGAGGGAAAACTTACGATGAAGACGTTGACACTGCCAAGTAGCAAGATAATTGGATGAGAACACAAATATTGTTACCCCACCTCGTCCCATGACGTGTCAATTGGCGGGCTCTTTCTTCATGGCGATTAGTTTGGTTTCATGGCGTTGCGCCGGCCGAGTTCAATGGCGGCGGCCACACCGAGGGAAGCGCAGCCGACCGCTATCAGAGCAACGCTGCAGGCGGATCGCTGCGCCAAAAGAAGCCCATTTCAACAAGGACCTGCCAACGGAGCACCTATTGCCGGCTGTACCCGGCTGCTCGGTCTGGTCGCGCCGGGGACCAGACCTTGCCCAGACCAGACCTGGGACCGAGGTTGGGGCAGCCAAGTGATCGAGGTCGTCCCGTCCAGAGTCGCCGTGTGCAGACCCGCCCATGGGTGACCTGAACGCCGCAGCCGGACAATAACTCAGCGACACTGGCTGAACTGGCGGCCCCTTTGTACAGCGCCCGCCTTAAAATATGTCATACCAACCGCGATGACGGTACGGTTAAGATTCCACGGGGCTCCGTCAAGCTCGTTTTGGGCCCGGTCCCTAACATCATGCGCAGCCTTGTCCCTGAGGCACAGCACGAGCTATTCGCACGCAATTTGTCCCATCCGCGTCCCGCATAATATCGCTCTCACGGAAGCTTTCCGCCGCTTACATGACGACAAGCAAGGGAAACCTTTCGCATTGAGAAAAGAAGCATACGCTTTTTCTTCACTTTGTCATTCACGTGGTGAAGCCTCGTGCTTATCGTGGGTAATCAAGAACTGGTTTCATTACAATGGAGAGGTTTTCTCTCTCATGCGTGATATCGCTTGCCACACCTTTTGTCTTATGCCTCAAGTTACATCATGGAGGAACTTCCGCTTAATCGTTCGCAATCCTCGGCCGGCGGCTATGCAGCCCGGCCAGCCGCCATCCACGACGTCTCAGACCTCCCGCCCGTTACCCTCCTGCTCCTTTCATAGTGAAACAGCTCCGCCTTCACACTTAGAGGCTGCTATCACAAAATCAGATATCGTCGCTGACGCCATACCGCTTACACGGATGTCGCCTTGGTTCACCACGAGCTAATTGTATAAAAATTCACGGTAGAAAATCGTCCTCAACTTCAATTTTATCTTTATGTGTATTCTGAAAGTTCCTTTTGATAGAGTGATTTCAAACTGAGCGAACAATATGGTGTACAATTCGCTCTAGAACAAGATCATTTCAGTTGAGAGGTTAACGACGATCCTCCCCCCCCCCCCCCCAGAATAAGAGGAGGCTCGTACGCTATACCCAGGACATTTAGCATGGTCTGGAGACAAGAATGCGGTTTGGAAAGATGAGTTCGGGCTGTGCACGGGGAAACGACTTAAACCTTTACCACGGGTTCACAAAAGACATGTTTCTTCTCCAACGGAGAGATCTTCACTACACCTTACTCTCTCAGAATGTTTCAACCAACCATTATCCCTCTGAAGTGCTGGTTCAAAAAGTCACACAAAAAGTTGTGAAGGCCTGCTGCCATACTTTTCATCTCGACTAACCCTTCGCCGTGTTCTGCAGCCTAACGACGACATCGACGATTCCACTTCTCGGGAAAATCATTAAAATGTCAGAATGGCAAAAATACCATGCCACGCCATTCTTCTCCACCTCCTCGCTTGATCGTCCGGCGCCCATCGGCCCGAGCCGGACCGTGTGGAGCGTCATCTGAGACGACCCCCTTCGTCTGAGCCGAGCCCCGAGCCGTGTCGAGCCAGCTGCCACAGCGTTTGAGCCCAGTGCCGATGTGCCGGGCGCGTGCCGTGCAGCGCGGCCGCCCGGCGCGGCAGCCGCTGCCAGCCGACCGGGGCAGCTCGGCGCCGCCACAACACGGCGTCGCGGCCGCCGGCGAACCGGTCCGCCGGCCCCGGCGGCTTCCAAACCACCCGCCAGCGGTCCTCAAACCGCGCGGCGGACGGGCCGCGGCGGTCGCGTGACCTCTGGCGACCGGCAGCCAATTGACGGGCGCCGCCTTGTGGCGTGACCTGACCTGACCGCTGACGTCACAGGCGCGCGTCGGGCGTGGGGCCCTGCCCTTCTCGCAGGTGCCACGCTGTCCCGGAGATCGAAGCGGAAAAGGAGGTCGGTGACTCGTATCTATGGAGAATTTCCACCAGCCCGGCGGGGTGGGCTAGCGGGCAGCAGCAGCCACACTTCAGCGCTTCATCGCTGTGTGCCGAACCACTCGGCGCCAGTGGCCACCGACCCTGCGCGAGCGGTCGGGGCGCCACAGACGGACCGGCAGCTCGGGAGACGGGGCCGGGAGCGCCCGAGCGCTGGGAATGTGAGCGGCCGTGCCTGGCGGCTTGCGAGTCGGCCTGCTTGCGTCACGGCGCTCGGCGCGGGTGGTGCGGCCACGCAGCGGTGGCGACACCTCTGTTGTGACTGCCGGGCGGCACGCCTCTCACGGAAGGGGATAGTGAGTCAGGTCCCGACGACTGGCGCCAGCGCCGAGCTGATGAAGAACCAGACACAATACTGAGAAAGGCTTGGGACGGCGCGTTCATGTCACTGGGTCCTGGGTCCCACCTCTCGCGCCAGGGAAATCTTGTCCCTGTGGTCGTAGCCACGCTCCAGCCCCAGCTTCCGCCGGTGGTACGACAGACAGCGCATCAACAGCTCAGGCTGCCGGCCGTCAACATACAGAGCAGACACCGCGCAGACGCCGCCCACGCACGCTACCGAGGCAGGGCCCCCACCGCTACAGCATTCCGGCTTCGTCCCCCAAGTCCACCTGGCTTGTACCATACTGGCCGCCCGTCCCGCATCGGGCCGGTCACTTCCTTACCTAGAGCGGGCGGGCGTCTCGGCGCTTGGGGCGAGCAGCTGCGGTGCGGTCCACCACCTGACACCAGCAGGCGGGGCGTGCGACTGACTGCGGCGGCCGGCCGCTTGCCGCTCGCTCGCCACCAGGGGCGCCGCCAGGCAGGCTGGACCGGCCGGCGGCGGCGCGGCGCGCGCGCTCCGCCGCCGCCGCCGCAGGTGACGCGGCGGGAGACTCAGCGGACGAGGGGGAGGCTCGGCCAGTGTGGGGTGGCCGTGGTGAATTGTGTGCTGAAGGGCCCGAACCGAACGTGGACGACCGTCGCGCCATGCGCTTGGAAACGCTCCTGAGCGTACCAGGTGAGTTGCTCAAACCCGTTCACCGGCGCGTGCATTTTTTATCCGGGTAAGGTCGAGCCAGGTGAGTCAGTTCAGTTCTGCTCTTTGTCAGCTGTTCCCTGCACTACCACGGACCTGGAACATTAACACCGCAACACAACCTGAACTCACGCACCTGCCGCCTACGGACCGGTACCTGGAAATGCAAGGCTGCTAAGAAGTCTTCAAAAATATTTGAGGGTATTATACGTGTGCTGTCGGTGAAAGCTGGGACCTAGCCTGAGATGAACATCTGGGTGTCTGTCTGGCCGGATGTCCGGGCAAGATCCGGTGCCCGGCTGCGGTACCACTGACTTACAAATACCCGATCGAAGGCGCTCGGCTGGCGACGACACCATCCGCGCCGTTTCCCTTATCCCGCCGCATGAAGAGACAGACCACCGGAGCCGCGAAACGCGCTTTGCCTAATGCTAGCACATCGAGAGGACGCCGTGGTGTCAACTACAACGGGAACAAAGCCGCGTGAACGACCGAGATGAACGGTGCGCTGCCTGCAGTCGACTGATCGCGGTGGACGGTGCGCTGCGTGCAGTCGACCGATCGCGGTGGATGGTGCGCTGCCTGCAGCCTACCGATCGCGGTGACTGGTGCGCTGCCTGCAGTCGACCGATCGCGGTGGACGGTGCGCTGCCTGCAGCCTACCGATCGCGGTGACTGGTGCGCTGCCTGCAGTCGACCGATCGTGGTGGACGGTGTCGCTGCGTGCACCGACCGATCGCGGTGATGGTGGAGCTGCTGCAGGTCGACCGATTGGGTGCGCTGCCTGCAGTCGACCGATTGCGGTGGACTGGTGCGCTGCGTGCAGTCGACCGATTGCGGTGGACGGTGCGCTGCGTGCAGTCGAACTGATCGTGGAGAGGTGCGCTGCGTGCAGTCGACCGATGCGGTGGACGTGCGCTGCGTGCAGTCACCGATCGTGGTGGACGGTGCGCTGCGTGCAGTCGCGACCGATCGCGGTGGACGGGCGCTGCGTGCAGTCAACTGCGTGGTGGACGGTGCGCTGCGTGCAGTCGGCCGATCGTGGTGGACGGTGCGCTGCGTGCAGTCGACCGATCGTGGTGGCGCGGCCGAAAAACGGCACATAGATGGCCTTGCTAAACCATTCCCGCCACCAAAATGGCGTTGAACAGCGTCTGGAAAGGCGGCGCATGCGCAGTCTGCCACGGGCGAGCCGCGGCGCTTGACGGATGGGATCCACGACTGCCTAGATGCCTATCGTCCCTCGGTTCCGTCCCGGCAGTGTCCCACCCGCCCCCAAGGGTTTCATCACTTAGCATATCCGGGCGGCCGCAAACCTCGTGACCTTGAGTGATGCTGCTCCCCGGGCGCCCGGCGACCTTTAATGCTTCTCTCAGCGTGCCGGGTATGGTGCTAATCTGCTGACACCGGTCTCAGAGACAACCGGTCTCAGCGGACCAGTGTGCGGCTTGTCCGCCCTTAACACTCAGCACGCAATACCTTTACTGTAGGTTCCACGTGTTTCTCGCACGAAGGTCACGTAGGCTTATGTCCATTGCGTGCTTTTAATTGTGTCAACGTTTGAATCTGGTTGTGAACTAAACTTACGGCACGAGCAAACGCATCTTACACACCCAGCAAGCCAACTTCCGAATGATGGACTTCCGTGTATCCGTGTCCGTTGTCTGTTTATCACGTGTGGAACGTCGCTCCCTCGTTGACACATTTCTGGACGATCGCGTGGCGCCTATGCCTCTGGGTTCTCGCTCCTGCCAATAGCCGGGTCCCCTACCGCGCCCCTGTTGCTCACGTCTTCCCGTGTCGTGCCGCCGTCCGTCCCTCCGTCCGTGTCCGGTCTGGCGGGCACGCCGCGTTCGGCAGCGGCCCGCCACGTGACGACGTCGGCCTCCGCCGCCCGTGGCCTCGGGCCGTATCGGGTGTCCGGTCGGCCACGTCCGCCGCCACGGCGCAGCCGGCACGGCCCGGCACGGTCGCCGCCGCCGCTTCCGCTGCCGCCGCCCGCTCGGGGCGGACGCGAACGTAAACGGTGCCGGCCGGCGCACGGCGTCGATTCGCCGAGGACGTCCCCCCGGCGCGTGCCGCGGAGATCAAGGTCACACCGCATTGACCCCGTCCGGAGGGGAGGGGGAGAGGTGAGGTCAACGGCTGACTAGAGGCTGCCATGGCGGGCGGTTGTGCGGATAGAGGCGTCCGGAGGCTGCTGGACTGGGTACAGCTCAGTTGATGTTTTCTGACACTGCGACGCTGCTGAGAACAACATGTTGTGCAATGCGTGGTGCATCGCGGTTTGCGTCATCGTATTGCGTTCCGTTCAAGGCATAAGCTACGAGAGACAAACACGGTTTACGTTTTGGAGACGCTGTTATTATTTATTTGATGCAGCAGATGGTCTTCATAACTCGTGCTTTTACGTTCGCGGAACACACCACGGATATTTATTCTATCAAAACCCAGGCTAGGGCGCAAGTGCATTCATTGCATTCCGCAAACACGCTGCCGTATTGCAAAACATGTGGTAAACATGCATGAATACAAGTATGAAGATTGGAAAGAAAGCAAGGAAGAGGCACAGATACAGAGAGAGAGAGAGGGGGGGGGAGGGAGGAAAAGCGCGACGGAGCGAGAAAGGGGGGGGAGCAAGAGAACAATAGAAGAAGGAAGTAAAAGATCAGAGAAGTAGAGAAGGGAGCAAAGAGAGGGAAGTAAGATAGGAAGAGTGGCAGATGAAGCGCACGCAGCCTGAGATCGGTGGGTGGGCAGACGCAGCCTGAGATCGGCTTCGAAGCAGACACAGCCTGAGCTGAGTGTCAAAGCGGACACAGCCTGATCTCGATGCCGGAGCAGGCGTCTGTGTGATTGGCGCAGGGCTGCATAGGCTGAGTGACGCGATGCAAACAGCTCGCTTCGTATTGCGCCTAACCGCGGCTGCAGCCGCCTGGGCTGGGAGTACGGTGACGCCGCCGGTTGCACGCCTCGGCGAATCTGGGCTGGGAGTACGGTGACGCCGCTGGTAGCACGCCTCGGTCGGCAGCGGCCACCGGGTGTCGATGGCCGGCTGGTGTGTTTTGGCGCCCGTGGGCCGCCAGTCACGCGGACACCTGATCGCGTTTGTTGAGCTCGTGCTGCACACAGCCGCTGCTGTTGGCACTGGCCGCCATGGTAACACAGCCCGCATACTGGTGGCCATTCTAAGCCCATTTTTGCTTGATTAATTGGAGTGAGTAATTGCCCACGTGCTGATATGTACAAGGGACTTGACGAGTTCACGATATTATAAATCATTCGTGACTGAACACCCCGGAACGCACGGATCCATTTGTGCGTTTGCTGATACCCGACGACCCCAGCTGACTGTGTGGAATCGTTTAGGCCGTCATGAGAGGGATTTGTTAAGTAGACACATCAGATGTGCATCACGTACTAGCTTGGGAGAACTTGGCATGGCGGGCAAGGTTGGTAACACGGACGCTTGTCTGGATGTTGTCTTATGCTGCCACCTGACTAACGCTCATCATTTTCTTGTAAGCAGATTTTTTTCTGTTAAGTAAAGGAGTCACTTGGGTCTCACCTATGTCGTTACATCTACCCAATCAACATGCACCCACACTGTCAACATATACACACATTGTAACGTACACAAACACCGACCTAACGTCACACACTATGACATACACGATCGACACGTACGTCGATAGCGTAGGTCACAGTGTGTAATGTTAACGATGTTTTCTGTTTGGCTGGAGGGCGATCTGTTTTGCCAGGCCAAAACAGCAGCGAGTGCTATCCCATGAGAAGTGCATTGTTGTTTGCATGCTCGTGTTTTGTGCTGCTTGCTTTATGTGTCATTTCCCGACACGAAATGTAGAACCAGATATTGCATTTGAGAATGAGAAGATGATGTATCCAAAACGCTAAACCGCGAATATATGAGAAGATGACAGATTCTCCAGGTGAGCTACTTTTTAATGTAACACGTGATATCAAAAGCGACGTTCGAAAGATTGAAAGAAACTTTTCCGACGGCCGACTAAAGCACAAAATGGCTGTGCCTTCAATGGCTTGCATGTATGTATATATATATATGTATATATATATATATATATATATATATATATATATATATATATATATATATATATATATATATATATGCTCTCACATTGCACATAAATTGATACATTTTCTGCTTGGACAGCTTCCTTAGTATTTTTCCATCTTTTCAACATCTCTTTTGGCGACCTCTGTCAGATTAAAAAGTAGTTCACAAATAGAAATGTATCGTCTTAGATGCATAGTCGCCACGTAATGTTTTGTATACATCCTTCATCCATGGGTCTACCGATTCTCAAAAACGATATCGGTATCCTCAGTTCATAACAAAAAAGCGGCGCACTTAAAATTGGAGCATAGAACACGAACATACAAACATCCATCGACCTGTCATTGGCTAAGGCTGTTCTCTTGGCTTGGCAAGCAAAACTCACTGCATAATCACGCAGAAGACATCAACATCGCTCACATCGACGTACACACTCAGCACAACAAATCACACCATTGCATATCACTGACCCAATCCCCACGTGGTTGCGTTGATTCCATGTTACTTGTCTGTGATTTCTCTAAAGAGCTTATTCAAAAGTTTGATTTAGTTATCTGCTTAGTATTGATACGAGGCCATAAATAAGTACCTTACAGCTTCATAGTGGTGATTTTTTGTGCCATGTGCAAACATTAAAATTTCAGTATGCAAGGAGTATTTTGCGCTTGAGACAGGCACTGTGGCTGCGTTACACGTGGTCTCGTCGTGCCCGTTCTGTGAAGTGATGTGCCCTTTCGTGGCCGGATTAACATACCGCCTGGACTGGTACTGAAAACCTTGTGGAAAAGCCCGGTACCTATAGTAGTATTTCTTGCACATAGGTGGCAGGACACGCCCAGGCCGGGCGTCACGGCAAAGAGAAAGTGAACAGTCGACGGCATAGCCAGCTGCAAGTTGTGCGGACAGCGGTAACATGCCGACCTAGAAGCTCTGAATGAAGCGCCGGTCAAGAATGGCTTTGCTGATTAACTACTCATGGATTGTGGCAGTGCTCCTCGTCTTCAGCCTAACGCGTGAGTATTCTAGCCTCGCTGAGGCAGATGGATTGTCTTTGGACTCCTTGTGAAGAAGAGCTTGCAACGCTATTCAGGGGTATCTAGCATGATTTTCTCACGGATTTGTTATGTTTATAATTTTTTTTGGTCCGGCGTGTGCTTGCGTCGGCACCAGACTTTGTAGTGGCTTGTTGGTGCCACTGCGATTGAAAGAGTACACTGTGCTCCAACATATGTATCTCACACAACTTTTGACCCACATGGAATATTTCGGTAGCTGTTCACTAATTGTTTTCTTTCTTTGCTCTCCATATCTCGAAGCAATGCCAAGGTGTGTATCGTGCGTCATCCCTAAGGATACCCCGCTCCACCTCTCTGTCACGATCTCCGAGGTTGACCTTGGTGCTGTCCGAGAGCGTATCATGACAAGGATGCGGAAATCGGGCGTGGTGGACGGACAAACCCGCCGGCCTCAGAGCCGCTGACCTCAGAGCCACTGGTCTCGGAGCCGCTAGACTTAGAGCTCCGAAACCCTAAACGGCGGCTCGGACCACCATGCATCTGCGGTGTCGTCGTGAAGGCGTTAGTCAGCGCCATGAATCACTCTTTCCGTTTGATACATTATGCTTACGGTAAAACTAACAGTCACGTGGTTGCACAATGTAGCTAACGCATACGACGCCTTTCCAGTCTGCTTTCCTAACTGATGGGCCCGCATGTCACGCCAACACGTGACGCATGTGGCATGGCTGGCCCAGCAGCATGTGGCATGGCTGGCCCAGCAGCATGCACGCCAACTTCAATGCTATAATCACAATTGCGTTATTTCCCCTTGGAAAAAGCCGCTCTGGAGGCTCTGCCGCACCATCGTTTCTCAACATCCTCCATTGTCGGTCACGTCTTCGGTGACTGCCGCCGACGCCGGATGGTTCTGAACGGCTTGAACGGCACGCGTCGTCGGCGGTAGCCTCATGTGCGTGCGTACAGTCTGTGGAGACTGCAACGTCTCTGCACGCAAGCAACACCAAGTTCGGCCGAAGGGTAGGGCCTCGAACTGAACGGCCGGGAGGAAAGTATGAAATGCTAATGACAAGTGTAGTGCCGTTGTAGCCTAGACCTGAATTTTTTCAGCACTGGATGGCCCTAGAGCAGAAAGAAGTAGTTTAGTTTTGGTTCCAACTCTACCGCAAAAACTATGGGGCGAAGGTCTAAAGAAAATGAATAAATCAAGCTGATGGCTGGAGGTTATAGCAAATGATGCCGCTCACTCGGAAAATTGGCTACCAGTACAATAGAATAAATAGATTTGATTTATTTTTGTCAATGAATCAGACTTAATATTGAATTTGCTCATTAAGCTGTTGTACAGCAGCCAACACTACTTGTCCATTTCGGCTTTTCATATGGAATATCTATTTCCGGGCACCGTATGATACATTCTGGCATACTTGTTTCAAATTCATTGCCAAGATGTTATAATCCCGATCCCGATCCCAAAAGGGGATTAAGACATACAGCTTAGCATCTTAAAAGCTGGGAAAATGTCTAGCTATGGCAGGGTACAGGTTTTGAGCTACATCCAGCTCGTTTCTTTTATCTTACCTTAGTAAAAGCTTTGATTCTGAAGCTTTTACTGATAAGTTGCACCAGTGTGATCAGAATGCCGGTTCTATCAGTGTACTGACGTTACAGGTGGACCAATCGATATAATTTGTTTGTGCTGTGACCTATTTTTCCCTCTGCAGCCTCCTTCATTTGGTGAAGCGACCTCCTCAGAACTTTGTCAGACCAAACCGTAAACTCAGAATATTTGTGCCAATTTTCGGCACTTCGGAATAGTCCGCGAACATCGATTCGAAAAGGACTGAACGTGGATTCAATCCGACTGACACCGACGCCGCTGACACTTAGTCGTGCCGCCTCGCAGATTCGAGTCACGCGTTAACGGTGGAAGCGCCGTTCTCCTGGAAGGGGCTGCGCGGCTCTGTGTCACTGGAGCAGGAGAGCCCCGACCACAACGTTACCATCACCGTCGATGTCACCGTCATGGAGGAGGAGGCCAATGGCACGTACCGGCTGCAGGTCAACCAGTTCCCGGTGGACTACAGCCGAGACGACTACTGCGCCTCAGCTCACCTGGGCAAGCGGTAAGTACCGTCTCGGCTCACCGGGGAAAGCGGTGAGTGACGTATCAGCTCACCTTGGCAATCGGTGAGCGCCGCCTTATCTCACCTCGGCAAGCGGTGAGTGCCGTCTCAGCTCACATCGCCTAGCGGCGAGTGACGTCTCAGAGCAAGTGGTGATGACTTGGAGAAGCTAGCACATACCGTGGTTTGAAACAAATACAGGCTATTTGAGCAGTAATATTGGCGGTGTTGCTCGTTGATGGATGAAAACATCTCTGTAAAAATAAAGATTCATTGTCATTTCGGCCACAAACTTTTGTCGATGCAGTACATGAATGAGCTGTGAGTTCCAGACTGCCATGGCTGGTTGGAATTCACTGCACATCCGGAAAAGAGTTCGAAAAAGATTGGTGTCCGAACTATCAGTGTTTCTTTATGTTTAGCCTTGTCTTTTCGATCAACGAGGAATAAGGTAAATGACATTGCTCTTATGCATATGATCTCCTCTTACCTGCACTGAACAGCTTACGCGAAGTTTTGAGCTTTAAGGGAGTGTTCCAAATTTATATGGGGTTTTGAACTGGAATAGCCATATTGAAGACCTTTCTATGCTGTTCACAATCCTGTCCTTTTTAACCGGCGCTCGGGTGGGGGTCAAATTGACCCCCAAAGGGTTTTCTGGAATGGTGTCCGAACATCGCGGCGTGGCCGCACAAAATTTTGCGTAGTTGTAGAAAATTAAATAGCGGATCGTTTGGTCGCAACAATTTGGGTGAACCTTGTAAGGTCACTGACTTACGGCAGGCTAAATTCAGGCTATGGATTCAGCGATGTCAATTTCTAGGCAATAGTTCAATCTGATGCACAACGGAGTATTGGACGAAGTCACATATCTCTGAAATACTTTTTAGGCAGCACAACACGTCAAGGAACAAATTTATTTGACCTAGGGTCAGGTATGAAGGTCAGACCAAGGTCAACATAAGCCTGTTTTATTACTCTAGGGCTTGCTGTGCGGATAGTTTCTGGTGTTCATTTCAAGTTTATTGATAACAGGAACCGCATTGTACACCTTCCATGTACTTCCTTAAGGTCAGAATAGATCGCTGATGTGAATTTACTCTGGTCAACATTTTGTTTTAGGAAGATGCTGCCCGATGCAATATTCACCACTTATTCAAATGTAAAACTCAAAGGCAGCCTTGTCTGATTTTGGTCACCATGATCTTTAAAAGGTCAAACGAGGCCAATGACCTTAAATGAGGCCGTGACCTTTTGCTTAGAGCAGTGTTCTAGGTTCTGAGGGCACGTAAGAGACCATTCTGGAGTTTGACTTTGTTTGACCTTATTCGACACAAAGGACATGACCTAGGAACCTCAAACTTCGAGCTAAGTGCGTTCACGTACAGGCTAATACACTCGCTGGATTTGGTGTCTCTAGCTCTCTTAGTTCGTAAGATCTTAGCTGGTCAAAGTGACCTCAGACTAACATTAGACCAGTAAGAGTTAGCGATAGCTATGGCCAATTCCATCACATTATGTTAAATTACATTACCAGTTGCAGTACATCACCCGTCGCCCTTGTGACCACGAGAACGACCGCGTCGTACATGGGAGAAACTAGACGTGGCGGCGTCAGACAAAGATTCAATGAGCATCTACCTGAATGGCACCACGAAGTGGAGGAGACAGCGCTAGGAGACCACATGGCAATCTGCCACTTGAGCAAGCAAGCTGACAATGGCAGATTGAGTTCAGGATCTCGCTGTCCATCGCAAATAACTGTCGCACTTTACGTGTCTCTGTAACATGTTGGTTCATTATGTACTTGACCATGGCAGGCACTTGCCTTGACCATTATAGGCAATGAGCGTCACTTGTGACTCAAGTAATCAAGATGCCCTTCATACAGCAGGCTATCCACGAATTACACATGTCAAGTTATGTTGTTATTTGGTTTGTGTTTGGAGCTTTTTAGCAGTGGGCATTCATTTATTTTTAGCATGGAATGAGGGCACTGGAGTGGGAATAAATCTGCCCCACCAGCCCGTTGTCGTTAAGTTCCTGACAGCCAGAAGCTTCCAGAAACAAGTTTTTGGTGAATCTTCAAACAACAAGGCGTTGCTAAAACTAGAACTCAACCGAATCTGTTAGTAACTGTTCAGTTACAGCCTGACAACGTCGGAGCGGCCGTTGACCGCAATCGCTGGCCGACCTCACCGACGAAAGGGTCCTCGCGGTGCGGCGAGCCCACCTTGAACAGAGGCATGTGCTAATGGAACCATGTCCACTGATACCGATCTAGAAAAGGTTCATGACTGAGCGCATTCCTCGCTTAGATCGACCTTCCAACCCGCAATGGCAGGTAGTTACCCATCGCCGAAGGCTGGCGCAACACCACGAAGGAACATGACATGCGTCTGTATGTGACTTCACATGTGTTCGTGAACCTGTGACAAACCTCATCATCCATCAGAAGCAGCTGTGTCAGGAAAGTAGCGTTATCGATATACCCAGTTTGCCCTCCACTTGATCTACCGATGGCCATGGTTTAAATGCAGCCGTGTGTGACCCCAGTCGCCAGCAGTTACGCCATAAACATATATAGATGCCCTCGTAATGGTGCTGATGTCTCTGGTATCGAACATTTATTTTCCATTTGTGGCTGCTGACCGACATGCCCTTCGTGGTGCTGCTCACGTCTGACTGCAAGCTGCTTAGCCTAGGGCTGGCATAGGCTGGTATGTGAAACATCAACACCCAGACAGCATTCTCAGAGCGTTGTGTGGCGTTAACAATAACGGGGAGGATGGTAATGGTTGAGGGATCCTCCCTCCATCCGCTGTCCAGGCCGTGCCACTCTGGAGGGCCCTCCAGGCCGCGTACTGACATCCGGTGTGCTTCCAGGTTCAATAAGCTAGCAGGCCTGGATGACATTGAGCTTCCTTCGGACGGCGTGGTTACCATGGAAACAGATGAGATCAGCCTGTTTGGCGCCGACACTCCGTTGGGCCGCAGCATCTCGCTAGACGGGCCCAGAACTGTCTGCTCCACGATACAGGTGCGGCGACGCGCTTACCTGCATACGGTGGGGAGTGTGCGGACGCGAGAACTCCGCCCATTGCATTGTTACTGTGTTTGTTCTGGGGTTCGCAGCACAACTCATCTCTCGGACCGCGTCAGGTCATAGTATGGTCCTGCAAGTCAGAACAAGGTCAAAACAAGGCCTGCAAGGTCAAAGCCTCAGCTATCTCCGCGAAGGTGCCGCCTTGTCTCTGCTGCCTACCTTAGCAGGCCCCGTAAAAGCATAAGGCAGCCATGGCCCACGCAGCTCAATGTCCGTCCGCTGCTCTGGCAGGCGCCCTCCCTGGAGTACCTGGTGGCGGAGGCTCGCTTCCAGACGCCCGTGGCGGGCACCGTGTTCTTCCGCCAGTACCGCATCAACGGCACGCAGCACACCGGCGTGCTGACAGACATCGCCCACTCGGGCAGCACCAAGCCCACCTCGTCGGAGCACAGCTGGAGCATCATGGTCACGGACGTCCTTGACACTGCTAGCGGTACGGTCAATCCTGTCCTGTTGCGTTAACATGTTCTGGATGCTGACAGTCTGGCGCACGTTGTGATCTACAGAACCTTTCCCTACACGCTAAAATGTCTAAAACACTGCATGCCATGCTAATGTGTTAAGCCCTGCATGTCATCACCCCGGTCATTTTAATGGTCTAAATACGCAAATTGGACCTTGCCACCCATTTAACCTGCGCCCTGTAGGGGGTCTGAAACAACCGCGTTCATCCGGTGGAGAAGTTGACGTCCCCGTGGGATCTCCAACTTCCAGACGCAGTATGAGAAAAACAGACATTGTTTTGAAGGTCTCATCAAATCATGAATACTTTATACGAAAAATATTTAACCCTAGGCCATATAAATTTATTAAAGGTCAAGAAAGGTCGAATGCGGTCGTTCCGATAGCTGCAGTTAAAACCTACGTTAACACGCGCCCGGTGGGGGACAATTTGATCCCCGAAGGTTTTTCCGGAATGATCTCATATACAAACACCAAAACTACAGGCTAAAACGTACAAATTTGCACAATTTGCGAAAAATAGCAAAAATTGGCCTTTCCGAACAGCATACGATACACAAACTGTAGGTAATCCCATACTTTGGTACTGTAACAAGTTTGCGCAATGGAAAATGACCCACAAAAAGTTACGTCTGATTAAATACTTTTAGTTGTTGACCCCTTTGTCCTGACCTAGATCATTGATTGTGGTAGACCAAAATCTCAAGTTTGCACAAACAATGCCAAGTTGATAGACATAGAGGTACTGAAAATTTCGTGTAGCAGCGAGCGTTCATTTTGTACTGGTGCTTGAAAGACAGTAGGGGAAATCGAGTCCCCAGCCGGGCGCGCGTTAATCGTCCGATGTATCGCCCATGAGACATTTGAAGATCTTGGATGCTGCCTGCATGACTTTCCAATATTGCATGGGAAGTTTGTGATACGCTTAAATTGCCCAAACTTTGTGCGACATGTTTGAATGTCCAGGACAACGTTAACCGTGCACCAATCGTAAATATATGTATTTGCTAGTAAAGCCATCAATCTCAAGTGCATTATGCGTTGAGTAATGTCTGGATATAATGCCGAAGCCTTCTTTAACAATCAGGTCACTTGTTTGTTTGTTCTGCTCACTTGTTTGTTCTGCGTTGAGCCCGATTCTCTGCCGCTGCCAGATGAGATGCGAGGCTCGTGCAACTTCCTTCAGCTGGTGTACGACCCGACCAGCGCTGACGCTGCCCGCTGCAGCGACGACACGCCACAGTTCTGCAAGGCCGGTGACCTGCTGCACCGACTCGGCAAGGTCAAGGTCACCGGTCGAAGGTCGCGCTTCTCCAAGCAGTTCTGGTCTTCGGACACGCTGGAGCTCCCGCCGCTCAACGGCTACCGCAGCGCGTACCTGGTGCTGTACGAGGAGGCGTACCCGGACTCGATCCTGGCCTGCGCCAAGCTGCGGCTAGTGCGGCCGCGCACTGCCCGCGCCTTCCTCTCCTACGACGGCGTGCGCGGCGTGGTCGGCCTGAGCCAGCGGTCGCGCTTCGAGCCCACCCAGCTGCTGCTGAACATCAGCGGGCTGGCCGGCCGCGCCGCCACCTTCGGCATCCACACGCTGCCCGTGCCGCCGCGCGACGGTCGAGACGCGTCCCCGTGCGCTCGCGTCGCGAACGTCTACAACCCGACCGAGGTGGACGCGGCGCTGACGGAGCCGGCCGGCGCCGCCACGCACGACCAGTACCCGCTGGGAGACATCAGTGGCAAGCACGGCCGTCTCACCGGCCTGGACAGCTTCGAGTCGGCCGTGACGGACTTCCGGCTGCCGCTGTGGGGGCCGCGCTCCGTGGTGGGCCGCTCGCTCGTGTTCACCACCGCCGAGGAGGAGGAAAAGGAGCAGGGGGCACCGAACAAGCCGTGGATCTGTGCCAACCTGCAGGACACGCGCAAAATGGTGACGGCGGCGGCCGTGTTCCGCTTTCCGCTGGGCGGTCGGGTTCTCTTCTACCAGCCGGAGGACGAGCCCGAGGAGGACACCACCGTGCTGGTGGAGGGTCTGCTCTTCAACGACGGCTCGATGAACGGCTCGGACTGGCACCGCTGGTACGTCAACGAGCTGGTGCCCGGCGCCGACTTCCGCAACTGGAGCGGCCGCTGTCTCAGCGCCGGCGACCACTTCAACCCCTACTCGGTGAGGACGAGAGCGGCACGCGCTGCGCCAAGCGGTGTGGCTGGTGTGGAATCGTGTTTTACTTAATCATGTATTCTTTTGAAAACGCGTCACATCTGCGACAAGGAAATTGGTATTCACTACATCATACCCTTCTCTGCCCTGAGTTGACGTTTGACAACGGACCAAGCTAATTGCTGACAGACAGGCCCCCGGACCCGCTAGGAAACATATCCCGTTACCGCGCATACGCCAGGCCCCCGTCTAATCTGTAGAGCATGCCAGTCTCCACTGCCCTGTTTGACTGGAACGTGTGGTTCGTCACAACATGCTCGGCCTATCCGGCAGGTGAACGTGAAGTCGCGCCTGTACGACCGCTCGTGCGGTCCGGAGGACATGGGCAACTGCGAGGTGGCAGACATGGTCGGCAAGCACGGCACGCTCAAGCTGGCGGCGCTCCGACGCAAACTCAACGAGTAGGGACGAGTGTTCAGCCCCCTTCCCCGTCCGAGGAGCTCTGTTGTTCGCACTGGTGCCTTCTGTGAATTTGGATCTCCTTACAGCGTTTTTGACCCAGATCATGGTCTTGCCCCATTCAAAGTCTGGGCTGTTTAATCCGTCGAAGTTGTGGTGCTAGGCTTGATGGTCTGGAATCAGCATCGTCTGGTGACGTTCAGAAGTTATGCTGTTGGGAAGTGTGACGTCATTTTATGTCTTGTGCACCATTTTTTAAAATGCACGCCTGACATCTCAAAACCGCTCTTGCATTTTGGACCTGCGACACCATAGCACACGACCAACAACTCACGCCCGTCGCAGCATTACCCGTAACGTGCCGAGTTTGTGCGGTCGGCAGAACTCGGCGGATGTGGACGGACACAAACCTGCCGCTCTCCGGGGCCAGCTCCATCATCGGTCACAGCCTCGTCATCCATGACGACAACGGCCCGCGGGCCCGCGGGGACCGCCTGGCTTGCGTCGAGTAAGTGGCTGGTCCGGCCCCCGCGCCGGCTGTACGCCCGTCCACGGCGTGGCTGCCCCTCCCCCCCCCCCCCCCTACGGCGTGTCGTACCGTGCACTGCCGTGCCAACGGTGCGCTCGCCCGCGGTGTGGCTGCCCCCCCCCCCCCCCCATGCCGACAATGCGCCCGCCCGAGATGTGGGTAGGCATCATGGTTATGGCATCGCTGAAATCCCTCGATTTAAGTTTTACGCAAATAATGGTGCGATCAAGCATTAACATGCTGAGCTGAACCACTCACGCACTTATGGTCACAAGCATTGCTGCTGAATAAGTGGATATGCTAAGATATCAGGTATAAATGCCTTTGGTACCCGACTTTCCTTTCAGCTCTCATTCCCACCGCGCTCACCGACTGTTGTCTCCGTGCCACGTGATGACAGAGGGCTATCAAAAAGCACTGAGCTTGATTTTCTTTTCAGGATCATACGACTATTCCGGTATAAAGGAGTGGTTAAGGAATGGGCCTACAACGGAGATAAGAAAGGTGCCATCTCCGGCAAGGTTGAGTTCATCCAGGAGTCTCCGTACAGCATCACCAACACGGAGACGGATCTGATGGGTCTGGAAGGCATCGCCGGAGGCTATCACATACACCTGGTGAGATGGTCGCTGCTCATTCACAGACCAGTGCTTCTCCGCGGCCCAGCACAGCCTGAGTACAGTTAGACACGTGGCATGTGTGCCGTTGGCACATAACGACGCACTCAGCTGCTGAGGCTATATGACGCCGCCTGCCTCTCACCCCGGCAGGAAGGGCGGGGACCGCATGGAATCGAATCCCGTTCGTCTGGTCTCCCAGACGCGCAGCTTAACTACGACACTGTCGGTAACCCGTAACACTGTCGGTAACCCGTAACGTTATACAGGTGTTTGCATTGTGATATGGTTCTCGAGGTCTCATTTATGTCTGTGGATACCTCTGCTATAATATAAGCAGTACGGCCACATACCACCACAAGCGCACGTTTTGAGAGACGTGAACCCCCAGTCGCTGAGCTGACGTTATACCTGCCGCCATCCTCAGGTTCCAGTACACCGGGACAACGAGTTCCCGTGTCACAATATTGCTCTGGGCGGTCATTACAACCCATACAAGCTGAACCCGGCTACTTCCCCGCCGGCGGGGTACGGTTCCAGTGACCAGTACGAGGTGAGTGCGAGGTACGAGGTACGTGGTGAGTACTAGGCTGGACCTCGTCTGACCCGCTGACTGGACGCCGTTGGATGATGCGACATTCGGGACAGGTGACGGCGCTCTTGGCTGGTTCTTTTCATTTCGCTTAAAGCATTTAGGGTCGACGTTCTGGCGTAACTACATGCGTAGTCAACGGTCAGCGGTCATTGCTCAGCGGACAACAGTCAGCGGTGGGTGGTCAGCGGTCAGCGGTCAACAGTCAAGCATCAGTAGTCAGCAGTCAGTGGTGAGTGATCAGCGGTCAACGCTCAGTAGTCAGCGACCAGCGGAAGCGCTGACTGTCCTGCGCTTCACAGATGGGCGACATGAGCGGAAAGTACGGCATGCTCACCAACCAGTCGGCGGTGGAGAGATTCAACAACGACACGAACCTGCAGCTCTTCGGGCCGCAGACGGTGCTCGGTCGGAGTGTGGTCATCCACCGCGCCGGCGACAACTCACGGTGTGTCATTCGGCTTAACTCGGTCTGGCGACTGGCACTCATTGCAGTCCGCAGTGATGTGGCCTGTCATTAACTCACGAGCCATTTGTCATGCTGCGCCGTTTGTCATTCATGCATCTCATGATATTTGAATCATAGCAACTTAGAATGTTCATAATCAATACGTAATAACTTCAGCACGACGAAAATATTGTATTAATAATAAATTAGGGTATTGGATTACTTGCAACATTCCTCACATAGCGTACCATTAGTTTAGACGTGTGCTATTCATCACAACTCAATGTATGACATGCAACATAAATGACATGCAACATAACTCACAGCAGCATTCATCGCAAGTCATGTGGGTGATTGATCGCAACTTTCGGCACGTCAGTCGTCACTCAACACAGTTAGCGGCATGCTGTTCACCACAATTCGGTACGCGCTGTTTATTACAGCTCGTTAAACTCACATCAATAATCGCACGCATCAGCACGTTATTCATCATTACTCTCAGCATTCTATTCATCACAGCTCGCAGTGCGACTCTCCTTTCGGAGCTCCAGTGTGCCCCTCTCCGTATCTAGCATCCGTTGTCACAACCAACAGCATGTCTGTCAACGGCGAGCTGACAATGCCAGGCGGCGGCGAGCGTACCCGCGGGCCGGGCAGAAACACACCGATTGGATGGGATTTTCTAGATCGGCGTCAGCTTCGTGACATTCGCTGGCCCCGTGTGACGAGTGACGGCCACTTTGGGCAGTCTCAAATCGCGTCCTCCAACTCTATTTAGTGAAATGATGCGTATTTCAGGTGCGTTTCCCTTTCACTTACCACACGTCCGAGTTCATTGCCCGGCCTTTCAATCACGGCTTGGCGTTAATAGACAGTTCGTTCATTCCGTCTGAAAGGCGGGCGCGCAGGCCTGCCTCTCCACAGCCTGTTTGTGTTAAGCGACGTTTCAGACCTGCCAGCCTGCCTGACCTCAGACCTGCCCTCTTTCACGAGGGACGAATTCATCGTGTTGGGCAAGATCAATATTCGGTAGATGGGAAGTTTGCCCTCTTTGTTTGCTGCCGAATCCAGCATCGGATGCAAACAAAGCCGTTTGATAAACTGTCAATAAGACAGAGTTGACGGGATGAAGGTCCTGAGATTTGACCTGGGCGGGAGATTGCTCTCACCCAATGCGTTTTTCGGTGTTCAGTATTGTTTGTTACACCTCAAACACTGATGTGGGCCCTGGTGATGGATGCGAACACATCGAAATTGCACAAAATACTCTGCGTGTAAAGTTATATTAAAGGCATGTTTAACAATGCAGCACATTGCTAACAATACACAAAGTAAGGGACAGTACGCTTACAAAAATATCCATAAGCAATACACCAATCGTGCCCTCCTTGCAGCAACAGTGCAACTACATTGACAAAAATGACTTCATTAACCCTTTCAAATCCACCCAATGTATTGTTAAGTTGTTCTACGGTGTTACACTCAGACCTCACAGTTATATTTACCCTGTTTCAATCTCGGATCGTTTTAGTAGACAATGAGGGATGATAAAGGAGACGAGGCTGCACACGGAAAATATTTGTTGAGTGATGCTGATAGTTCACGTGGTTTGTTCGAAGAAGAAAATTTCCCCCCACATATTGCTGTTCCCATTGCGGAATTGGAACAGCTGATCAAGTGTTCTTCGAGGGGAACGCCACTATTTCCGTCATCGTTGACAGTGCCTTTGCCTGTTGCACTCAGGTGGGCGTGTGGCAACATCCTGTGGGGCTACTCGTCATCAGAGGCGCGCCAGGTCACCGCCATCGCCTCCTTTCACCACCCCAAGGGCTACGCCTGGGGATACATACGCTTCGTAAGTGACGAGTTGTGATGTGACACGAGCATCCTCCTGACTCGTGTCTCCTCTCATTTGGCCGATTTTGTAAGGTGCTTACGTTTACAGTCAGCTTGACCAGGCGGATGTGGCTGACACACGATCCGCAGGTTCACTACCTTGCATGTAAAGCAGCAAGGGCTAGTTTTAACTAGAACAAACCACAGCTGCTCACTATGTGCATTCAGCTAATCCATGTCTGAGTATGCTCATGGAGTGATTACCAGTCGCTTACCTCGCTGTGACATTTTTATTGACTGTGTACATCGTAGCAAATTTTGTCTAATGAGACGACGCCATAGACCGTTTTGGGGGATGCATTTCGCCGTTTTTATTGAAGAAATTGCAACTCGTTTTCAAATACATCTTGTTAAAACTAGCACTTGATGGCTGCTGTGGAGGACCAGACTAGAGCTGTCGTGCTATAGGCGAGCGTCAATGGTCTCCCGTATGTGGGTGTGGCCATGACTGCCGCTGTGGCTGTGACCTTGGCGCTGTGGCCATGCCCTTGTAGCTATGGTCGTGACCTTGCAGCTATGGTCGTGACCTTGCGGCTGTGGCCGTGACCTTGCCGCTATGGGTGTGACCTTACGGCTGCGGTCGTGACCTTGCCGCTGTGGCTGTGACCTTGCCGCTGTGGCCATGCCCTTGCAGCTATGGTCGTGACCTTGCTGCTATGGGCGTGACCTTGCGGCTGTGGCCGTGACCTTGCCGCTAGTGGGCGTGACCTTGCGGCTGCGGTCGTGACCTTGCCGCTGTGGCTGTGACCTTGCCGCTGTGGCCATGCCTTGCAGCTATGGTCGTGACCTTGCTGCTATGGGCGTGACCTGCGGCTGTGGCCGTGACCTTGCCGTTATGGGAGTGACCTTGCGGTTACGGTCGTGACCTTGCCGTTGTGCCGCGGGCCGTCAGAGCCAGCTGGTATACCACACCGGAGGGCGCAGTGAGACGGTGATCGAGCTGAACCTGCGTCATCCGGGCGCCAATGACCGAAACGTCACCAGCAACCACAACTGGGCCATCTTTGTCAACCCGGTGGGCCACGACGCGGCAGTGCAGTTCTTCACGTCTCGCTGTACTGCTGGCGGCTACCGCTGGAACCCCGACTTCATCCACCTGGCCAACCCCAACGCCGTACGTAGCACAGCACTGGCTCCCACTGGCTCGTGTCGACGTGCGGCGCAGGCAAGTCTGTGACGGCCTCGCACGGCTCTTGGCCGATGTTCTCGCAGTGCGTAGTTCCAGGCTTAGGAGGTCATAGTGCCTCTTAATTCTGGCGCACTGGCGGTGTGTAAGGCAGCAGTGCAACTGGCACCGACGGCACGGGATGCATGCCCAGGTGCATCAGTAGTCAGTCCATCGTTTATTCATCATTGCTCATTGGCGGTTGCTGCCACTACTGTTTGTCAGGACGGGAGAATGAAAGAACCCGCTCCTTTAAAAAACCGCACGCCGCCCGGTGCGGCGTAAGAGGAGCGGAGCAATGGCGCTCTTAGAATTGTCAGTTATTATCATGTAGATGATTACAAAGCCTGAGCTAAAGCAGCCAGACACCTCCACAGCCTAGCTACTATTAAAAACCTCTCAACAGTATGTTCAGTGTTGGAGACACTCTACCTTTTTGAAAATTCAGTAGAGGGGTTTATTAGCATAGCACTTGCGCGTCAACGCGAAAAAAAAACTGATGGCTAAAAACTGACTGGCCACACACGTGCATAGCTAGCTTAGCTTTGGTGATGCCATTGAGCAATCCGAATTGCAACCCAACGCCAGACCTACTGCACGTGTTGGCAGCATGACTTCTACAACGAGGAGTGCAGTCCAGAGACGCCTCTGCGCTGCGAGATCGGTGACCTCGGCGGTCGGCTGGGCACCATCAACCTCGGACAGAAGCGGGTGGTCATGTCTGACCCCAACCTGCCGCTCGGTGAGACCTCCGGAAGCGTCTCGAGACCGTCTTGTGGCACAAGATTGGGCTCTTCCTCGACAGATTTCGGAGTCTCTATGCTCGTTCTTTCTATTCTAGCGGTGTCTTTTTTTATTAATTTCCCACGTTTAAAAGGTCTGCCCTTAATGATGTCTGATAGTGAGGCAATTGCACCTTATAGTTTGCGGGGATTACGCTGGGACTACAGCACCTTCCCGTCGCGGGATTGCGCGTGGTATTTTAAAGGGTAAGAGGACTCGCAACCTTCTGTCATGTGGTGTGCATGCCTGGCACATTGGAACATATTTCGGAGACTGACAGGACAGCGGCATTACCTTTGCGAAGTAAGAGTGTGACACTGGTTTCCGTGATCTTATTAGATTGTGACCCATGTGCTGCCATTCACCCTTCCAGATGGCGATTTCTGGCACAGTGCTATTGGCAAGTCGGTCATCATATTCGAGGCCAACCGGGGCTCAAACCGCTACGGCCTGCGCCAACATCGAGCCCGACTTCGACATCATCAAACGCGTCTCCATCCGGAAGCTGCCCAAATTCGTGGCGTGAGTTATTATTAATGTAATCACAGGCACTACTGAACATCTTTATGAGTTCTGTTGACAAATCAAGACGCTCCATTTGGCAGAGGCTCATCATTGCCATTCGATAAATCAGCCGAAAATGGCCAGTCTCATGGCAACCAAGTGTGCACCGCAACAAACCGGAACCAATGCCTTGCGCTAGTCTGCCTTCTTCACTCGGGTACCCACTGGCCGGCCGGTCCAGAGCCACACCAAGTGGCGGGATCAGCGGGATCACGGCCGCTGTGTTCGAACTTTCCGAGCGGCGCAGGATACGCACAGAACGACTCTCGCTCTCTCTCTCTCTCTCTCTCTCTCTCTCTCCTCTCTCTCTCTCCTCTTCTCTCTCTCTCTCTCTCTCTCTCTCTCCTCTCTCTCCTCCTCCCTCCCTCTCTCTCTCTCTCTCCTCTCCTCTCTCTCTCTCTCTCTCTCTCTCTCTCTCTCTCTCTCTCCCCTCTCTCCTCTCTCTCTCTCTCTCTC
>NW_023596545.1:13990884-14018413 GCF_011947565.3 Pollicipes pollicipes | reverse complement strand
GAGGTTAACAACGATCCCCCCCCCCCCCCCCAGAATAAGAGGAGGCTCGTACGCTATACCCAGGGCATTTAGCATGGTCTGGAGACAAGAATGCGGTTTGGAAAGATGAGTTCGGGCTGTGCACGGGGAAACGACTTAAACCTTTACCACGGGTCACAAAAGACATGTTTCTTCTCCAACGGAGAGACCTTCACTACACCTTACTCTCTCAGAATGTTTCAACCAACATTATCCCTCTGAATGCTGGTTCAAAAAGTCACACAAAATTGTGAAGGCCTGCTGCCATACTTTTCATCTCGACTAACCCTTCGCCGTGTTCTGCAGCCTAACGACGACATCGACGATTCCACTTCTCGGGAAAATCATTAAATGTCAGAATGGCAAAAATACCATGCCACGCCATTCTTCTCCACCTCCTCGCTTGATCGTCCGGCGCCCATCGGCCCGAGCCGGACCGTGTGGAGCGTCATCTGAGAAGACCCCCTTCGTCTGAGCCGAGCCCCGAGCCGTGTCGAGCCAGCTGCCACAGCGTTTGAGCCCAGTGCCGATGTGCCGGGCGCGTGCCGTGCAGCGCGGCCGCCCGGCGCGGCAGCCGCTGCCAGCCGACCGGGGCAGCTCGGCGCCGCCACAACACGGCGTCGCGGCCGCCGGCGAACCGGTCCGCCGGCCCCGGCTTCCAAACCACCCGCCAGCGGTCCTCAAACCGCGCGGCGGACGGGCCGCGGCGGTCGCGTGACCTCTGGCGACCGGCAGCCAATTGACGGCGCCGCCTTGTGGCGTGACCTGACCTGACCGCTGACGTCACAGGCGCGCGTCGGGCGTGGGGCCCTGCCCTTCTCGCAGGTGCCACGCTGTCCCGGAGATCGAAGCGGAAAAGGAGGTCGGTGACTCGTATCTATGGAGAATTTCCACCAGCCCGGCGGGGTGGGCTAGCGGGCAGCAGCAGCCACACTTCAGCGCTTCATCATCGCTGTGTGCCGGACCACTCGGCGCCAGTGGCCACCGACCCTGCGCGAGCGGTCGGGGCGCCACAGACGGACCGGCAGCTCGGGAGACAGGGCCGGGAGCGCCCGAGCGCTGGGAATGTGAGCGGCCGTGCCTGGCGGCTTGCGAGTCGGCCTGCTTGCGTCACGGCGCTCGGCGCGGGTGGCGCGGCCACGCAGCGGTGGCGACACCTCTGTTGTGACTGCCGGGCGGCACGCCTCTCACGGAAGGGGATAGTGAGTCAGGTTCCGACGACTGGCGCCAGCGCCGAGTTGATGAAGAACCAGACACAATACTGGGAAAGGCTTGGGACGGCGCGTTCATGTCACTGGGTCCTGGGTCCCACCTCTCGCGCCAGGGAAATCTTGTCCCTGTGGTCGTAGCCACGCTCCAGCCCCAGCCACCGCCGGTGGTACGACAGACAGCGCATCAACAGCTCAGGCTGCCGGCCGTCAACATACAGAGCAGACACCGCGCAGACGCCGCCCACGCACGCTACCGAGGCAGGGCCCCCACCGCTACAGCATTCCGGTTTCGTCCCCCAAGTCCACCTGGCTTGTACCATACTGGCCGCCCGTCCCGCATCGGGCCGGTCACTTCCTTACCTAGAGCGGCGGGCGTCTCGGCGCTTGGGGCGAGCAGCTGCGGTGCGGTCCACCACCTGACACCAGCAGGCGGGGCGTGCGACTGACTGTGGCGGCCGGCCGCTTGCCGCCCTCGCCACCAGGGGCGCCGCCAGGCAGGCTGGACCGGCCGGCGGCGGCGCGCGCGCGCGCTCCGCCGCCGCCGCTGCAGGTGACGCGGCGGGAGGCTCAGCGGACGAGGGGGAGGCTCGGCCAGTGTGGGGTGGCCGTGGTGAATTGTGTGCTGAAGGGCCCGAACCGAACGTGGCGACCATCGCGCCATGCGCTTGGAAACGCCTCCTGAGCGTAACCAGGTGAGTTGCTCAAACCCGTTCACCGGCGCGGTGCATTTTATTATCCGGGTAAAGGTCGAGCCAGGTGAGTCAGTTCAGTTCTGCTCTTTGTCAGCTGTTCCCTGCACTACCACGGACCTGGAACATTAACACCCGCAACACAACCTGAACTCACGCACCTGCCGCCTACGGACCGGTACCTGCAAATGCAAGGCTGCTAAGAAGTCTTCAAAAAATATTTGAGGGTGTTATACGTGTGCTGTCGATGAAAGCTGGGAACTAGCCTGAGATGAACATCTGGGTGGTCTGTCTGGCCGGATGTCCGGGCAAGATCCGGTGCCCGGCTGCGCACCACTGACTTACAAATGCTCGATCGAATGTGCTCGGCTGGCGACGACACCATCCGCGCCGTTTCCCTTATCCCGCCGCATGAAGAGACAGACCACCGGAGCCGCGAAACGCGCTTTGCCTAATGCTAGCACATCGAGAGGACGCCGTGGTGTCAACTACAACGGGAACAAAGCCGCGTGAACGACCGAGACGAACGGTGCGCTGCCTGCAGTCGACTGATCGCGGTGGACGGTGCGCTGCGTGCAGTCGACCGATCGCGGTGGATGGTGCGCTGCCCTGCAGCCGACCGATCGTGGTGGACGGTGGTGCGCTGCTGCAGTCGACAGATCGCGGTGGATGGTGCGCTGCCTGCAGCCTACCGATCGCGGTGACTGGTGCGCTGCCTGCAGTCGACCGATCGCGTGGACGGTGCGCTGCCTGCAGCCTACCGATCGCGGTGACTGGTGAGCTGCCTGCAGTCGACCGATCGTGGTGGACGGAGTGCTGCGTGCACAGTCGACCGATCGCGGTGACTGGTGAGCTGCCTGCAGTCGACCCGATTGCGGTGGACGGTGCGCTGCGTGCAGTCAACTGATTGCGGTGGAAGGTGCGCTGCGTGCAGTCGTCGACCGATCGCGGTGGACCGTGCGCTGCGTGCAGTCGACCGATCGTGGTGGACGGTGCGCTGCGTGCAGTCGACCGATCGCGGTGGACGGTGCGCTGCGTGCAGTCAACTGATCGTGGTGGACGGTACGCTGCGTGCAGTCGGCCGATCGTGGTCGACGGTGCGCTGCGTGCAGTCGACCGATCGTGGTGGCGCGGCCGAAAAACGGCGCATAGATGGCCTTGCTAAACCGTTCCGCCACCAAAATGGCGTTGAACAGCGTCTGGAAAGGCGGCGCATGCGCAGTCTGCCACGGGCGAGCCGCGGCGCTTGACGGATGGGACCCACGACTGCCTAGATGCTTATCGTCCCTCGGTTCCGTCCCGGCAGTGTCCCACCCGCCCCCAAGGGTTTCATCACTTAGCATATCCGGGCGGCCGCAAACCTCGTGACCTTGAGTGATGCTGCTCCCAAGGCGCCCGGCGACCTTTAATGCTTTCCTCAGCGTGCCGGGTGGTGCTAATCTGCTGACACCGGTCTCAGAGACAACCGGTCTCAGCGGACCAATGCGCGGCTTGTCCGCCCTTAACACCCAGCACGCAATACCTTTACTTTAGGTTCCACGTGTTTCTAGCAGGAAGGTCACGTAGGCTCATGGCCACTGCGTGCTTTAAATTGTGTCAACGTTTGAATCTGGCTGTGAACTAAACTGACGGCATGAGCAAACGTATCTTACACACCCAGCAAGCAAACTTCTGAATGATGGACTTCCGTGTATCCGTGTCCCGTTGTCTGTCTATCACGTGTGGAACGTCGCTCCCTCGTTGGCACATTTCTGGACGATCGCGTGGCGCCTATGCCTCTGGGTTCTCGCTCCTGCCAATGGCCGGGTCCCCTGCCGCGCCCCTGTCGCTCACGTCTTCCCGTGTCGTGCCGCCGTCCGTCCCTCCGTCCGTGTCCGGTCTGGCGGGCACGCCGCGTTCGGCAGCGGCCCGCCACGTGACGACGTCGGCCTCCGCCGCCCGTGGCCTCGGGCCGTATCGGGTGTCCGGTCGGCCACGTCCGCCGCCACGGCGCAGCCGGCACGGCCCGGCACGGTCGCCGCCGCCGCTTCCGCTGCCGCCGCCCGCTCGGGGCGGACGCGAACGTAAACGGTGCCGGCCGGCGCACGGCGTCGATTCGCCGAGGACGTCCCCCGGCGCGTGCCGCGGAGATCAAGGTCACACCGCATTGACCCCGTCCGGAGGGGAGGGGGAGAGGTGAGGTCAACGGCTGACTAGAGGCTGCCATGGCGGGCGGTTGTGCGGATAGAGGCGTCCGGAGGCTGCTGGACTGGGTACAGCTCAGTTGATGTTTTCTGACACTGCGACGCTGCTGAGAACAACATGTTGTGCAATGCGTGGTGCATTGCGGTTTGCGTCATCGTATTACGTTCCATTCAAGGCATAAGCTACGAGAGACAAACACGGTTTACGTTTTGGAGACGCTGTTATTATTTATTTGATGCAGCAGATGGTCTTCATAACTCGTGCTTTTACGTTCGCGGAACACACCACGGATATTTATTCTATCAAAACCCAGGCTAGGGCGCAAGTGCATTCATTGCATTCCGCAAACACGCTGCCGTATTGCAAAACGTGTGGTAAACATGCATGAATACAAGTATGAAGATTGGAAAGAAAGCAAGGAAGAGGCACATATACAGAGAGAGAGAGGGGAGGGGAGGGAGGAAAAGCGCGACGAAGCGAGAAAGGGGGGGGGGGGGGGGAGCAAGAGAACAATAGAAGAAGGAAGTAAAAGATCAGAGAAGTAGAGAAAGGAGCAAAGAGAGGGAAGTAAGATAGGAAGAGTGGCAGATGAAGCGCACGCAGCCTGAGATCGGTGTGTGGGCAGACGCAGCCTGAGATCGGCTTCGAAGCAGACACAGCCTGAGCTGGGTGTCAAAGCGGACACAGCCTGATCTCGATGCCGGAGCAGGCGTCTGTGTGATTGGCGCAGGGCTGCATAGGCTGAGTGACGCGATGCAAACAGCTCGCTTCGTATTGCGCCTAACCGCGGCTGCAGCCGCTGGGCTGGGAGTACGGTGACGCCGCCGGTTGCACGCCTCGGCGAATCTGGGCTGGGAGTACGGTGACGCCGCTGGTAGCACGCCTCGGTCGGCAGCGGCCACCGGGTGTCGATGGCCGGCTGGTGTGTTTTGGCGCCCGTGGGCCGCCAGTCACGCGGACACCTGATCGCGTTTGTTGAGCTCGTGCTGCACACAGCCGCTGCTGTTGGCACTGGCCGCCATGGTAACACAGCCCGCATACTGGTGACCATTCTAAGCCCATTTTTGCTTGATTAATTGGAGTGAGTAATTGCCCACGTGCTGATATGTACAAGGGACTTGACGAGTTCACGATATTATAAATCATTCGTGACTGAACACCCCGGAACGCACGGATCCATTTGTGCGTTTGCTGATACCCGACGACCCCAGCTGACTGTGGAATCGTTTAGGCCGTCATGAGAGGGATTTGTTAAGTAGACACATCAGATGTGCATCACGTACTAGCTTGGGAGAACTTGGCATGGCGGGCAAGGTTGGTAACACGGACGCTTGTCTGGATGTTGTCTTATGCTGCCACCTGACTAACGCTCATCATTTTCTTGTAAGCAGATTTTTTTCTGTTAAGTAAGGAGTCACTTGGGTGTCACCTATGTCGTTACATCTACCCAATCAACATGCACCCACACTGTCAACATATACACACATTGTAACGTACACAAACACCGACCTAACGTCACACACTATGACATACACGATCGACACGTATGTCGATAGCGTAGGTCACAGTGTGTAATGTTAACGATGTTTTCTGCTTGGCTGGAGGGCGATCTGTTCTGCCAGGCCAAAACAGCAGCGAGTGCTATCCCATGAGAAGTGCATTGTTGTTTGCATGCTCGTGTTTTGTGCTGCTTGCTTTATGTGTCATTTCCCGACACGAAATGTAGAACCAGATATTGCATTTGAGAATGAGAAGATGATGTATCCAAAACGCTAAACCGCGAATATATGAGAAGATGACAGATTCTCCAGGTGAGCTACTTTTTAATGTAACACGTGATATCAAAAGCGACGTTCGAAAGATTGAAAGAAACTTTTCCGACGGCCGACTAAAGCACAAAATGGCTGTGCCTTCAATGGCTTGCATGTATATATATATATATATATATATATATATATATATATATAGTATATAATATATATATATTAGATATGCTCTCACATTGCACATAAATTGATACATTTTCTGCTTGGACAGCTTCCTTAGTATTGTTCCATCTTTTCAACATCTGTTTTGGCGACCTCTGTCAGATTAAAAAGTAGTTTCACAATAGAAATGTATCGTCTTAGATGCATAGTCGCCACGTAATGTTTTGTATACATCCTTCATCCATGGGTCTACCGATTCTCAAAAACAATATCGGTATCCTCAGTTCATAACAAAAAAGCGGCGCACTTAAAATTGGAGCATAGAACACGAACATACAAACATCCATCGACCTGTCATTGGCTAAGACTGTTCTCTTGGCTTGGCAAGCAAAACTCACTGTATAATCACGCAGAAGACATCAACATCGCTCACATCGACGTACACATTCAGCACAACAAATCATACCATTGCATATCACTGACCCAATCCCCGCGTGGTTACGTTGATTCCATGTTACTTGTCTGTGATTTCTCTAAAGAGCTTATTCAAAAGTTTGATTTAGTTATCTGCTTAGTATTGATACGAGGCCATAAATAAGTACCTTACAGCTTCATAGCGGTGATTTTTTGTGCCATGTGCAGACATTAAAATTTCAGTATGTAAGGAGTACTTTGCGCTTGAGACAGGCACTGTGGCTGCGTTACACGTGGTCTCGTCGTGCCCGTTCTGTGAAGTGATGTGCCCTTTCGTGGCCGGATTAACATACCGCCTGGACTGGTACTGAAAACCTTGTGGAAAAGCCCCGGTACCTATAGTAGTATTTCTTGCACATAGGTGGCAGGACACGCCCAGGCCAGGCGTCACGGCAAAGAGAAAGTGAACAGTCGACGGCATAGCCAGCTGCAAGTTGTGCGGACAGCGGTAACATGCCGACCTAGAAGCTCTGAATGAAGCGCCGGTCAAGAATGGCTTTGCTGATTAACTACTCATGGATTGTGGCAGTGCTCCTCGTCTTCAGCCTAACGCGTGAGTATTCTAGCCTCGCTGAGGCAGATGGATTGTCTTTGGGACTCCTTGTGAAGAAGAGCTTGCAACGATATTCAGGGGTATCTAGCATGGTTTTCTCACGGATTTGTTATGTTTATAATTTTTTTGGTCCGGCGTGTGCTTGCGGTCGGCACCAGACTTTGTAGTGGCTTGTTGGTGCCACTGCGATTGAAAGAGTACATTGTGCTCCAACATATGTATCTCACACAACTTTTGACCCACATGGAATATTTCGGTAGCTGTTCACTGATTGTTTTCTTTCTTTGCTCTCCATATCTCGAAGCAATGCCAAGGTGTGTATCGTGCGTCATCCCTAATGATACCCCGCTCCACCTCTCTGTCACGATCTCCGAGGTTGACCTTGGTGCTGTCCGAGAGCGTATCATGACAAGGATGCGGAAATCGGGCGTGGTGGACGGACAAACCCGCTGGCCTCAGAGCCGCTGACCTCAGAGCCACTGGTCTCGGAGCCGCTAGACTTAGAGCTCCGAAACCCTAAACGGCCGGCTCGGACCACCATGCATCTGCGGTGTCGTCGTGAAGGCGTTAGTCAGCGCCATGAATCACTCTTTCCGTTTGATACATTATGCTTATGGTAAACTAACAGTCACGTGGTTGCACAATGTAGCTAACGCATGCGACGCCTTTCCAGTCTGCTTTCCTAATTGATGGGCCCGCATGTCACGCCAATACGTGACGCATGTGGCATGGCTGGCCCAGCAGCATGTGGCATGGCTGGCCCAGCAGCATGTGGCATGGCTGGCCCAGCAGCATGCACGCCAACTTTCAATGCTATAATCACAATTGCTTTATTTCCCCTTGGAAAAAGCCGCTCTGGAGGCTCTGCCGCACCATCGTTTCTCAACATCCTCCATTGTCGGTCACGTCTTCGGTGACTGCCGCCGACGCCGGATGGTTCTGAACGGCTTGAACGGCACGCGTCGTCAGCGGTAGCCTCATGTGCGTGCGTACAGTCTGTGGAGACTGCAACGTCTCTGCACGCAAGCAACACCAAGTTCGTCCGAAGGGTAGGGCCTCGAACTGAACGGCCGGGAGGAAAGTATGAAATGCTAATGACAAGTATAGTGCCGTTGTAGCCTAGACCTGAATTTTTTCAGCACTGGATGGCCCTAGAGCAGAAAGAAGTAGTTTAGTTTTGGTTCCAACTCTACCGCAAAAACTATGGGGCGAAGGTCTAAAGAAAATGAATAAATCAAGCTGATGGCTGGAGGTTATAGCAAATGATGCCGCTCACTCGGAAAATTGGCTACCAGTACAATAGAATAAATAGATTTGATTTATTTTTGTCAATGAATCAGACTTAATATTGAATTTGCTCATTAAGCTGTTGTACAGCAGCCAACACTACTTGCCCATTTCGGCTTTTCATATGGAATATCTATTTCCGGGCACCGTATGATACATTCTGGCATACTTGTTTCAAATTCATTGCCAAGATGTTATAATCCCGATCCCGATCCCAAAAGGGGATTAAGACATACAGCTTAGCATCTTAAAAGCTGGGAAAATGTCTAGCTATGGCAGTGTACAGGTTTTGAGCTACATCCAGCTCGTTTCTTTTATCTTACCTTAGTAAAAGCTTTGATTCTGAAGCTTTTACTGATAAGTTGCACCAGTGTGATCAGAATGCCGGTTCTATCAGTGTACTGACGTTACAGGTGGACCAATCGATATAATTTGTTTGTGCTGTGACCTATTTTTCCCTCTGCAGCCTCCTTCATTTGGTGAAGCGACCTCCTCAGAACTTTGTCAGACCAAACCGTAAACTCAGAATATTTGTGTCAATTTTCGGCACTTCGGAATAGTCCGCGAACATCGATTCGAAAAGGACTGAACGCGGATTCAATCCGACTCGCGCCGCTGACACTCAATCGTGCCGCCTCGCAGATTCGAGTCACGCGTTAACGGTGGAAGCGCCGTTCTCCTGGAAGGGGCTGCGCGGCTCTGTGTCACTGGAGCAGGAGAGCCCCGACCACAACGTTACCATCACCGTCGATGTCACCGTCATGGAGGAGGAGGCCAATGGCACGTACCGGCTGCAGGTCAACCAGTTCCCGGTGGACTACAGCCGAGACGACTACTGCGCCTCAGCTCACCTGGGCAAGCGGTAAGTACCGTCTCGGCTCACCGGGGAAAGCGGTGAGTGACGTATCAGCTCACCTTGGCAATCGGTGAGCGCCGCCTTATCTCACCTCGGCAAGCGGTGAGTGCCGTCTCAGCTCACATCGCCTAGCGGCGAGTGACGTCTCAGAGCAAGTGGTGATGACTTGGAGAAGCTAGCACATACCGTGGTTTGAAACAAATACAGGCTGTTTGAGCAGTAATATTGGCGGTGTTGCTCGTTGCTGGATGAAAACATCTCTGTAAAAATAAAGATTCATTGTCATTTCGGCCACAAACTTTTGTCGATGCAGTACATGAATGAGCTGTGAGTTCCAGACTGCCATGGCTGGTTGGAATTCACCGCACATCCGGAAAAGAGTTCGAAAAAGATTGGTGTCCGAACTATCAGTGTTTCTTTATGTTTAGCCTTGTCTTTTCGATCAACGAGGAATAAGGTAAATGACATTGCTCTTATGCATATGATGTGCTCCTCTTACCTGCACTGAACAGCTTACGCGAAGTTTTGCGCTTTAAGGGAGTGTTCCAAATTTATATGGGGTTTTGAACTGGAATAGCCATATTGAAGACCTTTCTATGCTGTTCACAATCCTGTCCTTTTTAACCGGCGCTCGGGTGGGGGTCAAATTGACCCCCAAAGGGTTTTCTGGAATGGTGTCCGAACATCGCGGCGTGGCCGCACAAAATTTTGCGTAGTTGTAGAAAATTAAATAGCGGATCGTTTGGTCGCAACAATTTGGGTGAACCTTGTAAGGTCACTGACTTACGGCAGGCTAAATTCAGGCTATGGATTCAGCGATGTCAATTTCTAGGCAATAGTTCAATCTGATGCACAACGGAGTATTGGACGAAGTCACATATCTCTGAAATACTTTTTAGGCAGCACAACACGTCAAGGAACAAATTTATTTGACCTAGGGTCAGGTATGAAGGTCAGACCAAGGTCAACATAAGCCTGTTTTATTACTCTAGGGCTTGCTGTGCGGATAGTTTCTGGTGTTCATTTCAAGTTTATTGATAACAGGAACCGCATTGTACACCTTCCATGTACTTCCTTAAGGTCAGAATAGATCGCTGATGTGAATTTACTCTGGTCAACATTTTGTTTTAGGAAGATGCTGCCCGGTGTAATATTCACCACTTATTCAAATGTAAAACTCAAAGGCAGCCTTGCCTGATTTTGGTCACCATGATCTTTAAAAGGTCAAACGAGGCCAATGACCTTAAATGAGGCCGTGACCTTTTGCTTAGAGCAGTGTTCTAGGTTCTGAGGGCACGTAAGAGACCAGCCTGGAGTTTGACTTTGTTTGACCTTATTCGACACAAAGGGCATGACCTAGGAACCTCAAACTTCGAGCTAAGTGCGTTCACGTACAGGCTAATACACTCGCTGGATTTGGTGTCTCTAGCTCTCTTAGTTCGTAAGATCTTAGCTGGTCAAAGTGACCTCAGACCAACATTAGACCAGTAAGAGTTAGCGATAGCTATGGCCAATTCCATCACATTATGTTAAATTACATTACCAGTTGCAGTACATCACCCGTCGCCCTTGTGACCACGAGAACGACCGCGTCGTACATGGGAGAAACTAGACGTGGCGGCGTCAGACAAAGATTCAATGAGCATCTACCTGAATGGCACCACGAAGTGGAGGAGACAGCGCTAGGAGACCACATGGCAATCTGCCACTTGAGCAAGCAAGCTGACAATGGCAGATTGAGTTCAGGATCTCGCTGTCCATCGCAAATAACTGTCGCACTTTACGTGTCTCTGTAACATGTTGGTTCATTATGTACTTGACCATGGCAGGCACTTGCCTTGACCATTATAGGCAATGAGCGTCACTTGTGACTCAAGTAATCAAGATGCCCTTCATACAGCAGGCTATCCACGAATTACACATGTCAAGTCATGTTGTTATTTGGTTTGTGTTTGGAGCTTTTTAGCAGTGGGCATTCATTTATTTTTAGCATGAAATGAGGGCACTGGAGTGGGAATAAATCTGCCCCACCAGCCCGTTGTCGTTAAGTTCCTGACAGCCAGAAGCTTTCAGAAACAAGTTTTTGGTGAATCTTCAAACAACAAGGCGTTGCTAAAACTAGAACTCAACCGAACCTGTTAGTAACTGTTCAGTTACAGCCTGACAACGTCGGAGTGGCCGTTGACCGCAATCGCTGGCCGACCTCACCGACGAAAGGGTCCTCGCGGTGCGGCGAGCCCACCTTGAACAGAGGCATGTGCTAATGGAACCATGTCCCCTGATACCGATCTAGAAAAGGTTCATGACTGAGCGCATTCCTCGCTTAGATCGACCTTCCAACCCGCAATGGCAGGTAGTTACCCATCGCCGAAGGCTGGCGCAACACCACGAAGGAACATGACATGCGTCTGTATGTGACTTCACATGTGTTCGTGAACCTGTGACAAACCTCATCATCCATCAGAAGCAGCTGTGTCAGGAAAGTAGCGTTATCGATATACCCAGTTTGCCCTCCACTTGATCTGCCGATGGCCATGGTTTAAATGCAGCCGTGTGTGACCCCAGTCGCCAGCAGCTACGCCATAAACATATCCAGATGCCCTCGTAATGGTGCTGATGTCTCTGGTATCGAACATTTCTTTTCCATTTGTGGCTGCTGACCGACATGCCTTTCGTGGTGCTGCTCACGTCTGACTGCAAGCTGCTTAGCCTAGGGCTGGCATAGGCTGGTATGTGAAACATCAACACCCAGACAGCATTCTCAGATCGTTGTGTGGCGTTAACAATAACGGGGAGGATGGTAATGGTTGAGGGATCCTCCCTCCATCCGCTGTCCATGCCTTGCCACTCTGGAGGTTCCTCCAGGCCGCGTACTGACATCCGGTGTACTTCCAGGTTCAATAAGCTAGCAGGCCTGGATGACATTGAGCTTCCTTCGGACGGCGTGGTTACCATGGAAACAGATGAGATCAGCCTGTTTGGCGCCGACACTCCGTTGGGCCGCAGCATCTCGCTAGACGGGCCCAGAACTGTCTGCTCCACGATACAGGTGCGGCGACGCGCTTACCTGCATACGGTGGGGAGTGTGCGGACGCGAGAACTCCGCCCATTGCATTGTTACTGTGTTTGTTCTGGGGTTCGCAGCACAACTCATCTCTCGGACCGCGTCAGGTCATAGTATGGTCCTGCAAGTCAGAACAAGGTCAAAACAAGGCCTGCAAGGTCAAAGCCTCAGTTATCTCCGCGAAGGTGCCGCCTTGTCTCTGCTGCCTACCTTAGCAGGCCCCGTAAAACCATAAGGCAGCCATGGCCCACGCAGCTCAATGTCCGTCCGCTGCTCTGGCAGGCGCCCTCCCTGGAGTACCTGGTGGCGGAGGCTCGCTTCCAGACGCCCGTGGCGGGCACCGCGTTCTTCCGTCAGTACCGCATCAACGGCACGCAGCACACCGGCGTGCTGACAGACATCGCCCACTCGGGCAGCACCAAGCCCACCTCGTCGGAGCACAGCTGGAGCATCATGGTCACGGACGTCCTTGACACTGCTAGCGGTACGGGTCACGGACGTCCTTGACACTGTTAGCGGTACGGGTCACGGACGTCCTTGACACTGTTAGCGGTACGGTCAATCCTGTCCTGTTGCGTCGACATGGTATCGATGCCGTCCGGTATACCTTGTGATCTACAGACGGTCAGATTAGTTGCATTGATATGCGAAGTCCCGGTGGCTCAGTTGGTTAGAGCGCCTGTCTTCGGATCCACCCGCCCGTGGCTTCGAGTTGCTTTAGGGCCCTCGCTGTTTGCCCTTCACAGCTGTGGCCTGCGGGCAGCGGCAGCGGTCGAGCTGGATGTCAGTTGACGTTTGAGGGCAGAACGGACCGTGTCGAGCATTGTGGCACGTTAAGCTCTCACCAACAAATTCTGCTGTTGACATGGAATTGCGCGATTGGGTGGTAAGGGTCAGGGCTCACACAAGCACTGCTTAGCGTGAGCTCTGATCCCAGAAGTCCAACCATTCAAATGGTTCGGATCAAATCTTTAAAAAATAGCAGCTTGCCACCCACTTGGCCTGCGCTCTATACGGAATCTGAAAAAATCGCGCCCGCCTGGGGGAGGGGAGGAGGGAAAGTTGACTTCTCGTGGAATCTCTAGCTTCCAGACGTCGTATGGGAAAAACAAAGACACCGTTTTGAAGGTCTCATCCAATAATGAAGAGTGTTCCCAAAATGTTTAACCTTAGGTCAAATATAAGCTCACCAAAGGTTACAAAAGGTCAAAAGCGGTCGTTCTGATAGCTGCAGCTAAAAGCTGTGTTAACACGCGCTAGGGTGGGCATCAATTTGACCCCGACGTTTTTTCCCCGGAAGAATTTCCGAACGGCAAAGGGTAGCCGTGCCAAACTCTGCATGGCTATAGAGAATGGATTGACAAACTTTTTATGTGAATCATTTGGATGCACTTGGTATGGTCACTGACCTATGACAGGTCAGACCAGACCATGGCTGTCAGCGAAGGGCATTTCTAGGGAATCGTCTAATGTGATGAAACATCGGAGGGTTAGATGAAGCTATACACATTTGAGATAGTTTCTTTGGCTATTAGCTATGTGGCCTTAGAACAAAAACCAATGTGATTGACCTTCAGTCAGGTATGCAGGTCCGAATAAGGTCAAAAGTAGCCTGTTTTTTTTTACTGGACAGTTAGGTTTATGAAATAATTTCTGGTGTTCATTTCGAATTTGATAGTGATAGTTACCGCAACAGACATGTTCCACGGGCTTTCTTAAGTTAGGGTAGGTCACTGACCTACAATGGCCCAGGTCAGCATTTTTTTAGGAACATACCGCGTACCCTGACGCCTATTTTAATCGCAAAATAGTAGCAGTGTCGCAGGCATGATGTCACCTTAACCATATAAAGGTCAAACAGCCTCACTTGCCTTAGTTGATCACCCTTGACCCCTTGCTTAGATGGCTTCACGGTGGTATCGTGAGAAGGTCTGGGGGCACTTGAGACACCAGTCTAACGTTTAACCTTGCTTGACTTAATTGGCCCGAGGTCACGACCGAAGAGCCCCAGTTTTCGATATAAGTGAGTTCACAGGTAGGCCAATCAAATCTGCGAATTTGGTGTGTTTAGCTATCTTAGTTTTTGCGATATCAGTGAGCTATATTAACCATCGACCTGAGCGAAGGGTCATTCGGCCCCGGGCGTGTGTTAACACGCCAAGACGGATATCGAGGACACGGGAAATCAGCGGCTGGACTGCTAGGAGCCCACTGCGATCATTTTTGTTCCACCACATGGGTCAGATCAGATCAGATCAGATCAGAATTTAGAATGCAGATCAGATCAGGCCATCGTTCAAGGTTGGTCCACCAGCAGCTTACAAAAACTAGAACGAGAACGAAGTGCTAGTCGGGCGTATGTGACCAGTGCACCGTTTTTCTGTACGACCCAAAATGGTGTACTGTACATCTGCAGATACTCAAGATCGCATAGTTATTGTATGAATTATATACACACAAATATATATATATATATATATATATATATATATATATATATATATATATATATATATGCATATAATGTCTACGGTGCTTGGAAATAAGTTTTGATAAACTGAGAACAGGTACGTCGGTGACTGCAATTATGCGTCATCCGCTTCACAAACACGACAATTAGGTGCTTACGCGCATTGTACTTGTTCATCGAGCCTCTCAGCTACTGGCTGCCGAAGTCATTGACCTTGGATGACCTGATATTACTTTACATGTCTTCACATGGCCTCATTATGCTTTAGAATGCTTTCACAACATGTTGTTAGTGGAGTATTTGAATTATGCATGGCAAATTTCATAACTAAACTGCGTGCTTTGATCTCACTATGTGTTTTGCAGAAGGCACCTACAGCTGTAGGTCATGACCTGAGGTAGAAAAGGTTGGCCTGCCTTTAGGTGCCTGACGTCGCCTTTTCTGAAAAATATGAAACACACAAGCTGTAGGCAATATCATACTTTATCGCTATGACAAGGTTGAACGATGGAAAATGACCCACAAAAAGTTACGAGTGTTCAAAGTTTTTAGAGGTTGACCTCTTTGACCTGATCTAGATCATTTATTTTCGTAGATCAAAACTTTTAATTTGAAACAACGATGCCAAATTGATGCATATAGAGTTACTGGAAATGCCGTGTTGCTGAGATCGTTCGCTTTTTACCTATGCTCGAAAAACCGTAGCGGATGTCAACTCCCCAGCCGGGCGCGTGTGAATCGCCCACTGTACTGCCCGTCAGACGGTTGGAGCTTTGGGACGCCGCCTGCGTGACTTTCCAATATTGCATGGGAAGTTTGTGATACGTTTAAATTGTCCGAACTTTGTGCGACACGTCTGTATGCCCCAGACAACGCTGCCCTTCGTCAGTTCTAAATATATGTATATGCTAGTTCAATTAACAATCTCGAACGCATTATGTGTTGAGTAATGTCTGGATATAATGCCGGAGCCTTTTTGTCACATGAGATCGCTTGTTTGTTTGTTCTGCTCACTTTTTTGTTCTGCGTTGAGCCCGGTTCTCTGCCGCTGCCAGATGAGATGCGAGGCTCGTGCAACTTCCTTCAGTTGGTGTACGACCCGACCAGCGCTGACGCTGCCCGCTGCAGCGACGACACGCCACAGTTCTGCAAGGCCGGTGACCTGCTGCACCGACTCGGCAAGGTCAAGGTCACCGGTCGAAGGTCGCGCTTCTCCAAGCAGTTCTGGTCTTCGGACACGCTGGAGCTCCCGCCGCTCAACGGCTACCGCAGCGCGTACCTGGTGCTGTACGAGGAGGCGTACCCGGACTCGATCCTGGCCTGCGCCAAGCTGCGGCTAGTGCGGCCGCGCACGGCCCGCGCCTTCCTCTCCTACGACGGCGTGCGCGGCGTGGTCGGCCTGAGCCAGCGGTCGCGCTTCGAGCCCACCCAGCTGCTGCTGAACATCAGCGGGCTGGCCGGCCGCGCCGCCACCTTCGGCATCCACACGCTGCCCGTGCCGCCGCGCGACGGTCGAGACGCGTCGCCGTGCGCTCGCGTCGCGAACATCTACAACCCGACCGAGGTGGATGCGGCGCTGACGGAGCCGGCCGGCGCCGCCACGCACGACCAGTACCCGCTGGGAGACATCAGTGGCAAGCACGGCCGTCTCACCGGCCTGGACAGCTTCGAGTCGGCCGTGACGGACTTCCGGCTGCCGCTGTGGGGGCCGCGCTCCGTGGTGGGCCGCTCGCTCGTGTTCACCACCGCCGAGGAGGAGGAAAAGGAGCAGGGGGCACCGAACAAGCCGTGGATCTGTGCCAACCTGCAGGACACGCGCAAAATGGTGACGGCGGCGGCCGTGTTCCGCTTTCCGCTGGGCGGTCGGGTTCTCTTCTACCAGCCCGAGGACGAGCCCGAGGAGGACACCACCGTGCTGGTGGAGGGTCTGCTCTTCAACGACGGCTCGATGAACGGCTCGGACTGGCACCGCTGGTACGTCAACGAGCTGGTGCCCGGCGCCGACTTCCGCAACTGGAGCGGCCGCTGTCTCAGCGCCGGCGACCACTTCAACCCCTACTCGGTGAGGACGAGAGCGGCACGCGCTGCGCCAAGCGGTGTGGCTGGTGTGGAATCGTGTTTTACTTAATCGTGTATTCTTTTGAAAACGCATCACATCTGCGACAAGGAAATTGGTATTCACTACATCATACCCTTCTCTGCCCTGAGTTGACGTTTGACAACGGACCAAGCTAATTGCTGACAGACAGGCCCCCGGACCCGCTAGGAAACATATCCCGTTACCGCGCATACGCCAGGCCCCCGTCTAATCTGTAGAGCATGCCAGTCTCCACTGTCCTGTTTGACTGGAACGTGTGGTTCGTCACAACATGCTCGGCCTGTCCGGCAGGTGAACGTGAAGTCGCGCCTGTACGACCGCTCGTGCGGTCCGGAGGACATGGGCAACTGCGAGGTGGCAGACATGGTCGGCAAGCACGGCACGCTCAAGCTGGCGGCGCTCCGACGCAAACTCAACGAGTAGGGACGAGTGTTCAGCCCCCTTCCCCGTCCGAGGAGCTCTGTTGTTCGCACTAGTGCCTTCTGTGAATTTGGATCTCTTTACAGCGTTTTTGACCCAGATCATGGTCTTGCCCCATTCAAAGTCTGGGCTGTTTAATCCCTCGAAGTTGTGGTTCTAGGCTTGATGGTCTGGAAGCAGCATCGTCTGGTGACATTTAGAAGTCATGCTGTTGGGAAGCGTGACGTCATTTTATGTCTTGTGCACCATTTGTTAAAATGCACGCCTGACATCTCAAAACCGCTCTTGCATTTTGGACCTGCGACACCGTAGCACACGACCAACAACTCACGCCCGTCTCAGCATTACCCGTAACGTGCCGAGTTTGTGCGGTCGGCAGAACTCGGCGGATGTGGACGGACACAAACCTGCCGCTCTCCGGCGCCAGCTCCATCATCGGTCACAGCCTCGTCATCCATGATGACAACGGCCCGCAGGCCCGCGGGGACCGCCTGGCTTGCGTCGAGTAAGTGGCTGGTCCGGCCCCCGCGCCGGCTGTACGCCCGTCCACGGCGTGGCTGTCCCCCCCCCCCCCCCCCACCCCCCTCCTACGGCGTGCCGTACCGTGCACTGCCGTGCTGACAGTGCGCCTGCCCGCGGTGTGGCTGCTCCCCCCCCATGCCGACAGTGCGCCCGCCCGCGGTGTGGCTGCCCCCCCCCCATGCCGACAGTGCGCCCGTCCGCGGTGTGGCTGCCCCCCCCCATGCCGACAGTGCGCCCGCCCTCGGTGTGGCTACCCCCCCCCCCCATGCCGACAGTGCGCCCGCCCGCGGTGTGGCTGCCCCCCCCCCCCATGCCGACAGTGCGCCCACCCGCGGTGTGGCTGCCCCCCCCCCCCCCATGCCGACAGTGCGCCCGCCCGCGATGTGGGTAGGCATCATGGTTATGGCATCGCTGAAACCCCTCGATTTAAGTCTTACGCAAATAATGGTGCGATCAAGCATTAATATGCTGAGCTGAACCACTCACGCACTTATGGTCACAAGCATTGCTGCTGAATAAGTCGATATGCTAAGATATCAGGTATAAATGCCTTTGGTACCCAACTTTCCTTTTAGCTCTCATTTCCACCGCGCTCACAGACTGTTGTCTCCCCGCCACGTGATGACAGAGGGCTATCAGGAAGCACTGAGCTTGATTTTCTTTTCAGGATTATACGACTATTCCGGTATAAAGGAGTGGTTAAGGAATGGGCCTACAACGGAGACAAGAAAGGTGCCATCTCCGGCAAGGTTGAGTTCATCCAGGAGTCTCCGTACAGCATCACCAACACGGAGACGGATCTGATGGGTCTGGAAGGCATCGCCGGAGGCTATCACATACACCTGGTGAGATGGTCGCTGCTCATTCACAGACCAGTGCTTCTCCGCGGCCCAGCACAGCCTGAGTACAGTTAGACACGTGGCATGTGTGCCGTTGGCACATAACGACGCACTCAGCTGCTGAGGCTATATGACGCCGCCTGCCTCTCACCCCGGCAGGAAGGGCGGGGACCGCATGGAATCGAATCCCGTTCGTCTGGTCTCCCAGACGCGCAGCTTAACTACGACACTGTCGGTAACCCGTAACACTGTCGGTAACCCGTAACGTTATACAGGTGTTTGCATTGTGATATGGTTCTCGAGGTCTCATTTATGTCTGTGGATACCTCTGCTATAATATAAGCAGTACGGCCACATACCACCACAAGCGCACGTTTTGAGAGACGTGAACCCCCAGTCGCTGAGCTGACGTTATACCTGCCGCCATCCTCAGGTTCCAGTACACCGGGACAACGAGTTCCCGTGTCACAATATTGCTCTGGGCGGTCATTACAACCCATACAAGCTGAACCCGGCTACTTCCCCGCCGCCGGGGTACGGTTCCAGTGACCAGTACGAGGTGAGTGCGAGGTACGAGGTACGTGGTGAGTACTAGGCTGGACCTCGTCTGACCCGCTGACTGGACGCCGTTGGATGATGCGACATTCGGGACAGGTGACGGCGCTCTTGGCTGGTTCTATTCATTTCGCTTAAAGCATTTAGGGTCGATGTTCTGGCGTAACTACATGCGTAGTCAACGGTCAGCGGTCATTGCTCAGCGGACAACAGTCAGCGGTGGGTGGTCAGCGGTCAGCGGTCAACAGTCAAGCATCAGTAGTCAGCAGTCAGTGGTGAGTGATCAGCGGTCAACGCTCAGTAGTCAGCGACCAGCGGAAGCGCTGACTGTCCTGCGCTTCACAGATGGGCGACATGAGCGGAAAGTACGGCATGCTCACCAACCAGTCGGCGGTGGAGAGATTCAACAACGACACGAACCTGCAGCTCTTCGGGCCGCAGACGGTGCTCGGTCGGAGTGTGGTCATCCACCGCGCCGGCGACAACTCACGGTGTGTCATTCGGCTTAACTCGGTCTGGCGACTGGCACTCATTGCAGTCCGCAGTGATGTGGCCTGTCATTAACTCACGAGCCATTTGTCATGCTGCGCCGTTTGTCATTCATGCATCTCATGATATTTGAATCATAGCAACTTAGAATGTTCATAATCAATACGTAATAACTTCAGCACGACGAAAATATTGTATCAACAATAAATTAGGGTATTGGATTACTTGCAACATTCCTCACATAGCGTACCATTAGTTTAGACGTGTGCTATTCATCACAACTCAATGTATGACATGCAACATAAATGGCACGCAACATAACTCACAGCAGCATTCATCGCAAGTCATGTGGGTGATTGATCGCAATTTTCGGCACGTCAGTCGTCACTCAACACAGTTAACGGCATGCTGTTCACCACAATTCGGTACGCGCTGTTTATTACAGCTCGTTAAACTCACATCAATAATCGCACGCATCAGCACGTTATTCATCATTACTCTCAGCATTCTATTCATCACAGCTCGCAGTGCGACTCTCCTTTCGGAGCTCCAGTGTGCCCCTCTCCGTATCTAGCATCCGTTGTCACAACCAACAGCATGTCTGTCAACAGCGAGCTGGCAATGCCAGGCGGCGGCGAGCGTGCCCGCGGGCCGGGCAGAAACGCACCGATTGGATGGGATTTTCTAGATCGGCGCCAGCTTCGTGACATTCGCTGGCCCCGTGTGACGAGTGACGGCCACTCTGGGCAGTCTCAAATCGCGTCCTCCAACTCTATTTAGTGAAATGATGCGTATTTCAGGTCCGTTTCCCTTTCACTTACCACACGTCCGAGTTCATTGCCCGGCCTTTCAATCACGGCTCGGCGTTAATAGACAGTTCGTTCATTCCGTCTGAAAGGCGGGCGCGCAGGCCTGCCTCTCCATAGCCTGTTTGTGTTAAGCGACGTTTCAGACCTGCCAGGTGAAAGAGGGACGAATTCATCGTGTTGGGCAAGATCAATATTCGGTAGATGGGAAGTTTGCCCTCTTTGTTTGCTGCCGAGTCCAGCATCGGATGCAAACAAAGCCGTTTGATAAACTGTCAATAAGACAGAGTTGACAGGATGAAGGTCCTGAGATTTGACCTGGGCGGGAGATTGCTCTCGCCCGATGCGTTTTTCGGTGTTCAGCATTGTTTGTTACACCTCAAACACTGATGTGGGCCCTGGTGATGGATGCGAACACATCGAAATTGCACAAAATACTATGCGTGTAAAGTTATATTAAAGGCATGTTTAACAATGCAGCACATTGCTAACAATACACAAAGTAAGGGACAGTACGCTTACAATGATATCTATAAGCAATACACCAATCGTGCCCTCCGTGCAGTAACAGTGCAACTACATTGACAAAAATGACTTCTTTAACCCTTTCAAATCCACCCAATGTATTGTTAAGTCGTTCTACGGTGTTACACTCAGACCTCACAGTTATATTTACCCTGTTTCAATCTCGGATCGCTTTAGTAGACAATGAGGGATGATAAAGGAGACGAGGCTGCACACAGAAAGTATTTGTTGAGTGATGCTGATAGTTCACGTGGTTTGTTCGAAGAAGCATATTTCCCCCTACATATTGCTGTTCCCATTGCGGAATTGGAACAGCTGATCAAGTGTTCTTCGAGGGGAACGCCACTATTTCCGTCATCGTTGACTGTGCCTTTGCCTGTTGCACTCAGGTGGGCGTGTGGCAACATCCTGTGGGGCTACTCGTCATCAGAGGCGCGCCAGGTCACCGCCATCGCCTCCTTTCACCACCCCAAGGGCTACGCCTGGGGATACATACGCTTCGTAAGTGACGAGTTGTGATGTGACACGACCATCGTTCTGACTCGTGTCTCCTCTCATTTGGCTGATTTTGTAAGGTGCATACGTTTACAGTCAGCTTGACCAGGCGTATGTGGCTGACACACGATCCGCAGGCTCACTACCTTGCATGTAAAGCAGCAAGGGCTAGTTTTAACTAGAACAAACCACAGCTGCTCACTATGTGCATTAAGTTAATCCATATCTGAGTATGCTCATGGAGTGATTACCAGTCGCTTACCTCGCTGTGACATTTTTATTGACTGTGTACATCGTGGCAAATTTTGTCTAATGAGACGACGCCATAGACCGTTTTTGGGGATGCATTTCGCCGTTTTTTATTGAAGAAATTGCAACTCGTTTTCAAATACATCTTGTTAAAACCAGCACTTGATGGCTGCTGTGGAGGACCAGACTAGAGCTGTCGTGCTATGGCGAGCGTCAATGGTCTCCCGTATGTGGGTGTGGCCATAACTGCCGCTGTGGCTGTGACCTTGGCGCTGTGGCCATGCCCTTGTAGCTATGGTCGTGACCTTGCAGCTATGGTCGTGACCTTGCGGCTGTGGCCGTGACCTTGCCGCTATGGGCGTGACCTTACGGCTGCGGTCGTGACCTTGCCGCTGTGGCTGTGACCTTGCCGCTGTGGCCATGCCCTTGCAGCTATGGTCGTGACCTTGCTGCTATGGGCGTGACCTTGCGGCTGTGGCCGTGACCTTGCCGCTATGGGCGTGACCTTGCGGCTGCGGTCGTGACCTTGCCGCTGTGGCTGTGACCTTGCCGCTGTGGCCATGCCCTTGCAGCTATGGTCGTGACCTTGCTGCTATGGGCGTGACCTTGCGGCTGTGGCCGTGACCTTGCCGTTATGGGAGTGACCTTGCGGTTACGGTCGTGACCTTGCCGTTGTGCCGCGGCCGTCAGAGCCAGCTGGTATACCACACCGGAGGGCGCAGTGAGACGGTGATCGAGCTGAACCTGCGTCATCCGGGCGCCAATGACCGAAACGTCACCAGCAACCACAACTGGGCCATCTTTGTCAACCCGGTGGGCCACGACGCGGCAGTGCAGTTCTTCACGTCTCGCTGTACGGCTGGCGGCTACCGCTGGAACCCCGACTTCATCCACCTGGCCAACCCCAACGCCGTACGTAGCACAGCACTGGCTCCCACTGGCTCGTGTCGACGTGCGGCGCGGCAAGTCTGTGAACGGTCCTCGCACGGCTCTTGGCCGATGTTCTCGCAGTGCGTAGTTCCAGGCTTAGGAGGTCATAGTGCCTCTTAATTCTGGCGCACTGGTGGTGTGTAAGGCGCAGTGCAACTGGTACCACGGCACGGGATGCATGCCCAGGTGCATCAGTAGTCAGTCATCGTTTATTCATCACTGCTGATTGGCGGTTGCTGCCACTACTGTTTGTCAGGACGGGAGAATGAAAGAACCCGCTCCTTTAAAAAACCGCACGCCGCCCGGTGCGGCGTAAGAGGAGCGGAGCAATGGCGCTCTTAGAATTGTCAGTTATTACCATGTAGAGAATTACAAAGCCTGAGCTAAAGCAGCCAGACACCTCCACAGCTAGCTACATTAAAAACTCTCAACAGTATGTTCAGTGTTGGAGACACTCCACCTTTTTTGAAAATTCAGTAGGGGGTTTATTAGCATAGCACTTGCGCGTCAACGCGAAAAAAACTGATGGCTAAAAACTAACTGGCTACACACGTGCATAGCTAGCTTAGCTTTGGTAATGCCACTGAGCAATCCGAATTGCACCCAACGCCAGACTACTGCACGTGTTGGCAGCATGACTTCTACAACGAGGAGTGCAGTCCAGAGACGCCTCTGCGCTGCGAGATCGGTGACCTCGGCGGTCGGCTAGGCACCATCAACCTCGGACAGAAGCGGGTGGTCATGTCTGACCCCAACCTGCCGCTCGGTGAGACCTCCGGAAGCGTCTCGAGACCGTCTTGTGGCACAAGATTGGGCTCTTCCTCGACAGATTTCGGAGTCTCTATGCTCGTTCTTTCTATTCTAGCGGTGTCTTTTTTATTCATTTCCCACGTTTAAAAATCTGCCCTTAATGATGCCTGCTAGTGAGGCAATTGCACCTTATATTTTGCGGGGATTACGCTGGACTACAGCACCTTCCCGTCACGGGATTGCGCGTGGTATTTTAAGGGGTAAGAGGACTCGCAACCTTTCTGTCACGCGGTGTGCATGCCTGGCACATTGGAACATATTTCTGAGACTGACAGGACAGCGGCCTTACCTTTGCGAAGTAAGAGTGTGACACTGGTTTCCGTGATCTTATTTAGATTGTGACCCAAGTGCTGCCATTCACCCTTCCAGATGGCGATTTCTGGCACAGTGCTATTGGCAAGTCGGTCATCATATTCGAGGCCAACCGGGGCTCAAACCGCTACGCCTGCGCCAACATCGAGCCCGACTTCGACATCATCAAGCGCGTCTCCATCCGGAAGCTGCCCAAATTCGTGGCGTGAGTTATTCTCAATGTAATCAAAAGCACTACTGAACATCTTTATGAGTTCTGTGGACAAATCAAGGCGCTCCATTTGGCAGAGGCTCATCATTGCCATTCGATAAATCAGCCGAAAATGGCCAGTCTCATGGCAACCAAGTGTGCACCGCAACAAACCGGAACCAATGCCTTGCGCTAGTCTGCCTTCTTCACTCGGGTACCCACTGGCCGGCCGGTCCAGAGCCACACCAAGTGGCGGATCAGCGGGATCACGGCCGCTGTGTTCGAACTTTCCGAGCGGCGCAGGATACGCCAGAAACGATCTCTCTCTCTCTCTCCTCTCTCTCTCTCTCTCTCTCTCTCTCTATCTCTCTCTCTCTCTCTCTCTCTCTCTATCTGTCTCTCTCTCTCTCTCTCTCCTCTCTCTCCTCTCTCTCTCTCTCTCTCTCTCTCTCTCTCTCTCGCTCTCTCTCTCTCTCTTTTCCTCACTTCCCCCTTCTCCTCTCTCTCTCTTCACTCCTCCTCTCTCTCTCTCACTCTCTCTCACTCCCTCTCTCTCACTCTCCTCTCCCTCTCTCTCCTCTCTCCCTCTCTTCCTCTCTCTCGCTCTTTCTCCCTCTCTCTCTCTCACTCTCTCTTGCGCTCTCTCGCGCGCACTCTCGCTCTCGCTCTCTCGAGACGCCACATGTGTTTCGCCTTCATCAGGTCACAGTTCATCCACGCAGTGAGACAGGTGCTGCAGGCTCCAGAATGGTTCATTTTCATCGACGAACAAGAAACCCTGGAGATCAAACTTGGGAAGATGCGTACAGTTCACCATTCACTTTAGAGGTAAGGTAACGCTGCACAATATAGAAAGCGAAACAATGTGCTTGCATCTTGGCTTCTGAGATGAAAACAGGTGTGCCGTTTTGTATTGCATTGGTGTTGATATAGTTCATGAAGGCTAAGCACACATATTTTCGATCTCTCTTAAGTTTCAGGCGTCGCGTTTATACCATTTTTTTAACGCACACCCTTTGAGAAATCATGTGATTTGGAGTCACGGTACACTCAGTACAGTAGCCTGATTCTTACTCCGACTACAGAGCCGCTAGTAGTCAATACTCAGGTTTATTTCATTTGTCCCATAGTCTGGGCATGTTGGAGTCCCCCTTGATAAACTTAACGTTGCTTTTTGAGCGAATGATAACGCAGCTGTTAGCTCACGTACCAGCACACCTCAGCAACACATCCGAATATATTAACAAGACTGAAAAAAATGGATGGTGCTTTTCCATGTGGGTTTACATCACAAGCGATTTGTTTCAGCGTATACGGCGGACATTTTTACGGAAACAGAACTAACAAATATTTGCAAACGCCAGATTTGGGCCTGAATATCTGTAAACAAATGACCGGCAGTAGAGTAACCGTTGCACGGTAGGGTAGCCCCAGTCCACTAGCCATCAATCTTTTTATGAGTGCCATTGAATCACTGTTCCTCGCGTTCACTCAAAAAGGCTCGACAATCAAAGCTTTTATGCGAGGTACGTAGATGACATTGCAGGGTGTTGGCGCAAGGACCTTCAGCCTTAGACGCCTCCATTGATATGTGAATTCCCTCAACCCAGCTCTCAGCCTCACCATTGAGTGGCGTCATGACACTATTGGAGCGATTGCCTGTCAGACACCTTTTAACCGTGCAAAGTTGGGGCAAATATACAGCAGAACGCTACCTACAAACCCATGGCTGCACTAATCACACTCCACTATCTTTTTTAACGCCTCATGCAAACGAAGCGCTCGATGTTTCAGTACCGTTGGTAATACCCCATACCAAAAAGCGCTCGGTGCTCAATTATCATCGGGGACACCCCATCCAAAGAAAGCGCTCTGTGCTCCATTATCATCGGTAACACCCAATATGAACACACCGTTTGGTACTCCATTATCATTGGTAACACCCCATACAAACGAGGCGCTCGATGCTCCATTCGCTACCCCTGCAGGCAAAACCACTTGCCAGGGCGTTTCGGCCGTATTACCGCTGCACTAAATGGATCAGTGATTCAGGTAATACGGCGGCAGAGCGGTGAGTGGGTAAGTATACATTTCTTTATTTTACGATCTGATGATGTTTTTATAGGCAGTTTAACTGATCACTGACTCAGCTTCACAGAGGAGTATGCTGCTTAAACAATGCGAGACAGTGCGGGGATAGTGCGAGATAGTGATTCATCAATTATTTAGAAATGAGCAAGCCTTTGTGAGCTGAACGACTCCAAAAAATCCAAAACGAAATTGAATGTGTTTTCAAATAAAAGTTGACCGTAAGAAAACACAAATGGTGCTCTACCCGCGCTTTTTACAATTTTACAGTCACTGGGTGCGACATTTGTGGCTTCCTGGCTTAACTATTGCGCACACTTATTAAAGTTGAACTGTATTTTGCCGTCTACAATCAGGTCCTCAAGCGCAGAAACTGCAGTACGACTTCAACCGCCTGTTTTCGTTTGGCCGTGTGGACGGTCCGACCATCTTCATCCCGGGCTACTTCAACTCGGCCAGGAAGAACACGGTGCCCTACGACCTCTGCGGAGCGCTCGACCCCGAAGACACCGAGCGATACCAAGGTACGAGCGACAGAGGCTGTAGTGATGCGTCCTGAAGCCACGTCTCTTTGTTAAAGCGATGCATCAGCACGCTACGGGATCGGGGGAGTAAAGGGGGGGGGGGAGGGGGAGACACTACTGGTCTCATGAATGCAGTTTTGGACGGTTCGTGTCTGTATGCTGCCTGTAGTTGGCGGCATGGTGGCAGAAAAAAGTGGCATTCTGTGCCTATGATGTGCTGGGATTTAGAACGCACAGAGAGAGTTATCAAACGCAAATATGCGCTCATGCGCTGTTCTGTGCTGTTGCAGACCTGCAGGGTAACGCATTCAAACTCCCCGACTTCTTCGGATCGTCGCGCGGGCGTATGGCGGCGCCGTCGCTGGTCATCGGTGTCGCGCTCGCCGCCATGTACCGTCTGCTGGTGTGAGATGCGCGGCGGTTAGCTCGATCTGACCTCGAGGTCGAGCTGACCTTGAACTCGAGCTGACCCCGGGGTCGAGCTGACCTCGGGATCGAGCTGACCTCGGGATCGAGCTGACCTCGGGGTCGAGCTGACCTCGGGATCGAGCTGACCTCGAGCTTCAGCTGACCTTGGGCTTGAGCTGACCTCGGGCTCGAGCTGACCTCGGGGTCGAGCTGACCTAGGGATCGAGCTGACCTCAAGCTTCAGATGACCTTGAGCTTGAGCTGACCTCGGGCTCGGGCTGACCTCGGGGTCGAGCTGATCTCGCCACCACGCCGCAGCCAGACTCGGACGGCAGGGTCACACCCAGGGCCGCCGCAGTGGTGGGCTCTCGCCCATGCACGCGTAACGTGCGTCGGGCGCCTCGCACGGGTCAGTGGATGTCATGCTCGGATATGTGGCCGACATTCGCCAGCAGCAGTCTCCTGTTCCCGTGATGGTGCTGCCACCTAGAGTGAATGACGCATACGCGCTACGAGGACAAATGGACCCGGATAA
>NW_023596545.1:13872044-13989884 GCF_011947565.3 Pollicipes pollicipes | reverse complement strand
AAAAATGCATTGCGTTGGACAGTTTGTTATACAATGATAAACATCACCAACAGTTTCAGCTGATTAGGATGGGAAACACTAAAAAAATCACAGTCAAGCTGGTTAGGGTCCACTAAGACCACACGCTACGGGACGGAGCCAGACGGGACCAGATGGAGCTGAACAGGGCCGAACGAATTTGGACGCGATCGATCGGGACCAAATAGAGCCGGATGGAACGTAATGAGACCAGACGAGACCGGATGGCTCCGCACGAACCGGACGGACTGAATGGAACTAAACGGGCCTGGAAATGATCAGACCAAGCCGAGTGGGATCATACCACATCGGACACCCCGTGACGGCTAGAAACCGGACAAGACTAAACGGGACTGGACGGCGCAGGATAAAGCATCTTGAGCCCAGACGGCTCCGGGAGCGGACCGGTCCGGACAGGACGGGGCGGCACGCGCTGGGGGGTGGGGGATGCCACATGGAACTCGACGCGATGGGGCAGGACCGGACGGAACTGGACGGAACGTGAAGGGGAATACAATGGACTGAACAGGACTGGACGGAACCTTATAGTACCAAATCAAACCAGACGGGCTCGGGCAGGACCCGACGATACTGGACGGGACCGGATTGAACCAGACGAAACCAGATGGAACGATCTGAGAACATACGGGCGAGAGAGGAGCCAGACAGTCCCGATGTGGCCCCGCTCTGGTCCCGGCAGGTCGTGCTCTGGTCCCGCCTGGCCCCGTCTAGTCCCGTCTAGCCCCGTCTGGCTGCGTCTGACCCCGTGCTGTCCCGTCTCGTTCTTATTGGTCACGTCCCTTTCCGTTTGATCCCGTCCCATCACTCCAAGTCCCGTCTGACTCCATCGGGCTCCGTCCAGTCTAGCCTGGTCCCAGGTCTCATCCGGCTCCATCCGATTCCATCAGGTCTCGTCCATGTCCCCTCAGTGCCGTCCAGTTCCGTCTAGTCCCGGTCATAATCATAGTCACCAATGAAAATTTTTTCACGCGGTGGTTATCACGACTTCAGCCCAAGTGCTAACACAACGCTGCAAAGCAGAAGATAAAGCACCATAAAATAAAGCAGCAAAAGCAAACGCAAAACAAAGGTGCCACGTTAAACGCTCCCCATGAACCCACATGCCACAACAAAACCCCAAGCGCAGCGCAACATCACGCGCCACGGTCCCCAGGGGCCGGTTCCACAGACCTGGCATTCCAAGGTGATGCGGCTTCGCATGCAAACTCTCGCTGACTTTGACTAGTGAACGCCGTGGGAGCCGCAGCATCCCGGCCACAGCGGGCGTCACGTGACGACACATGGGCGCGACGAACAAGCATGTTCGATGTTGCTGGGGGACACTGGCTCCGCAAAAAGGCTTTCTGCAATTGCGACAGTCGTGGCGGCGCTCCATCTAAAACAGACGAAGCCAATGTTTAGTTACACCTGATCCATCCGGTTACGCCTGGTCTCTATGACCGGGTGCATTCCATTCAGGTCCATGCCAGGTCCATCCTGTCCCGCCTGATCTCGTTCTGTAGCGAACAACTTTTTTCGGCCACGTCCGGTACCATCCAATTCTATCTGATCATGTTTAGCCCGTTCAGTCCGTCTGGTAATCTAAAAAAAATATAAGAAAATATGAGGAAAACATGGTCTGAACACAGGGCCCCCTATTGGTGAAAGGGCACCGATCAACGAGAAACGCGGGCTCCGGCCTCGTCCTTGTTTCGGAAATGACCTCCAGGGCTCAGACCGACCGGGAGCCGAATGTTGCGCTTTGGTGGCCTCTGGTCCAAGTAGATGGCGAGAAATATAGGGTCCTCTGATTGACCTTTCAGGTTACGACCGTACGGAAGGGAGTCCTTACTATGATCCGCAGCCATGTATTCAGAATCAGACCACTGATCTTTGGCCTCGAGGGGCCTTCGAATCTCTCTTTGGCCTCCCCCTCCCCCTCCCCCCTGTTCAGGCAGCCTCGAACACGATCCCTGACCGGCTCAGGGCCACCTGCCGACACAAGGCGCCATGTTAGTCAATGTGGGTCCCCGATTGACAAGAGACCCCTCCTTGTTTCAGGGACCTCGACGAAGGGAACTCGCGGGTCCGGCCCTATTCCTGCTCGGGAAATGGGCGCGAAGGGATTTAGACCGATATGGACCAAACTGCCCGGTGTTGGTAGTCTCTGGCCGGAATGGGGACTCGCGTTGTCCCAGGGGTTTCTCAATAAATGTAAGCAACGTTCATATTGACATTTGAGGTCACGGCCCCGCTGAGCTGAAGATCCTTGATGTGACCCTTCAAGCCCTTTAGCGCGTGCTTAATGGGGTCCTTGTTCATTGATCCCGAAGGGTCCATCGGGCCGCTCTTCAAGCCCATCCAATACTGTTCCTGGCCGACTCGGAGCCCCATGCCAACACAGGACCCCGTTAGGCAACGCGAGTCCTTGGTCGACACAAAGGCCTTCCTTCCATCGACCCATATCCCCAACTACTGTAAATCACAGGCCCCAGCCTTGCCCCTGCTTAGGAAATGGGCCACAAGACCCAGACCGACACAGAGCTCACTCGTCAGTACTGGTGGTGCCGAAGTAACCTCATCGACTCCAATCGGCGGAAAGGGCGCTGTGACTGGCATGTGAGGGCCTTGCCTATTGGAACAGCGAGTTCTTCAAGCCCTTTGGAACCTCAAATCGGGTACTTCATCGTCGGTCTTGAGATCCGCGGACCTTTCGCAGGGGATCGCGCCTGAGATATTGAAAGATATCCGTGTGATCATATATCGGCGAGTGAGAGCCTTGAATGGGAAGGGGGAGGCGCTCTTAGCCCGCCTGCGCCATTTGGTGCCAGTTGTAGACAGGGTATTATTCGAACCCTGTCCTTAACGTTTTCAACTTCCTTCTCTTTCACTGCACCGCTGTAGATGCAACATTTATTCGAGGCACGTGCGACGCCGTGAAATAGTGGTTCTGGCTATGTTGCCTGGTTAATCCAGCATTTGACGCCCAGAACCGGCGAAGCGTGACTAGATTTTGGATGTCCTTGAGCTCAGCTCCGATAATTTGACTCCAAATAGGGACCTCCGATGACGTCACAATAATAGCGGTCCAACTTCAACACGATCGCTGGCAAGATGGTCTGGGGGCTGAATCTTACCACCTTTCACCTCACCAGAACGGTTTCTGGTCCATACGATGCACCGCGAATAGCCCCGTTCAACTTATAGACGGAATGCAGTTTTTTTAAAAGATACTTGCCATCAAATTTTGTTTTTTCTAGGCTTGGAAACGGTCTTTGGCATGGCACAAAAATCGCGTATCTTAATTAAGCTGCATCAAATCGGTATTCGAGGTCATTTTGCCAATCTCATAGGAAATGCTTACGAATCACACATAGTGCCTTACGGTAAAGGCTATTCATAGTGGGACGCCTTACACCACGGTATGCCACAGGGCAGCGTGATAATACCAACATTTTGTCTTGCAGCGATCAATGATGCATTTGAACATATTCGTAAACTAGCTTTCAGTATCAAAAGTTTGTTGCACGCCGATGATCTGGTGATGTGGTACTCGCACCCTGGCGCCGATTGTGCGGCCGTGATTAAAACGTGCATCAAGCGCATCAAAGCGTGTTGCGGTCAGCGGAGTATGACGACATTCCCCACCAATCAGCTGCAGTAATATTTTTCCACCATCGGCGCCACTCAGATCTTGTAGGCTGTAGCTTCTTTAAATGATAGTGGCGAAATAATCCCTGAGATCCGTAGTCCCAGAATGTATATGCCTCGGCGTGCCTCCTGGCCGCCGCCTCAAATTTAATCCTCCCTTTAACGACATTCGCCATTGACGCATTCGTCTCAGTCAAACATAATCACTGGGTGGGGTGCATACTGGTGACCTCTGCTTCGCCTATGCAATACCCTGATCCGCCCAGTCTTGGAACATAATGCGCTTTTATGACGTCTCTCCAAAAAAGCACCCACCCTCGAGATTATCCAGAAAAATGACCTCAGGATCACCACGGGCCCTACGTAACCTCCCTATACAAGGTCTTATCGCTTAAACAAGCATCCTGAGGTCGCCCGTCGCCGCAAGCATCAATTACTTAGGTATAGTTAGCGCTAAGTACCTATCACATCGATCCTTCGCCAGCCACATTCGCCGATGTAGCACCACACATATGTCTTTCGCCATCTCAGGAGTGATAATCCATGAAATCTCTGCAGAGACAATGTGTTCGAAGTCACGTCTTGAAGTTGGCTCTTTACTCTGATTTATTCAGCGGCGAGTGCCGATTTCCCTAAAAGAACATCATATGGTCGATTGTAACCCCATGAAATCAAAAATGACGTTTATTTTGCAGTTTCATGTGACCTCCAAGGTACAAATACAGGTCAAACGACGGAAAATGTCATATCAACACAACAGTAACCCGCTGATTTCAAATTTTGAGGCGTCATAATATTCACCACAAAAGGATCAAACGTCCGAGAAAAAACTTGTGATCTCTCGAGGTAACTTTTCAAGATCAAATTCATACCTAAAGGACGCAAATTATCAAAAATTCAAGTCGATTTAACCTTTTCAAACATGAGAACATTCACCGACGCATGAACTAGCGTCCTGACCCTGATGGCTCAGGGCATATTGGCGGGCGCTACTTCATGGGCTGGTGAATATTTGGTACTTGAAAAGTTGAAATCTACCGATAATTTTTTTAAGCCGATAGGGAGTCCTGGTCATTTGGGCTTTTGTTCTACCTATAAGGTTAAGTTGGAGAGGTCATGACTTTTTGAAGGATGCTAGTTTTTTTCTGCGGCGAAAATTATGGTGCTTGTAAGTTTAAAATCCGCTGGTGGTTTTTTTATATTTAGAGCCTCTTGCCCTTTAGACCCAAATTTGACCCTGTAGGTGACCTTAAGAAGTCAGCATTTTTCGACGAATTTTAATTATTACGTTTTCCGTATTTTAATGCTTTTAAGCTGTTATCGGTCGGTAATTTTCTGATGATGCTAAAAGTTGCAATCGACCGGTAACGTTTTGGTGATATAGGAGTTTTCTGTGATTCGAGCCTTAGTTGAGGTCAGGCCTTTTTAGACAGACGCTGGTGCATGCGCTGATAAATATCGTAATTCTTGAAAGCGCACCAAAACCCAACACAACACGCCACATTCACTCATTGCCGATATCTGGAGCGTCCAATGGCCGCTGCCGCTGTCCATGTTCGACGAGTTCAACGGAAACATGTGTACTTCCGCTACACGCTTCAGTATTCTGCTGGGTGAAAACATCAGGTCGTGCCGGTGTAGAGCTGCGGCCTCGTGGCAGCTGCGCACGGGCAGGACAAACCCTGTCCGCCATCGCCGGGTGAGACTTCGTACTCGGTGCACGACATATCCCCCACACGTGAGCTCTGCCCGCGCCGGGTCGCAGTTGTGTCCGAGCGGACAGGACAGGACCCGTCAGCGTGGACACTGCCTACTTGGGGTCCGGTCGTCCACCGCGTGTGTCAGTGACCGCATGAAGGCAACCAGGATGGTGCTCAAATCCATGTGGAACTCCCCCAGGTTTGCTAACCACTGCAGAGACGGATGACCCGGGCGGAAAATTAACTCCTTAAACAAACGCTTCCGCTTCGTCAACGGCCGATCTCTGCACGGCAACGGCGTGCCCAACTGCAACCTGACGGCACTGACTTATCAATGGACGCTCTCGATTCAGGCGAACTTCTTCAAGACGACAGCGAAGTTATCATGTATTTCGTACGTACATGTGCCCAACACTCGCTCTGTATCACCTTGCGTAAAAAGACGCAATCTTTCGTTCGCGCTCCCCCCCCCCCCCCCCCCACGCGCTGATAGTGTTATATTGTTCGCAGGTGCGGTTCACAGTATTTTAACTCAACTCACGCTCTCGTTTCGCCCATTACGACCACGAGCGACCGACATAAAGCATATCACGCCGCACCCCCGTATGTACATTTCTCGTAACCGCCCACTCTCGCCACGCCCCAAGTGCCGGGCCCATCCACAACGATATGCAGTTTAAAACTACAGTGTTTCATTCAGTGAGCCTGCACGCGACAGCAGGAGCCGCCGACACTCCCGTGCTGGAGGACCGGCCGACACACGCGGTCGGGAACGGACAGCGTCCTTCTTCCGGTGAGGAGCGCAGACGAGGCAAGGTTCTCTGTCTACCGCAGAACCGCTCAGTGCTGCTATCTGGGCTCCCAGATCGCGAGAGTCGCGCTCGTGCCGCATGCATCCCAGTTGGCCCGCATCCGCTGCGTCTCCTCCCCAGCTCGCAGTGCGGGAGCGTCTCAGCGGCGGGCGGCTATCCGGAGCCCGGCGGCCGCATCTCACGGCGCAGCCACCGCCTGGCAGCCGACTGCTCAGCCGCGCCGCAGGCGCGTTCACCGCCAGTGGCAGCGTTCGTCACTGCACTCCACTACCGGCACGGACCGGAGCAGGCCGACCTCCAGTGAAGCCCGCTGCCGCGGTCCAGCTCGGCACGCGCCGGCCCCGGCGCCAGGTGTCACGCCCGGTCGCCAGGTATCGCTTCGGGTCGCCGGACGCCGTGCAGGGTGCGGTCAGTTCTTCAGCGGGTCCAGGTCGTCCAGTGAGAAGTCGTCGTTGCCGATGGCCAGCCCCCGGCTGAAGCCAGCCTGAAAACGAAAAAATATAAAATATATAAATATATAAAAATATATAAAAAACATATGGCCTGTCGCGGTGCCATATGAACCACGACACCTTCTAAACATGCAAATGATTTATGCGTTTCACCCTTCCGTTTCGTACAATGATATGCGAACTAACTGACGTTACTCCCTTCAAGTTAATGCTGCTAAACACCCAGGCCCAGCTCGTCCCTCACTTGCACCCCGCGCAGCCCTCCCCTGAGTCACTTTCGTCCCTCACCCGAGCCAAGCTCTCCCCCACGCCAGCCATGGTCATGCCTCCCCGGTGCCTAGCTGCTCCCTCACCTCCATCTCGCTGATCCGCTTGTCCAGGATGCCGATGGCGTTCTCGATTTCACCCGGCGAGCCCTGGAAGCTGCCCATGCCGAACGGGTCGTCCCGGACGGGCGGCGGCAGCGGCGGCGGCGGACCGGTCGGAGCCGGCGGCGAGAACGGCTCCGCCCCGAACAAGTCCTTGGTCTCCGACGCCGGCGTGGGCCGCGGCGGCGGCGCTGAAACGTAACAGTACCGTGGCAGCGAGCATTCGGTCTGGCTGGGCTCCCATGCGGCTCAGCCCAGCTACCACTGCTGAGCTCACTCCACTGGCATGGCTTCAGTTTCAAGCTCTGGGTACGCTGTCACGAAACATCAACTGGCTAAATCGCAAAACGACGGTTCGGATAAAACAACAATGCGCGGCGCATACCATCGCACAAGCACACAGGTAACTAGTAAATCACAAGCTCTAAACCGTACTAACTCAGTGACGAACGTTAACCGAGGCGTTGGCATCAAGAGCACCGTAGTCGCGATGTGTCTCCGTTACCACTGGCGTGCCGCGTGGTAGGTGCCGGGTATTCTGGAACTCACAGATAGCAGGCGGCGGCGGCGAGTGGCCGTTTTGTCCTCCGTTGGTCGGCTCCACCAGGTCCTCAAATAGTAGACCCTCCAGCTTGGTACCCACCGCTGGGGCGTTGTCATTGTCGTCAAAGTCCCTGAAAGGAAACGAAGCCTGGGGTCAGGCTCGGAAGGTCACTGCAAGGCTCGAAAGGCTCAAAAGTCGTAAAAAACTCGGAAGGCAACTGAAATGCCGGGAAGGTCACTGGAAGGCTCGAAAGGTCAGAAAAAGGCTTGGAAGACCCAGAAGGTCAGTGAAAAGCTCGGAAGACAAGGGGGCCCCGGGTAGGTTTGGAAGGTTGCTGAAAGGCTCGGAAGGCTCGGAAGGTCGCTGAAAGACCCGGAAGACTGGGAAGGTCACAGGCAGGCTCGAAAGGTCACTGGAAGGTTTGATGTCACTGGGAGGCTCGGAACCCTGGTACTGTTACTGACCATACCACGTCACGCGCCGGGATCGTCTTTTCCCAGCTGAGCCCACATGGTCGGCTGCCGGATCTCACCCGATCAGGTCGGTGGTCTCGGTGTTCCTGGGCGGCACTGGCGGCGGGGCTGGGGAGCCGCTGCCGCTGCTGTTGCCGCTGCTGCTGCTGCTGCTGCTGTCTGTGCCGTTGGTCAGCGACTTGTGGTCGCCGTTCTGCGTCGCGGTAGGCGGCGAGACGTCCAGCAGGCTCAGGATCTGGGAAGGCCGAGGATTGTCAATTTTCCTCAGGCCCAACCATGCCTGGCGTGCCGAGACCTAGAACAAAACACGGGGCGGACCGCAGCTGGGCCGACTGACCAAGACCACCGCAAAACAACAGCACTATACCAAACTTCCAGAGCTGTTCATGCGTGGGTGTCGGTAGAATGCATCTTCTAAGAACGATAGCAGCAGGTGATTCTTGTATTCAACAATGTGGGTGCACGTTGCATCACACGTGTGTGTTCGAGAACGCATGGCGTTGTGTTTAACTGTTTTTGTTAATGCTTCTCAATACACATCCGCATTTCATTTGGCTGTCCGTACGTTCCCGACGACATATGGACATTATGGTGCACCGAGGATGCATGGACTGAGAGCTTAACTACTGCAGATCAAGACTGGGCGAGCTGCATATTGCAAGTCACAACTCTTCGCCATGGCTGATTCGGGGCGCTCTTCCTCCGATGCCAAGACCAGCGCTAGAGTCCGGGAGCACCCGATCCCCTTGTCTTAATATGTCAAGTTAATGCCCTCTCTGCGCAGAGTTGTGGGAAGTTCGGTGCAAGGCTGAAACCTGACGAAACATTGCACCAGGAAGATGTCACGCTCGTGCAGGGATTGGCATCAAGCGATGCGGGGACAGATGGACTGGACGAAGGGTTAGTGGTCATCCCCTCTGGGCTGCACCTCATTTGTCTTCACTACTGCTTCACCTCACCAAGCCGGCCCAAGTTTTCTACAGTTTTTGACATCTTAACTCTCAAAGACCGGACGCCAGACCTGCATTTGCAGAGCCATACCATTTTTCCTGCCCGCAAGCGGCCAGTTTTCCTCTGCCCCTCCCTCAGCTGCAGGTCGGTCCGGCCGTGAGACCCCTGCCGGGCGGCGCAGTCAGCAGCCAGTGCGCTGATCTCGGCACAGACACCGGCGGCCGCCTCCTGCCACTCTCTTAATCCAACCGGTTCCACCGCCACCTCCCGCCCCAGCCGCGTCTTGCCGCGGCCAAGGTCTGTTTACATCGCGCCCAGCGCCGCCTGCCGCTGGCAGCTGTGACGTGACGGCGGCGATCACGTGCGGGCATCGTGAGCCGCTCTGCGGCTGCGCGCGTGACGTCAGGAGGAGATTGGTGGCCGCTGGCAGGCGCTAGGAAGGCTATAGGGGATTAGCGGTAGACGGGTCTGAGGAGGAGACCACCACGGGCACTGGTTGTGGCGAAGGGCGTTCAAGAAACGGAACGGCAGGACGGAATGCACTGAAGGGGCAGAAACCAACGGTCGGGGACGTGACCTTCCATAGACACTGAGGTGACAAAAAGACTAGTGGCGAGAACTGAGCCCATAGAAAACTAATGTTCCAGCACCAACACATCTATCAAGATTCCACTCTACAGGCGTCCAACCCAGCCCTCGGACAGCGACAGCGTCAGGCTCGGACAGCTGGCATACGTTCCGCTGGCATTCCTCCATACCTCCAGCCCTGCGTTGGCCCATCCTCCCGCCGGTCCCACCAGCCCTGCGTCGGCCCATCCTTCCGCCGGTCGCTCCAGCCCTGCGTCGGCCTGTCCCTGCCGCCGGTCCCACCAGCCCCGAGTCGGCCCACCCTCCCGCCGGTCCCTCCAGTCCTAAGTAGACCCATTCTTCCCGCCGGTTCCTCCAGCCCCGAGTCGGTCCATCCTCCCGCCAGTCCCATCAGCCCTGCGTCGGCCCATCCTTCCCGCAGGCCCCTCCAGCCCTGCGTCGGCCCATCTTTCTCGCCGGTCCAACCAGCCCTGCGTCGGCCCGTCCTCCCGCCGGTTCCACCATTCCTGAGTCGGCACATCCCTCCCGCAGGTCCCACCAGCCGGTTCAGCCCTTTCCTCTCGCCGTCCACGATCTACGTGGCGTTCTACATCGTATCTACATCACAACTTTTCCTTTGCCCAAACATTTCACCCGCATCTTCATCTAAAACGCTTGGCGTGGTGGAAGCACGCCTGTTTCTGGTGCTAGCATTTCATTTCAGGTTGGATTCGAAGTATTAGGCGGTAAAGTTTCCTCAATTACTTGACCCGCAAAGCAGGTTTCCAACTCTTTTCTTTTTTCTCAACACTTTTCTTACAGGAAACAACACTGATTATTGCAATCACTGCTGGATTTTCCTTTGTTGATGCATGTACGCCTGGTAGCATGGACTGCCCTCCTCTCCCATTCCCCCTCCCCCTCCCCCCAGGACAAAATACCACCTTAGCATGAGCGGCTCCCGCAATCATCAAGAAACAAAGATATTCTGGCCATGATTGTTTCCAATTTTTATCTTTTCCAAAAGAGAAACTGCAGTCCAAGGAAGCCCGCAGGGTTGTCCTTCAACAGGTGCAAGCAGCTTGTAGCCCTACTGGCCCGTCTATCGTCCCCCCCCCCTCCCCACAGAGCCGCGGCCGGTCTCTCCGCAGTTCCGTGGCCACCACTGACCAAGTTCTTTCTGCAGTACTCCTGGACGGCGGCGGGTCCGGCCAGCTCGGCCACGGCCTTCAGTCGCCGTCGCAGCTCGTCAGCCTCGGACTGCACCAGCGCCAGCCGCTTCTGCAGGATCATCATCTGCTTCTTGTTCTCCAGGTCGCGGCCGGATGTGTCCAGGAACTGGCGGTAGGCCAGGTCGAACGCCTGCCCGATGGTCAACGTGATCTCCTCCGCCTGAGGGCACGCGGGCATCACAGAGGTCAGACCGGCGGCCGGCGGCCACGCCCCGGGGTCCGCGTACCATCGGATTCTCGAGATACGGCTTCAAACCGCGTCCATCGGCTGGGAGTCAGGTCAGATCGCGTTGCGTATGACATAATTAACAAGCAAACGACGGGGCACATATGCTAACCATCACATCCATGCTCGTGGCCGTTTCGTGCACGAGGCCAGCGAGGCTGACTTGCCGCGCGTCTGCCGCAGCTCAGGCTGGCTGCCCCCGCAACGTCCGGTCAGCAAGGAAATCTACAAGTCAGCCAGTTGCAATATGGCTACCCGGCCGACAGCGCGCATTGTGAAACAGCCGGCCGGAAAAACAAACGTAACAAACGCGGACGTTGTGGGGCCGATGTACACCCCATTCGACGCCCGCGTGACAAACAATACTTGTGTTCTGTCCGCAGGGCGATAACATCACCATATCTAAAGAGATGTGGTGTACCACCGCAACGCTCATTTGTCCACTTCACCATTCGCCCTCCCACGTGACCGTGGAATGGAGAGGGGGTGGGGAGGGGGCACCCAGCCGAACAATGAAGGGGACTGAATTCAACCAGAGGACGTCCGCATGCGTGTGACGGCCGTTTCAGTGTCAGCCAGCAGTGGGACCACATACACAGAGATGCGAGGCTACTGCAGTGTAAACTAAACGGCGATGAAACACGACTCAGCCGACTGCTCGGCTGTAGCCCGTGGCAGGACTAAGACAACTCTCCGGTCCGTGTGTGGCGGGCCTGTGACAGAACTGAAACAACTCTCCGGTCCGTGCGTGGCGGGCCTGTGACAGAACTGAAACAACTCTCGGTCCGTGTGTGGCAGGCCTGTGACAAAACTGAAACAACTCAAAACGCTGGACCGTTTTTGACGCCGATTTCGCCGCGGTACCGCACGCCGACACTGCCGACTTTCAGATCCTGATCTGCGCGCCGGCCCATGCGCAGTGCGCGGCGCCGGAGAGTCGGCGCGCACCTATTAGCCGTATGCAAATACCAACCTCTCCAGGCGGGCATATTCACTGGTCACGAAATCAGCCGTAGGTTTTTGCCAGGTACGCCGCTCAAAAGCCGCCGAACGCAAAAAGGCAGATACACTGGCGTATCTGACGAAGACAGATATGTGATCGCGGGGAATTTTTGCACGACCTGCCGAGGAACAGCCGACCGAGAACCGCGTGACCTTGGCGCCCAGTCATGGTGTGAATGCGTCAACCGAAGGTGTGCAGATGGATGTTTGCGAACAAATGAGCCATCGTACGACCCCATAAAACATATGACTCCATGACCCCATACAGGACCCCATATGAAGCCCATAGCTAACTGGCCGAGAAGTAGCAACTATCTGTTGTTCTCTGCCCAACAGGCCGAGAACAATGCAGCGTCAAAGGTCTGTCGTTGCTCCCCTTTACGATGCGTAAATCCAGGCGCGTTACGTGACGCACCGCCCGAAACGGCAGCGTTCAACATTTGACCATTGGGTACAGTCTCCGCGTCTGTGGACGACGCGAGTCTTGACCTCTGGCCACATGCCGACAGACCGCTGGACGGACAGGTCAACACGCGTGTCTGTCACTGGAGCAGGCGATACCAACATGAACGACCGGACGCTCGGACACGTGGCGGCCATCGGCACGTGTCAACCATTGACCGTGATCGTCCACCGCGTGAGGCAGGTCAGAGTCGCCCGAGTCGGGCCAGAGCGATCGGCCCGTCGGGAGACTGGCGCTCAGTTCCAGTCAAGGCCGGGTGTCCCGGTCTCCGAGTCCGATGGCCATCTTCCGGTGACGTCGTGAACAGTCAGTCACGCGCCATGGCTGCCGAGGCCAGCCGAACCCCACCCACATTTTCCCGTTGCCGGCCCCGCAGCTGCTGCTCGGCCTAACTGCAGCTCGGTGGTGACACTCGGTCGGGGACTGCCCACAGTTCGTCCGGCCCCAGGCCGCTCCCAGAGTAGGTCCGGTGCGCTGCAGAGCCACAGCAGTCCCACAAAGGCGGCACCGGCCGGCCGGGCGTCGCTCGCTGTGGGGCGCCGCGGCCGGCCTGGCTGGGCGTGTCGCGAGGCTGGGGCGGCAGCCTTTCACCACGGCCGGAAAACCTGGCGCTGGCCGTTGGCGACCGTGTCCAGCGGCATGTTGTCCAGCCGAGCTCTGAACACGGACCGCCGCTGTTCGGCCGAGTTCTGAACACGGACCGCCGCTGTTCGGCTGAGTTCTGAACATGGACCGCTGATGTTCGGCCGAGCTCTGAGCACGGACCACTGCTGTCCGGCCGAGTTCTGAACACGGACCGCCGCTGTTCGGCCGAGCTCTGAACACGAACCGCCGCTGTTCGGCCGAGCTCTGAACACGGACCGCCGCTGTCCGGCCGAGCTCTGAACACGGACCGCTGACGTTCGGCCGAGCTCTGAACACGGACCGCCGCTGTTCGGCTGAGTTCTGAACACAGACCGCTGCTGTCCGGCCGAGCTCTGAACACGGACGCCGCTGTTCGGCCGAGCTCTGAACACGGACCGCTGATGTTCGGCCGAGCTCTGAACACAGACCGCTGCTGTCCGGTCGACCTCTGAGAACAGCCCGCTGCTGTCCGTCCGACCTCTGAACACAGACCGCTGCTGCCACTCTTCCTCCGGCGATCGGCGCCTGAGGTAACTCTGCAGTCAGCCCTGGCTGCACAACGACCGCATCATCCTCCGGAGACTTGATGCGTAAAAAACCACCTTTCTCGGAAACATTTGGAACTTCTGTGTACCGCCTCTTGCGCTGCTCTCTAGAGTGTTGTCCAGGTAATCTGACTTTCCCTCCTTGCATCACCCCGTGACCTCTTTTCAACCGCTTCCTAACCTCTCCAGGTTCGTCATCACCAGTCTAAGTCCCGCTTATGCTGGCTCGCTGGTGCTGGCCCGCCGGTGTTGGTGTTGGACAGCTGGTGCTTGTGATGATCTACTGGTACTGGCGTTGGTACCCAACTTGTGTCTTCTGGTTCCCCTTTTGACCCTGTTGTTTTGCTGGCTGCGCCGTTGGCGTCGCGCTGCCGGCGCTGCTCCGAGAGCGCGGCTAATATTACAGCGCCCACCGCTGCACGCAACAGACACCATTACGACGCACTTTCACAGCCGCGCGGCGGAGCTGCCGGTGGGCGCGCGCGTGCCGCGGAATTCCTGCGGCGCCAGCTGACCTTGGAGGACAGGGCGCCGCTGCGTAGGCCGGCAGGAGGGAGGACACGTGGACCGGACGTGGCCGACTGCCGCCTCGCCTTGGCTGCTCACACTGCCGGCCCGGCCCGACGTCGGCCCTTCCGATCGCACCGAATCGAATCTGAGCTGTGTTTGGGCGCCGCTGGTTACATGCATTCTTCAGCGGAAAGTGGACACTGTGAGGTCTCGCGAATCTCGCCTTTTCCGGAGGCGCGTAGACCATTCAGCGGGGCACTAAAACCAGTCCAAGACATCATAATCCGCACACCACGTGGTATCGACTCGATATGTCGTTACGCGCTAACAACCGACAAGTGGAAAACGCCGCGGGCCAAAATCCAGCAGCCCGCAAACGCGATGCCGATGTCCCTGCGGATCGCTGTGGTACAAGGACGAAGTGTTCAAAAGACGACCAGTGGCAGGACCATAAGTTCATGCAAATATGGACCACCTGGAAGAAAATGCACTCGGCCTAATCATAACCTCTTGCCAGTTGGCAGAGTCCAGGCTCAAATCCGATGCATGCTAGTTGTCACATTCCCAGGATCAGCTGCAAATGCTCACGATATCCGCTGTAGTCTAGAACCCACGAACCGCACAAAATATTCCACACAGTCTCACCAATTTATCGCTGACAAAGACGAAGCAGGAGTGCACTTCCTTATCGGCTTCCTTGGCGATGAAGCTGAAGAATTTCTTCTCACCCTTGTCATCAGCGCAATATGATATCCTGTGCAGTGGATACTGATACAGGATCTCCTGCAACGTGACATGATTGTGATGTCTGGGGTTCTACCATCAAAGCCCGACCCGAGTCCAACGCGTAAAGCGAATGCTTTCCAAACGTTGAAATCGTAACGTAAGATAAGAATGAAACGGGTAGTTTTGAGTGTCACACCATCACACAGTTGGTGGTGTTGGAAACTTTGAATGTGATGACATGATTTTCCCATGCAAAGCCCTAAAACGCGCAGCTAAATTTGTCGCCACTCACCTTCGACTTGGGCTCCTGTATTGCAACACCATTGATGGATATCGTGAGCTCTCGCTTGGGAAGCTTCGAACACTCTGACTTCTTGATCTCCTGCCCAAACTGCAGCTTGCGGATCCCTTCCTTGACCACCTCTATGCCCTTCGGCTGGTCCACTTCCGTCCTCCCAAGAAACTGAAACAGGCGCGTGAACATGACCATGACGAGACGGAGCAATTGCGGAGAACCAGCGTTACGCGTCGCCGCAGAAGCCACGGGTGATAAAGCCGATAACATTTGATAGCGTGAAACATTGTGAACGTTATCTGCCATACAGAGTGCCTCAACGATGGAAAAACGAGTAAATCACGAAGAACAGGAGCGGAAGGAATATTGACCCACTCCTTTACACATCTGCGTCCCCTCAGCCCGCTGGGCAGAGTCGGAGGTACCCGTCTCCGTCCAATGGCTGGCCAGGTGCTGCGTGGTGATGACGTCACCGCGGTGATGCCCAGCTCTCCTGCATCACGGTACGGGGCCGGCCGACAGTGAAAGTTCACCCGAAAAACTGTCGCCCGACACGGCACGCATGGGACGAGGTTGGGGGGGGGGGGGGCGACGGTCGGCCCCAGTCCATAGACAGGTGCGGGGGGGGGGGGGCATCAGCCCGTACGCCGATGCTGTGACGGGCTGGCGAGAACCGAGCATGGCCTAGTGCTGCGACAGTCAACATACGGCCCGAGGCGTGCCGGCTCTCCAAGCGTTGGCCGTGGTGCAAGGGTCAAATGGAGTGTTTCGCTTCTCGCCCTCCTCCAGTTTCGCCTCTTGCGTAACCCGTTTCATTTTTGTCTTAAGACTGATGGTTGCGAGACTTCGGCATGTACCGAAGGCACACTGATGCGGAGTCTGCTAGCACCAGCGCCAATTGATTCGGCAATCCTCGTCACCCAGCCGGAACCTTCGCCGACGTCGGCTCCATGTCTGAGCGTCCGTTTTAGCCACTCCTGATGACCAGCAGGGACCCCTCCCCCTCCCTCTCTCAACGAGACCCTGTACGGGTATCGCCCGACATTCCAGCATCCGGGATCAGCGTGGGCCTCCCGGGCGCCGACTTCCGAGTACGGGTCACGGCTTGAGTCCGAGGCACCGACATCCACCGACCCAAACAGACCGCGCCGCCACGTCACCGCCAGGACGCCCCCGGGCCGCCGGGTTCAACCCGTCCGGCCGCGGCCGACGGCGCCAGGCACGAACCCAAACAACGCGCCACGCGCGCGCGCCGGTGGCGCAACAGGCCCTGCCGGACATCTGCGCCGGTTACGTCGCCGCTCGGAGGCCCTGGACGGGCGCGCGGCACGCGGTCGCGGTGAAAGGCAGCGGCACGCACTAGCGCGCGCGCCATGCGGGCAGCGCTGGCCGCGCGTCCTCTCACGCGTCACGCACGCGGTCAGGCCTGGGTCTCAAGTTCCCTCCCCACTGCTGACGCTCGACGCCTGCAGACACCCGGCCTCGCTGACTGACAGCTCTGTTCAGACGGATGGTGTCAACAGCAGACTGTTCAGACGGATGGTGTCAATAGCAGACCGTTCAGACGGATGGTGTCAATAGCAGACTGTTCAGACGGATGGTGTCAATGCCAGACTGTTTCAGGTAGGGGACAAGGCACGAATGTGTGCAACAAAGAAGGGTCTTTGTAGATTTCTTTGCGTTTATCTCACTCAATGGGGGCGTGAACCTCGCTGCGTTCTAGGAAATGTTTATCTTGCTGAATGGTGCATTCGCCTTTACTGCACACTGTCACTCGTTTATTTCACCCGAATGAGACCGTCACGATACTTCCAGGGTCACAGTTTTGATACCGCTCTTTAACTGCGTCGCTGTACGGCATGTGACGCCACTGAGAGGTCTGTGACCCACTGAGCGGTCTGGCACGCCATGCACCACACTTCTAATGACGCTGTAAAATGGTGTACGACCTGAGAGATCAAGCCTCTCATTTTCCTCCAGCGGGGGGATGGGGCCGCGTGTATCCCACCGATGAAATACGCGGCCTCATCAGCGAGCAGCCTTACACGCATCACAGTAAAGCCCGCAGGGGTCGCTGTTGAAGGAATCTCAGGAAAGAATAAGAGCATTGGCAGGGACCGACACCAAATTGTTCATTTTATGTCAAATGTATTGGAGTAACAGCAAATGAATACAATATTGATATCAGGGTATCCTTATATATCCCAATAAGACCGCGTGTAGCCAGAGCTACTCTATGAGCTAAATATAAATATACAGGAGTGTACGTGTGATAGTTTGCTCTTGGTTGAGTGACTGCGCACACAGAAGATTTGTTCTGAACCAAATATGTCCAAAGTCGCCGCATCCATATCTGATTCACAGTTTCACGTATTTCGTTCTGACACGAGTCCTCTGTTTATGCTTCAATGACAGTCCCGCCGTTGACACCACTACTTCTTTGTAACGCTTTGTAAGGTAGATTACAGAGTGGCAACATCTCAGCTGTTGTTCGAGCTTTCTGGTGTTTAAAAACTGCCTATAGAAACAGTTACTTTCCACTCATTCCAGGACAAATGTAATTAGGAAACTCATCTGACAGGTCCTGTACTCCTTTACGAATAAATATGAACGCCCTTTCCCACGAGGAAGTACGTTATTTGCCTAAACTCGCAAAACAAGCCTGAAACTGTGAGGACTAGCCAACGCATAACTCATGGCTATTATTGATTGTCATACCATACCACACAGAGTCAACCGCAAGGAGCAAATCGGCATGAGCTCGCCCAACAGCCAAAACAGGAGCGCGATGCGGAAGACGATTGGCCGGTGCCAACAGCACGAATGCCCGGCCAACAGCACCAAAATTCAACATAACACCATGGTGTTGCATGGAGCGAGCGCCATAAAAAAATATATCCGTCCCCAGTAATACAGGGGTGGCAGGGCTGCGGACGGTGCGCGTGACGTGGCCGCCGTTTGCCTCTGGGGTCAGCTGCGCAGCGGCGACACGACGCCGCCGCATCGTCCGCCATCGTCCGCCATCGTCCGCCAGCACTTGGCTGGATAGCGCTCTGAGTGACCATCCCGCCGTCTCCGGCGACATTTTCTCAAGCCGCAAGTTACATTATGTAGTCTGCCGCACACTAGCCAGAGACGGTGGCTGTGGTCCAGCGTGTCCGGCCTCCAGCGGCCTGTTGGCGCAGGACTGTGGCCCAGCGCGTCCGGCCTCCAGCGGCCTGTTGGCGCAGGACTGTGGCCCAGCGTGTCCGGCCTCCAGCGGCCTGTTGGCGCAGGACTCGCGCTTGCAGAGCTCAATCCCTATACACTTATAGCGGCTTATGTAAATGTTCGGGTAGAGCTGCGTGTTCCCCTTGCTTTTGTAGGCGTTTTCGTATGCATCGCCTTTTACCAGGTTGTTTACGACACACGCTACGGTTCTTTTATATCTATGGTTCACAACACATCGGGCGTTACGTCATCAGCACTTGGAGCTCTCAGACACCCAAACCATCACATTACCCCGTGGCTCACCTTGACCAGGTAGGCGATATGACCCGTTTTCATGGCGTCTGCCGGGTGAATCCATGGCGGTTTGGTGTTGCCGTCTGCAAGAGAGAATGGCCGGTGTTAGAGGGGCTGACACCGGCGGCGGGAGACGGCCGGAGATGGTTGGAGATGGCGGGAGACTGCCGGAGATGGCCGGAGATGGCCGGAGATGGCGGGAGACTGCCGGAGATGGCTCCATCCGGGCTCAGCGGCGGTGTATGCGGGGCACCAGGCACCGGCCGCGGGCGCGTGGTAGGGGGATGCGGGGGGATGCAGGGGGATGTAGGGGGATGGAGGGTGTGGGGCACAGGTCATGCAACGATTTAGGTCCGGTCCGGGACTACGGTGCTGCATGGAAACCCGCCTCATCAAATAATTTGCAAGGATAACTGTGCAAAAATTGTGTCTCTGTCTCTGAAAATGCATGAAGCTGCAACCATTGAATCGAAAGGTATTGGATTAGTATTACTAATCCATCCTAAGCGTTCCCGGTTATGCCAGACCTCCCCAGTTGGCGAGCACCAGCCTGGCCTGCGGTCCGGTTCGCACCTAGCTCGACAGCCAGTAGGTCCATCCCACCTATCGGCGCTGCGAAAATCGGGTTCATGGAGCGGGTTTAGTAAGCTATCTTCAAAAGCTTTATAAATATCCTTTTGTCTACACGGCCATCGGTGGCTCGCTTTACGATAATGCAAGAATAGAAAGGCCAGTAGCCAGTGTACTATGACAGCATGCGTATGATGCAAGGTGTGCGTGTGCGCAATCCGTTCCTGCTAAGATTTTTCAACGTCAGCGACCCTGAAAACCCAGAAGACCCTGAAGGCCCTGGTGAGAAGTTCTGAAAACAAATCCACATTCCGAAACATAGACTGTTCTTTCCCGGTCAGCGAAGCTGTTTTTGGCGTTTGGAATCAGCTGAGAAGATGTCCTGGCTGACCTCTGGAGCCGCCGTTGGCTCCGTGCGGCCGCGGGTCACGCCGTGCCGGGCGCGGCGCTGCCGGGTGTGACGCCTGGCGGGCGCGTGAGGCGTGACAGGCCGGCGCGGCGTGACGGCGCGGCCGCTCTGGCGACGCTGACGCCGCATGAAGTCAGAGGTCGGGACCCGCCCGGTCGCCAGACTACTTCCCGTCCAAGGGAAACCCACGCTCTCTAACGTGGCGGGGATCAACCCACGCTCTGGAACGTCTCGCCGGCCGTGACGTCATCACAGCTCCATGAAAGTTGGGCACTTGGGGTCATGACACATGCAAGACCACATGTATCCACTACAACCGTCGTGCTCCGGATACAGGATCGTATTTCTCTGACCTATAGTTGGAGGTACATTGACGGTACATTTACGTTCTGGCCGTCCGAAGAAGGAGGTCTCTGAACAACGGCTTCGCACCGGGTTCATGACCTCCTGTTTTGGGCCTCCTGATCAGTCACGGCGGGCAGCATATTTAGACCACTGGGCAGCCCCGAATACGCGCTCAGTGTTGGCGCGACCCACTTGTTTAAGGCAATGTTTTACTTTTACGCACAAACGCGCGCGTACACACAAAACTACCGCAGTGGAACAAAAAGGTACCCTGGCTATGATGTACTCCTGGCCCCTGCATATTTAAGTGAGGAGCTGTTCCTGTTTTCAGCAGTGGCCTTCGCACGGGAGGATGTGCGCTAGAGAAAGAATCGTGGCCAAACACTTGAAAGGCGTCCCTCTGATGACCACCGATATTTACCTTCATTTGTGTGCTGGGGATGTTTCAAAACCCAGCATAGCTTGCATTTTACCAGCCTCGTCAAATCTCTCCCGTCTCATGCCTTGAGCAACGGTAGCAGATGAAGACAGTGCCAGGTGCAGGGACCAGGACTAGGACCAGGACCAGGATCAGGACAAGGAAGCGAGTCAGGGCTGGGCGTGGATGGGGACGCGAGGCTTGCAGGAGCCGGCGGACGGCCGGGACATCCTGGACTCCAGCTTCAGCCGGGGCTCCGGACTTCAGTATCAACCGGATACTCCAGCATCAGCCGGGACTCCAACGTCAGCCGGGACCCCAGCATCAGCCGGGACTCCAGCGTCTGGTGGATCTCCAGTATCAGCCGGGATTCCCAGTATCAGCCGGGATTCCAGAGTCAGTCAGGATTCCAGCATCAGTCGGGACTCCAGCATCAGTCGGGACTCAAGCATCAGTCGGGACTCCAGCATCAGTCGGGACTCCAGCATCAGTCGGGACTCCAGCGTCAGCCGGGACTCCAGCGTCAGCCGGGTCTCTGGCCGGGCGCCGGCGGACGGCCCTGGCGCCGCACCCTGTGCGTGGCTACCGCCGACTGGCCTTCGGCAGAGATTGTCTCACGATAGTCCACAGTCGCCGTTTGGACATGGTCATAGATAAGTTGGGACAAGGTACCAGCTAAGCCGATACCTTTGTCACTGTGTGGTACCGCTAGCGCAGCGACGTAGCTTTTCGGCAACGGATACTGATCACTGGGCATTGTTGCTTGGCTACCGCCGGACTAAACACAGGAAGTGTTTGCGAGCAAGTGGTGTACGCCTAGATCTATCGGTTGCAAAGACGTCACGGACGCAGTGCAATCAACCGGTTGAATTAATTCACTTGATTTCTGCAGTCTTGCCTCAAACACGAGTGCACTGGCAACCGACCAGAGCGTCCTCGCGTCAAAAGGCTCTTGGCACCCTCTGTCCACTGCTCTCCTCGACGAAGTCGTAAGATGGAGGCTCAACCAAGACGTCAGAGTAATTCTTGAAACACGATCGACCGTGGAAGCAGTACAGCACCTCCATACGGCGCGACATTGCGATATCCGTAACGGAGCGAGCTTGACGCTTGACATGCATTCCACTTCAAAGAGTGTGATCCATTTAATTCCAAACGTGACGACATACCCAGCTCCCTGCAGCACACACGGCGCCAGCTCGCCGATGGCGTTCGGTGACGGTCGTTAGCATTCGGTGGCGTTCGGTAGCGTTCGGTGGCGTTTGGAAGCGTTCGGTGGCGTTCGGTAGCGTTCGGAAGCGTTCGTTAGCGTTCGTTAGCGTTCGGTGGCGTTCGGCAGCGTTCGGTGGCTTTCGTTAGCGTTCGTTAGCGTTCGGTGGCTTTCAGTGGCCTGGTGGCAGCGTAGTACACCGCAGCGACCTCACAATATGTCCACATGTTCACACACATGTCCACATGTCACATGTCCCACAATAGAGTGTGCTCCCAGCCCGACCACTCCGTACGGACTCTTGTGTCGGTAACTGACCACCCCGGCCGGCAGTATGCCCCTCCAAACCAGCCCACTGTCGGTCGGTGACTGACCGCCATGGCCCATTGTCGGCAGGTTCAGACCGACCCGTTGTCTACAGGTAGCTGACAATCGTGGTCCGCTGTCGGTCGGCAACTAACCACCACGGCCCGTTGTCGGCCGGTACAGAGCGGTGCCGGACAGACGGGCCTCGGGCGGCGCGGCGCGCTCAGCCGGCGCCTGTCGCCCCCGGCCATAATCAGGTGACGAGCCGGCCGCGGCGACCGGTACACATGTGCGCGCGCGGCGGCCGTGACGCTCGGCCCCGGCGTTACGCGGCCGGCCCCGTTCCGCAGCTGTCGCGCGCTCGAGGGAGCCACCAGTAGAGGCGCTCGCCTGAGCCGACGCCTGCCGAGAGACACCGCTCGGAGCGTCAGCCCGCGCTCGTCCTCCGTCGAGGGGGACGAGCGTGAGCGACCGTCGAGAGGAGTCCCGAGCATACTGACCGACGGCGGAATGATGATCGGATGTCCACCGCCCACGACCGTCAGCGGCAGGCCTGATGATGTCTTCGAAGCTACCTTCGGCCGGCACTGACGAGACGAAGAGGTGGCTCTGACTCTGGTATATACACCCGGCGGTGCACAACTACTCTGTCCTTTATACCGTCTGGCGCCCAACTACCCTGGCCTTTACACCCGTCTGGCACACAACGACCCTGGTCTTCACACCATCGCCCGAGGCACAACGAATTCCCTTCTACTGGTATCAGCCGTTAATCTCGTCGCGGAAGCGCAGCGAAGGTACCCACCTCAAGCTGGTGACCCCTCGTAAAAGGAAAACGGCCATAATTAACACGATGCTGAGTGAGTGAGCGCATGTCCCTTGAAAGAACGCTAAAATTAAGCTAAAAACTGTGAGACGCATGAGTGATGATACCAGAACCAACAGCATAATGAGTGGCTTTGTTGACGATAGACATGACCATGAAAAAGCACCACGTTCGTCTGGACTAACATTCTCCAGAACAGGGACGCTGTTCTTTCACCGCGAGTCAAGGCTGTCTAGGAACCTCTCTCGTCTTTCTCTCTCTCCCTCTCCCTCTCTCCCTTTCTCTGTGCCATGCTCTCAGGCCGCAGCACGGTGTTAAAACGAGACCGGTAAAGCGGAGTGCAAAACGGTGCCGAGCATGACGGTAGCTCTAGGAAGCAGCCATCCCCGCGCCACGGCACACGGCCCGAGATGCACCAGTCGCGATCCGCCAGTGGCGTCAGCCGTGCCGCGGCGGCCGCCCGGCCAGCGGCGCAGGATTGGCCAGGTGAACGTGACCACCGGCCGGCACCGCTCCGGCGAGCTGGCGCCAGAGGATCGCCCTGTGGCCGGCTGCCAGCACCGAGCAAGGCCCGCCCACGGCCACGGCGGGCACGCGAAGCGAGCCTCATGGGCCCGGGCACGAATCGAGCCCCACGCCCATAGTGAGCCTCATGGGCCACAGCATGGATCGAGCCCCACCCACCTGGAGCGCGTCCAATGGGGGCAACACAAAAACAACTCAATGCGTGGAGAGTGAACATTTTAGGCTGGGACACATTTTACACGCCAGCCTAACGGACGGCGACACATTGTCAACAGTCCGCGGTGACAATGGACACCTGCTCGCCACGAGGGGCAGTGGCGGAGTGACTGGTCAAAGGTTGGAGTGCAGACAAGGACTGAGAACAACTGGCTTCGGCGGGCGGCGTTGGGATGCTGTGGATTTAGACGGCTCTGCTCCCTGACGAGAACGCCACACCAAAAGCAGCTGCTGAGACGGAGCGGTCTCTGAAGCCCTGCGCAGCGGCCGGAGCTGGCCTCCCTCCAGTTCAGCGGGGACACTATCTGAGCGGGATCGTGGAATGTGTGGGGCGTCTGGCTCCAGCTGCGTCACGGTGGCTTAGAAAATCCCAAAGACGTGTTAAGTGGTCGCTGCGATGTAACCAAGTGCCGCCACTAGAACAGGGGGTAGTTCTATACAGAAAGTGGACCAGTTATACGGGCACTGGATGAGTCAGACGAGACCTGCGTGACCTTGGCACACAACATGGGAGCCGGAGAGACGAGCATCACGGCATCCGGGGATAGACACAGGGCAACCACAGACATAGCCAAACCAGACATATAAGGCTGGAGACGGGAGGGCAGATGCTCAAAGACAAAGGCGATTTTACACGGATTGCAAGCATTCCAGAACGCAGCGACTGAACAATTAACAGACATCTGAAGTGGGGAAACGATATTCCTGCAATGGATACGCTCTCGCAGTTTGAAGGCTGTAATCCTAGTCGAGGTAAGCTCGGGTGATAGGTGGCGTCCCTAAATGGTTGCATGCTTACCCCGCAAGCCGACTGTCAACCTTACTAGAGTCTAGCGAGGAACGATGTGCGATGACCTTCCTGAATGGTCACGTACCCCTTCGCCACAAACTACCCGCACCAAATCCTGCGGCAGCCCACAACGGCTCTCTATCCCGCAGTGCAGTTGGCCCTCCAGTGTTACAAGGGCATGCGTCCTTCAGTGCGGGCCGTCCGCAACCTTGGCGCCTTTGTTTTGGGTCAGGGGAAGTTGCTCAAGGCTGCACACGCGACGCGACGCGGCCCGGACCCGGGCCCGGGAGCCCAGCTGTCCTCGCTAGTTCGTGACTAGGGCGGGGTGGCATCGGACACGGGATGGGCTGGGACCGGGAGCCCAGCTGTCCTCGTCAGCCAGTGACTGGGGCGGTGGCGCCGGGACCGGGAGCCCAGCTGTCCTTGCTGACTCGTGACTAGGGCGGGGTGGCATCGGACACGGGATGGGCCGGGCCCCGGAGAACGCTCCGGGCGACCGGAGAACGCTCCGGGCGACACTCACTCTGGTTGTTGCGCTGTAGCAGTTTGTTGTTTTGCGTCCATCGCAAGATGGCCGAGTTCCTCATGGTGGCGGTTGGTGGTGGCCGGAGGCGCTCTAACCCACTCTCTTCCCCTCTCTCTCTCCCTCACTCTCTGTCTCTCTTTTCTCTTCAGGTCACGGCTGAGACGGTGGTGAGCTGGCGGCGGCGAACACCGCTTCACATTCTCTGACGTGGCCACCTGGAATGAGCAGACGGGATGCCGTCAAACACACCGGTGTTCGGGTGCTCGTCAGCGGCGTCGGCAAGGCCGCCAAAGTATACAACGTCGTGCATAAAGCTTGTATAAAAATGCTGCTGGCCCATGCAACATAACTGCGTTGAGCTTTTATGGACAGCAATACGTAAGAACCGACGACCCACCAACCACCCTAGCAGGATGGGCTGCCAAGACAGGCCAAGCCGTGAGGAACTTGTTGGAAATTAGGCTTGAGGGTACTAGAATATTCAACACGGAGACTTCGGTTCAACATCCGCTTCATACTCCCACTGATGAGCGGTGGCGTTTTCAAGAAGATCACGTAAGTCAGGCCTGACCTTTGTAACGGTCTCATCTGTATGCTCCTTCCACAAGGTCAAACAGAGACGCTTGGGAACATCCGCGCCGTGACTGTGTGTAAACAGTACCAAGCGCCGGCCGGCACCAGCGTGGTGTCATCTGGTGCCCCCTCCCCTCCTCAACAGAGGCGGCCGCCCGGGTCACTGCCCCCCCCCCCCCCCCGCCCCCGCGCCGCTACGCGATGTCACCAGTGCACAGCGGGGCTAAAATCTGGCCCAGCTGCGTCTCCTGTTCACGTTTGTTGGCGGTGTTTTGAGATGGGGTGTGAGAGGAGGAGGCGATTCATGTCTAAGCTCATACACCCGTGTCGTTCTTAATAGTCCGACTGACCGCAGCTCTTTTGGTGGCGAACATAAAGAGAACGAATTTATTTGGCTGACAACACTCAACGACATGGAATGACATGCGAACCTACGAGTGATGATTGAGCCGAAAGACTTGCATTGGAGTTTGTGATGCACTGGACATATGAATACATGAATATATATATATATATATATATATATATATATATATATATCGTGGTGCTTTCAGTAGAATGATACCCCCAACCTGTAGACAGACAGCAAAATAAGCCGCGAACGATTCTTCTCTCTTGACATACAACGGAAAACAGAAGGGAAATGCCACAGTTATGTTCAAAACACAGTAAAATATTGTAAAACCTGCTTCAGACATTTCACACCAGGCTTGACATATTCAAAAGTCGACTCCAAAGCATCTCTGGTAAGAGCCTCTTGGACGCGCAGTAAATCGCCTGGCAAGAATGTGAGGAGTGCCACATGGGATCTTAGAAGTGAAAAACTTCCTTAAAAGATTCATTAGTACGCGGGGCATGTGTATACAAGTCACTTCAGAGCCTTGATGTTACATTCCTCGTTGCTATGTCGTATCTATGTCCTTTCCTCGAGCGGCATTCCGTTCGTTGCTCGAGTGGTAGCACGACCGGAGTCAACCTGATGTATGATATATTGCGCGCATTACTCACCCAACAGTATGCGATGGGCTAATCAATTGAAATGAAACCGAAGCAAGCTTCCATAGAATGTCTATAATAGCGAGGAAGTATCTAAATATGGCATTTCAGACATTGCAGTAACTTGGCCTCGATATGCCAGCGTTCCCGTCACGACTAGTCGAGAGGTCAGTCAACAAAATGTGTCCGCGGGAGGCATGATCCCATTGCCACCTCTGCACTAGGCTGCGGGCCGGACGAACAGGGGAACCTAGGTCAGGAAGGGAGAAACACACCCGATGTTAGCGGGTCAATGTTCTGTGGGATTTGTGAACGTAAAAACCGCCGGCCCGCGCTCTGCAGACTGCGGTAGGCGGTTTTTATCCGCTCCAGGCAGCGCTGCGCCACTGCGGGCGGGCGGCATCCCCGCCGGAGCGAGCCGGCGCCTCACCAGGTGACGCCAAGGTCAAACCTGGCCGGAACATAACAATGGCCGCCGCGCCGACGACTGCGTGTCACGCTCCTCGGCCAGGGCTAGGCTTCAGTGACGTCACTGCAACAGCTCGGCTCGCAGCATTAGACGCTGAAGATAAAAAATAGGCAAAAACTTAGCAGGCTGTCTAAGGATTCATCTACTGACCCTGGTAGAAATGACTATGTGGATAAGACGCTATGTCATTGTCTACAGAGCTGTCGGGCCTGCCGGCCTCGGCCCGGCCGCCGCGGGTTCGGCGCAGCTCGCGTGGGCCGCCGCGGGTTCGGCGCAGCTTCGCGCGGCCGCCGCGGGTTCGGCGCACAAAAGCGCTCGGCAACCGAGCCACCGCCGCCGCCGCCGCCGCCGCCCGTGCGCCGGCCAGGCCGATATAGGGCGCGTTCCAGAAGTGGTCCAGCGGCGGCGCGCTGCCGGCCGTGCAGCGGTCGGTCGCAGCAAGCTAGCCAGCCAGCGAGACGCCAGCGTGACCCGGCCGGCGCCGAGGCTCGGCGGCTAGCTGGGGACAGCAGCCAGCCAGCGAGACGCCAGCGTAACCCGGCCGGCGCCGAGGCTCGGCGGCTAGCCGAGGACAGCAGTCAGCCAGCGAGACGCCAGGCTCGGCGGCTAGCCGAGGACAGCAGCCAGCCAGCGGCGGACTGGGCCGTCCAGCTGCAGAGGCCGTAAGGCTTGGATCGCCGCTGGCGGGAATGCTGAAAACCGGCGGAGTATCGAAGGCTGTGAGCTGGCTCTGGACAGGCCGCGGCTTCCGACGGCGTTTCAGCAGAGGAGGTCCGGCTCGGCGCCGGGGCTGCTGAGGCGGCTCAGCAGCGCGCCCACAGGAACCTGTCCGCTCGCCGCCCCCGCCGGACGCGGCCAAGACGTTCGGGGAAATGGCGCGCCCATCTCCGCGTCGCAGTCCGACCGGTCAGGCCGCTGCTCGGCGCATGCCGACCGGCGACTGGGGAAGCCCGGGTACTCACCTGACTAGCAAAAAGATGAGAAAAGACGCCGAAAAACGAGCGGCGGACCGAGAGAACTTGTTTAATGCGTGCATGCAGGGAAAACAGACACACAATGATGGTAACCGAACGTGAGTCAGCGGAAGGACGAAGAAAGGAATGAGCAGTGATGGAACCCTCTAGACATACTCCATCGAGGGAGGAGCTGATCAAGATTTCACAACGGTTCATAATAAACAAAATGACGTAACATGTCCGTTCAGAACAACGGGGGCAAGCATGTCAGTAGGCATGAATGAGTGTCTTTTCGTATTGGCCGCAAAACGACCGCTGCATTCAAAGTGCTCGCAAACCGAACTACCGAATATATGTATCCATGCACGCGTGTGGATGTATGCGTATATGAAAACGTGTAAGCAAATATGAATGCGCATGCAAGTTTTGAAAGATGTGTGCGCGTATGCATGTGTTTGTGTGTATGTGTGTGCATCTGCAAACGTAAACTTCTCACAGACGGCCTTCCACGTCGGTGCGCGCGTTTTTAAGTCGATCTCGTTATAGAAGTGTGTCACCGGTCCGTGTAGAAGTGTGTCACCGGTCCGTGTTTACCGGTCATCCGTGCTAACAGGCGCAGGATAGATCATATTGTCAGAATTGCGAGCAAACAACTGGCTTTGTGTCTTCACTCTGGTCGCTGCTCGGGAACGACTTGAGAACTCTAAGCGGCGTACGAAGTGTTAATGGAATAGCATTCCGCGCGTATATCGCCCTGTATGAAACTGCTATCGCTTAGTATTCCCGCCTGCAACGGGACAATTACAGACTAGTCCGAAGCAGCGTGCGATTGTGTGTGTGTGTGAATGCACTCGCTCACAACAGAAGTGCGTGGTGTGGTGAGATGAGGTTTAGAGAGTGAGTGAGTGAGTGAACAGGTATGTGAGTGCGTATTTAGGTGTGAGGTGAGTCAGTGGGTGTGAGTGTGGGAGCGAGTAAGATGTAAGTAAATTATTAAGTGAGTGAATGGATGCGTGGGTGTACAAGCGAATGCGTAAGGGGGTGTACATGTGCGAACGAGTGAGCATGCTTGATTGGGTGCTTACTAGACGATTGAGAGGAAAAAGAAAAATAAGTGAACAAAGCAGCAGGAAAACAAAACAAAAGAACCTCATTGATAATATCAGCAACGCATGAAAGTGGTGAATGTCTTGCCGGACATAAACGAGTGCAATCCAGCGTCAGCCGACAGTCCAGCACGTCCACGGAAGTCATGCAGAGCGAACAAGCCAGCAGGACCAAGACCCTGAGACGGCAGTGCGTCGGGTCCAAACAGTACCGCTCCTCTCCGTCACCAGGACCGGTGGGCCAGAGACGGGGCCGCCTGAGCCGCCCCAGCCGAGACCAGATTACGCCACCTGTTCCCTTCGTCTACCGTCATGCAAAACGTTACCGTTGCCGCTGCACCTAGATCGAGGCGCTGCCACCTCCGCCCCCCCCCCCCCTCCCCCAGCCCACACACTTCTTAGGTTTGTTGTCGTTCTCGTAAGAAGAACACGCGAATCGTAGAAGACTTCGGGTTGCCCTGCCCACGAAATCACATGGGACAGATCACATGTCTTTTGTAGCTGGCCGTTTTGGGCTGTTTTGAAGGCAAGCGCAACGTCATTCCAATTACGGTTTATTACGTTGATGGTTAGTGCTTTTCGTCATCGCTGCTTAATTACATTCACTGGCGTTTCCTCCGTATAAACCGGAATGCTCGTGATGCATCATTTTGGATATATAGAATATTTTGCATATGCAGAATAAATCCACGACGACATGAAGAACGGACTGACGGACAGTGACTCAAAACAACAATGAGTCATCAGATGTCTGCCCAAACCGTTCCAATACTGATTTCACTTATCCGCAGCCCTTGATCTCAGTGTGAACCACAACGCCATAGCAGTACTAACTCCAGTCCCAGCGAACCACAGCTCCAGACCCAGTGAACACACGGCTCCAGACCCAGCAAACACACGGCTCCAGATCCAGTGACCGCCCAGCGACCGTCTCAGTTGCGGTCCCACCGCTCCTAGTCCCACCTGCCCTCTAGCTGTCCCAGCCCGGTCCCACCTGCCGGGGACAGTCCCGCCTGTCCGCCGGCCGGGCAGCCGGTCCGGTCCCACGCGGCCCATTACGACGGCGCGGGACCGTTACGGCCGTCCGGCGGCGCGGGTCGCGTCACACTCGGCGACGCCGTGCCGCGCCATCCGGCGGTCACACCCCGCGTCGGCTGCGCGCGGGCAGCGGCTGCGCTCACGGCTGCCCTGACCCTGGCCCGCTCCTGACCCGGTGTCGCCCGCCTGTGCAGCGTCGCCGGGCTCCGGGGTCGGCCGCTCCTGACCCGAGCAGCAGCCGCCTCCGGGCCGGTTGCTCCTGACCCGAGCAGCAGCCGCCTCCGGGCCGGCCGTTCCTGACCCGGGCAGCAGCCGTCTCCGGGGCGACTGCTCCTGACCCGAGCAGGAGCCACCTCCGGGCCGACCGTTCCTGACCCGAGCAGGAGCCACCTCCGGGCCGGCCGCTCCTGACCCGAGCAGCAGCCGCCTCCGGGCCGGCCACTTCTGGCCCAAGCAGCAGCCGCCTCCGGGCCGAGTCAGAGTACATTTTTGTTGTTTCCGTTAACGTCTCTGCAGCCGATAGGTTTTCCCCAGCGCGAAAATGATGAAATAAAAGCTTGCAATTAGCACCTAAGGTCTATTGACTGTCGCCCGTAGCAGCGCTTCACGGTGCCAATGTCAGACCATTTCTATTTGAGACGATAAACCCCGGGTGCATTGCAATTGCAGGACAATGTTGTTTTCAGTAGATGAGGCATCGATGCATGGAAGCCGGTCTTTACCCCCTCCTCGCCCTCCAAAAAAGAAAACGAATGGCTGGATCCACGCTGAGCTGTGCAGCGCTGCCCTCCACAGTCACAGACAGTGTTGGTTTAGTCCTCGTTCCCCTGTCGCTTTGTCCCTGTCCTCGGTAGACGGGTCAGTAGCCTAGCAACATTTTATTGTGGAGAATGTCGGATGAGGCAAAGGGCGACGGTAAAAAGGGCAAGAAGGGCGCAGGACGGAAGCAAAAAGCCAGAATGTTGGTAATGACTGTCGTGATGGGGACGTCAAATGCGGACCAATGGCCCACTTTCAGGCGTTTGTTGCGTGAGCGCTGGCCTCGCCATCCCATGGTGAAATTCCGGGTCAACGGCAACATTTTGCGGCGAAAGCTTAACGTGCCACAGTGCTCGGCACGATCAGTTGCACCCTGTGACGTCACCCGACCGGGACATCTCCAACTTCCTTCCAGTTATTTTTAATCTCTTCAACAGATGCTTAGGAATCTTGGCGGAGGTTTCAGGAAGAGTGGTACGTTTATGATCATAATAAGTGCAATCAGATGTGAGATGATAATGACATGTTTTCATACACAAACATTCGTAGCGAACTTCTTCCAAACAACTTCAGCAATGATTAAGTCTTCGGTGATTATCTAACCCGCCGTATCGAAGGCGTAATCTCCCACATAGGAAGGCTTCAGACAATTTTTGCACCGTTTGCAGAACTTACGCTGCAAAGGAAAGGGACGTTTTCAATATGTCCAAATAACGACCCACATATTTCAAGGAAACTGTACGGTAAACTGGAAATAGTGCGTCACAGTCAAGTGGCCGCTTTCAAGAGTTGTTCGTGCCTTCTGATAAATTTCTGAAGTGTTCGTCTAAAAAGTCGGTTTCACTTTCACAATGAACATCAGTTTCTGCTGCATGGCCCACCCAGGAAGTTGTTAACTACCCTTCACACATTCAAACTGGCCAAGAAAAAACGGTCCAGAAAGCTTCCCAGGCACCAATTTGATTGATACCGATTAGGATCATTAGTTCCCATGCTAAACCAATGAGAGTTCCACACCAGTGCTTTTAAATTGGGATATTATGGGCCCGCAAGACCAGGCAAAGAGAGTAGCTGTATTCATCGAGACCGTGATACGACGTGACCGTCTGTCCGGCTTTAAGGAAGTGCCCAAGGTTCCGCAACAAAGTATGCTTGATCCCATGGGTGTAACCACTGGGAAAGGTTGACGGAGAGCAGGGGCGAATCCAGAGAGGGAGGGGCATGAGGCCATGGCACTCCTTGGGCCTCCATGAAATCTCGGTGCCCCGAAAGGACACCAAGATCTCACTGTGAAGAGGCACCAAACCTGCATTTCAAAACCACATGCCTTTGACTTGCAAGAGGCTCCGGAGTTCCAGAGGCACCGCAAATGACACCAAATCTTCATTTCCGAAAAAACAAATTCTAGGGGAGCCAGCGGTTCCTGCAGTGTCCCTGCCCCTGGCAGAACACTTACAGGCGGTGGTGTGCCACTGGTTCAGCGAGAGGGCTCCTACATGGCCTGGAGAGAGTGACAAGAGTGACAATGACATTTAGACGCGGCAGTCTGCAGCGAAAGCGACCAGTGTGATTCAGTGAAAGGAGGCGGCAATTAGTGGTATTGTAGCTCATTCCAGAGATTCCAACATTTTGTAAAACGAATGAGTTGGGTTATCAGAAGCCTGAGTGGCCACTAAGAAGGTAATGAGGGAAAACTTACGATGAAGACGTTGACACTGCCAAGTAGCAAGATAATTGGGTGAGAACACAAATATTGTTACCCCACCTCGTCTCATGACGTGTCAATTGGTGGGCTCTTTCTTCATGGCGATTAGTTTGGTTTCATGGCGTTGCGCCGGCCGAGTTAAATGGCGGCGGCCACACCGAGGGAAGCGCAGCCGACCGCTATCAGAGCAACGCTTCAGGCGGATCGCTGCGCCAAAAGAAGCCCATTCCAACAAGGACCTGCCAACGGAGCACCTATTGCCGGCTGTACCCGGCTGCTCGGTCTGGTCGCGCCGGGGACCAGACCTTGCCCAGACCAGACCTGGGACCGAGGTTGGGGCAGCCAAGTGATCGAGGTCGTCCCGTCCAGAGTCGCCGTGTGCAGACCCGCCCACGGGTGACCTGAACGCCGCAGCTGGACAATAACCCAGCGACACTGGGTGAACTGGCGGCCCCTTTATACAGCGCCCGCCTTAAAAATATGTCATACTAACCGCGGTGACGGTACGGTTAAGACTCCACGGGGCTCCGTCAAGCTCGTTTTGGGCCCAGTCCCTAACATCATGCGCAGCCTTGTCACCGAGGCACAGCACGAGCTATTCGCACGCAATTTGTCCCATCCGCGTCCCGCATAATATCGCTCTCACGGAAGCGTTCCGCCGCTTACACGACGACAAGCAAGGGAAACCTTTCGCATTGAGAAAAGAAGCATGCGCTTTTTCTTCACTTTGTCATTCACGTGGTGAAGCCTCGTGCTTATCGTGGGTAATCAAGAACTGGTTTCATTACAATGGAGAGGTTTTCTCTCTCATGCGTGAAATCGCTTGCCACGCCTTTTGTCTTATGCCTTAAGTTACATCATGGAGGAACTTCCGCTTAATCGTTCGCAATCCTCGGCCGGTGGCTATGCAGCCCGGCCAGCCGCCATCCACGACGTCTCAGACCTCCCGCCCGTCACCCTCCTGCTCCTTTCATAGTGAAACAGCTCCGCCTTCACACTTAGAGGCTGCTATCACAAAATCAGATATCGTCGCTGACGCCATACCGCTTACACGGATGTCGCCTTGGTTCACCACGAGCTAATTGTACAAAAATACACGGTAGAAAATCGTCCTCAACTTCAATTTTATCTTTGTGTGCATTCTGAAAGTTCCTTTTGATAGAGAGTGATTTTAAACTGAGCGAACAATATGGTGTACAATTCGCTCTAGGACAAGATCATTTCAGTTGAGAGGTTAACAACGATCCTCCCCCCCCCCCCCAGAATAAGAGGAGGCTCGTACGCTATACCCAGGGCATTTAGCATGGTCTGGAGACAAGAATGCGGTTTGGAAAGATGAGTTCGGGCTGTGCACGGGGAAACGACTTAAACCTTTACCACGGGCTCACAAAAGACATGTTTCTTCTCCAACGGAGAGACCTTCACTACACCTTACTCTCTCAGAATGTTTCAACCAACCATTATCCCTCTGAAGTGCTGGTTCAAAAAGTCACACAAAAAGTTGTGAAGGCCTGCTGCCATACTTTTCATCTCGACTAACCCTTCGCCGTGTTCTGCAGCCTAACGACGACATCGACGATTCCACTTCTCGGGAAAATCATTAAAATGTCAGAATGGCAAAAATACCATGCCACGCCATTCTTCTCCACCTCCTCGCTTGATCGTCCGGCGCCCATCGGCCCGAGCCGGACCGTGTGGAGCGTCATCTGAGAAGACCCCTTCGTCTGAGCCGAGCCCCGAGCCGTGTCGAGCCAGCTGCCACAGCGTTTGAGCCCAGTGCCGATGTGCCGGGCGCGTGCCGTGCAGCGCGGCCGCCCGGCGCGGCAGCCGCTGCCAGCCGACCGGGGCAGCTCGGCGCCGCCACAACACGGCGTCGCGGCCGCCGGCGAACCGGTCCGCCGGCCCCGGCGGCTTCCAAACCACCCGCCAGCGGTCCTCAAACCGCGCGGCGGACGGGCCGCGGCGGTCGCGTGACCTCTGGCGACCGGCAGCCAATTGACGGGCGCCGCCTTGTGGCGTGACCTGACCTGACCGCTGACGTCACAGGCGCGCGTCGGGCGTGGGGGCCCTGCCCTTCTCGCAGGTGCCACGCTGTCCCGGAGATCGAAGCGGAAAAGGAGGTCGGTGACTCGTATCTATGGAGAATTTCCACCAGCCCGGCGGGGTGGGCTAGCGGGCAGCAGCAGCCACACTTCAGCGCTTCATCGCTGTGTGCCGGACCACTCGGCGCCAGTGGCCACCGACCCTGCGCGAGCGGTCGGGGCGCCACAGACGGACCGGCAGCTCGGGAGACAGGGCCGGGAGCGCCCGAGCGCTGGGAATGTGAGCGGCCGTGCCTGGCGGCTTGCGAGTCGGCCTGCTTGCGTCACGGCGCTCGGCGCGGGTGGCGCGGCCACGCAGCGGTGGCGACACCTCTGTTGTGACTGCCGGGCGGCACGCCTCTCACGGAAGGGGATAGTGAGTCAGGTTCCGACGACTGGCGCCAGCGCCGAGTTGATGAAGAACCAGACACAATACTGGGAAAGGCTTGGGACGGCGCGTTCATGTCACTGGGTCCTGGGTCCCACCTCTCGCGCCAGGGAAATCTTGTCCCTGTGGTCGTAGCCACGCTCCAGCCCCAGCCACCGCCGGTGGTACGACAGACAGCGCATCAACAGCTCAGGCTGCCGGCCGTCAACATACAGAGCAGACACCGCGCAGACGCCGCCCGCGCACGCTACCGAGGCAGGGCCCCCACCGCTACAGCATTCCGGTTTCGTCCCCCAAGTCCACCTGGCTTGTACCATACTGGCCGCCCGTCCCGCATCGGGCCGGTCACTTCCTTACCTAGAGCGGGCGGGCGTCTCGGCGCTTGGGGCGAGCAGCTGCGGTGCGGTCCACCACCTGACACCAGCAGGCGGGGCGTGCGACTGACTGCTGGCGGCCGGCCGCTTGCCGCTCCGCTCGCCACCAGGGGCGCCGCCAGGCAGGCTGGACCGGCCGGCGGCGGCGCGGCGCGCGCGCTCCGCCGCCGCCGCTGCAGGTGACGCGGCGGGAGGGCTCAGCGGACGAGGGGGAGGCTCGGCCAGTGTGGGGTGGCCGTGGTGAATTGTGTGCTGAAGGGCCCGAACCGAACGTGGACGACCATCGCGCCATGCGCTTGGAAACGCTCCTGAGCGTACCAGGTGAGTTGCTCAAACCCGTTCACCGGCGCGTGCATTTTTTATCCGGGTAAGGTCGAGCCAGGTGAGTCAGTTCAGTTCTGCTCTTTGTCAGCTGTTCCCTGCACTACCACGGACCTGGAACATTAACACCGCAACACAACCTGAACTCACGCACCTGCCGCCTACGGACCGGTACCTGCAAATGCAAGGCTGCTAAGAAGTCTTCAAAAAATATTTGAGGGTGTTATACGTGTGCTGTCGATGAAAGCTGGGAACTAGCCTGAGATGAACATCTGGGTGTCTGTCTGGCCGGATGTCCGGGCAAGATCCGGTGCCCGGCTGCGGCACCACTGACTTACAAATGCTCGATCGAATGTGCTCGGCTGGCGACGACACCATCCGCGCCGTTTCCCTTATCCCGCCGCATGAAGAGACAGACCACCGGAGCCGCGAAACGCGCTTTGCCTAATGCTAGCACATCGAGAGGACGCCGTGGTGTCAACTACAACGGGAACAAAGCCGCGTGAACGACCGAGACGAACGGTGCGCTGCCTGCAGTCGACTGATCGCGGTGGACGGTGCGCTGCGTGCAGTCGACCGATCGCGGTGGATGGTGCGCTGCCTGCAGCCGACCGATCGTGGTGGACGGTGGTGCGCTGCCTGCAGTCGACAGATCGCGGTGGATGGTGCGCTGCCTGCAGCCTACCGATCGCGGTGACTGGTGCGCTGCCTGCAGTCGACCGATCGCGGTGGACGGTGCGCTGCCTGCAGCCTACCGATCGCGGTGACTGGTGAGCTGCCTGCAGTCGACCGATCGTGGTGGACGGAGTGCTGCGTGCACAGTCGACCGATCGCGGTGACTGGTGAGCTGCCTGCAGTCGACCGATTGCGGTGGACGGTGCGCTGCGTGCAGTCAACTGATTGCGGTGGAAGGTGCGCTGCGTGCAGTCGTCGACCGATCGCGGTGGACCGTGCGCTGCGTGCAGTCGACCGATCGTGGTGGACGGTGCGCTGCGTGCAGTCGACCGATCGCGGTGGACGGTGCGCTGCGTGCAGTCAACTGATCGTGGTGGACGGTACGCTGCGTGCAGTCGGCCGATCGTGGTCGACGGTGCGCTGCGTGCAGTCGACCGATCGTGGTGGCGCGGCCGAAAAACGGCGCATAGATGGCCTTGCTAAACCGTTCCCGCCACCAAAATGGCGTTGAACAGCGTCTGGAAAGGCGGCGCATGCGCAGTCTGCCACGGGCGAGCCGCGGCGCTTGACGGATGGGACCCACGACTGCCTAGATGCTTATCGTCCCTCGGTTCCGTCCCGGCAGTGTCCCACCCGCCCCCAAGGGTTTCATCACTTAGCATATCCGGGCGGCCGCAAACCTCGTGACCTTGAGTGATGCTGCTCCCCGGCGCCCGGCGACCTTTAATGCTTTCCTCAGCGTGCCGGGTGGTGCTAATCTGCTGACACCGGTCTCAGAGACAACCGGTCTCAGCGGACCAATGCGCGGCTTGTCCGCCCTTAACACCCAGCACGCAATACCTTTACTTTAGGTTCCACGTGTTTCTAGCAGGAAGGTCACGTAGGCTCATGGCCACTGCGTGCTTTAAATTGTGTCAACGTTTGAATCTGGCTGTGAACTAAACTGACGGCATGAGCAAACGTATCTTACACACCCAGCAAGCAAACTTCTGAATGATGGACTTCCGTGTATCCGTGTCCCGTTGTCTGTCTATCACGTGTGGAACGTCGCTCCCTCGTTGGCACATTTCTGGACGATCGCGTGGCGCCTATGCCTCTGGGTTCTCGCTCCTGCCAATGGCCGGGTCCCCTAGCCGCGCCCCTGTCGCTCACGTCTTCCCGTGTCGTGCCGCCGTCCGTCCCTCCGTCCGTGTCCGGTCTGGCGGGCACGCCGCGTTCGGCAGCGGCCCGCCACGTGACGACGTCGGCCTCCGCCGCCCGTGGCCTCGGGCCGTATCGGGTGTCCGGTCGGCCACGTCCGCCGCCACGGCGCAGCCGGCACGGCCCGGCACGGTCGCCGCCGCCGCTTCCGCTGCCGCCGCCCGCTCGGGGCGGACGCGAACGTAAACGGTGCCGGCCGGCGCACGGCGTCGATTCGCCGAGGACGTCCCCCCGGCGCGTGCCGCGGAGATCAAGGTCACACCGCATTGACCCCGTCCGGAGGGGAGGGGGAGAGGTGAGGTCAACGGCTGACTAGAGGCTGCCATGGCGGGCGGTTGTGCGGATAGAGGCGTCCGGAGGCTGCTGGACTGGGTACAGCTCAGTTGATGTTTTCTGACACTGCGACGCTGCTGAGAACAACATGTTGTGCAATGCGTGGTGCATCGCGGTTTGCGTCATCGTATTGCGTTCCGTTCAAGGCATAAGCTACGAGAGACAAACACGGTTTACGTTTTGGAGACGCTGTTATTATTTATTTGATGCAGCAGATGGTCTTCATAACTCGTGCTTTTACGTTCGCGGAACACACCACGGATATTTATTCTATCAAAACCCAGGCTAGGGCGCAAGTGCATTCATTGCATTCCGCAAACACGCTGCCGTATTGCAAAACATGTGGTAAACATGCATGAATACAAGTATGAAGATTGGAAAGAAAGCAAGGAAGAGGCACATATACAGAGAGAGAGAGGGGAGGGGAGGGAGGAAAAGCGCGACGAAGCGAGAAAGGGGGGGGGGGAGCAAGAGAACAATAGAAGAAGGAAGTAAAAGATCAGAGAAGTAGAGAAAGGAGCAAAGAGAGGGAAGTAAGATAGGAAGAGTGGCAGATGAAGCGCACGCAGCCTGAGATCGGTGTGTGGGCAGACGCAGCCTGAGATCGGCTTCGAAGCAGACACAGCCTGAGCTGGGTGTCAAAGCGGACACAGCCTGATCTCGATGCCGGAGCAGGCGTCTGTGTGATTGGCGCAGGGCTGCATAGGCTGAGTGACGCGATGCAAACAGCTCGCTTCGTATTGCGCCTAACCGCGGCTGCAGCCGCCTGGGCTGGGAGTACGGTGACGCCGCCGGTTGCACGCCTCGGCGAATCTGGGCTGGGAGTACGGTGACGCCGCTGGTAGCACGCCTCGGTCGGCAGCGGCCACCGGGTGTCGATGGCCGGCTGGTGTGTTTTGGCGCCCGTGGGCCGCCAGTCACGCGGACACCTGATCGCGTTTGTTGAGCTCGTGCTGCACACAGCCGCTGCTGTTGGCACTGGCCGCCATGGTAACACAGCCCGCATACTGGTGGCCATTCTAAGCCCATTTTTGCTTGATTAATTGGAGTGAGTAATTGCCCACGTGCTGATATGTACAAGGGACTTGACGAGTTCACGATATTATAAATCATTCGTGACTGAACACCCCGGAACGCACGGATCCATTTGTGCGTTTGCTGATACCCGACGACCCCAGCTGACTGTGTGGAATCGTTTAGGACCGTCATGAGAGGGATTTGTTAAGTAGACACATCAGATGTGCATCACGTACTAGCTTGGGAGAACTTGGCATGGCGGGCAAGGTTGGTAACACGGACGCTTGTCTGGATGTTGTCTTATGCTGCCACCTGACTAACGCTCATCATTTTCTTGTAAGCAGATTTTTTTCTGTTAAGTAAAGGAGTCACTTGGGTGTCACCTATGTCGTTACATCTACCCAATCAACATGCACCCACACTGTCAACATATACACACATTGTAACGTACACAAACACCGACCTAACGTCACACACTATGACATACACGATCGACACGTATGTCGATAGCGTAGGTCACAGTGTGTAATGTTAACGATGTTTTCTGCTTGGCTGGAGGGCGATCTGTTCTGCCAGGCCAAAACAGCAGCGAGTGCTATCCCATGAGAAGTGCATTGTTGTTTGCATGCTCGTGTTTTGTGCTGCTTGCTTTATGTGTCATTTCCCGACACGAAATGTAGAACCAGATATTGCATTTGAGAATGAGAAGATGATGTATCCAAAACGCTAAACCGCGAATATATGAGAAGATGACAGATTCTCCAGGTGAGCTACTTTTTAATGTAACACGTGATATCAAAAGCGACGTTCGAAAGATTGAAAGAAACTTTTCCGACGGCCGACTAAAGCACAAAATGGCTGTGCCTTCAATGGCTTGCATGTATATATATATATATATATATATATATATATATATATATATATATATATATATATAGATATGCTCTCACATTGCACATAAATTGATACATTTTCTGCTTGGACAGCTTCCTTAGTATTTTTCCATCTTTTCAACATCTGTTTTGGCGACCTCTGTCAGATTAAAAAGTAGTTCACAAATAGAAATGTATCGTCTTAGATGCATAGTCGCCACGTAATGTTTTGTATACATCCTTCATCCATGGGTCTACCGATTCTCAAAAACAATATCGGTATCCTCAGTTCATAACAAAAAAGCGGCGCACTTAAAATTGGAGCATAGAACACGAACATACAAACATCCATCGACCTGTCATTGGCTAAGACTGTTCTCTTGGCTTGGCAAGCAAAACTCACTGTATAATCACGCAGAAGACATCAACATCGCTCACATCGACGTACACATTCAGCACAACAAATCATACCATTGCATATCACTGACCCAATCCCCGCGTGGTTACGTTGATTCCATGTTACTTGTCTGTGATTTCTCTAAAGAGCTTATTCAAAAGTTTGATTTAGTTATCTGCTTAGTATTGATACGAGGCCATAAATAAGTACCTTACAGCTTCATAGCGGTGATTTTTTGTGCCATGTGCAGACATTAAAATTTCAGTATGTAAGGAGTACTTTGCGCTTGAGACAGGCACTGTGGCTGCGTTACACGTGGTCTCGTCGTGCCCGTTCTGTGAAGTGATGTGCCCTTTCGTGGCCGGATTAACATACCGCCTGGACTGGTACTGAAAACCTTGTGGAAAAGCCCGGTACCTATAGTAGTATTTCTTGCACATAGGTGGCAGGACACGCCCAGGCCAGGCGTCACGGCAAAGAGAAAGTGAACAGTCGACGGCATAGCCAGCTGCAAGTTGTGCGGACAGCGGTAACATGCCGACCTAGAAGCTCTGAATGAAGCGCCGGTCAAGAATGGCTTTGCTGATTAACTACTCATGGATTGTGGCAGTGCTCCTCGTCTTCAGCCTAACGCGTGAGTATTCTAGCCTCGCTGAGGCAGATGGATTGTCTTTGGACTCCTTGTGAAGAAGAGCTTGCAACGATATTCAGGGGTATCTAGCATGGTTTTCTCACGGATTTGTTATGTTTATAATTTTTTTGGTCCGGCGTGTGCTTGCGTCGGCACCAGACTTTGTAGTGGCTTGTTGGTGCCACTGCGATTGAAAGAGTACATTGTGCTCCAACATATGTATCTCACACAACTTTTGACCCACATGGAATATTTCGGTAGCTGTTCACTGATTGTTTTCTTTCTTTGCTCTCCATATCTCGAAGCAATGCCAAGGTGTGTATCGTGCGTCATCCCTAATGATACCCCGCTCCACCTCTCTGTCACGATCTCCGAGGTTGACCTTGGTGCTGTCCGAGAGCGTATCATGACAAGGATGCGGAAATCGGGCGTGGTGGACGGACAAACCCGCTGGCCTCAGAGCCGCTGACCTCAGAGCCACTGGTCTCGGAGCCGCTAGACTTAGAGCTCCGAAACCCTAAACGGCGGCTCGGACCACCATGCATCTGCGGTGTCGTCGTGAAGGCGTTAGTCAGCGCCATGAATCACTCTTTCCGTTTGATACATTATGCTTATGGTAAAACTAACAGTCACGTGGTTGCACAATGTAGCTAACGCATGCGACGCCTTTCCAGTCTGCTTTCCTAATTGATGGGCCCGCATGTCACGCCAATACGTGACGCATGTGGCATGGCTGGCCCAGCAGCATGTGGCATGGCTGGCCCAGCAGCATGTGGCATGGCTGGCCCAGCAGCATGCACGCCAACTTTCAATGCTATAATCACAATTGCTTTATTTCCCCTTGGAAAAAGCCGCTCTGGAGGCTCTGCCGCACCATCGTTTCTCAACATCCTCCATTGTCGGTCACGTCTTCGGTGACTGCCGCCGACGCCGGATGGTTCTGAACGGCTTGAACGGCACGCGTCGTCAGCGGTAGCCTCATGTGCGTGCGTACAGTCTGTGGAGACTGCAACGTCTCTGCACGCAAGCAACACCAAGTTCGGCCGAAGGGTAGGGCCTCGAACTGAACGGCCGGGAGGAAAGTATGAAAGTGCTAATGACAAGTATAGTGCCGTTGTAGCCTAGACCTGAATTTTTTTCAGCACTGGATGGCCCTAGAGCAGAAAGAAGTAGTTTAGTTTTGGTTCCAACTCTACCGCAAAAACTATGGGGCGAAGGTCTAAAGAAAATGAATAAATCAAGCTGATGGCTGGAGGTTATAGCAAATGATGCCACTCACTCGGAAAATTGGCTACCAGTACAATAGAATAAATAGATTTGATTTATTTTTGTCAATGAATCAGACTTAATATTGAATTTGCTCATTAAGCTGTTGTACAGCAGCCAACACTACTTGTCCATTTCGGCTTTTCATATGGAATATCTATTTCCGGGCACCGTATGATACATTCTGGCATACTTGTTTCAAATTCATTGCCAAGATGTTACGATCCCGATCCCGATCCCAAAAGGGGATTAAGACATACAGCTTAGCATCTTAAAAGCTGGGAAAATGTCTAGCTATGGCAGTGTACAGGTTTTGAGCTACATCCAGCTCGTTTCTTTTATCTTACCTTAGTAAAAGCTTTGATTCTGAAGCTTTTACTGATAAGTTGCACCAGTGTGATCAGAATGCCGGTTCTATCAGTGTACTGACGTTACAGGTGGACCAATCGATATAATTTGTTTGTGCTGTGACCTATTTTTCCCTCTGCAGCCTCCTTCATTTGGTGAAGCGACCTCCTCAGAACTTTGTCAGACCAAACCGTAAACTCAGAATATTTGTGTCAATTTTCGGCACTTCGGAATAGTCCGCGAACATCGATTCGAAAAGGACTGAACGCGGATTCAATCCGACTCGCGCCGCTGACACTCAGTCGTACCGCCTCGCAGATTCGAGTCACGCGTTAACGGTGGAAGCGCCGTTCTCCTGGAAGGGGCTGCGCGGCTCTGTGTCACTGGAGCAGGAGAGCCCCGACCACAACGTTACCATCACCGTCGATGTCACCGTCATGGAGGAGGAGGCCAATGGCACGTACCGGCTGCAGGTCAACCAGTTCCCGGTGGACTACAGCCGAGACGACTACTGCGCCTCAGCTCACCTGGGCAAGCGGTAAGTACCGTCTCGGCTCACCGGGGAAAGCGGTGAGTGACGTATCAGCTCACCTTGGCAATCGGTGAGCGCCGCCTTATCTCACCTCGGCAAGCGGTGAGTGCCGTCTCAGCTCACATCGCCTAGCGGCGAGTGACGTCTCAGAGCAAGTGGTGATGACTTGGAGAAGCTAGCACATACCGTGGTTTGAAACAAATACAGGCTGTTTGAGCAGTAATATTGGCGGTGTTGCTCGTTGCTGGATGAAAACATCTCTGTAAAAATAAAGATTCATTGTCATTTCGGCCACAAACTTTTGTCGATGCAGTACATGAATGAGCTGTGAGTTCCAGACTGCCATGGCTGGTTGGAATTCACCGCACATCCGGAAAAGAGTTCGAAAAAGATTGGTGTCCGAACTATCAGTGTTTCTTTATGTTTAGCCTTGTCTTTTCGATCAACGAGGAATAAGGTAAATGACATTGCTCTTATGCATATGATGTGCTCCTCTTACCTGCACTGAACAGCTTACGCGAAGTTTTGAGCTTTAAGGGAGTGTTCCAAATTTATATGGGGTTTTGAACTGAAATAGCCATATTGAAGACCTTTCTATGCTGTTCACAATCCTGTCCTTTTTAACCGGCGCTCGGGTGGGGGTCAAATTGACCCCCAAAGGGTTTTCTGGAATGGTGTCCGAACATCGCGGCGTGGCCGCACAAAATTTTGCGTAGTTGTAGAAAATTAAATAGCGGATCGTTTGGTCGCAACAATTTGGGTGAACCTTGTAAGGTCACTGACTTACGGCAGGCTAAATTCAGGCTATGGATTCAGCGATGTCAATTTCTAGGTCAATAGTTCAATCTGATGCACAACGGAGTATTGGACGAAGTCACATATCTCTGAAATACTTTTTAGGCAGCACAACACGTCAAGGAACAAATTTATTTGACCTAGGGTCAGGTATGAAGGTCAGACCAAGGTCAACATAAGCCTGTTTTATTACTCTAGGGCTTGCTGTGCGGATAGTTTCTGGTGTTCATTTCAAGTTTATTGATAACAGGAACCGCATTGTACACCTTCCATGTACTTCCTTAAGGTCAGAATAGATCGCTGATGTGAATTTACTCTGGTCAACATTTTGTTTTAGGAAGATGCTGCCCGGTGTAATATTCACCACTTATTCAAATGTAAAACTCAAAGGCAGCCTTGCCTGATTTTGGTCACCATGATCTTTAAAAGGTCAAACGAGGCCAATGACCTTAAATGAGGCCGTGACCTTTTGCTTAGAGCAGTGTTCTAGGTTCTGAGGGCACGTAAGAGACCAGCCTGGAGTTTGACTTTGTTTGACCTTATTCGACACAAAGGGCATGACCTAGGAACCTCAAACTTCGAGCTAAGTGCGTTCACGTACAGGCTAATACACTCGCTGGATTTGGTGTCTCTAGCTCTCTTAGTTCGTAAGATCTTAGCTGGTCAAAGTGACCTCAGACCAACATTAGACCAGTAAGAGTTAGCGATAGCTATGGCCAATTCCATCACATTATGTTAAATTACATTACCAGTTGCAGTACATCACCCGTCGCCCTTGTGACCACGAGAACGACCGCGTCGTACATGGGAGAAACTAGACGTGGCGGCGTCAGACAAAGATTCAATGAGCATCTACCTGAATGGCACCACGAAGTGGAGGAGACAGCGCTAGGAGACCACATGGCAATCTGCCACTTGAGCAAGCAAGCTGACAATGGCAGATTGAAGTTCAGGATCTCGCTGTCCATCGCAAATAACTGTCGCACTTTACGTGTCTCTGTAACATGTTGGTTCATTATGTACTTGACCATGGCAGGCACTTGCCTTGACCATTATAGGCAATGAGCGTCACTTGTGACTCAAGTAATCAAGATGCCCTTCATACAGCAGGCTATCCACGAATTACACATGTCAAGTCATGTTGTTATTTGGTTTGTGTTTGGAGCTTTTTAGCAGTGGGCATTCATTTATTTTTAGCATGAAATGAGGGCACTGGAGTGGGAATAAATCTGCCCCACCAGCCCGTTGTCGTTAAGTTCCTGACAGCCAGAAGCTTTCAGAAACAAGTTTTTGGTGAATCTTCAAACAACAAGGCGTTGCTAAAACTAGAACTCAACCGAACCTGTTAGTAACTGTTCAGTTACAGCCTGACAACGTCGGAGTGGCCGTTGACCGCAATCGCTGGCCGACCTCACCGACGAAAGGGTCCTCGCGGTGCGGCGAGCCCACCTTGAACAGAGGCATGTGCTAATGGAACCATGTCCCCTGATACCGATCTAGAAAAGGTTCATGACTGAGCGCATTCCTCGCTTAGATCGACCTTCCAACCCGCAATGGCAGGTAGTTACCCATCGCCGAAGGCTGGCGCAACACCACGAAGGAACATGACATGCGTCTGTATGTGACTTCACATGTGTTCGTGAACCTGTGACAAACCTCATCATCCATCAGAAGCAGCTGTGTCAGGAAAGTAGCGTTATCGATATACCCAGTTTGCCCTCCACTTGATCTGCCGATGGCCATGGTTTAAATGCAGCCGTGTGTGACCCCAGTCGCCAGCAGCTACGCCATAAACATATCCAGATGCCCTCGTAATGGTGCTGATGTCTCTGGTATCGAACATTTCTTTTCCATTTGTGGCTGCTGACCGACATGCCTTTCGTGGTGCTGCTCACGTCTGACTGCAAGCTGCTTAGCCTAGGGCTGGCATAGGCTGGTATGTGAAACATCAACACCCAGACAGCATTCTCAGATCGTTGTGTGGCGTTAACAATAACGGGGAGGATGGTAATGGTTGAGGGATCCTCCCTCCATCCGCTGTCCATGCCTTGCCACTCTGGAGGTTCCCTCCAGGCCGCGTACTGACATCCGGTGTAGCTTCCAGGTTCAATAAGCTAGCAGGCCTGGATGACATTGAGCTTCCTTCGGACGGACGTGGTTACCATGGAAACAGATGAGATCAGCCTGTTTGGCGCCGACACTCCGTTGGGCCGCAGCATCTCGCTAGACGGGCCCAGAACTGTCTGCTCCACGATACAGGTGCGGCGACGCGCTACCTGCATACGGTGGGGAGTGTGCGGACGCGAGGAACTCCGCCCATTGCATTGTTACTGTGTTTGTTCTGGGGTTCGCAGCACAACTCATCTCTCAGGACCGCGTCAGGTCATAGTATGGTCCTGCAAGTCAGAACAAGGTCAAAACAAGGCCTGCAAGGTCAAAGCCTCAGTTATCTCCGCGAAGGTGCCGCCTTGTCTCTGCTGCCTACCTTAGCAGGCCCCGTAAAAGCATAAGGCAGCCATGGCCCACGCAGCTCAATGTCCGTCCGCTGCTCTGGCAGGCGCCCTCCCTGGAGTACCTGGTGGCGGAGGCTCGCTTCCAGACGCCCGTGGCGGGCACCGCGTTCTTCCGTCAGTACCGCATCAACGGCACGCAGCACACCGGCGTGCTGACAGACATCGCCCACTCGGGCAGCACCAAGCCCACCTCGTCGGAGCACAGCTGGAGCATCATGGTCACGGACGTCCTTGACACTGCTAGCGGTACGGGTCACGGACGTCCTTGACACTGTTAGCGGTACGGGTCACGGACGTCCCTTGACACTGTTAGCGGTACGGTCAATCCTGTCCTGTTGCGTCGACATGGTATCGATGCCGTCCGGTATACCTTGTGATCTACAGACGGTCAGATTAGTTGCATTGATATGCGAAGTCCCGGTGGCTCAGTTGGTTAGAGCGCCTGTCTTCGGATCCACCCGCCCGTGGCTTCGAGTTGCTTTAGGGCCCTCGCTGTTTGCCCTTCACAGCTGTGGCCTGCGGGCAGCGGCAGCGGTCGAGCTGGATGTCAGTTGACGTTTGAGGGCAGAACGGACCGTGTCGAGCATTGTGGCACGTTAAGCTCTCACCAACAAATTCTGCTGTTGACATGGAATTGCGCGATTGGGTGGTAAGGGTCAGGGCTCACACAAGCACTGCTTAGCGTGAGCTCTGATCCCAGAAGTCCAACCATTCAAATGGTTCGGATCAAATCTTTAAAAAATAGCAGCTTGCCACCCACTTGGCCTGCGCTCTATACGGAATCTGAAAAAATCGCGCCCGCCTGGGGGAGGGGAGGAGGGAAAGTTGACTTCTCGTGGAATCTCTAGCTTCCAGACGTCGTATGGGAAAAACAAAGACACCGTTTTGAAGGTCTCATCCAATAATGAAGAGTGTTCCCAAAATGTTTAACCTTAGGTCAAATATAAGCTCACCAAAGGTTACAAAAGGTCAAAAGCGGTCGTTCTGATAGCTGCAGCTAAAAGCTGTGTTAACACGCGCTAGGGTGGGCATCAATTTGACCCCGACGTTTTTTTCCCCGGAAGAATTTCCGAACGGCAAAGGGTAGCCGTGCCAAACTGCTGCATGGCTATAGAGAATGGATTGACAAACTTTTTATGTGAATCATTTGGATGCACTTGGTATGGTCACTGACCTATGACAGGCCAGGCCAGACCATGGCTGTCAGCGAAGGGCATTTCTAGGGAATCGTCTAATGTGATGAAACATCGGAGGGTTAGATGAAGCTATACACATTTGAGATAGTTTCTTTGGCTATTAGCTATGTGGCCTTAGAACAAAAACCAATGTGATTGACCTTCAGTCAGGTATGCAGGTCCGAATAAGGTCAAAAGTAGCCTGTTTTTTTTACTGGACAGTTAGGTTTATGAAATAATTTCTGATGTTCATTTCGAATTTGATAATGATAGTTACCGCAACAGACATGTTCCACGGGCTTTCTTAAGTTAGGGTAGGTCACTGACCTACAATGGCCCAGGTCAGCATTTTTTTTAGGAACATACCGCGTACCCTGACGCCTATTTTAATCGCAAAATAGTAGCAGTGTCGCAGGCATGATGTCACCTTGACCATATAAAGGTCAAACAGCCTCACTTGCCTTAGTTGATCACCCTTGACCCCTTGCTTAGATGGCTTCACGGTGGTATCGTGAGAAGGTCTGGGGGCACTTGAGACACCAGTCTAACGTTTAACCTTGCTTGACTTAATTGGCCCGAGGTCACGACCGAAGAGCCCCAGTTTTCGATATAAGTGAGTTCACAGGTAGGCCAATCAAATCTGCGAATTTGGTGTGTTTAGCTATCTTAGTTTTTGCGATATCAGTGAGCTATATTAACCATCGACCTGAGCGAAGGGTCATTCGGCCCCCGGGCGTGTGTTAACACGCCAAGACGGATATCGAGGACACGGGAAATCAGCGGCTGGACTGCTAGGAGCCCACTGCGATCATTTTGTTCCACCACATGGGTCAGATCAGATCAGATCATATCAGAATTTAGAATGCAGATCAGATCAGGCCATCGTTCAAGGTTGGTCCACCAGCAGCTTACAAAAACTAGAACGAGAAACGAAGTGCTAGTCGGGCGTATGTGACCAGTGCCACCGTTTTTTTCTGTACGACCCCAAAATGGTGTACTGTACATCTGCAGATACTCAAGATCGCATAGTTATTGTATGAATTATATACACACAAATATATATATATATATATATATATATATATATATATATATATATATATATATATATGCATATAATGTCTACGGTGCTTGGAAATAAGTTTTGATAAACTGAGAACAGGTACGTCGGGACTGCAATTATGCGTTCATCCGCTTCACAAACACGGACAATTAGGTGCTTACGCGCATTGTACTTGTTCATCGAGCCTCTCAGCTACTGGCTTGCCGAAGTCATGACCTTGGATGACCTGATATTACTTTACATGTCTTCACATGGCCTCATTATGCTTAGAATGCTTTCACAACATGTTGTTAGTGGAGTATTTGAATTATGCATGGCAAATTTCGTAACTAAACTGCGTGCTTTGATCTCACTATGTGTTTTGCAGAAGGCACCTACAGCTGTAGGTCATGACCTGAGGTAGAAAAGGTTGGCCTGCCTTTAGGTGCCTGACGTCGCCTTTTCTGAAAAATATGAAACACACAAGCTGTAGGCAATATCATACTTTATTACTATGACAAGGTTGAACGATGGAAAATGACCCACAAAAAGTTACGAGTGTTCAAAGTTTTTAGAGGTTGACCTCTTTGACCTGATCTAGATCATTTATTTTCGTAGATCAAAACTTTTAATTTGAAACAACGATGCCAAATTGATGCATATAGAGTTACTGGAAATGCCGTGTTGCTGAGATCGTTCGCTTTTTACCTATGCTCGAAAAACCGTAGCGGATGTCAACTCCCCAGCCGGGCGCGTGTGAATCGCCCACTGTACTGCCCGTCAGACGGTTGGAGCTTTGGGACGCCGCCTGCGTGACTTTCCAATATTGCATGGGAAGTTTGTGATACGTTTAAATTGCCCGAACTTTGTGCGACACGTCTGTATGCCCCAGACAACGCTGCCCTTCGTCAGTTCCAAATATATGTATATGCTAGTTCAATTAACAATCTCGAACGCATTATGTGTTGAGTAATGTCTGGATATAATGCCGGAGCCTTTTTGTCACATGAGATCGCTTGTTTGTTTGTTCTGCTCACTTGTTTGTTCTGCGTTGAGCCCGGTCCTCTGCCGCTGCCAGATGAGATGCGAGGCTCGTGCAACTTCCTTCAGCTTGGTGTACGACCCGACCAGCGCTGACGCTGCCCGCTGCAGCGACGACACGCCACAGTTCTGCAAGGCCGGTGACCTGCTGCACCGACTCGGCAAGGTCAAGGTCACCGGTCGAAGGTCGCGCTTCTCCAAGCAGTTCTGGTCTTCGGACACGCTGGAGCTCCCGCCGCTCAACGGCTACCGCAGCGCGTACCTGGTGCTGTACGAGGAGGCGTACCCGGACTCGATCCTGGCCTGTGCCAAGCTGCGGCTAGGTGCGGCCGCGCACGGCCCGCGCCTTCCTCTCCTACGACGGCGTGCGCGGCGTGGTCGGCCTGAGCCAACGGTCACGCTTCGAGCCCACCCAGCTGCTGCTGAACTATCAGCGGGCTGGCCGGCCGCGCCGCCACCTTCGGCATCCACACGCTGCCCGTGCCGCCGCGCGACGGTCGAGACGCGTCGCCGTGCGCTCGCGTCGCGAACATCTACAACCCGACCGAGGTGGACTGCGGCGCTGACGGAGCCGGCCGGCGCCGCCACGCACGACCAGTACCCGCTGGGAGACATCAGTGGCAAGCACGGCCGTCTCACCGGCCTGGACAGCTTCGAGTCGGCCGTGACGGACTTCCGGCTGCCGCTGTGGGGGCCGCGCTCCGTGGTGGGCCGCTCGCTCGTGTTCACCACCGCCGAGGAGGAGGAAAAGGAGCAGGGGGCACCGAACAAGCCGTGGATCTGTGCCAACCTGCAGGACACGCGCAAAATGGTGACGGCGGCGGCCGTGTTCCGCTTTCCGCTGGGCGGTCGGGTTCTCTTCTACCAGCCCGAGGAGGAGCCCGAGGAGGACACCACCGTGCTGGTGGAGGGTCTGCTCTTCAACGACGGCTCGATGAACGGCTCGGACTGGCACCGCTGGTACGTCAACGAGCTGGTGCCCGGCGCCGACTTCCGCAACTGGAGCGGCCGCTGTCTCAGCGCCGGCGACCACTTCAACCCCTACTCGGTGAGGACGAGAGCGGCACTCGCTGCGCCAAGCGGTGTGGCTGTGTGCAGAATCGTGTTTTGACTTAATCATGTATTCCTTTGAAAACGCATCACATCTGCGACAAGGAAATTGGTATTCACTACATCATACCCTTCTCTGCCCTGAGTTGACGTTTGACAACGGACCAAGCTAATTGCTGACAGACAGGCCCCCGGACCCGCTAGGAAACATATCCCGTTACCGCGCATACGCCAGGCCCCCGTCTAATCTGTAGAGCATGCCAGTCTCCACTGTCCTGTTTGACTGGAACGTGTGGTTCGTCACAACATGCTCGGCCTGTCCGGCAGGTGAACGTGAAGTCGCGACTGTACGACCGCTCGTGCGGTCCGGAGGACATGGGCAACTGCGAGGTGGCAGACATGGTCGGCAAGCACGGCACGCTCAAGCTGGCGGCGCTCCGACGCAAACTCAACGAGTAGGGACGAGTGTTCAGCCCCCTTCCCCGTCTGAGGAGCTCTGTTGTTCGCACTAGTGCCTTCTGTGAATTTGGATCTCTTTACAGCGTTTTTGACCCAGATCATGGTCTTGCCCCATTCAAAGTCTGGGCTGTTTAATCCCTCGAAGTTGTGGTTCTAGGCTTGATGGTCTGGAAGCAGCATCGTCTGGTGACATTTAGAAGTCATGCTGTTGGGAAGCGTGACGTCATTTTATGTCTTGTGCACCATTTGTTAAAATGCACGCCTGACATCTCAAAACCGCTCTTGCATTTTGGACCTGCGACACCATAGCACACGACCAACAACTCACGCCCGTCTCAGCATTACCCGTAACGTGCCGAGTTTGTGCGGTCGGCAGAACTCGGCGGATGTGGACGGACACAAACCTGCCGCTCTCCGGGCCAGCTCCATCATCGGTCACAGCCTCGTCATCCATGACGACAACGGCCCGCGGGCCCGCGGGGACCGCCTGGCTTGCGTCGAGTAAGTGGCTGGTCCGGCCCCGCGCCGGCTGTACGCCCGTCCACGGCGTGGCTGCCCCTCCCCCCCCCCCCCCCTACGGCGTGTCGTACCGTGCACTGCCGTGCCAACGGTGCGCTCGCCCGCGGTGTGGCTGCCCCCCCCCCCCCCCCATGCCGACAATGCGCCCCGCCCGAGATGTGGGTAGGCATCATGGTTATGGCATCGCTGAAATCCCTCGATTTAAGTTTTACGCAAATAATGGTGCGATCAAGCATTAACATGCTGAGCTGAACCACTCACGCACTTATGGTCACAAGCATTGCTGCTGAATAAGTGGATATGCTAAGATATCAGGTATAAATGCCTTTGGTACCCGACTTTCCTTTCAGCTCTCATTCCCACCGCGCTCACCGACTGTTGTCTCCGTGCCACGTGATGACAGAGGGCTATCAAAAAGCACTGAGCTTGATTTTCTTTTCAGGATCATACGACTATTCCGGTATAAAGGAGTGGTTAAGGAATGGGCCTACAACGGAGATAAGAAAGGTGCCATCTCCGGCAAGGTTGAGTTCATCCAGGAGTCTCCGTACAGCATCACCAACACGGAGACGGACCTGATGGGTCTGGAAGGCATCGCCGGAGGCTATCACATACACCTGGTGAGATGGTCGCCGCTCATTCACAGACCAGTGCTTCTCCGCGGCCCAGCACAGCCTGAGTACAGTTAGACACGTGGCATGTGTGCCGTTGGCACATAACGACGCACTCAGCTGCTGAGGCTATATGGCGCCGCCTGCCTCTCACCCTGGCAGGAGGATGGGGATCGCATGGAATCGAATACCGTTCGTCTGGTCTCCCAGACGCGCAGCTTAACCACGGCGCTGTCGGTAACCCGTGACGTTGTACAGGTGTTTGCGTCGTGATATGGTTCTCGAGCTCTCATTTATGTCTGTGGATACCTCTGCTATAATATAAGCAGTACGACCACATACCACCACAAGCGCACGTTTTGTGAGACATGAATCTCCAGTCACTGACCTGACGTTGTGCCTGCCGCCATCCTCAGGTTCCAGTTCACTGGGACAACGAGTTCCCGTGTCACAATATTGCTCTGGGCGGTCATTACAACCCATACAAGCTGAACCCGGCTACTTCCCCGCCGGCGGGGTACGGTTCCAGTGACCAGTACGAGGTGAGTGCGAGGTACGAGGTACGTGGTGAGTACTAGGCTGGACCTCGTCTGACCCGCTGACTGGACGCCGTTGGATGATGCGACATTCGGGACAGGTGACGGCGCTCTTGGCTGGTTCTATTCATTTCGCTTAAAGCATTTAGGGTCGATGTTCTGGCGTAACTACATGCGTAGTCAACGGTCAGCGGTCATTGCTCAGCGGACAACAGTCAGCGGTGGGTGGTCAGCGGTCAGCGGTCAACAGTCAAGCATCAGTAGTCAGCAGTCAGTGGTGAGTGATCAGCGGTCAACGCTCAGTAGTCAGCGACCAGCGGAAGCGCTGACTGTCCTGCGTTTCACAGATGGGCGACATGAGCGGAAAGTACGGCATGCTCACCAACCAGTCGGCGGTGGAGAGATTCAACAACGACACGAACCTGCAGCTCTTCGGGCCGCAGACGGTGCTCGGTCGGAGTGTGGTCATCCACCGCGCCGGCGACAACTCACGGTGTGTCATTCGGCTTAACTCGGTCTGGCGACTGGCACTCATCGCAGTCCGCAGTGATGTGGCCTGTCATTAACTCACGAGCCATTTGTCATGCTGCGCCGTTTGTCATTCATGCATCTCATGATATTTGAATCATAGCAACTTAGAATGTTCATAATCAATACGTAATAACTTCAGCACGACGAAAATATTGTATCAACAATAAATTAGGGTATTGGATTACTTGCAACATTCCTCACATAGCGTACCATTAGTTTAGACGTGTGCTATTCATCACAACTCAATGTATGACATGCAACATAAATGGCACGCAACATAACTCACAGCAGCATTCATCGCAAGTCATGTGGGTGATTGATCGCAATTTTCGGCACGTCAGTCGTCACTCAACACAGTTAACGGCATGCTGTTCACCACAATTCGGTACGCGCTGTTTATTACAGCTCGTTAAACTCACATCAATAATCGCACGCATCAGCACGTTATTCATCATTATTCTCGGCACTGTATTCATTACAGCTCACAGTGCGACTCCTACCGGAGCTCCAGTGTGCCCTTCTCCGTATCCAGCATCGCTTGCCGCAACCAACAGCATGTCTGTCAACAGCGAGCTGGCAATGCCAGGCGGCGGCGAGCGTGCCCGCGGGCCGGGCAGAAACGCACCGATTGGATGGGATTTTCTAGATCGGCGCCAGCTTCGTGACATTCGCTGGCCCCGTGTGACGAGTGACGGCCACTCTGGGCAGTCTCAAATCGCGTCCTCCAACTCTATTTAGTGAAATGATGCGTATTTCAGGTGCGTTTCCCTTTCACTTACCACACGTCCGAGTTCATTGCCCGGCCTTTCAATCACGGCTTGGCGTTAATAGACAGTTCGTTCATTCTGTCTGAAAGGCGGGCGCGCAGGCCTGCCTCTCCACAGCCTGTTTGTGTTAAGCGACGTTTCAGACCTGCCAGGTGAAAGAGGGACGAATTCATCGTGTTGGGCAAGATCAATATTCGGTAGATGGGAAGTTTGCCCTCTTTGTTTGCTGCCGAATCCAGCATCGGATGCAAACAAAGCCGTTTGATAAACTGTCAATAAGACAGAGTTGACGGGATGAAGGTCCTGAGATTTGACCTGGGCGGGAGATTGCTCTCACCCAATGCGTTTTTCGGTGTTCAGTATTGTTTGTTACACCTCAAACACTGATGTGGGCCCTGGTGATGGATGCGAACACATCGAAATTGCACAAAATACTCTGCGTGTAAAGTTATATTAAAGGCATGTTTAACAATGCAGCACATTGCTAACAATACACAAAGTAAGGGACAGTACGCTTACAAAAATATCCATAAGCAATACACCAATCGTGCCCTCCTTGCAGCAACAGTGCAACTACATTGACAAAAATGACTTCATTAACCCTTTCAAATCCACCCAATGTATTGTTAAGTTGTTCTACGGTGTTACACTCAGACCTCACAGTTATATTTACCCTGTTTCAATCTCGGATCGTTTTAGTAGACAATGAGGGATGATAAAGGAGACGAGGCTGCACACGGAAAATATTTGTTGAGTGATGCTGATAGTTCACGTGGTTTGTTCGAAGAAGAAAATTTCCCCCCACATATTGCTGTTCCCATTGCGGAATTGGAACAGCTGATCAAGTGTTCTTCGAGGGGAACGCCACTATTTCCGTCATCGTTGACAGTGCCTTTGCCTGTTGCACTCAGGTGGGCGTGTGGCAACATCCTGTGGGGCTACTCGTCATCAGAGGCGCGCCAGGTCACCGCCATCGCCTCCTTTCACCACCCCAAGGGCTACGCCTGGGGATACATACGCTTCGTAAGTGACGAGTTGTGATGTGACACGAGCATCCTCCTGACTCGTGTCTCCTCTCATTTGGCCGATTTTGTAAGGTGCTTACGTTTACAGTCAGCTTGACCAGGCGGATGTGGCTGACACACGATCCGCAGGTTCACTACCTTGCATGTAAAGCAGCAAGGGCTAGTTTTAACTAGAACAAACCACAGCTGCTCACTATGTGCATTCAGCTAATCCATGTCTGAGTATGCTCATGGAGTGATTACCAGTCGCTTACCTCGCTGTGACATTTTTATTGACTGTGTACATCGTAGCAAATTTTGTCTAATGAGACGACGCCATAGACCGTTTTGGGGGATGCATTTCGCCGTTTTTTATTGAAGAAATTGCAACTCGTTTTCAAATACATCTTGTTAAAACTAGCACTTGATGGCTGCTGTGGAGGACCAGACTAGAGCTGTCGTGCTATAGCGAGCGTCAATGGTCTCCCGTATGTGGGTGTGGCCATGACTGCCGCTGTGGCTGTGACCTTGGCGCTGTGGCCATGCCCTTGTAGCTATGGTCGTGACCTTGCAGCTATGGTCGTGACCTTGCGGCTGTGGCCGTGACCTTGCCGCTATGGGTGTGACCTTGCGGCTGCGGTCGTGACCTTGCCGCTGTGGCTGTGACCTTGCCGCTGTGGCCATGCCCTTGCAGCTATGGTCGTGACCTTGCTGCTATGGGCGTGACCTTGCGGCTGTGGCCGTGACCTTGCCGCTGTGGGCGTGACCTTGCGGCTGCGGTCGTGACCTTGCCGCTGTGGCTGTGACCTTGCCGCTGTGGCCATGCCCTTGCAGCTATGGTCGTGACCTTGCTGCTATGGGCGTGACCCTGCGGCTGTGGCCGTGACCTTGCCGTTATGGGAGTGACCTTGCGGTTACGGTCGTGACCTTGCCGTTGTGCCGCGGCCGTCAGAGCCAGCTGGTATACCACACCGGAGGGCGCAGTGAGACGGTGATCGAGCTGAACCTGCGTCATCCGGGCGCCAATGACCGAAACGTCACCAGCAACCACAACTGGGCCATCTTTGTCAACCCGGTGGGCCACGACGCGGCAGTGCAGTTCTTCACGTCTCGCTGTACTGCTGGCGGCTACCGCTGGAACCCCGACTTCATCCACCTGGCCAACCCCAACGCCGTACGTAGCACAGCACTGGCTCCCACTGGCTCGTGTCGACGTGCGGCGCAGCAAGTCTGTGGACGGCCCTCGCACGGCTCTTGGCCAATGTTCTCGCAGTGCGTAGTTCCAGGCTTAGGAGGTCATAGTGCCTCTTAATTCTGGCGCACTGGCGGTGTGTAAGGCGCAGTGCAACTGGCACCACGGCACGGGATGCATGCCCAGGTGCATCAGTAGTCAGCCATCGTTTATTCATCATTGCTCATTGGCGGTTGCTGCCACTACTGTTTGTCAGGACGGGAGAATGAAAGAACCCGCTCCTTTAAAAAACCGCACGCCGCCCGGTGCGGCGTAAGAGGAGCGGAGCAATGGCGCCCTTAGAATTGTCAGTTATTATCATGTAGATGATTACAAAGCCTGAGCTAAAGCAGCCAGACACCTCCACAGCCAGCTATATTAAAACCTCTCAACAGTATGTTCAGTGTTGGAGACACTCTACCTTTTTTGAAAATTCAGTAGAGGGTTTATTAGCATAGCACTTGCGCGTCAACGCGAAAAAAAACTGATGGCTAAAAACTGACTGGCCACACACGTGCATAGCTAGCTTAGCTTTGGTGATGCCATTGAGCAATCCGAATTGCACCCAACGCCAGACCACTGCACGTGTTGGCAGCATGACTTCTACAACGAGGAGTGCAGTCCAGAGACGCCTCTGCGCTGCGAGATCGGTGACCTCGGCGGTCGGCTGGGCACCATCAACCTCGGACAGAAGCGGGTGGTCATGTCTGACCCCAACCTGCCGCTCGGTGAGACCTCCGGAAGCGTCCCGAGACCGTCTTGTGGCACAAGATTGGGCTCTTCCTCGACAGATTTCGGAGTCTCTATGCTCGTTCTTTCTATTCTAGCGGTGTCTTTTTTTTATTAATTTCCCACGTTTAAAGGTCTGCCCTTAATGATGTCTGATAGTGAGGCAATTGCACCTTATAGTTTGCGGGGATTACGCTGGGCTACAGCACCTTCCCGTCGCGGGATTGCGCGTGGTATTTTAAAGGGTAAGAGGACTCGCAACCCTTCTGTCATGTGGTGTGCATGCCTGGCACATTGGAACATATTTCGGAGACTGACAGGACAGCGGCATTACCTTTGCGAAGTAAGAGTGTGACACTGGTTTCCGTGATCTTATTTAGATTGTGACCCATGTGCTGCCATTCACCCTTCCAGATGGCGATTTCTGGCACAGTGCTATTGGCAAGTCGGTCATCATATTCGAGGCCAACCGGGGCTCAAACCGCTACGCCTGCGCCAACATCGAGCCCGACTTCGACATCATCAAACGCGTCTCCATCCGGAAGCTGCCCAAATTCGTGGCGTGAGTTATTATTAATGTAATCACAGGCACTACTGAACATCTTTATGAGTTCTGTTGACAAATCAAGACGCTCCATTTGGCAGAGGCTCATCATTGCCATTCGATAAATCAGCCGAAAATGGCCAGTCTCATGGCAACCAAGTGTGCACCGCAACAAACCGGAACCAATGCCTTGCGCTAGTCTGCCTTCTTCACTCGGGTACCCACTGGCCGGCCGGTCCAGAGCCACACCAAGTGGCGGGATCAGCGGGATCACGGCCGCTGTGTTCGAACTTTCCGAGCGGCGCAGGATACGCCAGAACGACTCTCTCTCTCTCTCTCTCTCTCTCTCTCTCTCTCTCTCTCTCTCTCTCTCCTCTCTCTCTCTCTCTCTCTCTCTCTCTCTCTCTCTCTCTCTCTCTCTCTCTTCCTCACTTTCTCCCTTCTCCTTCTCTCTCTCTCCACTCTCTCTCACTCCCTCTCTCTCTCACTCTCTCTCCCTCTCTCTCCCTCTCTTCCTCTCTCTCGCTCTCTCTCCCTCTCTCTCTCTCTCACTCTCTCTCTTGCGCTCTCTCGCGCGCACTCTCGCTCTCGCTCTCTCGAGACGCACATGTGTTTCGCCTTCATCAGGTCACAGTTCATCCACGCAGTGAGACAGGTGCTGCAGGCTCCAGAATGGTTCATTTTCATCGACGAACAAGAAACCCTGGAGATCAACTTGGGGAGATGCGTACAGTTCACCATTCACTTTAGAGGTAAGGTAACGCTGCACAAATATAGAAAGCGAAACAATGTGCTTGCATCTTGGGCTTCTGAGATAAAAACAGGTGTGCCGTTTTGTCTTGCATTGGTGTTGATATGGTTCATGAAGGCTAAGCACACATATTTCGATCTCTCTTAAGTTTCAGGCGTCGCGTTTACCATTTTTTTAACGCACACCCTTTGAGAAATCATGTGATTTGGAGTCACGGTACACTCAGTACAGTAGCCTGATTTTTACTCCGACTACAGAGCCGCTAGTAGTCAATTACTCAGGTTTATTTCATTTGTCCCATAGTCTGGGCATGTTGGAGTCCCCCTTGATAAACTTACGTTGCTTTTTGAGCGAATGATAACGCAGATGTTAGCTCACGTACCAGCACACCTCAGCAACACATCCGAATATATTAACAAGCTGAAAAAAATGGATGGTGCTTTTCCATGTGGGTTCACATCACAAGCGATTGTTTTCAACGTATACGGCGGACATTTTTACGGAAACAGAACTAACAAATATTTGCAAACGTCAGATTTGGGCCTGAATTCTGTAAACAAATGACGGCAGTAGAGTAACCGTGCACGGTAGGGTAGCCCAGTCACTAGCCATCATCTTTTTATGAATGCCATTGAATCACTGTTCCTCGCGTCACTCAAAAAGGCTCGACAATCAACGCTTTTATGCGAGGTACGTAGATGACATTGCAGGTGTGTGGACGCAAGGACCTTCAGCCTTAGACGCCTCCACTGATGATGTGAATTCCCTCAACCCAGCTCTCAGCCTCACCAATGAGTGGCGTCAGACACTATTGGAGCGATTGCCTGTCCAGACACCCTTTTAACCGTGCAAAGTTAGGGCAAATATACAGCAGAACGCTACCTACAAACCCATGGCTGCACTAATCACACTCCACTATCTTTTTTAACGCCTCATGCAAACGAAGCGCTAGATGTTCCAGTACCGTTGGTAATACCCCATACCAAAAAGCGCTCGATGTTCCAGTACCGTTGGTAATACCCCATACCAAAAAGTGCTCGGTGCTCAATTATCATCGGTAACATCCCATCCAAAGAAAGCGCTCTGTGCTCCATTATCATCGGTAACACCCAATATGAACACACCGTTTGGTACTCCATTATCATTGGTAACACCCCATACAAACGAGGCGCTCGATGTTCCATTCGCTACCCCTGCAGGCAAAGCCACTTGCCAGGGCGTTTCGGCCGTATTACCGCTGTACTAAATGGATCAGCGATTCAGGTAATACGGCGGCAGAGCGGTGAGTAGGTAAGGATACATTTCTTTATTTTACGATCTGATGATGTTTTCATAGGCAGTTTAACTAATCACTGACTCAGCTTCACAGAGGAGTATGCTGCTTAAACAATGCGAGACAGTGCGGGGATAGTGGGAGATAGTGATTCATCAGTTATTTAGAAATGAGCAAGCCTTTGTGAGCTGAACGACTCCAAAAAAATCCAAAACGAAATTGAATGTGTTTTCAAATAAAAGTTGACCGTAAGAAAACACAAATGCTGCTCTACCCGCGCTTTTTACAATTTTACAGTCACTGGGTGCGACATTTATGGCTTCCTGGCTTAACTATTGCGCACACTTATTAAAGTTGAACTGTATTTTGCCGTCTACAATCAGGTCCTCAAGCGCAGAAACTGCAGTACGACTTCAACCGCCTGTTTTCGTTTGGCCGTGTGGACGGGCCGACCATCTTCATCCCGGGCTACTTCAACTCGGCCAGGAAGAACACGGTGCCCTACGACCTCTGCGGAGCGCTCGACCCCGAAGACACCGAGCGATACCAAGGTACGAGCGACAGAGGCTGTACTGATGCGTCCTGAAGCCATGTCTCTGTGTTAACGCGATGCATCAGTATGCTACGGGATCGGGGGAGCAAAGGGGGGGGGGAGGGGGAGACACTACTGGTCTCATGAATGCAGTTTTGGACGGTTCGTGTCTGTATGCTGCCTGTAGTTGGCGGCATGGTGGCAGAAAAAAGTGTCATTCTGTGCCTATGATATGCTGGAATTTAGAACGCCCAGAGAGAGTTATCAAGCGCAAATATGCGCTCATGCGCTGTTCTGTGCTGTTGCAGACCTGCAGGGTAACGCATTCAAACTCCCCGACTTCTTCGGATCGTCGCGCGGGCGAATGGCGGCGCCGTCGCTGGTCATCGGTGTCGCGCTCGCCGCCATGTACCGTCTGCTGGTGTGAGATGCGCGGCGGTTAGCTCGATCTGACCTCGAGGTCGAGCTGACCTTGAACTCGAGCTGACCCCGGGGTCGAGCTGACCTCGGGATCGAGCTGACCTCGGGATCGAGCTGACCTCGGGGTCGAGCTGACCTCGGGATCGAGCTGACCTCGAGCTTCAGCTGACCTTGGGCTTGAGCTGACCTCGGGCTCGAGCTGACCTCGGGGTCGAGCTGACCTAGGGATCGAGCTGACCTCAAGCTTCAGATGACCTTGAGCTTGAGCTGACCTCGGGCTCGGGCTGACCTCGGGGTCGAGCTGATCTCGCCACCACGCCGCAGCCAGACTCGGACGGCAGGGTCACACCCAGGGCCGCCGCAGTGGTGGGCTCTCGCCCATGCACGCGTAACGTGCGTCGGGCGCCTCGCACGGGTCAGTGGATGTCATGCTCGGATATGTGGCCGACATTCGCCAGCAGCAGTCTCCTGTTCCCGTGATGGTGCTGCCACCTAGAGTGAATGACGCATACGCGCTACGAGGACAAATGGACCCGGATAAAGGCGATATGGGTGTCGGCTAGTGCTGCGATGTGATATTAAGACTTAGCGGTGCGTCGGCTTGTATTATCTGCGACTGTAAATGTGCAATGTGCCCGGCTGTAGCAAAACTTCTCCATGCGCGCGTGATGGGATATTTCGCTTGGTTTGCACGAGGGGCAAGTGGACCTGGGTGCACTATGTCGGATGCGGATTCTGAGGCACGGGCCTATGCGCAGTTAGCTTACTTCATGACGTATCCAGAGTCATCTCGCATATCGACTCGCATATTTGCGCCACATTGTTTCAGCTCAACAATAAAGTTTTGTCATGATGTCACTGGTCACAGGCTTGACTCTGCTCGTATGTCGTCAATCTATCATTAGGAGTCTCAGGAAAGTTCACAGGATATCAAGATACATCTTCGTGCTTGTTTGTGTTGTTCCAAGATAACACCATGATGTGACTCCGATGGTGAGCGTAAGGTAACACCACGATGTGATCATGATGGTGAGGGTAAGGTAATACCATGATGCGATTATGTTCCCAAGGGTAAGGTATTATCACGGTGGTAAGGGTAAGGTAATGCCCTGATGTGATCATGATGGAAACGGTAAGATAACATCGTGCTGTGGTCATGGTGGTAAGGGTAAGGTGACAACGCGCCCTCGCGTTTGTCCTCACGCATTGTTCTTGCTCCTAAGATTACGAACACGCAGGCGAAACATTTTTGTATAATTCGTTTCAAAATTCGATTTTACAGAAGGATGGACGTTCTCAGCTAGACATGGGTTGATCTATTTCATTTTTAGCCTCATTTCCATTCCCTCTTGGACATTCATGAGACCCCTTACCCATTTCGGCCCAGAGGCCCCTATTAGCAGTGCACTAGGGAGCGCACTATCGTTGCCAGCCAAGAGCTGAAAGGCCATTCCATCCCAGCGCAGGGTGCCAACCGGTCGTCATTATGGCGACACGGTGGCGGGGTCTCCTGGTCGATCCAGAGGCCCTCGGACATAAGCATCATACATTGGTCCCCTCCCTGGTGCAGGAGGCCCTCTGAACCGGGCATTTGGCCCCAGATCGACGCCGGAGCCCTCATTGAAGCAACAAGATCTCTAAGCGCCGCAGGTGGCTCAAACATTGACACAGAGACTCCGGTTCAGATTAACAGATACTTGACTGAAATGGGGTGGAGCCCCCCTCCCCCTATCCAGTCCTGTGCTCTGACTGGCACCAGACCCTTCCGCTACCTCACTGTGAACTTTTTCCATCATAAATCATATATCATTTCATTATCAGAGAACCCCGGCCAACGTAAGAGGTCCTCTGAAATTTGCGGCCCCCTACCTTACTGAGATCTCAAGCCAGTCCTTTGGGACCTTCAGCCCTCCAGTCGGGCAATTGATATTTGGTTCCGAGGGTCCTTCTGGTCACTGAGCCCCCTGAAAAGGCCCCTGGCCGACTCGGGGCCACTTACCGACACAGCGCCCCCGTTAGGCACTGCGGCCCCTGACCGTCAGAGAAGCCCCTCACTGTTTCAGGGGCCCCGACCAGTACAGGTCGCGGACCCCGGCCTTATTCCTGTTTTGGATATTGAACCCCAAGGCTCAAAGCGGCACGGGGCTGTTTGATGTTGGTGATCTCTCGCCGAAAAAGAGAGACTGTCATTGTCTCAGGGGGCTCCCGATCAGTAGATAAGGCCTTTTGACCCTACGGGACGGGATCCTAAATGTCGCAGACACGCCTTCGAGCTCTTCAACCTTTCAGTCGGGCTCTTGATGATCGGTCCCGGGTATCACCTTATGTCCCTTGCCAACACGACACCTCCTGTTAGGTACTGTGAGCCTCTGACCGACACAAGGGCCCCCCGTGCCCAACCCTCACTGGCTTAGGTGCCCCGACGAATGAAATTCGCGGGCCTCAGCCTTGTCCCCGTTTGGGAAATCGGCTCTCGGACCCAAACCGTCACGGAGCCAGATGTTCGGTACTGGTGGTACCCGACCGATATACAGGCCCTCGTCGACTCATGGGACCCCAATGTAGGTAAAGAGCCCCCCTGACTCGCATTTCAGGGTCCGACTTAAAGACCAGGGCTTATTAATGTGACCCCGAACCAGCACTTCGAGCCCTCAAACCGGGTCCTTAATCATTGTCCGCCCCTCGGGACCTAAGTAACCCCAATGCTCCCTGCCTGCGCCACTGCAAGAGACACAGACAGAAACAAAGCTTTGTATAGCTGTACCCTGCTCGTGTCTCAGGACTGCTTGACACGTTAGAGTATCTGACAAAGGTGGTCCCTCCAACTTGACGCGTTTTGCTGGAATCGCGCGATCGGGGTCTTCGCTGCAGCCTATCGGCGCCACGAGCAGGACTCTGAATCCAGTCCTGCAATCAACCTGCGAAATTGTTCCCCAAAATGTGCCATGTATTTTCATTTTCAACATGTGGGATGAAAGCTCACCCGTTTTGTTGCTGAGGTCCATGCTGAACGCATGTAAGGTAGATCCTGAAGTGGGCTGGAACGAAGATGGCTTAAGATTCGTATGAAAGGGTGACCAACGCTCCGACCTTAGTTCAAGAGCGTTAACAACTGTCCCAGGCGACCTACACAGATCTCAAAGGGTTAGTAACGTCTCTGACTCACCCTTTGCTCATGCCACTAGTGGGTGACCCATCGTACACTCTGCATTAAAGCATTTGGCTCATCCATGAAAAAGTAAGTGTGAGAGAGCATTGAACGTTAGCGGGAAACTATTTGATTATCCAATGTCGTGCTGTTGTCCCCCACACTCCTGATACTGATGCCATACCCATCGGTTATACAACACCGCACGTCTGAAGATCAGTCTATGAATGACACGATCTGGTCCACCAGCACGCCCCATGGCAGGCTGTGTGTACGCTTGTTCACTTGTACACTGAACCCCGTACACTTCAAAGTCACTGAAGTTTTTGTTTTAGGAAAGAGCGTCCTCAGCCCGCATGCTGCTTCAAGCAGCTTGGAGTTCCGGAATTGATAAGAGAACTCAGAGAGTCAAAGGTAGTGTAATACTTCAGTCACCCTGCCATATCTAGGGGCAACGCCCACAGGGAGTCGTGTTCCGCGCAGCCGGAGGAGCCGTGATGGCCCCCGGGCGGACCGCCACCCGCTGCAGCCGGGAGGCCTCCCACTGCAGACGGAAGGCCTCCCTCCGTCGTGGAGGGTCGCACGGTGTGGCCAGGCGTGCTGGGGTGCAAAGTCTCTCGATAACGTGGCAGAGCGATTCTAGGCTCCATCCACCCCATGCATGCGCAAAAAGGCGAATGTTCTAAAAAGAATAGTTCCGATCCAACACAACAGCGACTCAATTGTAATACCACAAGTATCACAAACGGACGATCCCAACTCACAACACAGAGAAGCATAGTCCTGAGGCGTTCTGTTTTTCTGCAGTTGTATTTCCTCCACTGAACGATCACAAACGGACATTAGGAGCGCGAGAGGGGACGCGCAAGCGTCGACACAAACGAGGGCGAACGCCCACAGTGGTGCGCTTTACGGCACCACACGGCGGTTGACCGAATAGTCAACCGCATCGCACCGACATCGATCGACGCAGCAGTCATACCTCCACTCGACTGACCCACATGGCCACCGAGCCCGCAGCTGGAACGGTGTCGACACCGACCGCGATCAGCGCCCGGCAGGCCGACACTGCTGGGCAGTACGCGCACACCACGGTAGCACCGGCGGCTCAGCGATCCCTGCTGACGGAGCAGCGCCTCCCGGCGACACACTGCTGACGGAGCAGCACCTCCCGGTGACACGCTGCTGACGGAGCAGCACCTCCCGGCGACACACTGCTGACGGAGCAGCACCTCCCGGTGACACACTGCTGACGGAGCAGCACCTCCCGGCGACGCACTGCTGACGGAGCAGCGCGATACACAGCTGACGGAGCAGCACCTCCCGGTGACACACTGCTGACGGAGCAGCACCTCCCGGCGACGCACTGCTGACGGAGCAGCACCGCCCGGCGACACGCTGCTGACGGAGCAGCACCTCCCGGCGACACACTGCTGACGGAGCAGCACCTCCCGGCGACACGCTGCTGACGGAGCAGCACCTCCCGGTGACACGCTGCTGACGGAGCAGCACCGCCCGGCGACACACTGCTGACGGAGCAACACCGCCCGGCGACACACTGCTGACGGAGCAGCACCTCCCGGCGACACACTGCTGACGGAGCAGCACCTCCCGGTGACACACTGCTGACGGAGCAGCACCTCCCGGCGACGCACTGCTGACGGAGCAGCGCGATATACTGCTGACGGAGCAGCACCGCCCGGTGACACGCTGCTGACGGAGCAGCGCGATACACAGCTGACGGAGCAGCACCTCCCGGTGACACACTGCTGACGGAGCAGCGCGATACACAGCTGACGGAGCAGCACCTCCCGGTGACACGCTGCTGACCGAGCAGCGCGATATACTGCTGACGGAGCAGCACCGCCCGGTGACACGCTGCTGACGGAGCAGCACGTCCCGGTGACATTCTGCTGACCGAGCAGCGCGATACACTGCTGACGGAGCAGCACCTCCCAGCGAGACACTGCTGACGGAGCAGCACCTCACGGCGACACACTGTTGACGGTGCAGCACAATACACTGCTAACTGAACAGCGCCTCCCGGCGACACACTGCCGGCTTAGAGCTCGGGGCATTTGGCACATCTGAATCCACTCGTTTAGATGGGCTGGACCCTTGTGGGTATCGTTTGGCAACAGTAATTAGGAACTTGATCCGTACGCTCAAATATGCCGCATTAGTTAAGAATCGCATGGCTCCCCCATATCCACTATGCATATATGGCAGCTTGCCGAGAAGCTACGTAATAGTCACCATATAATCCGAAAACATAGTAGTTGTCTTTTTACAGACCGCCATATTTACACTGCTGTAATGTTTTAGTCGATGCATCTATTCAGGCATCTTTTTTTTCTCACGTGTTCCAGCGCACGCACAACAGGATGACAGGGGCGCAAAGAGATCAAGTTACGGTGGATCGCGTGGTACAATGCCAAATGGCGTGGACGCTTACATTTGTCTACATGTGCATTCGCGACGATACATACTGCCAGTGACAGTTAATAAAAACCGCATTCCACGGCTGCTTTGGTACAATGAATGCATTCTAAGTTATGAATGAGCAGCAGGAAATATGACCGTGGTATAACCTGTCGTATAGCGGTATCTAATGCTACCTATTACAAACAGCTGGAAAATAATCCTGGTGGAAAAGTCAGATATCCACATCCATTTCAATGATTATTTCATCTTACCTGTGCTTGGCATAAACAAAATCAAGACTCAACCGTTCTACAGGGGAGAAAAATGTGGAGTCCTACACGAGTTGAAAAGGCTTTGGATGCCAGACCGCTAACCTAATTGGTCTATTGCCAACGTGTTATCTAGCACAGACTGTTTGGCTTCATCACCCCACCCACCTCGGCTTCCTGAAGCCTGATCCCGTGAGCCCTGCTTGGCATGCACGTTCCGTTTTGCTTTGACAGTTTGCAGTCACAGCTGCATGCCACTGCGGAATCATTTTTTGAAAAGAAGTCCGGAGGCAGACCCGAGTGTTGAAATGAGCCATATTCACATTGCATGGCTGTGTGGATTGGGAGTGTTACACATAAGCCGCGTTTTGCATGCCTACTGGACGTGATAGCATATGTATGAATGACATTAACGTGCAACCTCTAACCATTTCCACCTGGCGGCGTTACTGGAAAGCGTTCACGGGTGGTCTATCGGCTTGTATAACGGGCCGGACTAATGGTGCCACAATCAATCACCACGACTGTGACGGCCGACTCTGACGACTTGTCCTCAATAGAAGCATCTATAGGCGTAGAAGTGCTCCGTTCACTGGGAGTGGGGCCGTCACCCACACCCTGACCCACCCTGACCCAACCTGACCCACCCTGACCCACCCTGACTTACCCTGACCCACCCTGACCCACCCTGACCCGCCCTGACCCGCTCCGACTCGATCTGACTCGACCTAACCCATCCTGATCCACCCTGATCCACCCTGACTTGACCTGACTCGACCTGATCCATCCTGACCCACCCTGACTCACCCTGACTCGACCTGACCGAACCTGGCTCACCCTGACTCGACCTGATCCGACCGGACCCCATCTCAGGGCAGACTCGCGCCGTCCGGTGGCAAGCCGTCACTCGGCGAGGTCATGGGCGTGACCTCGCGGAGCGCGGCCGACATGAGCGGCGCCGGCAGACACAGGAAGGGCGCGGCCACGTGCGAGAAGAACGGCGGTGGAAGGAGACCATGCCGCTGCACCAGCCGCAGACGGGACGCCACCTGCTTCTTCCACTTGGTGCGCCGGTTCTGGAACCAGGTCTTGATCTGCACCTCGGTCAGCTGCAGCTCCTTCGACAGCTCCATTCGCTTGCTGACACTCAGGTACTTGTCTATCTGGAATAGGCCGATCGCTCAGCGTGTATGTTGTAACACAGCTCAAAAGACGTTCACGATATTTAGATGAAAACAATTGAACACAAGCTATGTAATCATCCAAATATTATCAAAAGGCGATATACAAAGGTCAAATACTTCATTCACTGTCAATCTTTTATCAGTCAATATAAGATAGGTTGTATAATTGGTGTACATATATCCAATAGCCCGTATGGAGTGTTGTAAGAAAATCCCGCGACATTTGTGCATGGTGGGGAAATAATTATGTATAACGTATTTAGAGATCTTGACACACCTTTTCTCAGCCTCAGCAGAAGATGACTGTCAGGTGTATGTGACAGCGCTAAAAAGAGCAGATCAGACTGATGCATGCAATAATGCCAATTGGTATCTCAACATGAACACGGAACAACCACGCCCTCAGCAGAATATTTTGTTCCTAGCGGTGACATCGAAAAAATCGGCAAGGGTGTCGTGGATGAGCAGTTTGCTGTGCCATCACGTCATGACTTACGCACTCAGTTACCAAAACTCTTCATGCATTTCAATTCACAATGCGCACGTGTGCGATTTATGTTTGAAATGGGGTGATCGACAACATTGAATTAGATGTGATGCTTGTCTTCTTTTGAAACGATCGCAGTCGCATTACCTTCACCGTGCAGCATCCTACAAACTCTCCATTGGCAAAATTAGGCAAGCAATCAACCGCTCCCAGCAAAGCAATTCAACATGTCGTAAAACGTGTTTATGAACCGAAAATATGTGGCTGCAGATCCCCTGACATTGTGGATATCGCACAGTTGCACCGCCTTGTGACGCATGACTCCCGACAAGAACGACATTAAACATAGCAAGTCAGTGAAAGCCACCCCAAATCGAGAGGTAACTGTAATGCTTCTCAGCATGTTCATACGAGACTTGGTTCCCGGGCTCTGTAGTGGGGACCACCACGACAGGTTATGTCCATTAATACCGATGGAATGAAGCTTTTCTTCCCAAAAAACTGATCCCATCTGGCATGCCCTTTGAGTTGCAACGGATCTAATGTCATATCAAGCAGAACAACACCGTGACTATAGACCAAAGCCGACGCCAGCGTCGTGCAAGGCCTCGGTTGCTCAGCACCCGACCCGTCCGCTTCCGGGAGTACCTGCATCGGGTAGCGGACCGTAATGCTGCACCTCGGAGAGGCTCGTGACATCACTGACTAGGCCGCTGGTCAAGCAACGAGGCAGTCGGACGGCGTGGTGCGGTTAAAGGAGAATATGTTTAGGGAAAAGGTACGCAAACATTAGGCCTTCAGCACATGAATTTCACGAGACCTCATGTTATTGCTTAAATCTCTCCCCTATAGAGCTAATGACAAAGGCTCTTTTCGAGACGCACTTCGGCTTTGAGGAACATCGTTTACTTGCACGCTCAGTTCGTTGCAAGGCTGCGCTTACAGAAAAGTTATGTGCCAGCAACATATCGCGTGGTTCAGTGACGCCAATGTTGAGACTTCCACCACTGCACTTCTGAATCAATGGCTTACTCCACCCGTTGTGCCAATCACAAACGTTCATGTCCACTGACGTCATTTATGCCCGTAAGTGACGGTATGTATTCTGACCACCACACTTCCGGTCCACCAAAGGCTTGATTGTTGGTGTTCGCACGCAGCTTTTTGTCTTTACCGTGCTATTTCTCTTTTTTGAACGACTTTTCAACGATTTTGATATACGAATAAACGAACGAATAAGCCAATTTTGAAAGATCGGCGCGGTATTCCCATGCACAGTTGCGATGAATATCTCACTTACATACATTGTATGCACCGAGATCACCCATTCACCAAAGTGGAATTTTAGAACACAAAGAATAAATTGTAATGTTTTGCCTGAGCGTTAACGAACATTTTGGCCAAAAATCGAACTTAATTGGCTTATTATATTATTTGGTGCCGTATCGACAACCTCAAATGCTTTCATTGAAGTACTGGTCTAAAGACTTCACGCCTGAACTGGATGAGAGCCTCCCCATGTTATACCTCTGTTGTTTTACATTTTCCTATAACATCTGATAAAACACTTCGTAACACTCTACAAAAAACCAGTTTGTGAGAGCCCAGACCGTACCTTGAACTCGTCCTCGAGTCGCTCCAGCTGGCGGGTGCTGTAAGCCTGACGGGGTTTGCGGTCCACACCCGTCTTCCGCACCCGCCGTCCCACCGGCCTCGGGGCTGCAGTCATGGGGTCACAAACGGTCACCACAGCGGTCGGATATGGCGCTTTTCTGACATCAGCGCTGGGCTACTGTATCAGCAGTCACACAGGGTCATTATGCTGGACTGGCATGACACACCGCTGGCCTCAGCGCTGGGTCAGGTCACCAAGGGTCAGATGAGGTCACCTAACCAGTCCGCCTCGACGCCTCGACCTCGGTGCTCTCTCCGGCCTCTGATGAGGCAGTGTAGGCCTTTCGTTGCTAGTTCGTGGCTTTATTAGAGACTACGTGGATATCGTATCAGTGTGATAAAACGATCCAAAACCCTGAGCTGCCGTTTATAAGCATCACACTTTAAATCGCACCTCACATTAGTCGAAGTCATTATCCTTGGGCCTGCGAGGTATGCGTCAACTACATCAATGCTATTATGGAATAAGCCGTTTGAGTTTGTTAATGCAAGATTCCTTTGCATTTGACATTCTCATATGCCCTCACATAGCGTACAAAAACATCACGTCTGGATCTTTCAATCCTCTTAGCAAGGCAAGCATAAAGTATGGAACAATTTTTATCATTAATGCCCGTGTCACAGTCAACTCTCTGAGCGATTCCAAATAAATCATCACATGATTGATGGCGACTCGCAACTTGTCAATTGGGTAAATGTGAGTAGCGCAGCCACTCCTAGCAAACCGCATCATTAGCAAAGACAAGAACATTCATGTTGACCTTCCCGCTCCATGTGTTTCCGCAACTAAAAGAGTACCACACGTACAGGTCAAGACATGCAATTGTCGCAGATGACTTGGCACTCACATTTCCTTCTCCCCAAAATGTATTATTACTGAGCTGCTCCTAATTATTGTCACTCCCCGGGCAATCTTAACACATGCCTGAATTATACCGATAAATGTGCTGAAGACAGCTGGCTCATGTCGTAGTTGCTGAGGCATTGCAGTCTAGCAGATGTGTTTTTTTCAAGACTGACCTAATCTTGCCAACGTGTATGATATTACGACTCGTTAGCAAATATGCATCGTTACTTTCTCTTTCTTTTTTAATTGCGAGGCATTTAGCTGGGGAAGAAGAGCTGGAGCCCCCCCCCCCCTGCTTTAAAAGTGAAAGGATCATCTCCGCGCAGAAAGACGTTTGATGATGATGGTATGCTGGGGGTTCACTTTGTTGCCTTTTAATGCTTGCCTTTTTCTTGTATATACATATATATATATATATATATATATATAAACATATATATATAATAAAATCGCTATTAGCAATATTGCAAGACACGTCCTTGCAACATATGCTGCCTGCATTGTTTTCAAATATCGTTCCTCACCAGTATGTCTTGTATGCATGCTTTATCTCTGGTAAGTCTCATTTGATTCAAATTTCATCAATTCACATGGCACCAAAGCACGAAGCTAAAATTGTTCTCAGCAGAGACTATATGTCAGATATTCTCCAAACCTGTGCCAGTTTGAACAAAGTTCTTGTGAAACGCCCATAACCTAGTGAAAGAATCTAAGCTCTTGGGGGAGGGGGCGCATGATCCTTGTGTCCCTTCCCCCATCTGGCCACGTCTCTGCGTAGATCGAGCATTTACTTGCATCCTGAGGTTCACCGATATAGGTCAAATGAGCATGCGCACGCTTCTTGCAAACGGTTCAAAAGCAGACTGCAATGATTAGGTGAAAAACCAGTAATACAAGACAGGCAAAATCTTTATGTGAGCACTGGTTTTAGCTACTTTGTTTCCTCCATCTCGGCCACAAATATTGCCAGACTGGATAACATCAAATGACTGCATCAGAAATATAAGACTTTTCAAACTGTCTTACAACAAAATGCATTTTATAGACGGTTTACGCTTCCCTGACTTCAAACACTTGGTTAAGAAGAATACTAACTACAAGGACCGCTTTGTTGGAAGAAAATGTGGAAGTCCGGTTGCCATCGGTGGTGTAATTGGGGTTTCACAATACCGTATATTATCCATAAGAGCGCCAAGTCATCCGTAAAGCTTTAAAGCAATAATGTAAAACCAAGCATGGACTTCACTTGTGTCCTGTATTACGAGTGGCATCGCATCAGGCGACAACACTGTACTACATTGCGGCTAATGATGATCACTTACCACGATTTAACTTTGCCGGGTGGGCGCTGCGTACCCTAACATTTCACCCACCTTGCAGACCGAACAACGGGTTCTTGCCGATTAGCTGGTTGTAGAAAAGCGGCGCTAGCGTCGGACACTGCAGCGTCATCAGGGAAGTCTCGCCGGGTAGACTCATCGGACCGCGTCCGGGCGTCATCAGGCCGCGGACGGGCGTCATCGGGCCCAGCGGGGGCGTCACCAGCGGCGGCGGCGGCGGCGGCAGCGGCGGCGGCGGCGGCGGCCTCGGTGCGTCCTCGGTCGGCCCAGAGGTCGAGCTCACCTGGTCAGCGTCATCGGCGCCGTCCTCCTCATGCAGCAGGTGGGCGATGCTGAACCCATGCGGTCTACGGACCGGTGCCGAAGGCGGGGTCGGCTCCGCGACGACCGCCGGCGCCTCGACCGGCACAGGCTCCAGCTCGGTCACCTCGGTGCAGGCGGCGGCCGGCGGCGGCTGGCTGCCCGGCGCCATCTCGGCCATGCCGGCGCGATGGCGTCTGGCAGGGCGGCGTCTGTCAAGGGGCAGGCCGGCGCGTGCTCGCCGCAGACGGTGTCCCTGTGCCGTCGGCCGGCCCCGGCGTGCCTCTCATCTCGCCCTCCGGCCCCTCTCCGGCTGCCGACGGCAATCTCTGCCGACGCCGCCGTCGTTTATCTTTATTTCTATTTTCCATGATTTCGGTGAGATCCTCCAGGTGCGCGTGATTGCTCATTTCATATTTACCGCGTAATGGGCCCGCCGATTGGTCGGCTGACTGGGCGGGGCCGCGGCGGAGAGCTGCCATTGGTCGGCTCTAATTGCAGACCGCTCGTTGCAGATGGGAAGGTGACGGCCGCGGCGCGAGTTTTCAGCCGCCGATGACGTATGGTGGCACGGAAATTGCCGCGTGTTTAGCGGCGGAGAGGAGCGCGAACATTACAGGTAACAACGGCGCTCAGGTGAAAACGGCGGAAAGCGATAGAGAGAGAGAGAGAGAGAGAGAGAGAGAGAGAGAGAAGAGAGAGAGAGAGGAGAGAGAGAGAGAGAGAGAGAGAGAGAGAGAGAGAGAGAGAGAGAGAGAGAGAGGCGAGGGGACGCACCCTCGAACCGTCAGCTGCGCCAACACGTAAGGCTCGCGTGTAGCATTGAGCACGGGGCGCCCTGGACCGCCCAGGCTCTGCAGTCTGGTGCTTAGTCGAGATTTGCGTGGAACCCACCATATCCCACTAATTTCTTTTTTAGATGTTTATATCACTGCCGGATGGACCTTGTGCGATATGCAAGGCTGCTAGGCAACTACAAGACCGGAAAAGCGGCGCACGCACTAATGGAGCACGCAGGGGAATAGAGCCTCTACTAGAGCCGGCAGAGGGGATTGGCGGCGGTCTAAACCCCTCACAAAAAACCTGGGGTGGGAGGAGGGGGGGGGGGGGGCGCTGACGTATAATGAATGGCAAACGCGGTCAATGCGGCTATGAGAGCCAAGCGTAGACCAAAAGAGACGTTAACAGCTACTTTGGAAAACAACACTTCATGCGACCTGTCCGCATTATGACGGCACAGCTGTTGTGGGCTCATTTATGGGTGGTGCGTTCCTTGATGACACAATGCCAGGCGTAATCATTAGATGCAGCGAAGGATATCGTCGCGGCCCAGTTTTTCAGACAATCGGTGGGGACATACTAGAGAGCGTAACAAAACCAGTCGTTATTCAGCCAATCGAAGCATATTGTGTTTATTTCCTCGGCTTCTTGAGGTCTGAAGGTCTTCAAGAAGTCTGATAGCAGTGCATCGGAAAATGGACTATTGGCTATCAGAAGGCATTTACGTTGGTGCTTACGCCGGCTCAACACTTAATGAGCCTGTCCCGAGGTCAACGTTTTTGGAGCCAGAGCCAGCTTTCCTCATTTGACATGTACCCATAGGTGTATCCACGCCCAGCATTCATACGAGGCTTAGTCGGGTCGGACTCTGCCGGCGCTTGCTGAATAATGTGCGCAGCGGTGCAGCCAGGGGAGGGGAGGGAGGCAGAGGGGGCACTTAGCCCCCTCCCGTGAGGCTCTGAATAGCCATTTGTGCTTCTCGAGATCAACTGTTAAGGCCCTAATTTGAGGGCCCCAAGGGCCAGAAGTTTGGCATGCATTGTGGTGGAGAGAGTTATGTCAGGGAACGGGCAATTTTACCACACCCAAGTTATTGAAGTAGGATACCAGAAGCGAGCTCCGCGACTGTGTGTGTGGATTTTTACGTCGGTCTACTGGAATATTGGCATGCAATTTGGCATGATAAAGAGAAAAGCTACATGTAGACCACCACAAACATCCACAGCAACTATAACCCTTTGTATATCTGAAGTGAGGGGATCAGAATGTTCTCTGCCATTCATGGACATGTGTGGCGTCAGTAGAAATAAACACTTATGATTGAACAACAGAGGCGAGCAAAGGGAGTGCTCCTCATTTGTATGGGGTTTTGAACCGGATGGGGTTTTACATCTTTAAACATCTTTAAACATCATTAAACATTTAAACATTTTTAAACATCATTAAACATTTAAAAATCTTTAAACATCATTAAACATTTAAACATCTTTAAACATCACTAGACCTCGCGATGTGTCGCTAAACATGACCTTGTAACGGGGAAGGGTGAGGGCGCGTGATGGCCGGATGGTTAGCACTTCCTGGTCCCACGCGGGGACGTGGCTTCGCATCTGGTAGAGGCATAGTCTCTGGACGCTAATATGACCTCTGCAGCCGCTGGCGCTCCGTAAGAGTGCGCGACGACGGGGTCACATTGCTTTATTTAAAAAAGCTATGAAATGCAATGGAATGAGCATCATGTAAACGAGGTTTTCTAAAGCCGGCTCAAATGCCCTTTAAAAATAGTCACTTCGCTAAACGGCATGGGGATAAATCAAAGTCATAGCATGACAGGTCGTTGAATTCGCCTTTGTAATGGCCTCGTGTTTGCATATTCCATCGCCAAATGGTGTTTCAAAATGATGCTGGCCATAAATGGTGCGCACACATTTTGACCAATTAGTGTATTGCAAATATTACTAGCATGATACATGTTGGGAAAACAACACAAATGAGAAGTGCCCATTACTTTTATAGTGGTGAGCGGGAAGTCCAATAGCATTTCTCCCGTCGGATTGGCCACTTCAAAACGAAATTCCGGAATATTCAGAAATATTTGGTAAAAACTGGTGTTTCTGACTACATAGGACGCTTTCCATATAACCACGAGTAAAAAACACAAATTGTCTTGAAAATATCGCGCACATAATTTTTTTTTAAGCCATAGCTTGCACCAACAGGGGCAAGGTTTAATAAGACTTGGCTTGGTTTTGATGGTAGGGTATAGATTGATGAAAGTAGGTTTTCATTCACAGTTAAATAATGTGCAAAGCAGCATTATAATGGTCATTTGTGCGCCATGGACTTTCTTAAGATTTTAGCTGCTTATATTGAGATTTGTGCAGAGAGATTTATACTCAGACAATTCAGATTTGGTGGGCCACAACTGTATAACCACTCTGCAATCTGACGACATTATTCGCCAAATAGTACGTAAACTTCGTATGCGCGCTCTGCGGCTCGAAGGCGGATTTCTGAAATACTGAAAAACCTCACGTATCTACCAGTTAACGATAGTGCAGTTGTAAAAGTAATCAACAGCGCGATCGATCCACCGGGGCCGCGTGGTTTAATGGCCGAGATAATTGGCCGGTGTTCCATATATTCGGGTTCGAGTTCCGGCTGGGCAAACCAGGCCAGAGAAGTCTTGCCCACCAAAACTGGAGGTTATGAATAAAGACATTCGTACGCAATGTAAGCTCTGTTTAACTACTCCGCAAGTGTGTTGGTTGATTGCTTGCATAGTCAAGCTGATGGTATGCGTACAAAGTGCAAAGTATATTTGCGACAAAAGAAAGAAATCCTTCGTGTTTCGTACAGTCATCTGATGGGCGGCCCATCCACATTTTAGGCCGGCATCGCTTTGACTAGTCTTGCTTTAGCCAAAACGCTGTTTGCGATCACCAGGGCACACACACTATTGTATTTGTTTTAAATTGAATATGTAACTACGTTCTTCTATCATGTTAGACGACTCAACGAGTCGTGATCAACACGCACTCGGGTGAGGGGGGTCAAATTGCCCCCCCCCTAAGGCTTTTCCAGAATGGTTTCCAAACGGCGAGGTGTACCCGCGCCAAATCTTGCATAGCTGTAGACAATTGAATAGCCGATCGTTTGACAAAATTTAGATGAGCCTTGTTAGGTCCCTGGCCAGTGGTAGGTCAAAGTCAGGAAATAGTTTCAGATAAGGCAATTTCTAGGGAATCGTTCAATCTGATACAGCATCGCCGTGTTTAAGAAGCAATACATCTCTGAGATGCTTTCTTAGGCATCACAGATATTGAATGACAACTTACGTTGACGTAAGGTCAAGTATGAAGGTCACACCAAGGTCAAAACCAACCTGATTTATTCCACCAGAGCTTGCTGTATGAGATAGCTTCTGGTGCTCATTTCGAATAAATCGACAGCAGGAACCACATTATGCATCTTCCGTTGACTTTCTTAGAGGTCAGAACAGGTCATTGACCTAAAATGACCTAGGCCTACCTTTTGTTTTAGGAGCATTCTGCCTAGCGTAATCTTTGTCGCTTATTCAAATGCCAAACTCAGAGCAATATTGTATGATTTTGGTCATCATGGCCTTGAAAAGGTCAAACAAGGTCACTGACCTCAAATGAGCTTGTGACCTTTTGCGTAAAACAGTTACATAGGTTCTGGGGGCGCTTTGGAGACCAACCTGGAATTTGACCTTGTTTGACCTCATTTGACCTGAAGGTTATCGCCTAGGAAGCTCAAACTTTGACATAAGGGCAATACACCCTGAAAATTTAGTGTCTCTAGCTTTCTTACTTTCCGAGATCTCAGGGGGGCCAAATTGACCCCCACCCGAGCGAAGGGTATCCAGCCGGCTACCCGTGCGCGTGTTAACTTACAAGTTGCCAGGTTTTCAGGTCTCAGGTGCATTGCTGTGCGAGCAGGCAATGATGCCATTTAATAACGCGCAATTTGATGCAATGTTAAATAGTGAAGTGCTCAACTGACATGACTAAATCAAACTTATTTGGTAGGCTGGTGAGTTTCCAGTTTTTTTTATTTCTTATGCTGATTAATAGCTAGCCTGCATACATTTAAAATGGCTTACATGATTTGGCATGCATCTATTCAACCGAAGACACGCACCTCAGGAAACGAAACAACAATTTAACAGCAAGCATGCATATGGTAGTTTTGTTAACATAGCCCGCACATTTTCCACACCGCTGTCACAACGAACAGCTGAGCGGATAAACGGTGTGATACATTTTACAAAAGCTAGCGCCATAAAACACGTAAACGTCTGAGGGGTTGAACTGAAAAACTCCGAGGTACGAGAATGGCCAAAGTCCCTCATGACTAGCCCTGTCACTATCCTGCACAAGCAAAACTACGTGCCCCGCCACACATATTCGCCATAAAAGTGGCCTTTGTCGCCCTAAGGCGGCCTCTACAGGGCCGCCTGTACGTTGAGGTCAGAAATGGCCCGTGCCTCCAGTGCCCCCTCCCCCTCACACTCTGGATCCGTTCCTGCAAGAGTGCTGTGAAACTTAAATTAATGAAGAAACGATACAAATTGCTTTTCACCAAAAAGTGCACAAAATCCATTGATATAAAATAGGGGGGGGGGGGGGGTCGTCGGGCCCACGAATTGGCTCCCCAATGATTCCAAACAAATGACACCCCTGCGTGCAATTACGTAGCCGAAATGTTATGTTTCCCTTAATCCAATAGCATCCAGATACCCATGGTTTGCGAAAACGTGTTTCTTTGGTATCATCTAATCCGACATGCCGCAGGGACCTTGTAATACTTACATTAGTGATCAAAACGGCCAGTTGGGGTGCAGAACTGGCATAACATAAGAGCAATGCTGCTAGAGTTTGAAAGAATTACGTTGAGCTGTGAAATGCGCCGCGATTTGCGTACGTTAAGGGAAAGTTGTAACAGCTAATTCCATCAAGAAAGCATGTTCTTGCTCTAAGACTATACCTACACAAACCTGGTTCATGTGCAACAATGACCGTTGGGACTAAAGCATCCCCGAGTCAGCTCGCACCACATGAGAACCGGCCTCTGTCTGCGTCAACTCGCACCACATGAGAACCGGCCTCTGTCTGCGTCAACTCGCACCACATGGGAACCGGCCTATGTCTGCGTCAACTCGCACCACATGGGAACCGGCCTATGTCTGCGTAAACTCGCGCCACATGAGAACCGGCCTCTGTCTCAGTCTGTGATGGTTAGGGACATAAAACCTCTAACGGCGTCAGCAACAGATCCGGCCCGCCCTAGCGCAATGACCTGATGGGTTCGGTCCGCCACAGCGCAATGACCTGATGGGTCCTGCCCGCCCTAGCGCAATGACCTGATGTCTCCGACCCGCCATAGCGCAATGACCTGATGGGTCCGGCCTGCCCTAGCGCAGTGACCTGATGGGCCCGGCCCGCCCTGGCGCAATGACCTCATGGGTCCGGCCCGCCCTAGCGCCGTCTGCTCATGCTCCCTTGTCTGTCTCGCGGCGGTCTGCCCTAACACCATCACCGCATACGTCCGGTCTGCCCTAGCGCCGTGACCGGACAAGTCCGGCCTGCCCTAGCGCCGTCACCGGACAGCCATTGCAGTGCATGCTGCCAACGGAGATGTCATGAAAGGGCTTCAAACTTGGATAGATTGTATCGGACTTATATATTTAATATGCGTGCGTTCACTTGTATGTGTTTTACTGTTGGCTTGCTCGCACCAAAATGTAGATTACGTTTCATTGTGGCACAATTCTTGATAAGGTCATTTGACTCTGAATGCATTCATGTTTGTGATTTGTTTAGCATGAACTGAATGCGGCATGTAATCCTCGCCAGATTTTTCAGTGTGATAGCAGCACCATAGCGCATTCCACGAAAGAAATTGGCTGAATATTTGCCCCCATGTCAACAGTTGAATGCTTTGTATGCAACAGTCAGACCCGCCTTTTGAGAATGAACTGCTCTACTTTTCTATGCAGCCGTATCGTCATATGATCAGCTCACGTTGTAGTGATGTAAACACGATGCGTCTAGTGTGCTGCTGCTCGTCTGTTTAGCGTGTTGCTGTTCGTCCAGCTCTCAGCACGGCCGAAATACAGAATCCGAACGTCGAGGAGCAGCCTTCATCTTCAGAGTGGACAGCCGCCAGTCCTCACCAACAGCGTCAGCGCCGACAGCGGCCTCGGACCTCGGGTGTGGCAGCCGCCAGGGGCCCTTTCCGGCGGACCTCGGGTGTGGCAGCCGTCAGGACCCTCCTCCGGCGGACCTCGGGGTGTGGCCGCCGTCAGGACCCTCTCCGGCGCACCTCGGGCGTGGCAGCCGTCAGGGCCCTCTCCGGCGGACCTCGGGCGTGGCAGCCGTCAGGGCCCTCTCCGGCGGACCTCGGGTGTGGCAGCCGTCAGGCCCTCTCCGGCAGACCTCGGGGGTGGCGGCCGTCAGGGCCCTCTCCGGCAGACCTCGGGTGTGGCAGCCGTCAGGGCCCTCTCTGGCAGACCTCGGGTGTGGCAGCCGTCAGGACCCTCTCTGGCAGACCTCGGGGTGGCGGCCGTCAAGGGCCCTCTCCGGCGGACCCGGTGTGGCAGCCGTCAGGGCCCTCTCTGGTAGACCTCGGGTGTGGCAGCCGTCAGGGCCCTCCCCGGCTAACCTAGGGTGTGGCAGCCGCCAGGGCCCTATCCGGCGGACCTCGGGTGTGGCAGCCGTCAGGGCCCTCCCCGGCGGCTGAGGACGGCCCCCAGACGGCCTTCCGGTCGGCCGGGGCCCGCAGCCATCAAACGCCCAGCCGCCTTTTGATCCAGTGCCGGGCCGTGCCCCAGTCCGGCAATCCCCGCCCTCGCCCCGACGACAAAAACCCCGGCCTGATCGCCGTCGCCCGCTGGTGCATGAGTTCCGGGGACACCGCTTCGGTGCGTTTCTCCGGCGTGCGCCCTGGTTTCTTTGACCACCGCCCGGCTATTCGAGGCCAGCGTGTGGGTCGTTACGGCGCCCAGTTGTGCGTGCATGCACCGGTCGCTTTCCACTTGCCCGCCCCGTGAAATGACACGGACTTGGCGCAGGGAAGTTACAGATATCAGCAAGGACTTACAATGTAGTGGCAAAAATTCAAAATCAGTGGGTGGTGGTGGTAGGAGAGACGCTTCTCCAAGCCTTTATACCATTGTTGTATATATATATATATATATATATATATATATATATATATATATATATATACATTGGCGGCATGTTGTTGTCACTGAGGCTCTACGAAGCATTCAGCTGCTGAGGATGTACGGCGTCACCGGCCTCTCACCTTGGCAGGAAGGGCGGGCACCGCGGTGAGTCGAGCCCCGTGCCTCTGGTTTCCCAGACATGCAGTGATAAACGCGGACGCGTTAACCACTACGCTACCGGCAGCCTCTGTCAACACTGGCCCTCCCCATGTCATCGGAGTCGAAAGGCACCGGTTCATGTAACATAGGGCTAGCGCTTCCGAATAAATTCCGACGGAGCACTGGTCTCATGAAATGCCAGAGATTGACGTCAGGGTCCTGAAACTGTAGTCGTCGGCTGTTGCGCATATGCTCACCTGTGAGGTGATTATCCCTAGATGTGACTGATGACTGCAGATGAGAGTGGACAAGAAAAACGTCAGTGCAGATTCAGTTACAGTGTAATTTTAGGACATCGAGCATTGACATTTTGTGCGTTCAAAGTATTACGGGAAATCACTGCTTGAAATATTTTAATCCGGCAATAAGTGTCATTTGTTTGATCTAAAAGCCTTCGCATTGTTGCACATTGAGCATGCGTTCTAGAAAATTTCGAAAATATGCTGGATTCATCTGGCATGATGCGCCTTGTGGGCTACATTTTACAAAATCCCACTCTTTCACTAAGATTTGCTCCATTTTGACATACCATAAGACTTATGCTCATTGTCCCTTCTATAAGCAGTGATCTAACATTTCGCTCACCGCCACCCCTCGCCATCCAGCCATTTGATGCGATTGGTTCCCGTCATGCCCCCCCCCCCCGCTCCTCTCCCCCCTCGTCGGCCGACCGGCGGCCTGTATGCGGAGTCTCATCGGCTGCTGACGCGGCGGCGCGCGGCGGCCGGGCGCGAGCACAAACACATTAGCGTCATCTCGCCTGCGACGCGGCCGGCCGGCAGGCGCCGGGCACAAAGCGGGCCAGGTGCGGCCGCTCCCAGCCCGAGCAGCACGGCTCGCCGGCGAGATGGAGCACGCCATTGCGGCAGCTAACGGCGGTCAGTGGCGGCGCGATGGGCCCCGCGGCTACTGGCGGCGGGAACCAGGCCCGGTGAGCAGCAGGTTACTGGCGACCACGGTCAGTGGGAAGCAGGTCACTGGCGACCACGGTCAATGAACAACAGATCAATGGTGACCAGACTCGGTGAGCCGCAGGTCACTGGTGACCGGGCCCGGTGAGCAGCAGGTCACTGGCGACCACGGTCAATGGGCAGCAGGTCACTGGCGACCAGGTCAATGCGCGACAGATCAATGGTGACCAGGCTCGGTGAGCCGCAGGTCACTGGTGACCGGACCCGGTGAGCGGCAGGTCACTGATGACCAGGGGCCGGTGAGCGGCAGGTACTGGTGACCAGGCCGATAAGCGGCAGGCTACTGGTGACCGGCCCAGTTACCGGCGGGCCACTAGTGACCAGGCCCGGTGAGCGGCAGGTCTCACGTCACCGGGCCCGGTGAGCAGCAGGTCTCTGACGACCAGGGCCGGTGAGCGGCAGGCTACTGGTGACCAGGACCGGTGAGACGGCAGGCCACTGGTGACCGGTCAGTTAGCGGCAGGTCGCTGAGACCAGATCAATGAGCAGCAAGCCACTAAAGACCAGGTAAATAAGCAACATCTCAATGGTGACCAGGTCAGTGAGCAGCCGGTCACTGAAGGTCAGGTTAACGAGCAGCAGACCACTGGTGACCAGGCCAATGGGAGGCAGCTGAATGCTTTAGTGATCAAGTTCTGAACCACAATCTCTTGGTATGCTGAAGGTCAGTTATTGTTAGCATGCAGACCCCGACCCGTAGCGCCAAAACCCCAAGAGATCAAAGCCTTTCGTGCCTGTGCAGCTCCCAACACGTGCAAAGCGTTGGTAGCGCTACGTTTTCTAACGATCTCTCCGGTGTCTGTGCAGTCACCAGCCAGCCTTCCATGCCCTTTCAGGCAGCTCCATGTCCGTTCAGAATGTGGTGTATTTTAGCCTGATTTTTATAAAGGGACATCCTAACAGTGTACACAAAGTATGTATAGCCTTTCATCCCTACATGCCAGGTCACGGCTTCGTCGGCTTCAAACGGAGTCATTCCCCAGCATGAAAGGTTTTGGAATCGACCGAATATTAAACAAGTTTTTTAACGTCAGTAACCCACACTGAAGTAACAGCGATTCAGGGAGAAATGTTAGTTGTAGGTTAGATCAACTTCATCGGCTCGAACCCACCAACCGATTTTAGACATTGGTATCCATGTTCCTGAGGGGGAGGTATAGGTATGAGCTGGCACGTATGTGCTGACTAGTCATAGCTGCAGTCTATATTTTACAAAGACAATGCATGACGCTTTGTCGGTTTTGGGTGTCCTCCAGCAACGCGTCATGACGTCACAAAAGACTTGCGATCTCTGACTAAGCTGTGATGATCTTAGCTGCGTGCTCCGCATTTGGAGGATGTGACACAACCATGATTTGAGATTATCAAAGCGCCATATAGCTCTGCTGAGCTGCGATATACACGCCTGTCTAATTTGACACCTGATGAGCCTTGCCGGATTTCAGCTAACATTTCATCGCTTTTCCCGTTTCATTGCCCTTTCCGACTTCAAATGATCGCACCACTCCTTCATCCGGTTGACCACACCCTGACCTCGGGTGACCTCATGACATTACCTGTCCTCTCTAAAGCCCCTCCCTTGAGATGGGCTGACCCTACCGCCCGATCCTCCACATCCAGAGTGCTCTTCTCCGACTTCGAGCGACCCCACCATTCCGCCATCCCACCCAGCATCCATCCCCGACGTCAGATGATCCACGCAGTGCCTCTCCGGCGTCCCTACGCAGCTCGCGCACCCGCCTCTCCGACAGCGTCGGCGACGGTGGCAGCGGCGCCGCTGAACGCCGCCGCCACACGGCGACACAGCAACGGGGAGCGGCGGTCAGCGGCGGTCAGCGGCGCGCTGACAGGACCGGGCCCCGGGCGCCGGCCAGCGGAGCGTGTCGCGGCGCGCCTCGGCCGCGGTCGGCGCTGCCCAGTCCGGCAGTCGCCCTTCGACAACGCAGCGGTTCGGCCACGTCCCCAGAATGAGGCCTGCCATCCTGCTCGCGCTGCTGGCTGGCCTGGCGGCCGCCTCGAGTGGACCGTGGGGGGCGAGGCACGCGCCCCAGCCGCCGGCACATCTCGTCTACCGGTACGCGGCTGGCCTGCCGCAGGACTTGGAGAGCACGGGTTCGACCCTGGTCAGCGCGTACAGCGCGCCAAACGAACGGGATGTGCGTCGATACTCAGTCGGCGGCGGCGGCGTGCTGCGACGCCACGGCGAGCACGCCGAGCACGCCGAGCACGCCGAGCACGCGGAGGGCGGGGAGGAGCAGCTGGAGGAAGTGACGGCGCCAGTGCGGCCCCGTCGGCCGCCGCGCAGGCGCCAACGCCAGGGGACCACTGAGAAGCAGACGCCACAGTACCCGGTGCTGGATTTCGCCGAAGCGGTCATCAAGCGGTAAGTCCCAGTCATTTTACTCCAATTACTGTAGTGGACTCGGGGAGGAGGGATACGAGGGTAATGTCTGAAACGAGACGTCAGGTCAGCGCGAACTGTTTGCTGGATTACCTGGTGTCTGGTATCTATACCGAACTTGAGAAATTACTGCGCAACCTCCTGCGACTGGACTATCAGCATCTGGTTACCCTCTGCCCAGCTTTATTGTGTTCGGAAGGCTGTCTAATTTAATGTTGGCCACAGCTTCCTTATCAAATAAAATGGAACTGCAGGCAGACCCCAGATAGGAGCTTAATCTTGGAGTTTGGATCTCGGGCTGTGAACCATGAAGCCCATATATATATATATATATATATATATATATATATATATGGGAACGGCTGAATTCATACTTATATATATATATATATATATATATATATATATATATATATATATATATATATATATATATAAGTATGAATTCAGCCGTTCAAGGCCCTTTTGAAACTTTGGATTAGCATCATTTAAGATCTACCAATTTTTTTCGGGACTCAAGTACATCTATAAGTGGCATTACGACAAAGTGCATGTCACTCACGGCGTGGATATATTGTCGTCATGTGTGAAAACCTTGAAATAACTGGACGTTGTTGCCATGGGTGCCCACAGCAAACCTTTCCTCACCACATAGCATGCCTATTGTAACTCTCATTTGGGGTGCAAGAAAGCACACCGTACGGAGAGCCGAAGCGGTTGGGGAATAACATCCACGACTACCCAACAACATCGAATGATTCACATGCTCGCCTCGCTCGGTAACATTAAACTCATTGTCTGGCAGATCTGTCGATCATCCGTTTCGTCCTGGCATGCTGATTGTAATGTCTGGAGGTTGTATTATATTGTATTCTGTCTATCAGCTGTTCAGGCTTGATACCAGATAGTGTATCTCATGCAGCCGATTCCTGCAAGCGGCCGCCTTTAACATAAACAGTAAGTGTACGGGCTGTCTTTACGACTGCTAGGAGGGAATGACTGGCGCAGATGCATTCTGTGTAAGGCTTGGTCCTTCGTAGGTGTGTCGAAGCACATTTATAGTTTGACCCAACGAGGCGAAGACAGACTAAATTCTGTATTGTTCCAGTACAAACACCGTATCGCCACCATTGTCAGATGAATGGTGTCATTGTTGGAAATCCGCCGTCGTTATTGACAATGATCTTGTGTATGGAAAACATTCACCTGTTTTATTGGTGCTTTATAGCCGCTTAGATGCTGTTACAACGTGACACCAATAGCTCCATCCATTGGTATTGAAGGCTTTTTTGTCTGGGTAACCGATAGTTATGTGTCGGTATTTCATTGTTAGTTTGTAACTCAGCATACCTTTGTGAGGTATCCGGAGTGTGCTTATTCTAAGGCTACAACGCAAATCTGCGCCCACACGTTGCGGAACTTGTGCAGTAATTCACATATTTCATGGTCTACGAAAGCTAACACCATACATTTTCGATTTCGTGATGGAGGAGAGAACTTGCAGCACGGCTTGACTTTGTGCTTGAGCGCATGAAACTGACGCATCCATTAAGTTGGCCGTCTGCATAGGACAACCTCTTAGTGTACCTTCAAACCCCGTCCCCTTGTGCGTCATGCCAAAACCGAGACCCTTTCATCGTGCGCATGGCGTGACATTTCCAAGGGATGGGCATGTCAGCACGGGGCAAGCTCTGCACCGCCGCACGTCACCCCCGTCAGCACGGGTGCATCACGACCCCCGCCCCCTCCACTGCCTGGTCTGGGTGCCGGCCGACCAGCGCGGCGCGGTGAGCGTCGAGACCGCTGCCGTTACAGGCGACCGCTTCACCTGACGAGGCAGCCTCTGACGTGAGGAGCGCCCAGCCAGGTGGGCCCCAACGGTGCCGACGGCCGCCTCCCACGCCGGCGGGGCACCCGTCACATCAGTCACGTGCCCGGGAGTCGGCGCAGCGCCGTGACGTCATCAGTCAACGGAGCGCGGCGTCGGCCGTCCTTCCAGGCCCGCCTGAGCAGGTCGACCGGCGCCGCCCTCGGCCGCTGCTGTCTCAGACCGCACCACCGTCACAGCTCGCTCGCACTCGCTCGCCTCGCTCACCCCACGCTGTGCACGCATCACTCTATGGCTGCTACCCCCAGGTACAGAATGCTCGGATGCGCGAACATGTGGCGCGGTGACAACAGCGTGGCCACGCTGCACCGCTGCGCAGCCGCCTCGGCCAAGACCTACGTACAGCAGCTCCGGCAGCAGGCGGCGGCCCTGGCCGAACACTCGAGGGCCGCCAGTGTCCCCTCGGGGCAGGTCGAGAGCTCCGCCGCTGACTCGGTTGTGGAGGAAGGTGAAGATCCAGTTGCGGGCGCGACAGCAGAGGAGACTGAGGACTCTGTTTCTGACTCCGCCGTGGACGCGGACGGCCCCATGCCTCCCGCTCAGGGGTGGCCGACGGCAGAGTTGACGAGGGTGGATGGATCACCGGCCGGGAGAGCGGCACGCCACCTGAACTGGACCTTCTGGTCCGACTACATGGAGCCGCCGAGCCGGCTGGAGCGACGGCGCGGGGAGCCATCGGCGGTCGGACACAGCGCCGCCGCCGAGCCGCCGCAGGCCCCTGCCGAGCCGGAGCCCTTCGTGCCGCCGCACCTGCGCGACGACTTCCCGTACGACATCCGCGTGGTGCATTCTGGCCTGGTTAACCTGCCGCCGCCCGATGTCAATGGCGTGCAGATGCAGCCGGGCCCGCTGTCAGAGCTGGATCGGCGCCCCGGCTCATACGGGGACCCGCTGACGTGAGTACCGAGACCCGCTGCTGTGAGTACGGACACCCGCTGCGCCTACCGAGACCCGCTGCCGTGAGTACCGAGACCCGCTGATGTATACCGCGACCCGGTGCTGCGAGTACCGAGACCCCCTGCTGTGAGTACGGACACCCGCTGCACTGGGTACCGAGACCCGCTGTCGTGAGTACCGAGACCCCTGCTGTGAGTACGGAGACCCGGTGCCGCGAGTACCGAGACCCACTGCTGTGAGTACGAACGCCCGCTGCACTGGGTACCGAGACCCGCTGTCGTGAGTACCAAGACCCCCTGCTGTGAGTACGGAGACCCGGTGTTGCGAGTACCGAGACCCACTGCTGTGAATACGAACATCCGCTGCACTGGGTACCGAGACCCGCTGTCGTGAGTACCGAGACCCGCTGCTGTGAGTACGGGCACCCGCTGCACTGGGTACCGAGACCCGCTGTCGTGAGTACCGAGACCCCCTGCTGTAGTAGGAGACCCGGTGCTGTGAGTGCCGAGAACCGCCGCTGTGAGTACCGAGACCCACTGCCGTAAATACCGTGGCCCGCTGCCGTAAGCACCGAGGCCCAATCCCAACAGCATAACATTAAAAGCCATGTGAGTGCTAGGACCTGATCAAAATAAGGGCCCTCTGGCGTGGCCATTGGCACACTGGCTGAACATGGGGAACTGCTGACTGCATCAGCGTGAGTATCTCCTGGGCATGAAGACCATCGCGGCCGGCTTGCGTGGGTGGTGGAATGCACTAGTGAGGTTTCCATAAGCCCCGGTGTGGGTATTGGACACCATGCAGCGGTGAGTGCCGAGATCTGCTGGCGACTGGCTGGAACACCGTGATCTACTAGAGTGAGTTTTGAACACCATGCAGCGGTGAGTGCCAGAATCCTTGAAGACTGGCTGGAGCACCGGGGTCTGCTAGGGTAAGTAATGGTATCCAGACTAAATGGGACACGTCGCCGTGATCCCAGAGTGTGCTGCCTCCACTCAGTCAAGACACGGCGGCAGGTGACGCCGCGCCAATGTACACGAGACGGTGTTAGCCGCTGAACACAGCCAGCGAAACAGAGCTGCCAGTGCGCGATCAATCAATCCCTACAGCGGATCAGGTCTATCAAACTGCTGACACTGCTATGTAAACCAGGATCTTTAAACTCGAGGTTTAACCGTTAAGATGTGGTTCTTTTGACTGCTCCTTGTTCCGCCGTATCGAACTTGCATGCACCAAATAGTAATTGGAGGCATTTGGAGCACAGCTCTCTGGCCAGTCCAAAAGTCGAGTATTTCTGGTGTAACCACAATGAATGATCAACTCAGTAACGATCCAGCATTCTGAGCTTTTGTAATTCGTGCTCCGAAAGTTACCGCCTGTTGTTAACGCATGTACGAACGTGACGCATTATTCAGAGTAATGTTGACTTCACTGAGGATTATTATTGACCACTAACTGACCACTGGCAACATTGACAACGTGAACAGACAGTAGACAAAACAAACAACAAACCGACAAATACCATACCATCCTACGCTTCATGACCAGCGGCATCTACAAACTCATCTAGCACAATAATCGACAAGACCGGCAGACCAGCTAGTGATCCCAATGTCAAAGGAGACATCGATCAAATGAAGTGTGCATAGCTACGTGGACGAAAGACGGTGCATGCAGCGCACAAGTCAACACTAACAGACTGAAGATGACATGGACAGACATGGACGATGGACGCCGAAACATGGTTATCAAACAATAAGTCAGGTCCCGGGTTACGACTGAATGCCCGGACGCTTGCCAATGGAAAGGGCGGAGAAAACAGGGATGTTCCGAGGCCATTACAACACAACGCTGAAACGGACCAAACAGCAGACAAAGCAACGGACAGACTCCACAGACCTGCCAGTGTCGGACGGTCACGTGACCTGCCCCTGCCAGCGGTGTGACCGACGACAGAGTGGTGGCGCCGCGGCGGTGGCTGGCGCTGCAAGAGCTCCAGCTGACCCAGGCCGCCGCGTGTTGCAGCGGCGTCGGCGCGGACGCGCCGCTCTGGGAGCGCGTGCAGGGCGGCTCGGACGGCGTGGCTGCCGCGCTGGCCGGGGCCGTCCTCTTCGTCACGGCGGCGTTGGTGGCCACAGCGGCGGTCTCCTCTGTGAGTGGCCTAATTTGAGCCGTCTCGTCTGTGAGCTACCCGATCTCAGCCGCCTCCTTTGTTAGCAACCCGATCTGGGCCGTCTCCGCCGTGAGTGACCCGATTAGAGCCGTCTCCTCTGTGAGTGGCGTGATTTGATCCGTTTCCTCTGTGAGTGGCGTGATTTGATCCGTCTCCTCTGTGAGTGGCGCGATCTGAGCCGTCTCCTCCGTGAGTGACCCGATCTGAGTTCCCTCCTCTGTGAGTGAGCCGATCTGAACCGTCTCCTCTGTGGCTAAGCCGATCTGAACCAACCATCTCCTCTGTGTTTGACCTGATTTGAGCCGTCTCCTCTGTGAGTGAGCCGATCTGAACCGTCTCCTCTGTGTTTGACCTGATTTGAGCCGTCTCCTCTGTGAGTGAGCCGATCTGAGCCGTCTCCTCTGTGAGTGAGCCGATCTGAACCGTCTCCTCTGTGAGTGAGCCGATCCGAACCGGCTCGTCGAGACGTCGACTCGGCTGGCTGGGTCGGGGCGTGTGCCACTAGCGATCTGACCTGGTCAGGCGACGCCGGCTGGCTGGGTCGGGCGACGGTCGGGCGACGCCGGCTGGCTGGGTCGGGGCGTGTGCCACTAGCGATCTGACCTGGTCAGGCGACGCCGGCTGGCTGGGTCGGGGCGTGTGCCACTAGTGATCTGACCTGGCCAGGCGACGCCGGCTGGCTGGGTCGGGGCGTGTGCCACTAGCGATCTGACCTGGTCAGACGACGCCGGCTGCGATCGCCCCGGTCACCAAATACAGCAGCGGCACGAGTAACCAATGCACCAGCTCTCACCGGAAACCGCTCGTTCTCACGTTCTCATCGTTTCTAGGTTACACTCTTGACAGCTTGGGTTAAAAACGAACTTTCCCATGAAAACATTATGTGATTCGGTTCGGTGAAGAACTGTGATTCAGTTGGGCTCTTAGTTTTTGAAGCGCCATGAAGCTTTCCATCCGTGTAGGTAAACAATCATCTGTGCCGGCTACAGGCAGACAATGATACCATTACTGGAGCCACGGCTATGTTTTCTATAATCCAAGCTCAGTATTTATCATAATTATTTCTTCTAATGAGTTTAATGTGGGAATCCTTGAACACGCAGCTACCTGATATGCAGAACTCTAGCTGTATCTCTGATGTGCCGTCTATGTTGTTTTTGTAGACAACATTCTCCATTCCACACAGAGCTTGTCATTTTGAACTTCGAATCCACCACACCACAAAATCTTCGCCACAAACTGGTACGGCTTCATCGCCAGATGACCAGGAGAAAAATGACCGCTGACCGTGTGTGTCCTACCCCACGGCGAACCTTCGGCTACGCGGGGCTGTGCTATGGCGCGGTGACAGGATGCATTGTTTAAGTGTACCAACACGCGTGTGTACATCTGGGTGTGTTTATGTGATCGGTGCATGTGCACGACAGCCACACAGTCGAATGCTGCATGTCGTCTGGTGCAAGTCAACCTCAAGCGAGTACGCTTTTCTTTTGCTCGCGTTATCATTGGTGATGGTCAGCCCGTCCACATGTCCTCCGTCTTCAAATCGATCCGACCGGTATTTCCAATATTTCCAATCGGTGTCTCGGATTCCCACCGTTTGAACGGCCAACGATGACGTAACGACTTGCTTCCGTCGCGTGGCGGTCGTTGACCTCGCCGTTTGCTCGCGTGCCGGTGCTCGACACCGTTACGACCGACTGTCCTGCGCTGTTGCCGCCCGGCTGGCCGCCGCGAGCAGGCCGCGGGCGCCGAGCGGACGGCGCCACTGCGCGGCTCGCTCCGGCGGCTGGCCGCCTGGCGCCGCCGCTGGCAGGCAGCCGGCAGCAGCCGCGGGCCGACTCTACTGCAGAGCGTGCCCTGCAGAGCGTGCCTAGCGGACAGCGCCACCGCGCGGCCCGCTCCGACGGCTGGTCGCCTGGCGCCGCCGCTGGCAGGCGGACGGCAGCAGCCGCGGGCCGACTCTACTGCAGAGCACGCCCTGCAGAGCGTGCCCCGTGCTGGCTTCCGTCGCCAACACACGTCACCACGCATCCTCCCAATGAGCTGATGAGGTTTTTCACCATCAGCGCCACTCTTAAGTCGTGGAGCTGATCTGCCGGTCAGGGCTGGGGCGCGAGTGGCTCCAACTGGCGATCGTACTCACACCGGCCGGCTGGCCGTCCCTAGCCAAAGTCGCCCAAACTGGCAGCCGTCCTCACACCGGCCGACTGGCCGTCCCCAGCCAAAAGCCCTTCCTTAAAGATTGGTCAACTCTCTTCTCCACCACTCACAACTGCAGGCAACGGCCCTACAAAAGAGTAGGAGCAACAGGGACGTGGGGCAGAGATGGAACTTTGCATCTCTTTTGGGGTCGTTCATTCCCCAATGTTAAGCTCCGCCCCCCCCCCCCCCGCCAATATTTGTAGATTGTGTGGATCTGAGATGTAGCCGAGGACTCTTACGGTACTCACTCAACACTTGCTGCTGCGATTTTTGTGGATAGGGTGGAGAAGAGGGAGGGCGGAGTAAACAATGGGGTAGCCCCCATGTCTCCCCTCCTTCACCTTCACCGCCTGTGCTGATTCCCTTTGACAGTCGTGTGATACGATGTCGGACAGTCGTTTTTGGTGCAGTCCATCAGGTCCATGCGATGCATCACCCATGCCGGGCTTTATTTATCTACCTACGTTAAGCACGGACAACTTGTCGGTGTTTGGATCTTGTTGGGCACGCATATTTGCCCACATGACGCTGTAGACGTCCCTTGCACATTTTCCCATCGGTGATATAGGCCAGCGTAGTCGTGTCACTCCGATTGTTTGCGGATGGCTCCAAATGTACGTCATGCAATCGCAAGGCGCATCTCAATTCAGCTGCAGATTCAGTTGTGATTGCTGAATTGCAGAACGGCCAGAGCAAATGAAGGATGTATTTACAAAATATTTGGAATACTCAGAGACACGTAGCGCGGAATGGCAAAACTGGAATACATAGATCATAAAACGAGCTCACCTTTTTGTACTACGGTGTGCAACTGGGTCCGCGCAAAGCCCATACAGCAGGTTGTGATTGGTTCTCGATTGCTTATCCAACCGCGCCGTCTTTTGCATGTCGGACATTTAAAGTCAGTCATTTTACCTCTATGTCATTGTATTTCTGACGATCTCGCCACTGCCGCAATGCTTCGTTGCCGCCAAAGCTCCAGTCTTATTTACAATTGTTTGTCGCATACTCACTGATCCGACACCTTCGATAGTGTCAGATAGCGTTTGATAGCTTATCTATACAAATAACCTCCACAATCGTCCTCGATCTACGATCCAACATTTCGTGCAGTGGTGCCGTTCACAACATTCGGCGTCCTACTGAGGGATCCCAAGATTCATCGTTGCTTGCGCAACAGGATGAATGCCTGTCCGACGGGTTAAATACCTCTCAACCTGATTCACCACGTATCTAATTGATGGTAACTTTGTGTAGTAAATACACGGACCTTCCCGCCAGCAAAAGACGCTCATCAATCTCCGTACTGAGCTGTCAGCACGCAGGTGCAGTCCTCACGCTCGCACGCGCATACAGTGCAAATTACAGGCCCATAATGCCCTTTGTTTAACCCGCGTACGGTTCTACAAGCAAATTCGACAGACAGACAGACGCATCAGCAAACGTATATATTCGCGGAAGGTAAGTTATATAAGAGTCTCGTTTTGACAAGGAGCTGGGATAGAGGTGCTGTTCCCCTCATATTGTGACTACTTCGCTCCGCAGTCCAGGGTCTAAACGTGGCTATAACAAAGGTCATTTGCTGCTAAAAAAGAAAAGCACACACGACACTGGAGAAGAAAAGATGCGAGAAACTGTCGGCACAAAGACAAGGTCGCCGAAATACGTAGATACTGGTTCCAAGTCGCGTGGAATTCAGCTGGTCCAGATTTTCTCTCCGTAAGTGATTTCCTTTAAAATGGCTGTGTTGCGGTGCCCGTCCCTTGGAATTTGTTGTCTTTTGGTAATGAGCATTTTGTAACCCTTGATGGTGCATTCTGGAATTGGGTAATTCTTGAAAACAAATGCTACGACGCTCTGAATTGATGGCTTTTGTATTTCTTCACTGAAGTGGCAATACATAATTTCATCAGGGTACAACACACGGTTGTGGTGACCTTGAAAGTGAAGGTTTCAGGGAGGTTTTAGTGGCCCGCGTTCTTGGTGTCCCTAGAAAATAAACGTCATATCGCCTCCAAATGAGGGTTTTGGTGCCTCTATGGCGAGCGCTTTGATCTGGGAATTTGTCAGTGGAGCGGTTCCAACATTGCACGTTCTCCTGTAATATACTGCCTCTTGAAAATGAAGGTTTGGGACCCTCTGTGACGTCTACTGGAACTGGTTGTCTGGAATTACGAGGTGGAAAACAGATGTTATGGTGCCGAAAAACGAAGGTTTTGATGACTCGCCGAGCGGTGAAGGACGAGCTGATTCAAAACCTCTTTAGAATGGGAGGCGCAGCATTGCTGTGACCCTGGAGTTTGATGTCCCCTGAAACTGATGGTTTGGGCCTATCTGTGAGGATCTCTGGAGTTGAGTACCTCCTGAAAATAAAGGCCGTGGTGTCCCGAAATGATGGTTGCATGCTTCTTTGCTAAATGGGACGTTCCAGGACTTCGCCAAATCGGCACGGCGCGAATATTGTGGTGCCCCTGAAATTCATTGCCTCAAAAATAAAGATTTGGCACCCTTTGTGGCGCTCCTTTAATTTTGTGTCTATCAAAAATAGAAGCTATATGGTTCCGGAATGAATGCATTAATGGTGTCTCTTCACCATGACATTTTACCTAAACCCCATGAGTGGCCCAGGCGGGGAGGGAGGGAGAGATGCATCGCAACCAGTCCCTATCTCCGGATCCACCCCTGTCTGCCCAGCGTTGTTTGATATCAAGCAGGACGAGCCATTCCAAATTTCGAAGTCTTAGAGCATTTCCCTCACACCACTCAGTGAAGTGTTTTCTTCAGCCCCCAGTGGCTGGCACTTCTAGGATGAACCCAACAGCTTCTCAAAGTAGCTGCCCTTCCGCAGCTTCCTGGGGCGGCTTTTTGTAGGCACATGCAGTGCCCAGGACATTGAGGTGCTGCGGGTCAAATAGTAGCATCTTTTTCTCCAAAAATGAAACGTTTTTGACCCAAAACTAGAGGACAAAATCGTTATGGACCATATTTTGGAAGCTGCGATGCGTCCCTAAAGAAACGTCACTAAGAAACAAACGCCCATCCGCTGTTTTGCAAGCTGTCGCACCTCCGAACTATTGCACACAGTTCAAGGGCACTCCGAGTAACACCGCCCAGAGTCAAAGGTGGGCGTGTCTTGTGTGAGACGCATCCAGACGAAATGCAAACGCAGGTATGATCACGTGATTTAGGATATGTCAGCGGGCTAGTGGCTGAAATTCACGGAAGGGTGTCTGGAAAATAAGGTGGGTAACGTTTATGGTTTCCCTCCATGAAAATATCTGAGCTCCAACCCGGAGGGAAGCGGAAAGAGACCATGGCCACTCACATTCCAAGGAAGCTCATTCAAGTTAAATTGATTTATTTTGTCCTGTCATACTTTTAAAAAGTGACCTACGATCTTTTCGAAGCGAGCCTACGCCCTCCTTCTCCCTGCCCCCCCCCCTCCCCTCCCCCCCCCGTGTCCAGTTCGTGAGGTGGCTACTGTCTGCCTTCTCCTCATACGTCCATGCAGGGAATGTCTAACAGGCTCTGGCTCATCTGCAGATTGTTCCAGGGAACTCAGCGGCGGGCCAGTACAAGCGGCGTTAGAAGACGCCCCCGCCCCCAGCCCTCACTACCCTCGCTTTCTGTCCCTCGACACGGTGCTACAGTTCATTGGCATCCTTATTGGCGTGGCTCTCCTCTTTGGCTATATCGCCATTTCGACCCTCAATGCCGTATCAAGCGTAAGTAGCATGCGCGCCATGCGGAGATGAGAGTCCCTTTCCTTTGACTGACCTTTGTCGCGGTCATTGTTGGATGACATTGACACTTACTTGACTGATGAGCGTGCATGGAAATATCTAATAGCTACTAACAAACTCCGCGCTATTTCCAACTAAAACTTATGTACTTGCACTAAACTTACTACTAAAACTTAACATCATATGTACTTTGCAGTTCTGCAAGTGGGCCGTTCTATGATGGCATGCAATAATCTGGCTGGGTGTGGATCGACGGGCATTATAGCCGCTTCAGACGCTGCATTTAACAAACATGCATGTCTTCCATAGATCACGTCCACGTAGCCATAGATGACCTTGCTGTATGGCCCTTTCGTAGTGCCTCCTTGTCCTGCCTCTTGGCAGAGGATGGCTGACCCGTTATGCTCCCACGGCCGAGGGTGACGGGCCCGTCCTGAGCCAGTAACAGAAGGTGTTGACCTGACCTGTGCCCCTACCGTGCACCAGGACGGTGTCGGCTGGCAGGAGCTGCTTGGGCGCAGCCTGGCCGGCCATCCGGCAGACCCGGCTGACGGTGGCATCCTGGACATCGTCCGGACGGTGGAGGCCGCCCTGTATCCTCAGCAGGATGGCTGCCTCCGCTGGCAACTCTGTCGTATGGGGCAGTCGTCCAGCTGGCAGCCGCTCCAGTCAATGTTGGGGTGAGCAGGGACACAAGGCCCCGGCAGCGCGCACGCCACCGCATCTTCCGCGACGACACGCTGAAGGCCGACGCTACTTGAGTGCTGGCTAGCTGTCTCAGTGAAGAATGAATGGTGTATAAAATGGCGGTCCGTTCCGGCATAATGTTGAAATAGTATGTCGGCATGGACTACTCTGGTTTTAGTGTGCATGGCCACCGCGTAGTGCCCAACGTGACGCTGATCTGGGTCAGCCCTGGTCTGTGTCTGGCCCCATCTCGTACCCCCAGCGTGGACGTGGCCTGGGTCAGCCCTGGTCTGAATCTGACCCAATCTTGTGCCCCCAGCGCGGGCGTGGCCTGGTTCTCGGACAGCTCGGAGGACGAGGGGGACCTAATGGCGAAGCTGAAGGCGGTGGCGGAGGGCGCAATGGCTGGCGACTGTCGGGCCTACCCACGCTGTTCGCGCTAGCGCCGTCACGCCGGTCGCCTGCTGACCGGGCGGCAACGCACAGCGACCAACATCGGGAGAGAGGGTGTGTGTGAGAGAGAGGTAGAGAGAGAGAGAGAGAGAGAGAGAGAGAGAGAGAGAGAGAGGGAGAGAGAGAGAGGAGAGAGAGAGAGAGAGAGAGAGAGAGAGAGAGAGAGAGAGAGAGAGAGAGAGAGAGAGAGAGAGAGAGAGAGAGAGAGAGAGAGATAGAGGAGAGAGAGAGAGAGAGAGAGAGAGAGAGAGAGAGAGAGAGAGAGAGAGGAGAGAGAGAGAGAGAGAGAGAGAGAGAGAGAGAGAGAGAGAGAGAGAGAGAGGCGCAAGAGGCGCAGAGCGGCCGTCGCCGATGGGTCTCAGCCACTCGCAGAGGAGGAGAAGAGAGAGAGAGAGGAGAGAGAGGAGAGAGAGAGAGAGAGAGAGGCGCAAGAGGCGCAGAGCGGCCGTCGCCGATGGGTCTCAGCCACTCGCAGACCCTGGGCTGCTTAGTTTGAGGCGTGACGTGCGGGCTGCGGACATTGAGGGGGGCAAGGCCGCCGCTGGTAAAGCTAGGCGTCACAAACGTGGCGTGCGAGTGCGATTCTCAGGTCATATGTATGTCGATTAGTCGAATAGCAATCGTACCAGAGACGTGGTGCTGCCAGAGCCCGTCTCCCTTCTGGTCTTAATGTCGCTTTAGAGAGGATTTACTGGTGTAGCATTTCAGAGTTATCAATTGTGTACTGTGGCTCAGCGCAGGTATCTCGGCGTGATTGTTCCTCGCGCGGTTGTTTGACCTTCGGCACTCGTTATTTGCTCAACCAATACAGAAGTAAACAAAGACATAACTTACTTTTAATGATATTCCACGCTGCGAAAGTCGGCCAACAATAAAAACAGATGCTGAACAAAACCGTGTACGAGCTGCGGTAACCCACGGCATTGTGTAGCGGCAGATGGGACGGGAACAGGCGTTAGGGCAGTGTGCAGCGGCAGATCGGATGGGCACATACGTTAATGCAGTGTGCAGCGGCAGATGGAAGACATGCAGACGTTAGGGCAGTGTGCAGCGGCAGATGGAAGATATGCAGACGTCAGGGCAGTGTGCAGAGGCAGATGGGACGGCCACAGAAGTTAGGGCAGTGTGCAGCGACAGATGTGACGGGCACAGACGTAAGGGCAGTGTGCAGCGGCTGATGGGACAAACACGGACGTCAGACCAGTGTGCAGCGGCAGATGGGACAGACACAGACGTTAATGCGGTGTGCAGCGGCAGATGAAAGGTATGCAGACGTCAGGGCAGTGTGCAGCGGCAGAGGGGACGGATACGGACGTAAGGGCAGTGTGCATCGGCAGATGTGACGGACACAGACGTAATGTCAGTGTGCAGCGGCAGATCGGACGGCACAGACGTTAGGGCAGCGTGCAGCGGTAGATGGAAGATATGCAAACGTCAGGGCAGTGCGCAGCGGCAGATGGGACGGGCACATACGTTAAGGCAGTGTGCAGCGACAGATGGGACAGACACGGACGTCAAGGCATGCCCACCATCAGCCAACCTGACCTGACCGACTGCAGAGCACAGGAGCTTACTGAGCGGCCAAGGACTTTCCACTGACACCACACGCATCCTAACTGTCCCCTCACCTCACGGCCATTAAGTACGCGGTGTAAACAGCTGATGACAGTGATCCAGCACTGACTGGGTCATGCAGAGCAGTGCAAACCTTATAGTCGACAGTGACGACCAACTGGACGCCCGGGCTGCGAGCATTAGTTACAGAAAGCAGGCGTGAGCAATCGTAAAATGATGCATGATAGCCTGTAACACCGGTATGAGAGCCCTCTGCAGTTAGGCTAACGATATTGTAAGTGGTCTAGCCATCCTGATCGGGGTTGTGGACACAGTCCACCAGTGCTCCAATCCTTCACTGATCCTGTGCTGCCCTCTATAGGTGCGTGCGGTGAAGCAGAGCGGTGGCATTCGTCCGCCCGCCGGTTTCCAACGGGAGCATCGTGTTTATACCGTCGTCTCTTCCCAGCAATTTCGGTTCTAACCGATGGGTGGTGGCCATGAGCCGCGCACCCTGTAACTGAAATATGATGAATCCACCTATCAGCGTGCGCTTTCACACAACGCCAGGCGAGAGCGGCCACTGACAATGTCTGTCCCACTGACTACCAGCGCCTGACCACCTCCAGTCTCTGTGATTAATGGTTCACACTCAACAACCACTCCTCGTGAACACTCGGTTCCCACCCTCCAGCTCCAACAGTTGCCGGAGATTTGAGCGTCCCCTGCTACCGACCACCTCTATCAGATCCCGCTGAGACTGGCAGGCAGGGCAGCCCTGTCACAAGCACTGCACTGCTGGGTCAGTGGATGAGACCAGCACACCACAAGCTTTGAGAATCGGCGGCCCGGGTGTTCCGGTCCTGGGTCCATTTTCCCGGTGTCCCGGTCCTGGGTCCAATCCCATCTGTTTCCACTCATCCACCAGCTGACGCAGGGTACCCGCAGACGCACACGGCTGCGTGTCAACGCTCAGGAAATCTCCAGTAATTTATTTGATCAGCACATGCACCCCACTAAAGACGGTAATTTTGGAGCAGCATGCGCGTTGCATCATTATCTAACACACCCAAATAAAAACATGCTTACACATTCGCTACATGAATGATCTACGAACAATATCAGACTGTCGATATCTTTGTCTCTATATCATCCTTTAAGGCTATACAATTTGGACACTTACAAACACACATGCCACTGACCTGTCGACAAGCCACGGGAAGTACAACGCCTGTTACTGATTGAATCATGATTAAAAACGCCCACATAACATCAAGCAGAATGCAAACAAAGACAGAAAGATAATGCAACTTTAAATGTTCTGCACACGTGACACACGTCTGCAAGACGAAGGATGATCCAGTTCAGTTGATGGCGTGCAGCATGGGGAACGTCTTGCTGTACATCCTCTGCAGTTCACTGTGCAGCATGGTCATGTAGCGCTGCTGGAAGCCGGCGATGTCGCACAGGTCCCGGATCTTGCGCAGGTTGTCCAGCCTGCGGACGAGTCGCCCCTTTACCGTACGTACGGCACAGACCAGACACCGTCACAATCGTACTGTCGACCAGGCGCATATCGCAGCACACAATCACACCACTGCACGCAGGCTCCCAGCACGCACCGGGGCAGCTGCAGTTACAGCGTCGTGGACTCGTGATATCACGCTTTCAAGTTCGATCTCCCACTGTTGAGTTCGTATGCACCGAGTCCAGAAAGCCCGTCAGCACAGCGCGTTTCAGCCGGCGGACGGCTTCCAATGCCGCCCGGCGACAGCTGTCTGCCGCCGGTGGACGACTGCCCATGGCGGGCCGGGTGGCCGGGCCGGGGCGGGACGACTTCCCGGGCGGACCACACCACCGCGGCCGCAGCCGGACCCACCTCTGGCGCGCCTGCCACGCCCGCTGATGGTTGCAGCGGATGTCATAGAGCAGCTCGCGCTCGGACACGTCGACGTTGAGCTCGCGCGCCTCGAGCGCCAGCCGCTGGTTGTCGGCCCGCTTGATGCGCAGCAGCCGCTCCAGGTACTCTGTGACGTCGGCGTCCTCCTCCCGCTGGCGCGCCGCCTCCTGCCACGCCGCCAGCCGGCGCGTCACAGAACAGTCACGGCAGCGTGCTCAGGCTCACCGGCCGTACCCCATCTGGCACAGTCACTGTGCACAGTACGCACGCGCTGGGTGTGTTGGCAACTGGTGTAGCGGGTAATACTGATCTCCGTGGCCGTGGTGGTAATTAGTGTACCGGGCGATGCCGACCACCGCGATCGTGGTGGTAGTGTTGCGGGCAAAACTGACCGTTGTGGATGTGGCGGTAACCGGTGTAGCGGATAATGTCAGCGATGTAGCAACCACACTCGAACTCGCGCCTTACAGAAGCGTTTCTACGCTCCAGTCATATTTAAATTCATATAAAAACGCCCCCTGCGATGACACATTGAAAGTGTCGCGTCATGAGGTGTCAAGAGCGCGTGAAGGCCGCGGACGGGACCAGCGGCAGCGGGACCCGGACCTGGTACAGGATGTCCAGCCGTCGCTCTAGACGGGCGATCTTTTTCTCCGTGGTGTCGCCGCCCTCCGACAGATACTGCTGGATGGCCCTGGTCACCTGTTGGCCGGCAGACACCCCGCCAGGCGTGAGGCAGCGTCCGGCAGACAGTGCAGATTAGGGACTGAGGGCTACTGCGCCCCGCTACATCCACGCACCCTCACAGCCGACCCCCTCCAATTCCGTTACAGCCACGCACCTCACACAGCCGATCTCTCTACTCCCGTTACAGCCACGCACCTCACAGTCGACCTCTCCACTCCCGTTACAGCCACGCACCTCCCAGCCGATCTTCTCCACTCCCGTTACAGCCACGCACCTCACAGCCGACCCTCTCCACTCCCGTTACAGCCTCGCACCTCCTAGCCGATCTCTTCACTCCCGTTACAGCCACGCACCTCACAGTCGACCTCTCCACTCCCGTTACAGCCTCGCACCTCCTAGCCGATCTCTTCACTCCCGTTACAGCCACGCACCTCACAGCCGACCCCTCCACTCCCGTTACAGCCACGCACCTCACAGACGACCTCTCCACTCCCGTTACAGCCTCGCACCTCCTAGCCGATCTCTTCACTCCCGTTACAGCCACGCACCTCACAGTCGACCTCTCCACTCCCGTTACAGCCTCGCCACCTCACAGTCGACCTCTCCACTCCCGTTACAGCCACGCACCTCACAGCCGATCTCTCCACTCCCGTTACAGCCACGCACCTCACAGACGACCTCTCCACTCCCGTTACAGCCACGCACCTCCCAGCCGATCTCTCCACTCCCGTTACAGCCACGCACCTCCCAGCCGACCTCCTCACTCCCGTTACATTCACGCACCTCACAGCCGACCCCTCCACTCCCGTTACAGCCACGCACCTCACAGTCGACCTCTCCACTCCCGTTACAGCCTCGCACCTCACAGCCGACCCCTCGCTCCCGTTACAGCCACACACCTCACAGCCAACCTATCCACTCCCGTTACAACCACACCCCTCCCAGCCAACCTCTCCACTCCCGTTACAGCCACGCACCTCACAGCCAACCTATCCACTCCCGTTACAACCGCGCACCTCACAGCCGACCTCTCCACTCCCATGAAGATTTGCACAGCCAACAGTCATCAGGTGTGAAATCAACTGACGACCCCGACACAACACTGTCGCGATGGAGTCCAATGGTTCAAATACAGCCAGCAGAGCAGAGAAGAAAAGGAAAGAGAGGTTCAATAACAGCCAGTGGTCACAGATGACAACGAAATCGGTTCTTAATGCACCAAACCAACAGCTTAAGTGAATAGTTACTATTGGGCAACACTGAGTGGGCACTACAGTAGCGATCACCAACAAATGATGGTAAGTCCGCTTGACCCAGGGCTTGCGCGGGGCCTGCGTTAAAAACCAGAGTGTCGCCAGTGTTTCACCACCAGCCGACGCTGCTCGGTGCCTGCAGCCCCACCGCCGGCCATGGCTATCCCTGGCCAGCACTCTGACACTTGCAGGGCAGCCGGACGCCAACACAGCGGCCCCGGCGGCCACGGCCATCCCTAGCCAACACTCTGACATCCTGTGGTGCAGCCGAACGCCACCACAGCGCCCCGGCGGCCATGGCTATCCCTGGCCAGCACTCCGACACCCTGCGGGGCAGCCGGACACCATCACAGCGCCCCGGCGACCATGGCCATCCCTGGCCAACACGCTGACACCCTGCGGGGCAGCCGAACGCCACCACAGCGCCCCCGGCGGCCATGACTATCCCTGGCCAGCACTCCGACACCCTGCGGGGCAGCCGAACGCCACCACAGCGCCCCGGCGGCCATGGCTATCCCTGGCCAGCACTCTGACACCCTGCGGGGCAGCCGGACGCCCCCGGCGGCCATGACTATCCCCGGCCAACGTCCTGACACTCTGCGGGGCAGCCGGACGCCCCCGGCGGCGGCCCCAACAGCGCACCTTCATGAAGTCGATGTCGCGCAGTGTCTGCACCAGGTCCTCCAGCGTCATGCGGCAGCGCTCGTACTCCCAGCGCTGCATGACGATGCCGCGCCGGAACCGCAGCGCGTCCCGCATCACCTCCAGCTTCTTGCCGCCGATGCCCTGCCGCAGCACGCCACGCCAGTCGACACATCTGATGCACTCTCGAATGGACCGATAGTCATACGGCCGTTCGACAATTCATTTCAACTCCAAGAATGCTGAATTGTTATGCAGAATGAACACATCTAGAATCCTGTCCAAGTTCGCAAAACATGTGAAGCGTAATGATTACATAATACGAGACTGGACAGGTCGAGTCCCAGAAAGTGCGAGAGCCATTCAGCGTTCCACGCATTTCAAGAGACGTTGGCTCCCTCACCACGTCTCCAGTGGGGACCAACGGTGCCCGTGTTAGCCGTGACGCGGCACCAGTCATTTACACCCGGCGGCGGTCAGCGAGCCGTACCAGGATCTGTTTGTTGAGCAGCTCCACCCGCGAGCGGTGGATCAGCGCCGAGCCCGTGAAGTCGGGACAGAAGTCGCCCAGGTCTATCTCCACCTGGCCCTGCTTCACCACCAGCTGGATCTGAAGCGCGGCGACGACCACGGAAGTCACCAAGTTACCACGCCGCGTCGGCTACAGATTATCAACTGACTCTGAGGCACGACACCGACCACGGAAGTCACCAAGTCACCACGCCGCGTCGGCTACAGATTATCAGCTGACGCTGAGGCACGGCACCGACAACGGACGTCACCAAGTCATCACGCCGCGTCGGCCCCATCAGATTATCCACTGACTCTGAGGCACGGCACATACCGTAAAAGCCACCAAGCCTGGCACGGCCTAGACCACAAACGTCCCAGGTCGCCATCGGTCTGATCTGAAGCCTGGCAAGGATCAACCAAACGACCAATCTTACATCTTGTTGAGAATTCCAAAGTATGATTTTTCAAGGTTCAACATCAGTGCTACAACAAAAATTCATCCCTACGGATAAGCTACGACATTGCTTTTACTGTAAATACTCCCACAGCATACCTGCTACGTGACAAAACTTATGCTACAAAACCCTTACACGTCATATTCACTTCTGTTGCACAAACCTATTGTCATCACTTACACGCATCCCTCCTACTGCAGACTTACACGTGCCATTACTGCTCTACGACAAAACACGACATGACACGAGACAGACAAAGGGGCAGGTACCTCGTGGTCGTGCAGCTGCCGCAGCCGCCGTTCGCGCAGTTCGGCCAGCTCCGAGATGAGCGCCTGCGAGCGGATGGTGAGCGCTTCCTCGAGATGACACCGCTTCTCGATCGAGTCCACCAGGGCGGCCACCTCGGCATTGCAGCGCAGCACCTGCGCGGGGTGTGTGGTTGGCGCCAGCCCTGCTCTCTAGCCTACACAGCCAGGTGACAGCGGACGCGTGCGCCGGACGGCCGAAGGGGCTCACCCGCACCCCCCTCCCTTCCCACGGATCTCTTGGGCTCCCACACCGCAGGGTCATCCACCGGGCGCCCGGCCGCGGCCGCACACGTGTTCCCCCCAGCCCGCCGCCGACGGCCGTACCTTGAACTCCATCAGCACTTTAGCCAGCCGCAGCTGGCACATCTTGAGCCAGAGCGGCACTTCGATATCCTCCGAGCGCTGCGCGTCGTCGTCCAGCTCCTTCATCGCCTCCAGAATCGCCCGCTGTTGCAACGCGTATCATGAAGCAGATGCGGCGTTAGTCATGACAAACAGTACACTGACACCTCTGATATGGCAGAGGCCAACAGACACACGGGTTTAGGCGCTACAGTCCTCGGCTGCAAACGTTTCAACAGGGAACGGCGGCGTCATCGCGCGCAACATCCACACGCTAAATAAGTACGGACGAGCGCTCGGTGGCCGCTCAGCCTTGCCTGGCTGAGGCGCGACCGTAAACGCCATCACGGCCAGTTGGCTCAGCCGCACAGAGTTCTGAGAGTATCAGGTCTGACTCGTGGCCAGCCGGTCGCAGAGGCGGAAGCGGGGCGGGTGGCAAAGGACGAGGACGGGTTACCTTGCCGGGCACGGTTTTCACGTTGGCCTGGTAGGGTGCACCGCCGTGCATGGAGGAGACGTAGCCGCGGTAGGCGCCAGGCACGGCCAGGGTGGTGCGGCGGGCATGCTCTGGATCGGTCGGCTCGCGCGACACGCTCTCCCGGTTGGAGCCCGCCGCCTGACGCACGCGTGCACGCTGACTGCAAGCCCGGCGCGCAGACAGGGCGGATGCCGGACGCGCGGACAGACGGAGCACCTCATGCAAGAAAACAGCAACGGAGGAACAGCAGTGAAGGAGTGGGGACGAACCCACAGAACATTGCAGAATGATATACGTGACGGCCAGTTTGTGTCACACACCGGGAGACACGAACTGGCCGTCACATAAAACAAAACAAACAAGTTTGTATCACATGCCAGCTGCCCACGCCGAGTGACACCAAGTCATTCCAGATAACGAGTGACGTCGCCCGCCCCGCTGGCTGACCGGAGGACGGGAGCACTCTGCACGTACGGGCGAGCGGCTTCCGTGACGGCTGCGGTTGCGGCTGCGGGAGCGGCGCCGGCCGTGGTGCCGCTTGTCCACCTCGATCACGCCGTCCTCCGCCAGCGTGAAGCGGCGGCCGCCCGGCCCCATGTGGCGGCGCAGACACGGCGGACGCCGTCTGCCGGGCCCACACACACACACATGCACACGTGCTTCGGCGAGCAGGCAGCTTCGGTGCGGCCGGGCTTACGGCCAGCGCCGCCGAGGGGCGGTGGGGGAGGGGGGGGGGGGGGCTAGTCAGACACACGGCCAGATATGTGTGCGACACATCCCTCCTTAAGGCCCGGATCGCGCCCGCTACGTGAAAATGCAGCCGGTGTGTTTGACGGGCATAGTCGACTTAGTCGTCACAGTTTCTCCATTCCGCTTGCACCAATTTCCGCTTCCGTGCCACGATACGCCACTGGCTACCACGCGGCTAAGCTGAGGTCAGCCAGTGATACTGGAGCTGGAGTCGAAACACAGCCTGCGCACCACCCCGCCCGCGGCGGGGCCGGCCACCTAACCCCCACCACCAGTGCCCCGCGCCGCGCCGGGCGCACGTCACCTGAAGTAACGGAACAGGGCGTCCACCACGTTGGACGGCACGTCGGCAAACTCGCGCCGGAAGCCGCGCTCCATCAGCCGGTCCTGCTGCATCAGCGGCTCCTGGGCGGCGCGCGCCGCCTCCAGCGCCCGGCGCAGGTCGGCGTTGGCCGCCTGCAGGCCGATCTTGCGCTGCTGCGTCATATCCATCTGGCGGCTGCCGACACAAGCTGTAGTTTAGACGTTACTCGGTAGGCAGCCGACGGGTCACGATGAGCCAGCGTATCTCTTATAGTCAAACCGAATGTTTGAATGACGGCGAGACAGGCGTCATACAGTAAATAACGCTAATTGGCGCGCCGTGCGGTGTCAAGTAACTTGGCAGCCATTAACCTGAGACAAGAAGCGGAAAAATATATCCTGTTACTTGGCTCAAAGTGTAACACAATTGTCCATCCTGCTCACTGATCTCTGCTTCCGTGTCACACCACATCACTGGTTGCCACGCGACTAAGCTAAAGACAGTCAGTAAGGACAGAGTGGGAGCCGGAACGTCCACTGCACGCTAACTCGTCCGAACCGCCAAAGAGCACTGCCCCCACGAGACTCCGTGGAGTACAGCAGGCGCGCGGCCAGAGCCTTGGGGGGGGGAGGGGCACAGGGTTGATAAAGGGCTCCCTGATAATGAAAGATCCCCAAAACGAAATAAGATCGACAGATATGGGTCCATGTTTAGTGAGGGCATTTCGTATCATTCCTTTTTATCTGTTCATGACTGGAATAGACGCCAGACGCTACCGCAAAATAAGTTCTGCCAGAATTCTAAGCAATTTGAACCGAAGAAATCATGTGTTAAGCGACTGCATGACAAAATGGCCGACGATCTTCATTTTACAGAAGATTGTAGCTCGAAATGGGTAAACAATTCGCATTAACATGACCAAGCCCTTAGACCGTGCCTTACGGAAGTGAAAACTAATTCTGACATGCGCCTTTCGAGCCCTTAATCGTAGGTCCCCAAGGGACCGAAGGACCCTTCGGAACCTAAGAGGGGACGTTCCCTGTGCCCCTCCCCCTGCTTGCGCCAATGCAGTACATTTGAACGCTTAGGTCCTGCTGAGCATTGTACTTTTCATACGCTCCGTATTCATATCCCAATACCATGGCTCTAAAATCAAGTTGGCGACCGGATAAAACATATTTCACCAAAGAAAATACAAAATCCTATTGAACGAGCTGTAGAAAGCCATCCCATACAGGCATCTCGTTCAATCAAGTCGCCCACGCACACAGCCAGCATCCAACCAGGTGCTGCATGACTGTCGCTGCCGGCGCTCACCAGAGCTCGGTCTCTCTCCCGTTTTCTGGCGGTCATCTTCGCTGGCCACATCCCGGATCAGTCTGCTGACCTTCAGCTCCTCCTGGTAGATAGCGTGTTCCGTCTGTACCTTAAGCGTGAACAGCTGATTCAGACTGTCGTCAAACCGGTCCACCGTCTCCTGTGCGACCGACAGCTAGATCAGTCCCAGTCCCTTCTGGGTCCACCGTCTTCCTGAGGCGCCCGAAAGCTAGATTAGTCCCAGTCCTTCTGGTCCACCGTCTCCTGTGCGACCGACAGCTAGATCAGTCCCAGTCCCTACTGGTCCACCGTCCTGTGCGACCGACAGCTAGATCAGTCCCAGTCCCTACTGGTCCACCGTTCCTGTGCGACCGACAGCTAGATCAGTCCCCAGTCCCTACTGGTCCACCGTCTCCTGTGCGACCGACAGCTAGATCAGTCCCAGTCCCTACTGGTCCACCGTTCCTGGCGACCGACAGCTAGATCAGTCCCAGTCCCTACTGGTCCACCGTCTCCTGTGCGACCGACAGCTGGATCAGTCCCAGTCCCTACTGGTCCACCGTCTCCTGTGCGACCGACAGCTGGATCAGTCCCAGTCCCTACTGGTCCACCGTCTCCTGAGCGACCGACAGCTAGATCAGTCCCGGTCCCTACTGGTCCACAGTCTCCTGTGCGACCGACAGCTAGATCAGTCCCAGTCCCTACTGGTCCACCGTCTCTGGCGACCGACAGCTAGATCAGTCCCAGTCCCTACTGGTCCACCGTCTCCTGTGCGACCGACAGCTGGATCAGTCCCAGTCCCTACTGGTCCACCGTCTCCTATGCGACCGACAGCTGGATCAGTCCCAGTCCCTATTGGTCCACAGTTTCCTGTGCGACCGACAACTAGATCAGTCCCAGTCCCCTTCTGGTCCACCGGCTCCGGTGCGACCGACAGCTAGATCAGTCCCAGTCCCTACTGGTCCACCGTCTCCTGAGCACCTGACAGCTAGATCAGTCCCAGTCCCTACTGGTCCACCGTCTCCGGTGCAACCGACAGCTAGATCAGTCCCAGTCCCTACTGGTCCACAGTCTCCTGTGCGACCGACAGCTAGATCAGTCCCAGTCCCTGCTGGTCCACCGTCTCCGGTGCGACCGACAGCTAGATCAGTCCCAGTCCCTACTGGTCCACCGTCTCCTGAGCACCTGACAGCTAGATCAGTCCCAGTCCACCTACTGGTCCACCGTCTCCGGTGCAACCGACAGCTAGATCAGTCCCAGTCCCTACTGGTCCACAGTCTCCTGTGCGACGGACAGCTAGATCAGTCCCAGTCCCTATTGGTCCACAGTTTCCTGTGCGACCGACAACTAGATCAGTCCCAGTCCCTACTGGTCCACCGTCTCCGGTACGACCGACAGCTAGATCAGTCCCAGTCCCTACTGGTCCACAGTCTCCTGTGCGACCGACAACTAGATCAGTCCCAGTCCCTACTGGTCCACCGTCTCCGGTGCGACCGACAGCTAGATCAGTCCCGGTCCCTACTGGTCCACCGTTTCCTGAGCACCTGACAGCTAGATCAGTCCACAGTCCCTACTTGTCCACAGTCTCCTGTGCGACCGACAGCTAGATCAGTCCCGGTCCCTACTGGTCCACCGTTTCCTGAGCACCTGACAGCTAGATCAGTCCCAGTCCCTACTGGTCCACAGTCTCCTGTGCGACCGACAGCTAGATCAGTCCCGGTCCCTACTGGTCCCACCGTTTCCTGAGCACCTGACAGCTAGATCAGTCCCCAGTCCCTACTGGTCCACAGTCTCCCGTGCGACCGACAGCTAGATCAGTCCCGGTCCCTACTGGTCCACCGTTTCCTGAGCACCTGACAGCTAGATCAGTCCCAGTCCTTCTGGTCCACCGTTTCCTGAGCACCTGACAGCTAGATCAGTCCAGGTCCCCTACTGGTCCACAGTCTCCTGTGCGACCGACAGCTAGATCAGTCCCGGTCCCTACTGGTTCCACCGTTTCCTGAGCACCTGACAGCTAGATCAGTCCCAGTCCCTTCTGGTCCACCGTTTCCTGAGCACCTGACAGCTAGATCAGTCCCAGTCCCTACTGGTCCACAGTCTCCTGTGCGACCGACAGCTAGATCAGTCCCGGTCCCCTACTGGTCCACCGTTTCCTGAGCACCTGACAGCTAGATCAGTCCCAGTCCCTACTGGTCCACAGTCTCCTGTGCGACCGACAGCTAGATCAGTCCCGGTCCCTACTGGTCCCACCGTTTCCCTGAGCACCTGACAGCTAGATCAGTCCCAGTCCCTACTGGTCCACCGTCTCCTGAGCGCCCGACAGCTAGATCAGTCCCAGTCCCTACTGGTCCACCGACTCCTGAGCGCCCGACAGCTGGATCAATCCCAGTCCCTACGCTGACGAACTAGGCCGGTCTGACCTCAACGTCCTCCCCCATATCCGAGTCAGTCCCACCTCCACCCCGATATACCACGTCGATCCCACCTCCAGCCAACAGCACTGTGTGATGCCTGTCTCAGCTCCCCAGCCGGCCCACGTCTGCCCGTGTTCTCGGCAGCGCGGCCCGGCCCGGCCGTGCCGCGTCGGTGAGCTGCGGCCGTGAGCAGGGCCGTTGCCAGCGCCGAGGCCGGATGCCGGGCCGCCGGGACCCGCCCCCCGGACACGGCGGTCGGCTAATGACGCCACCCGGCGACCGCCTCGTCAGGCGGCGGCGTTGGCCCCGCCGCTGCGGCCGTCGGCCGACGCACTGGGCCGCGCCTGGCCGACGACCGGCCCAGCGCAGCACCCAGCGTGACATACATCACACACGGCGGAAGGGCCCCCGGGAAATAATGACGTATAAATATCACGGACAAGACAGGGAAACCAGCAAGATGACGATATGGCGCGGGGTGGCGTGAAAATATTCACCCATTTCCACGTTATCAACATGCAATAGATATAAATGAAGTCGTCTACCGGCGGTGGCGAAACCCTCAGCTCAGCTTCTAAAACATCTAGTGTGCTGCGTACTTACTGCTCATAAAATTTCCGCGCGCACGATATGCTTAAAATCCCAGTTCCACTACTTTTGAACGTCATGACACCGATACTTCTGGCAAAACACACAAGGCTCGACTTTTTTCACGGTTACGCAATGCTTAATAGACGGCCGGAGTAAATGTCTACGCTGTGACGCCGTAGTTCTAGTAAAACACTTGTGAATGCAAACTCCCTGAAGGGGAGGGGGGAGGGCGGGCGGGGGGTAAATGATAGGACAAGGATACTTATTAAACAAAAAAGGCTCTCCTTCTGCTTCGAAGGAGCACTGCGAGCCGTGTATCAGCTTCGCAGCTGACACACAGCCCAGTAGTGCCGAGAGGCTGCTACTCTGCGTGACATCCCGGGCCGATGCCAGCTGGGACTCGCATCTGTCGCCCCCTGACCGTGAGCCATGCCCCAGCGGCCTACCTGCAGGGTGACCAGCATCTTTTTGAGCTCCTGCTCCAGCAGTTTGCGGTACTTGTCGCGCTCCACCTCCAACTCGGCCGCCCTGCGCTCGTACTCGGCGGCCTCCTTGACCTCGTCTTCGGTCCAGTCGTCCGGCTCCTTTTCGTCCTGCGGCGGCCGCGACGCCGCCGGGTCACAGCCGGGCTCCGCGCCGCCAGCACACGGGGACCAGGCTCGCCGCTGGCACGGTCCCCCATCTCACTCGACAGACGCGGCGCCCTCTGAACACACTGATGGACACTGTGTGGGCCCAACCATACTCAAGAGACGCGGCGCCATCTGGACACACAGATGGACGCTGTGTGGGCCCACCCCAACCCATTCGACAGACGCGGCGCCATCTGAACGCACAGATGGACGCTGTGGAAATGCGTGGGCCCCACCACATTGGCTCAGTAAACGTGCTGAATAGGTGCTCGCTAAGCGTGATAAGCCATGCAGAGGCGTTAGTTGGTCATCATCGGTTAATCAAATTCCTGTATCATACCTTGCCATAAAGCCTTATCTGTCTGCACTGAACTTACCTGGGTTCGTGCATAAACCAAAGCCACCAGCCGATGTCACTCTCCTTGAGGTGCACCCATCAAAAGGCATGACAAACTTTCACAAGCAAAACACACCTTTCTGGGACTTGTGTCACAATACGTTCCGGTGGCGAAGAGGAGCACAACCGTCGCCGGCGCCGTCGAAAACCTCAACTAGCCGAAGCGGTTCTATGCTTCGCAATTAATCGCCACTTCCTCAAATACTTAGCAGGCCGATAATCGCTGATTATGATGCGTGCGGTGACCGCGCGCCTCGACGACGACTCACCATGAACGCCGGCCGGGGCACGTCCACCTTGAGCGTGTCCTCCCAGCGGACCTCCAGCACGCCGTTCATCATCTGCATGATGGCGCGCTCCCGGAAGTCGTTAGCCCTCGCGCTCGCGGCGGCGTCGCTCCTCCTCGCCGCCTGGGCCTCGAGCCGCTCCCGCTCGGCCGGCGTCAGGTAACCGCTCCACCGTCACCTGACGCACACACGGCGACAGTCACGCATACATGCGACAGGCACGGACTCCCGTCGTCCGCTCCTCCTCGGCGGCCTGGGGCCTCTAGCCGCGCCCGCTCGGCCAGCGTCAGGTACCGCTCCACCGTCACCTGACGCACACCACGCCAACAGTCACGCATATACGCGACAGGTACGACTCCGTCGTCGCTCCTCCTCGGCGGCCTGGGCCTCGAGCCGCGCCCGCTCGGGCCGGCGTCAGGTACCGCTCCACCGTCACCTGATGCGCAACACACGGCAACAGTCACACAAACACGCGACAGGTACGACTCCGTCGTCGCTCCTCCTCGGCGGGCCTGGGCTCGAGCCGCGCCCGCTCGGCCGGCGTCAGGTACCGCTCCACCGTCACCTGACGCACACACAGCAACAGCCACACAAACACGCGACAGGTACGACTCCGTCGTCGCTCCTCCTCGGCGGCCTGGGCCTCGAGCCCGCGCCCGCTCGGGCCGGCGTCAGGTACCGCTCCACCGTCCACCTGACGCACACACGGCAACAGTCACGCATATACGCGACAGGTACGACTCCGTCGTCGTTCCTCCTCGGCAAGCCTGGGCCTCGAGCCGCTTCCGCTCGGGCCGGCGTCAGGTACCGCCTACCACCGTCACCTGACGCGCACACACGGCAACAGTCACACAAACACACACGGCAACAGTCACACCAAGCACCACACGGCAAACAGTCACACAAACACACGCGGTAAGGCACGACTCCGTCGTCGTTCTGCACGTGATCATGCCACGCAGGGCTAGACCTGCTATGCGCGGCGGCAGCTGGCATCGGTAGTCAGCTGGCAGGTGGCGCGCACCTCCCGGCTCGTCAGCTGACGTTTAACACACTGGTGGCTGTCCGCCCAGCCTCTGTGCCACACGCTCCAAGTCCGCCACAGGCCACGCGTCTGACACCACGTCTGCCACACGCCACGTCTGACGCGCGCACGACTGCCGCGGCGGCCGCACGCCACGTCTGCAGCACGCCACATGTCTGACCTCGTCATCCCGCACGTGAGCAGGGTCTCTCGGGCTGTTCGGCGTCCGACCACTGCGGCAGCCAGGGCTGCTCGCTCATGTCCAGCTCCGAGTAGATGTGCTGCAGCCGCTGCGGCCCACGCCGGTGATGCGGTGTACCATTCGCGCCACACACTATAGGACTTGTACGTGCCTCGAACCGGCTTCGTTGAACTTCTCTTGCTGTTGGTAATAACCTCCTGGTCCGGAGAAAGTTCGGTACTTATGGTCACAGAAGGCATAGCGAACGTGACAACGAAAGTGCGGGGCGATGGATAAGGCCTACAACCGAATAGCAATCAAATCGCGTCAGAAGAACAATGAAACTCTTGGACACGCCCAGGACACCAACAGAAATTACTAATGTGGCTAGGCCATGACTTAAGTATCAGACAAACCGTAAACACCAAACATGGTCTGCGTGAGATTGTGGTGAGGCACATATTCCTCCTCGCTGACTGAGAGTGACAGATTGAAACTCATGCTGTTAAGAGGCCCACCAGCCGTTATGAGAACCGACGGAACGCCAGTGTCACCCGCAGCATGTAGATCTGCTCCACGCGTTGCTGCGAGTGGTGATGTCGAACTGCGAGAGCGAGCCAGGGGTTGTTGACGGCCCAGCTGGTGACTGAGGCTAACCCGTGGTGGGTCGTCTCCTGCTGCTCCTCATCTTCGTCCCTCGTTCTCGTCCTCGTCCTCGTTCTCCGGCTCGTCCTCGGCGACCGGCGTCACCTGGTCGACATCCACCGACGCGGTCGACTGCCTGCCAGATGGGCGGGGGGCACTGACTTCAGGAACAGGTCACTCTTACTCGCCCGCCGTCAGCGAACACGACCGGCACGGGGGCGCGCTCATCCCGCGCGCGCACAGCGACTAGCGCTGCTCATCCAACCGCCGTGCTGGGCGCCGGCCGAACGGTCCGCTGCGGTTGGGACAACGGACAGAGATAAACAGCCCCCACTGACAGAGGACATTCGATGCGGCAAGAGTCGACGAGGGAGATACACTGGCCGAGACATTAGCTAATTCCTCCAGTGGCGCACTGTGAGCACAGAGCAATTCGTCAGCGCAGAAGACGTCGGCGACAACGCACGGCCTGATGTGATCAGCCGGCTCCTTCAGAGGCGGCGGCGAATCTCTCGGTGCACCGGCCTGTCCAGCTCCAGCCAGACCTGAGCGTGAGCGGCCCGCTCGGCGGCGACCGCTGCGTGCCGGGCCACCCAGCTGGAAGGCACCGGCGCGTTCCTTCAGATGGTACGCTCACCGTACGTACACGCGGCTCATGCTAACGAAACGGCGGCCACCTGCACCGGTCAAGTGTACGCTCTGATAACCGCCGTTCGCGGAAGCGTGAAAGCTCACAGCAATACCCGGCCACGTGATAACGAGAAGCACCAGTTCATGAGGACATCCTTCGGTATTACTTCCGTTTATTTGGGTCAAACATGGGGGAGGGGAGGTGACAAACATTAAGACGGCCAGGACCTCTCCAGGTAAACAAAGCTCCACCTGTGGTGGTGACTACGACTGAAAAGTGGCGTTTTGTGGCGTTTCACGACTGAAAAGTGGCAAAAGTGGCAAAGGCACGTTTCGCCATATGATGGTCGATTACAACAGCAAGTGGACGGAAATGGCTCAGACGTCGCACGTAGAGTCCTTCCAGATCATCAAGTTCGTTAGCGACGCGTAGGCTCGCGATAAATACTCCAAAGAGACCATCTCCGACAACGAGCGATAGGTTGTCAGTGAATAACTTGAAATAACCGCAACCGAGGAAAGTAACGGACACCCTAGTATTGTCCCCAAGGAGTCTCATGTCCGAGAAGGGTACGAGTTAAGGCTTTAAGGTTAGTTAAACGTAAAGTATTCAATTTAACATAATAAGTTTCTAGTAAGGCGTTAAAAGTCCCGCACATTTTGCTTTTGTCAGTAGCACGTTCTTAAATGTGATGGAAAAAACAACCACGGAGCATTCTTCGGACTTGGGTCCGTATTGTGCTTCGATTAATCCTAATTAATTTTCCATCGCTCTCCAACAATTATAAATCAAACTGCGACAATTTTCGAGCAATGTTCATTTATATCATCAGTTTACATTAATTTGTTCCCTGCGCGTTGAAAATTGGTGACAGAAGTAACAGTAACGGTAACAAAAATACGACTTCGGAGTTTCTGTTATCGAGTGTATAATGCACTGCATTGTAGGCACGACAAAATGCAGACACAGACATGCTGGGCTTCAATCCCGAAGCAGTCACCGGTCGTTTCAAACCGTCACATCGCGATGCGGCAAGTCCCGAATTGCCGAATGCAGACTGACGTCATCTTTCGACTTGAGGACGTTATGAAACAGTCATAGCGTGATCCAGCGATTTCCGAAGTGTTATAAGGTGATGTAGATCTTTTGCAGGTGTGGTCGGCTGTCAAGCGATCGCATCACCGTGTGGCAAGTCGCGGCTCCGCCAGCAGCCACTGGACCACGCAGCCGGCACGCTGTCAGTAGTAACATCGCCAGCGGCCATGGTCACCAGCGGCCAGGTAACATTGAAGTCCAGTCGCGTGATTTCAGTCTGTGTGAAATCGTCAACATTGAAATCCAGTCGCGTCTGAGCTTAAACCTTGAATTAGAAAACGCCATTAGTGTCTGCGCGACTTTGATCATTACTCGCGAAGATCACGATTCACCGACAAAGTAAGGCTCATTTCCGTCATGTCCTTTGCATTAGGCAGAATGAGTAGCAAGACAGTCGTGCAAGGAACCATTACCTGTAGGAAAATTCTGCTAAGCGCATCGGGTCTTGAGGATGGCGAGGAAATGACCTTGGCGCGATACAGTAAAACACGATTTGTCACGCTGCAATGCAACTGGAAGCCTGCCACGCCACGAAATGAGATCTACATTAGAATGCAGAATTCCGTAAACTGACGGAGCACGATGTACCTGTTTTAAAATGGTCACAAACCAGAGCACAGCACACCGGAGTTTGGCAATCAGGGGCACGTCTCACTGCAACGAGGCCATTTTGATCAAAGGAACCATTTTCGAGATTGGAGTCTAACAAATACACTAACTTACTTGTAATGCGAGTCAATGCGATTCTCATTTAAACTCCAATGTAACTTTTTGATGTCACCAGTAAGTTTTAACAATCATCGCGCCTGCGACACACCCAACTACCTCCATCACATTTCAGCCCGTATGAAACAGACTCAGAACACTCGACTGAGTATTGATAATACAAATATTGCAAATGTCAGCTCTATAACGTCGTTTAACCGGTACCCATGATATGGAAGGTCGATACCTCAGCATAAGAGCTCTGACTTTTAAAATGTGATCGTTTTGGTAATTATGTGTGCTAACCTTTCCGCCAGATGTTTGCACGAAAGTTGCATTTTCTATCTGTTTGTCTGGCGCGGCGTATGACATGGGTTTTCCGTGACATAGAGCCCCGATTACAAACATCGTTAGACGTGGCACGACAAAAATCACTTAGAGCATTTCATTGTGCATAGATTTCATCTTTGACTATTGCAAGGTTTCAAAATTTGAACACAAGCCCAAAATGCACTGTTCCAGTTCTGGACATTTTACACGCCAAGGCCCGCCAAGTCTGGCCTGCAAGGTTCTGTGGCTTATTGCCGTGTCACATGTGGCAGGATGACCGTTAGGAAGTTGCGTCTCTAGTTACAATAGCTTTGCGAGGCAAAAAGCATCCGTCTGGCACTAATATTTCCACAGAACGCATCGATTCTCATGAACTAATAACAAACTGCATTTTGTAACGTGAGAGCACTTAAACTTGAACATTTTGCTGGTGAAATAACCATGTCATTTACCATTAACACAAATCTTTCAGCTGGAGACTCTCGGCTGAGGAAAGTCCTGGGTTGAAAACCTGAACGTGTTTGGCTATGACTGACGCGATGACGCATTTGCCCGCAGCTCAATAAGAGGAGGCTAGTTCCAGCTTGTCAATAAAATTCCTTGAATTAGAAAAAAAAACTGAACGTTCTGTTTTTGTCGGAAATGGTGGCATTCCGTGTGCTAGGCTCAGTAGATTCTCGAGACATAAATGCGTATCAATCTCGAGTCTATGTTGCTGGCTATCGCAAGGAGTCGAAAATCCGTTCTCGATCATTACATTTGAGGCCAAGCGTGACATGCAATCTGTACTTTAACTCCGAATGGGAGAAATGCGCATGTTTGCCCTCTCGTGGTAGATACCGCACCAACAGAGACCAGTGGAGTCGCGAGGCATAACGAATAATCGCCTCTCGCTTCGACCACGCATCTCAAGACGTCAGAAACCGTGTGCACACGCAGACTTGACTTGTGGAGCCAACAAATGTCAGCGAAGAAGATACAGTTCGACTTGGAAGATCACTTTGCGATAAAACAAAAAGTCCAGGTCTGGACATATCTACTGTCCAAATGAAGCGCATTCTTCAGTCTCGCAAAGAAATGCACAACACATGTTTGTTCCCATGTCAGACGATCAGCTCACGCCACTCGAACAGACGTAGATTAAGCTCTACGTAGCTGGGATGCGGCAGTCAAGATTGTCTCCAGGCCTCGCGATCATCCCTGCGGACACGTAACGACGCCATCTCCATTCCAACCCGGAAGAAGCACGCGCGGGGGCTGGAACGACGCCGCGTCAATCGCATCTACGACCGCGGCGCACGCGGCCAAGACTGAGGCCCCTAACGAGCTGACCAATGGAGGCAAGCGGTGCCGACTACTCCGGCGAACAGAGCCAGCCGGGGTGCGGCCGCGTCCGTGGCAGATACCGCCATCGGTCAGGCCTCCTCGTCTGGCCCACACAGCAATCAGCCTGGGCGTGACCGATGCGGCCGCACCGGTCCGCCACCTGCTGACGGCGGCGGCCGGCGGCCGCGGCCCGACCGCCGTGCTGACCTGTGCAGGGAGGACGGCGCCGAGACGGGCGCGGCCGGCGGCGGCGGCGGCGGCGGCGCCGGCTCCAGCAGCTCCTGCTGCAGCTGCCGCTCAGCCACCTCCAGCTGGCGGCGCTCCTGCAGCGCGTCCAGCACGGCGCGCAGCTGGTCCGAGCGCGCCAGCAGCGGGTAGTTTGACACATCCAGGTTCAGCATCAGGCCCTGAGCGCAGAGCATGTCAACACGAACAGGCTACCGTAGCGCGCACTCGTCCATCAATCTGCCGTCTGACTACGCTTACCAGCTCAACGGTCTGCTGCTGGCATGCATATAGTAGGATAATGACAAAGGTCAATTAGTATGGCTACTTTCGATAAAGTAGTGCATGTTGCGTGGTAATGCTGAGTTTTCCGTTTTAGTTCCAACAATTTTATTCTACACATTAGCACGCTGTTCGCACCACACTTTTCGCATGTGTGCAATGCATTCGCTGTGTCATAGGAGGCTCACGTTTCGTGAGCTGAAACGACGAAAACTAACAAATGTAACAACCACATATAGTTCATGGTGATTACACCCACCTGCACGGATTGCCCTTGACGTCCATGGCGTCCCAGCACTGCTTCTTGATCTGGTCCCTGACGTACATGTTGCGAGCATCTGGTCTATTATCGAAGATCGGGCCTCCTCCACCCTGAAAAGTCGTCAGCAACTTCGTTACAAGCATGCCAAAGAGAACCTTTACATTCTCCCGGATGTACCACATGAAGTACCACGAAGACCTGAGACCCATTCATCACGCAATAGAACCAGACCTAATGAGCATGCCACTACACCGGCCACACGGCATTGCTGTGCTACAATAGCTGAAATCGGTACGAATCCTTTACACAGCATCAGCTAACGAACCGACTGGCCCAGCTGGCCTGACCTGGCCTGGCTGGCCTCTGTCAGGCGCGTCTGCTCGTCCAGGTCCAGCTCGAACTCGTTCTCCGGCAGCCGGTCCATCTCCTCCATCTCGGCGTTGGCGTCCAGCATGTGCTTACCTGCCGGGACCACCAGGACGGCCCGCACCTCAGCGAGCCGGAGCAGATGGTCACACGCCAGTGGGGTCCCGGAGCCAGTGGAGCGCGGCCCGGACGCTCACCAGCCAGGCGTCCCAGCAGCGGGCCGCTCGGCGCCACCAGCCAGGGCGTCCAGCAGCGGGGCCGATCGGCGATCACCAGCAGGAGGCCAAGAAGCGGGGAC